>NC_058377.1:65768795-66413295 GCF_018350175.1 Felis catus
ATTCCATACCTGGTAGTGCTGGCCGCAGACCCTCGGGAAACCGCTCAGCCTTTTTCAAACTACACTTGCCTTCATTTAGTTTAAAGGTTACACTTGTCCTGATGGTGGCGACATCTTCAGAAAGAAACAAGTGAGAGATGTTATCTTCAGAGACAAAGGAATGGAAATACCTGGTGGGTAGTGGCAAGCTATCCGTAGGCTATACACTGCACACCCTGAGCTCCTCTCTTACTCTGAGACCACAAAAGATTTGGATCATGGAGTGCCCGTTACCCTGAGGCTGGGAACACCAGGAGCCTCCTAAGAGTTACACTTATCCCTTCATCTGAAGTGAATCCTGTGTTCGAATATAATAAAGAGAGACCCTAAAACAACCTGAACGCTGAGATGAACCATGAAGTCACTTTTATGCCTTCCCAAGAAAGAAGACCAGAATCTCCTAGTTCAAATTTAAACAAGACTGCTGATGGAAATGGTGAAGGGCAGATTCTCCTGGATAAGTCTTTCCTGGGAGGACAAGGTTGGGGGAGCAGACAGGGATGGCACTCACTAAGTGTGGCTAGGATGTTCAGGGTCTGGGGAAAGCGACAGTCCCACTTTTAGGGCTTCTTGTGCAAAATTCTGCTCTCCCTCCCACAATCAGTCTTAATCATATGTCAAGTTCTGGAGCCAAAGACCAGGATTCATGCTTTAGCTCTCTGACTTATGATGAGAACTTAAGCAAGTTACTAAAGCTCCCTAAGCCTCAGTTTCCTCATTTGTAAAACAGACAAAATTGGGGTACTTACATGAGGATTATGTAATCCTTATGAGGATTAAATGAGATAATAAAAAAAAAAGTTTATCCTACCGTCTGGCACAAAGTAAGAACTGAATGACTATTAACTATTTGCTTGCCCATCCTGGGGGTGGCCTAAATTTCCAAGTACCCATCACTGAGGGATTTGGTGAAACAGACCATGATATCTGTTCTGACTGGGTCCAAATGTTAGGCAAGAGAGGCAGTGAAGGATGATGTTTACGACTCTAGATCTAGACTTCTGGTTAAAATCCTGGCTCCACTATTTCCTATCTGAGTCACATTGGGTATATCATTTCACCTCTCTGAACCTCAGTTTCTTCATCTGGTTAATGAGGATAATAGCAAAATTGTGCCGAGGGTTGCAGTGTGGATTAGATCAGATAATACAAGTAATACAGAGGTTGGTATGTTTTAACTGCTCAATAAATATATTCGAGTATTATTACCAGCTAGCTCTGCTCATATATGTAATACAGACACCAGGAACTATTTGCTCATTCAAATATTCTCATGACATAATCATAGAGATATCTAAATTGAGGAGGACAAGGCTACTTAAAAGCTTTAAATTTCATTCTTTGTCTTTTGACAAACGAGAAAGTGTTCAGGCCTTTTTCTCTGGAGAGAATCCTTGTGCCCCGTCATGCCCATGTCTATCTCTACCAACTCCATGTGCTCCAGGCACACATTGCCTTCTGGGCCTTTGAGGTGCTCTGGGGTACAGGGAGTTTGAGAGACCCGAACCTCCAGATCTCAGAGTTCTGTGCACCTCTGCCCAAGATGACAACCCACCAGGGCTGAACACAGAGCATCCTAGCACACGGTGGACAGTCAGTAAGTATTTGTTACACAGTGAGTCAGTTTTCAGGCACCAAGGCTGTGGGCAAGAACATCCTGTAACGCACTCACAGCAATGAGGAGATTAAGAGAAAAGAAAATAAAGCCAACGCCCAGAACTGCACCTCAAGAATGAAGCCCATTTAACACAGTGAACCCCAGAGAGAACACGCAGATTTGGTAATTACCCCCGAAAGCAGAGTCATTGGATTTTTGCTGTTTGCTCCTGAGAGAAGAGGAAGAGCCGCAGGTGACAGAGTAGGCCTCTTGCAGTCCTGACAGACAGAATGTGGGTTGTCAACATGAAAGCAAGGTTAAGGTCTCTCCTGGTAGGAGCTAATATCACCCCCCACCTCCCATTCCACGTGGACCACTTGACAAATGCTCAGCATATGGGTGTCGAGGCATGGGCCTCTGGTGGTCAGGGGGCAGCTGGTCAAACACCTGGAAATCCTTTGAGGGTGTTTAACACCTAAAGGCCAGGAAGGCCTGGTTCTGGCATGAGGACTTGCCCCAGGGACTGAGACCCACTCACCTGAAGAGAGGTGAATGCCAGAGTGACATCTGAGGAAGCATCTGTCTCCTCCACCACTCCTACCGCAATGCAGGGACACATGGGGTGATACACTAGTGGGCAGGACCCCCTTCACTTCTAGACAGGACAAAAAGCAGACACTTATAGAAAGAGAAGGACACTTCCAGGCATGATAAAGGCAGCTGAGTTCCAGACATCCAAGGCCCCAAGAAAAGAAGGTGGAACTGATACCCAGCACAGAACACAAGACACAGGGCGCCATGTCCCTCCAAGGTAAGGAAGCTATTTGTATGCTATTTTTTTCCATGCAGAAAAGCAACCAGAAAAACAGAAGTGCTCCAACCTACACAGAAGCACAGAAGGAAACACCAAAGAGCCTGTAAAGTATCTCCTGTTTTTGAACAATTTAAAGAATGGCTGCTGCTGCTGAGGGGAGAAGAATCAGTGAAGGGATGGTCAAGTGAACTCCGGGCCCAGTTGGACATGGGAGAGAGTTGCCAGTGGCAGTGTGAGCCCGCTGACTGTGAGCCTCGGTACCCCTTACCCACACAGTCTTTTTTATTCCAGTGGAGCTTGTATGCAGAGTGGCATCGGCATTCATAGCTGCCCACAGTGTTCACACAGACCTGCTGACAGCCTCCATTGTTGACGCTGCACTCGTTGGTGTCTGTGGAACAAAACACTCTCCTGTCACAGCAGCCCATGGATGACCGGGCTGGCGCTGTCCCTCCCTTGAGGAAGTCACATGGTTGAACTCACTAAACAAAGGGAAGGTGCTAACTGCCTTCAGGATGTGCACCTGGCACCAGCAGACCCCACTCCCCACTCAGTGGATTTCCTGGCATAGGCCTCGCCAGGATGGTCTCAAGTTCCGTTCTTGACCAAACATTTCCCCCATTCAGGATACTCAGAAGGGGGGCACACTCTACTTTCAGATGTCCAAGCTCAAGCACTGCATAGCCCATCCTCCTGGGCTACATACCAAGGGAGATAGAATTAGGATTCTTCACTTGACAGTTCATATTCAGTAGGTGGAATATAGAAAAGGAAAATGACTTGCACTAATTCCCATCAACCTGAGACTGAGTCTAGGTTGGAAGGTGGTCCATCAAAAACGCAGACACACATCCATATTCAGGGAATATTTTCTTGAATATATTCTTGGTGGACTGGAAAAGTACATTTTTAGCCATGCCAAGGATGTATCGAAAAGAAGAGAGACAATACTATCTATACCAAATCCCACTACGCTCCATTCTTATTATGTATAGAACACAAGGATTGGGCAGGAAGTATTTAGGCCAGTAGTTCCCAAATATTCGGATACTCAGTAATACCTTTAAGAAGCCCAAGTCATTCAGAATTGTGGGGGGAGTCATTTGATGTCAAATCTTATTTATGCCATAGTCTACATGAGAATAAGGACAAATGACATCATAACATGCTGCTACATGGGCACAGCACAGAGAGATCAAGTCGACGGTCCCACTCCCAGCTCAAAGACCTGTCCAAAGACCAGCTCCAAGCTTTAAAAAGTCTTTTCAGCTAGTTCCTGTGCACAGCAAGGCTGTGGAATTGGTTGGTGCCCTGAGGACTGTGACTTTCCTATCCACTGGGAAGTTCCAACAGACAGGATATCAGCTCCTGAGAGACCCTTCCACTGAATACAACTATGTCAATAAAGTCAACAAAGAATTCACAGTTGATTAGCTCACTTCTTCTCTCTACTCCATTTCACACTCAACACGTTAAAGGGATCAGTGTGATAGATTTCCCTTAGCAGATGTTTCCCTTGAGTTGATGAAGTCACTACGACTATACAGGGACTAAAACATCCCATTCACTCCCCAATATAGGAAAATTGACCCTGATCTGGAGAAACCTTGGGAGCTAGGCCTCCCCTGCAGGCCCAGGTTCACCTGACTCTAGAGGGACATTCTGCTCACCTCCACAGTGGGTGAAGCCATAGAGGGTGTACCCTCTGTTGCAAGCACATGCAAATGTGCCAGGGTGGTTGATGCAGCTGTGGTCACAGGTCCTATCCAAAGAGCATTCATCCACATCTGTAATTGTCAAAGGGAGAGGGGAGCTGAAACCAACTCTGAGGGATGAGTGGAAAGAGCATTTGTAATTCCACCTATTGACTGACAACAAAAACAACATAAACAGAATTTTAAAAGTATCAGTTCTCTTGCTCACTTGTGTTTAGACAATGTTGGGCAGCCTATAATAAGTATACTCACAACCAGAATCCTTATTTCCAAATTCTGTTGCAAACTGCACTTGTCTTTAAGCTCAGTTGGTCTTTCTCACATGCCTATTTGCAGAGCTGAGTAATTTAAAATATTTAAATGAAGCTAAATGAGACAGCATACCTTAAAAGGGTTTGTAAACTATAAGGTGCAACCCACACATTATTGTTGTTATATTACTATTGGTAAAACAGCAGTACTAATTATATAAGCTCTAGCAAATTGAAAGGAGAAAACAGCTGGGTTGGAGATAAATCTGGTTCCTGTCTTTCCAGAATTAGTCTTCTGGCCCCAGGAGTCCAATTTATCCTCGGTTTTAATGTCCTCTGCACTAAAAGAATGCATGAACACAAACATCCTCAGTGAGTTTCTATTGCAGACACGAAAATTTGGTGTTTAAGCTCCAAACTGGATCCTCTTGGCCAATCCCTTGGCTTTGTTCTTCTGCCATGGTTCAGCCCCACAAGGCCCCTCCTGTCCTGGTTCAATGTGGAGGCATTGCTGGCTTCAGCTGAGGTCCTGGAAACTAGCCTCAGGAGGCTGCCTTTGTCGATTTAATCATCTCTTCTTCCCTGGTCTGGTCTTCACATCTTTCCTGTAGACTAGAATTTCAGTGCTTCATTTCCTCAACTCTTTGGAGGGTTTTTTTTTTTTTTAAATAGAGTTATGACTTGTGTCTCCAAATGGATAAACCAGGACCAGTACAGAACTCAGTGGAAGCCAATTAGCCCAGAGCTAGATCTCTTTTTCAACACCAAATGTGCCACAAGAAACTATGTTAATAAAAACCAAACATTTGGAAGGAACTGGAGGAATGAAAAAATGAAATTAGAAAGGGCAAATTCTTACAAAATCTCTTCATCATTTGCTTTTCCCAGAAATCTTGGCAATTTCCTCAGTAAATTTGTTCTGTGAAAATATTTGTTCTGATCAGTGAAAAATAGGAAAAAAGTCCATTTCTTCCCTAGTAATTGATGTCACTCTCTGAATTCTGTGATTAACATCAACCAGTTGTTGGGAATGTGGACTTGTTCAGTAGCTGGCTTTGGCTGCGCATGATGGGCTGTTGCTTTGCCAAAAATAATGAGATCACTTTTCTAATTCCTTTTTAATGTGTTTACACAGCTTAAACAGTATTTCTTGCCCTATACATTAGGAAACATTATGTGCAACATCAAATTTGCTTTCCAAGTCAAATAGAAGAAAGCCATGCAATACTCATCTAGAATGATCTTGCTGAATTTAAAGGGGGCTATACTTGAACTGCCTGACAAATTATGTATTAGGAGGAAAAAAAAAAAAAAAAACAAGAGAGAAACCTAACTCATACCATAAGGCTAAAAGAAGGTAATGTTCCATTTTTATTACCTAAAGTGAAATCAGATATTATTTTCTGATTTTAATTTAATTCTGGGATTTCTAACAAAATAGGCTGTTCTTATTTCCAGAAATGGAACAAGAATACATGACAGCACATCTTTCCTGAAAGCTATTTCCTATATATCCACAGGGCATAAAAGGTGCTCATCTGAAACTAGATATGATGCTTCTCACCCAACAAAGCTTACTCCCATCCATAAGAGTTATTAATATCAACAACTGCTCCCTAAAGATGCTCCCTTATCACACCTCTTGTGTGGGAGGAAAGCATGTAAGAGGGGGTCTGCAATCCTGCCCGAGGACCCACCAGCCTTGCCTCCACTCAATTCCCCTTCCCTCTCCACCGTCCCTCTCCCCAAGCACCAAAGGCTGGTCATTAAAACAAGGGCTATAAGGAAGAGATCAACTGGTACATGACCTTGATTATGGGTTGACCCCAACTTTTCGCTAGGAAAAGGTAAGGTATGTTAACTCAGTCTACATACTTTTTCCACCAAGTTTTATTACAAAATCCTCAAAATTAAAGGAAATTTTTAGAAGAGAAAAATTCTTCATAATCTCAACACCCTAATGCAACCCTGTTTACACTCTGTGATCCATTCCATTTCTAGCAGCCAGCTCTGCTGTAATCACACCAGATGGATTCTTTAAGGTGTTCTCTAATCGTTAATACTTGTGAGCTACATTGGTGTTTTTACTCTACCAACAGATGAAATAAGTGAAGCATGGACTGGAGGTTGGATTAATGACTCCATCAAGAAGCCCAATGAGCCAGTCTCTGCCAAAGTGGGGTTTCGTCTTCTCTGCTCCAACCAGCGGGCATTGCACAGCACAGCTATGTTTCAGCACATACCTTGGCAAGACTTCTCATCTGTTAATAATTTAAATCCCTTTCTGCAGCTGCAGTCAAAACTGCCCACGGTGTTTTTGCAGAAATGATCGCAACCTCCATTGCGGGTCTGGCACTCATCAATATCTGTAACAGGTAAGCATCGGCAAATCAGAGAGCGATACTTGCCTGGTTTTCCACAAATCCCTGAAGTGCTATTGTGTGCGTGCTTCATTACTCTCTGAAACAAAAACAGACCCATAAAAGCGTTTAAGGATGTTTGCTGATGTTTTTAATCTTACACATGTTTTCTAGTCTGGCTTAACTGATTTGGAAAGACAAGTGTCTTGTCCCTTGAGAACTCTGACTTGTGCTACCCTGGACTAGCATTAAGGACACATATTATGGGAAAGAATGGTGATGTCCTATTATAGTTTCATTCCTGCCCTGCTCTCTCAAGATAAGATGGCTTCCTTGGGCATACTTTCCATTCCAGTTTAATGCTTCAGTTTATAAGGAATTAGAACATTTGCTTTGGCAAATTACACAACAATCAAGTAGTCTCAATGCTTTTAAATGATTCCTGATACTCAAATTAATCTTATCTTCTCTCAGTTTCATCTGGTAACTGGTTGTCTACTTTTTATCATGTTAAAGAACTAAGCCTTTGTACTCTTGCCCATGAAATGCTAGCAGGTCACTGAGGTATTTATTCATTAGTAAAAGCTAATTTTATAGTTATTCATTATGTTCTCTGGATAATAATCTTGGCTGTTATTTATAAATAGTCTCTAGATTGTTATTTATAAGATGTTGATATTATCACCTGCAAATGAATGTTTTCTTGAGCTTCCACCTTTTTCTAATAAGGCCCTACCTGAAATGGGTCATCTGATGCTTGCTGAAGCTGACCTTCTCAATAGTTAGTGTAATTAAGTTGGTTCTAATTAAGCTTGCTCAATTATAACCTTCCACTAGTCCAGGGAAGAAAAGCTTCGATCAATATGAATCATAAGCAAATCCGGAATCACTCAGGAGATATGGAGGGGAAGAGCTTCCTTCATCCCCATACATTAGCAGCATGGAGAGGCACAGGCTACCTTTACAAGTCTTCCCATCCAACTGGAGGGTGAATCCAACGGGACAACTGCAATGAACACCTGTTGAAGTATCCTTACAGGTGCGATCGCAGCCTCCATTGTTGACAGCACACGTTTCTGACAAGGAGGTAAGAAAAAGACAGTTAGCTTGCTAAAGAAATGCTGATACAGCTGGGAGGAAAGGATATCGCTGCAGTATTAATAACTGGGAAAGTTCATGAAATCCAAGAAGCATGGTGGGGTACTCACAGTTGTATCCCAAGTCTCTACCACCTGCAGGTGAGCTAAAGAGACAGCAGGTGCAGCTCCTCTCTCCTGTCTAAATAAGTGACATCTCCCAAAGAAGCTTGATACAAGGCTAACAATGTCTCTCTCTCCAACTTGCTGAGCCTTCCCAATCCCCCACTGGCACATTTGAAGCCACTAAAATTTCCTATTGATCCACAGCCAGTGACCTGCTAAGCATGGCTACATCTGGCAAGCTAGATGTGAATGCAGAACAGGGCAAAGGGGGATGTCCCTTCCTCAATCCTGAACCCTCTCCCTTCAATATAATAGGAGAAGCAAGAGAGGGCAAGCTTCCCCTACCCCAACTATTCCCTTGCTGCAGAAGGGAAGTCATTGGACTTCATCCCTGCAACTGCCAATTAACTCAGATTAGAAGTTTACCTTTCGCTGAAAGGAGAAAGACCTGTCAGAAGTGCATGAAAAAATCAGCCAAAGTTGTTAAGTCACAACTAAAGAGATGAGGAACAACAAGCAAATGTCCTTCTAGTTTCACTTACTGCTTTTACTTCCATAGCTACCTCACTGTAGAGCCTTGGGGGGAGAAGCTTAGTTCTAATTAAATAGGACAGTAGAATAGGTATATCTGTTTCCTCTCAAAACCTAACATGAGAGTAAATAGATTTTTTTCAAGTATAAATCCTTGGGGCACCAGGCTGGCTCAGCTGGTTAAGCACCCAACTCTCAATATCAGCTTGAGTTGTGATCTTGCAGTGGTGAGATCAAGCCCTGAAAAGAGCCTGGTGTTGGGCTCTGCACTGTCAGTGAGAAGCCTGCTTGGAATTCTCCCTGTCTCTCTCTCTCTGTCTCTGTCTCTGTCTCTCTCTCTCTCTCTCTCTCTCTCACATACACACAACAAACAAAAAATAATAAAGTATAAATCCTTAAAAAATGGTGTAAAAGAGTATGGAGATTCCTCTAAAAGTTAAAAATAGAACTCCCCTACAATCCAGTAACCACACTAGTGGATATTTACCCAAAAAATACAAAAATACTAATTCAATGGGACACATACACCCCCATGTTTCTGGCAGCATTATTTACAATAGCCAAATTATGGAAATAGCCCAAGTGTCCATCGGTTGATGAATGAATGGATAAAGAAAACATGATACACATACACACACACACACACACACACACACACACACACTGGAATATTATTCAGCCATAAAAAAGAATTAAATCCTGCCATTTGCAACAACACAGATGGAGTTACAATACTCTATACTCCGAAGACACTTAAAATTTTTTTTCATGCTAAGCTAAATAAGTCAGAGAAAGACAAATACCATATGAGTTCACTCATATGTGGAATTTAAGAAAGAAAACAAATGAGCAAAGGACAAAAAGAGAGAGACAAACCAAAAAACAGATTCCTAACTACAGAGAACAATGGATGGTAACCAGAGGAGAGGTAGGTGGGTGGATAGGTGAAACAGGGGATGGGGATTAAGGAGTGCACTTGTGATGGGCACCAGGTGTTGTATGGAAGTGCCAAATCACTATATTGTACACCTGAAACTAATATTACACTGTATGTAAACTATACTGAAATTAAAAATTTTTTAAAGTACAAATCCTTAAGGACAAAGAAAATGGAAGCCAAGACAATATAAATATCCTGGAAGTGGCATATCAGTGGAGGAGCAGTAATGGGCACAGCAGAAAGATAAATCCTAGTGGTCTGCAGAGGGGGTGCCAACAGGTGGTAAGCTCATATGAGCCACAGAACCCAGAAAGGCCTGGGAATTGGAGATACGAAGTTACTCTAGAGGCAGAGGTGAGGAAGGAGTTAAAAATAGGAAGATTGATTATAAGTCTGTGAAAGAAACAGATAAACCCTCAGATCCCCTCCTAAATTTCACAGCCAGGTGACTCCCCTTCCCTATTCGGGCTACAACAGAGAAATTTATCCTCTGGAGAAGTGGGACCAGAGAAGTACTGGGCTCCAGGGTACCAGGAATAACAGAGAGAGAGGAAGAGACACTGTTAGGTAAAAATCTATACCCTGAAAAGAGAGATCTCAAAGTCTTACCACCACCACCATCATCCCAGCTCTGGGAACACTGACAGGCAAGACTATGTCTACTTGGCAGGAGACTGAACTGGCCTGCCCAAGTGAAAAGACATATAGATATTAGCATTTGAAGATCTCCAGATGAAATGGCTAAATCACTGCCTAGTCATCCAAGTATAAAGCCTACCAACTGATAGAATATCCAATTGGCTTTTTAGTATTTCACTATTAAATATGAAAACTCAACCTAGAATCACCAGACAGTTCAAGAAGGCCTTTAATATGAAACAAATGCACCAAATCAAACAAACAAAGAAGAGGGAACTTGGAAGGAACAAAGCTAATACAAGGGAAAAAAAAATAAAAGTTTTGAAAATCTTGTAATTAATTTCCTCAGAGAGATAAGAAAAGCATTCACGAAACATGAATATGTACCTACAACAAAAGACCAAAGTAAAATTCTTGAAAAATTACAGTATGAAAACAGAAATTTAAAAAGAAATCCTTAAGAGGATTAGAAGAAAAAAATGGAAAATCTCCTAGAAATAGAACAAAAATTTAAGAAAGAGAAGAAAATTAGAGGAGTTAAACAGCCAACTAACACAAGTTCCAGAGAGAAAGAACAGAGAATATGGAGTGAAGAAAATTATCAAAGAAAAAATATAAGGAACTGTCTCAGAACTAAAGGACTCAAATATCCATAATGAAAAGGCCAACTGAGTGGCCTTCAGCATAACAGGTGGGAAAAGTCCCATAGTGAGGGTCATTATTGTGAAATTTCACATCAACAGGGACAAGGATAAGACCCTGAAAACATCCAGACAGAAGCTTTCATAGATTCCATTCAAAGGATCAAAAATAAAAATGACTTTAGATTTCTTAAAACAACACTGAATGCCTGAAAAAAATAGAGCACTCACTACTCACAACTTGGAATTCTATACTGAGCTAAATTCTCAATAAAAGGAGAGTAGAAAGGCATTCTCAGGCGTGGAAGGCTTTTAAAAACCTATACCTACCCGTGTAAACTAACAAAAGAGAAGACATGAGGTCTACTGACACAGGAGCATGGTGAAGGGCATTCCCAGGCTGGTGCTAATGGGAAGGCCCAGAGGAGAAGTGTACAGCCAGCCTGAAGAATCAGGCCCCTCCACGGCAGCGAAGCCTCATAAGACACTTTAAAAACATTTTTTTAATGTTTATTTATTTATTTTGAGCGGGGAAGGGGCAGAGACAGAGGGAGAGAGAGAATCCCAAGCAGGCTCCACTCCATCAGCACAGAGCCCAACGTGGGGCTCGATCTCACAAACCGAGAGATCAGGACCTGAGCTGAAATCAAGAGTCAGAAGCTTAACTGGTTGAGCCACTCAGGCGCCCCGGAAGATACTTTTTAAGAAGGAAATGGAGGTGTTGTATGGAAACCAATTTGACAATACATTTCATATACTGAAAAAAAAAATAAAATAAAATAAAAAGAAGAAAATGGAATTGATAAGACAATTGTTGTATTTGAACACATTGAAAGGGTTTTAGAACTCTGCCTGAAATTTGCAAAAGAACTGCTAAGAGGTACTTAGAAAACTAAGCAGAGAAAATAATAATCATAGCACATTATGTGGTTCAGGTGAATCATATTTAGATATTCATAATCACAATGATGTAAATACATAATATTGATTTAAATAGTGATAAAACCACATTAAGGGTATGGGAGAGGGAGTGTATGCATTAGGGGAGAGGGCAGAAGAGAGCTAAAACTTGTTGTGTCCTGGAATAGGAAGTCAAAGTAAATATCTAAAACTGACACATCAAGAAACAAGTGTATAATGTCACAATATACATGAGAAAAAGAGAAATAACTATATATACTTTTCAGAAATATGGTGGAGGGCAAGTTAGAAGAAGAAACAACTAGGAGAAATGAAAATTGTTGCCTTTGTCAAATGGGATGAGGGAAAGGGAAGTTTTGAGGCAAGGAAATGATGTATTTCATTACATGCCTAATAGCACTGATTAAAGTTTTTAAGGTTTTTTATACTACTCGTATGCAGTATTTTAATTTGACGCAATTAAAAATAATTTTAATAGGGTAGAAAAGAGCTCAGAAATGTCACCTGCCTGGTGGCCAATGTCTGCTCAATATATTACCTGTTAAATATAGAAGCTATCAAAATTGGTTTTGTTTAGGCCAAGCCAAGCTTTCTCCAGAATAATAATGTGCCAGAGGATCTGATTGCCACCCACACAGCCACTGCCTCTACTTCTGTTCCCGTCTCCAGCTCCGCTGGCAGATCTGCTGGCAGACCTTCTTATATCCCACAGCCAAGTGCCATTCTTCTCCATTCATCTCTTTTGCCATTAACATGGGCTGAAGTCAGAGAGAAGACGGCTCGGCTGACAAAAACCCAGACAAATCACCATGCTAAGCTAGGGGCTGCCTGCCCAAAGTGCCTCCCTGGTCAGTTAGTTACTCAGAAGGACAGGAACTGACATTCACTGACCACCCACTAAGTGCCAGGCATTGGACTATGGCCACTTTTGCATATTATTATCATAACTGAGCTTCCTGATAACCCTAAGAGGTAGGTTTTATTATATCCGTTTCAGAGAAAGACCAGGAGACCGAGTCGCACAGCCAGTTGGGGGCAGCGCTAGGAGGCTAACTTGCTTGTTCTGATTGCTGGGCCGGTGCCCTTCCCACAATTCTAGAGTCCTTGGATGGTGACTAAGTAACGGCAGTGGGTGAAGAACAGACACAATGTGGCTTGACAGGAGCTGCTGACCCAGGTCCAGCTGGTCTGAGGGTGTAGGGGCCCTGATGTAATACGTTAGGCCCAGGTTCAGGCCTGATGTAATAAGTTAAGGAGGGAAAGGGACAGGACAGTGGCCAAGGAAGAGGGGGCAGTGCCTACCCATGAGCAGCCGCCGTTTCACCCGTTTATCACTGTCCACCACTGATGTGGCATTGCTCTCTGTCACCTCCAGGGCAGCGTCCTCTTGCTCTATAAGAGACGCAAAACAGCACAGTTCTCAGACTGAATGAATCAGATTATTCATCCCCTGCACAACCCCTTCTGCCGAAACCCCAGACATGAGAACAATGTAAGATGTGCCACTCTGTTCCCTCAATAAAAACGTGTTGTAAAGAGGCTCTGCGGGAAACACAGTATGTTGAATGGTCGCAGAGCCTTAGTAAACATTAAATATGGAAAAGATTTTTGAAGCATATTGCAGTGACCAAAGAGACACTAGGGAATGTAAGCTTCAGATTCACTCCAGTACCCTCGGTCCAGGACAAAAAGAACCTGGGGCCTGGGAACCTCTAAAATGGATCTAGCAAAGGACGGACCATGAAGTACAGGATAGCATCCTGACAGAAATAGGCAACATGGGCTTCTGCTGACCATAAGGGCCACTGTGTCATCACAAATGGCTAGCTTTAACTTCATGTCGCCCTGGACCTTTAGGATGTATTGTCCCAGTCTCCAGAGTACCATCTTCAGGAGCCCCCCTAGTCTAGGAGAAGAGAAAGGGCTTTCCATGGTGGCACAGGGAGAGAGGGGACACCCTCCCAGGACTAGACTACTCCCACCACCACATGTAAAGCATCACGGAACCCACCTGGAGGCAAATGCTCTGGAAATACCCTGAATCTGGTGCTAAACACCATTAACAGTTAGGTTCGGTTTTGGGGTTAGGGGTGGGCAGGCTGGGGCAGACCCTCACCAAGTGTAGGGGTCACTCACCGAGGCAGCTCCTTCCGTCTGTGTGCATCTTGTACCCTGGGTGGCAGCTGCACTCCGGGCCTTCGGTGGTGTCCTCGCAGGAGTGCTGGCACCCACCATTCCCATGGTTACAGGTCACTAAGAGGAAACCCAAGCAACACACTGAGCACTGACTTTTCCACAACCAGGGATGGGTTTGCTTCAGAAGATCTCTGCTTGTCATTCAGCAAGTTTTGAACACCTACTGTGTGCTAGGCACAGCACTTAAAAGAAGTAACCCTGACTCAGAGCCAGACGCTGTCTATGTAAACAGATAGTCACAGTATGAATTCAAGAAATGCTGGGGCACCTGGGTGGCTCAGTAGGTTAAGCATCTTGACTCTTGATTTCAGCTCAGGTCACAATCTCATAGTTCGTGAGTTCGAGACCCACATCGGGGTCTGCATTGTCAGTGCAGAGCCCACTGGAGATTCTCTCTCTTTCCCTTTCTCTCTGCCCCTCCCCTGCTCTCTCTTTCTCTCTCTCAAAATAAATAAATAAACTTAAAAAAAAACATTTAAAAAAAAGAAATGCTGAATGACAGATTTGAGCAGTTATACAGGAAAATGGCAACAGGAAGGTAAGAGAGATTATCACTATTTCAGGGGAATTATGCCAAAAGATTCTAGACTACTGCTTTGTTCTATCAGGAGAAGTTTACATATTAATACAGCTATGCTGGGGCTTTAGAAAATGTTCTAGCACTTTACTCTGGAAGAAACAGATAATACTTATTTGTACAAATACGTTAGAATTTCTCTCATCAGATTCTATCTAGATTACTTAGAAGGGAGGGAATGTAGAGGAAATGATGACTGCACACATTTAATGCAACATTAACCAACGATTACAAAGACTGTGTATGAACTCACTGATGATAAGCGAAAAAAAAAAAAGCCAACTCAAAATGATCTATCATCAAACTGAACCGTGGTTACCTCTGGCAAGAGAAATGGGAAAGGGAAGGTTATAGATTTTCTTTACACACTTAGGGCTGTTGAAATTCTTACATAAGCATTTGTAATGTTTCCAATGTGAAAGAACGAAATACATATTTGTGACGTGAGAAAGAAACTGTTCTGTGGTCACAGTGGTGTAAAAATTGAGTATGTCTGAGAACAACTAAATGGGAATATGGAAAAAGTGAAGGGACATGAGGGAAGAGCAAAAAACAAACAAACAAAAACAGTGAAACAGCTGGTTATGTGGTGGAATTCGTCTGTTTTTCTCTTTGTTCTTTCCTCAAGTGTAATTATAATAATTTTTGAGGAAGTGACATCTCAAGAATATTTTAAAATTTAAATTCCAGGTATTCTACTAGCCCCTGAAAAACTGAACTGCCAAAGAGTCTCACTCCACAGGTGAGTCTCCTCTAGAGACATGGGTCCTCCTTGTGAAGGCACCTAGTGGAGCCACTTGGTTCAGCCCACTAGAAGCTCGCAGGGACAGCCTCACTTTTAGGAGTCCTAAGAGTCTGTCAGAATCTATTTCTGGTGGTGGCACCAGCCCTGGTTTGGCAGGTTTAAGAGCTGCACTCTGCTTTGTGATAGAGACAATGGAGAAAAGTCTCTCACCAGAGAAACTACCTCCTCATCTCTTAACCACTCAGGTCAACTCACTGTAAACAACCATCCTCCGCAAACTGCAGGGGAATTATAGAAAGTCCATGGCTTTGGGAAGAGTTGCTAAAGGAAAACCATCCATCTCCTCTGGCATAGATAGTGGTTTAGGAACACCTTTAATGGCAGGTTGTTCCCTATTACCAGTTGGAGTTTCATTATTGTGTTTCATCGTTGTATGGCAGCTGTGTCCAGACTGGGTACACCATTGATCCATCCATTCATAAATAAATGTGTAGTGAGCACATCCTGTGGTAGGCACCAGGGGAAGACTAAGAAGCAAAAATAAGACAAGGTCCCTGACTGTGGGGGCTCACAGCTGGGGAGACAGACACATAAATACACAATTCAAGCCTGGTGTCGTGTGCTATAATTGAGGAATCAACAGTGCTGTGGGAGCCAAAATACAAAATGGCTGCCAGGTCTGTCAGGGCTTCTGGGGAAGTCTAGCAAAGTGCTAAAGAGCCTTCGAGCTAGATCGACACCCGAATCCTAATTGGCCATGTGCTCTCTGTGTGACCTTGTTGCTTTACCTTCTCCATAATTTTCTCAACTAAAAATGAGGATAATAATACTTAGCTCATAGGGTGGTGATATTAAGAATTCAATGGAATTGGTACATCTTTGGACAAGACTTTGCACACAGTAAATGTTCCCCAAAAGTAGCTATTATCCTTATCATTATTAGGCGTTAGGCAGAATATTAAAAATTGAGTGAGAATTCACCAAGCCAGGTGAGGAGGAGGGCTTGGAGAAGGCTTGGAGGCATGCAAGAACATGGGCTGTTCTCCAGCAGGCAAATAGGTCGGTGTTTGGGAAAAGGAGGTGGATGTGGCTTGTACAAGAAGCAGGACCAGGTAGCAAAGAGCTGTGATTGCCAGATGACAACATTTGGTTTCATTCTGTGGGAACAGGGAGACTGGCCCCCAACATTCACAGTCCTCACTCCCAAATTTTATTTCCTTCTGATTGGTTCCCTTAAAAAGTATCATTTCCTTTCCCTATCAGAGACTACCCTTGCGCAGCAAACTTAGTCCTCAGTGAAGGTCAGTATCTTAAGATGGCTGCCTTTCCTGATGTGATTGCTCCACCATGAAGTGGCATTTCTGATCCTGGGCTGCAGAAGACAACCTGTGGAGTAGGATGGTTCCCAGCACAGGCGTGTGCCAGTCTGTACTTACGGATGCAGTCTCTCTGATTCTTGGCCAGCTCAAAACCTGGCCTGCACTCGCAGGCGACACTGCCCTTCGGGGCCTCCTTGCAGATGTGACCACAGCCGTGATTCTGATTCATGCAGCTCAGACCCTCTGCAAAACAGCAGCATGCAGCCAGTGAGCAGGCTGTAAGCACAGCCCTGAGCCCCAGGGGCACTGCAAAAGGCTGGGGAGAGGGGGGACCTGCCTGCCTGGGCCTCCATCAGCCCCACATTTTAAACAAACATGTCATCCGAATCCAGTCAGGTCAATTAACAGAGACATAAAAAATTGTTTATCTCACCCAAGAGATACAATGTCTGAAGTCTCCTAGAGGTAGGAGCCTTCCAAATACACTGAAAAGAAAGCACAAGAGCTCTCTGGGGGGTGTGGAACCACAGCCTGCAGACCCCGGGAACTGCTACCTAGACTCTTACCTCTGCCAGGTTGTTACCCATGCTGACCAAGGATACAAAGAGGGGACAATCTCTCTAAGGAAATCTGCAGAGACGAAGATTCCCAACTGGTTCACATACTCTTGAAGATGATTTTCTGAAAATGTCAACTCCCCTCTCTACCCCAACCAAATCCACACTTTGGAGGGGACTCTGACTACTATCTTCTGGCATCAGCATGTGAACACCAGCCCAGGGGCCTCTCTTCTGTGACCACTCTCACCTAGTCCCTGGGCCCTCCCTCAGCAGGTTCAGAGCATAGCAACAACACAACAGAGAGAACAGAAAGAGACCTCACACATGTGCTGTAAAATCCTTTCCAGGTATACTATCATTTTCATTAGGTCCAATCTTGTGGTAACAGAGCTGGGAAGAAGATTCTTTTCCTGGCTAGTTTAATATGCATTTAAATGATGGGGTCATAACATAATGTATATCTGTGTGGTTTGCCAGAATCCTGCCTCTTCTCAAACCAATTCTTTGAGACCCTGCCACCTGCCAGAACTCTGGAGGAACTCTCATCACACCCAAGAGTATCCTCAAAACCTCTGCTCAGTTTGTACTGCATTATTATATTAAATACATGCCCATGTGATGCTTCTTTGCCTCTGTACAATAAGTGTCTTTGAGAGAAGGTTTTTTTGTTTTCAACCAACAAGACACTCTCTAACACTAGAAGTAGAAATTTAAAAAAAGTTTTTAACGCTTATTTATTATTGAGAGTCAGAGAGAGACCGAACATGAGCATGGGAGGGGAAGAGACAGGGGGAGACACAGAATCTGAAGCAGGCTCCAGGCCATCAGCACAGAGCCCAACGCGGGACTTGAACTCACAAACTGCGAGATCGTGACCTGAGCCGAAGTCAGATGCTTAACCGACTGAGCCACCCAGGCACCCCAAAGTAGCACTGTTTTAAACATGAGTACAAAAAGTTTTCATTCAACTTCTTTAGGATCCTACACTGTTCTGTATTGTGCCCCTAAAATCTTTTGACTTAATTAGAATCAGTTGGTCCTAATTAAGTCAAAAGTCACTTCTCGCTAATTCTCACCATAGAGTCATTGATCTATGCTTAACTGGAATAGCTGATTTAATACAAACAGATGTCATTCCTATTCCAAAAGACAGCGTAACTGTTAATACATCCCATATTCTCTTAAAGCCATTTTGTTTTTTATTTGACAGTTACAAGCTGTTTGAACTCCAGCACTCAGTCTGCTGGAAGTTGCTGAGATTCATTCACCCATGCCAAGGCTGCTGTCAGTTAACACAGAATGGGGCTTGTACTGGATCAGAGCAAAGCTCTCTCTTAGTTCTGGCTGGTGATTTTTGGAAATGTTATTTGCTCCCAATACTGAGACAGCAGAGGAGGTGAGAGCTGTCTCCGGAAGCAGCGCCCTGTCCTCCTAGGAAGGCCCAGCAAGAATTACATTTGTTCATGGATCAACAGAGCATTTGGAATGACAGGCACCAGGAATACCAGGGCTAAACATAACAGTGCCCAAGAAAAGGCAGCAGGAATACCTGCAAAGTACGCTCCCCAAACAGGTCAGCTGCTGCTTCTCTTCACTCTGTTTTCAAGTCTAAGACATTTGCAAAGTGACCTTTACCACCTCAGAGGAGCAATTCACTTACACAAGAAATATTTCATAAGAATTGACTGTAAAAGAAAGAAAGAAAGAAAGAAAGAAAGAAAGAAAGAAAGAAAGAAAAGAAAAGAAAAGAAAAGAAAAGAAAAGAAAAGAAAAGAAAAGAAAAGAAAAGAAAAGAAAAGAAAAGAAAAGAAAAGAAAAAAGAATTGGGGCACCTGGGTGGCTCAGTCAGTTAAGCATCCAATTCTTGGTTTCAGCTCAGGTCAGGATCTCATGATTCATGAGTTCAAGCCCCGCATTGGACTCTGCCAATAGCATGGAGTCTGCTTAGGATTCTCTCTCTCTCTTTCTCTCTCTCTCTCTCTCCCTCTCTCTGCTCCCCCCCCCCCAACTTGCACTGTCTCTTTCTCAAAATAAATAAACTTTTTAAAAAGTTAAAAAAAGAAAGAAAGAAAGAAAGAAAGAAAGAAAGAAAGAAAGAAAGAAAGAAAGAAAGAAAGAATTGACTGTGTCAGATGCCATGGGGATACACAAAAAGTTGCCCCCAATGTCCTATCATATCAAGCCAGACCTAAACTTACCAGGAGGTAATAGAGGTTAAAATGACTCTGGAAATGCTGGGGCTTTTCAAAATGTGCCCCGAAAGCTGTTCATAGTACCCTGACACACACACAAAAATGCCACTGCTAGGGGAAGCAGATGGGTCCGGTCCCAACTGGGAGGCCCAGCCAAGATTCTGGCTCCCCCCAGAAATTGGGCTGGCCGTCATGTTTAGGGTTGTTTAGTTTACCGGGAGGGAAATAGCTCACAAAAACATTAGAAATAGCCTATTGAGGTGGTCCCCAGCTCAGAGTCTCCCTGAAGAATATTTCTGGAAACTGAATTAATATATGCCTTGCGAACAGAGCAAGAAATGTTCTACAAAAGACAGAGACAGGCCCTGTTGAGAGCACAGCCCCTTCCTCACTACCCTGACACCTTCCCCCTACTCTGCAAGGGCAGCGGTGCAAGCATCGAAAAATATTCTCAGACCAGACAAAAGAGGAATGCTCATTTTGAGAGCCTGAGCACCCATGAATGGGGACAAAGGCCAGCCGGGGCAGTATGTCTCTCTCCAGCCTACCCCCATTACATGGGTGAAAACACACAGTCTCTTTATCAGAGCTTTGGGGTCTCTAAGAATAATAATTTAAAAAAATCAATAGCTTAAGCTTTCCCTCAGAATCATCTATTATGATCCCCCAAATTGAAGAACATTTAGTAAATAATTATTAAAAGTAACCACAACACTAGAAAATACTAGCTTGTAATGTCACCTTCTTTTAACCAATTTTGGAGTATCAACAATGGGTTTTAAAGTCCATTTTAATAACAGGTTCTAAAGGTTTAATGCGCACATCAAGGAGGAAATCCTAAAGGAACACTGTTTACAGACTGATCTATTTGAAGAGTTAAAACCCTAGGATGGACAGGGTCTCAGTTACAGACTGCTATAATCTGTTGGCTTACACTGCCCTGAATTCACCAAGCCATCAGGTTGAAACACCATGGAAAATCACAGAGAGCACACTTAGACCACAACTCAAATTCTTGGATTTTGGCTTTAGCTCCAGACAAATAAGTTCATTTTAAATACTCTTCAGGGAATCCAAGAATGTCTGAATTGTAGAAAATTTAGAAAACACAGATTGCAAAAAGGAACTGCTTTTGTATTTACTTCTGTTATGAAGAGCCTGTGTCTGTAATCAGTCTGGAGGTCTCGCCAGAGGGGAGAAAGGGGCTGAGCTACTGCTTTGGAAGTGCAAGAGTAAGAGATAATCTTAATCACTGCGAACTGCTTTGTGACTGGGTAGGATCCATACTGTGTTCAAGCAATGGCATGACCTACAGGTCCCCACCCCATTCCCCACCACCTGTAGGGAAAGCCGAGTGACTTCCTAGGAAGCAGCTCTGAGCAACCAAAGAGGAGGTGCCCAGAGATCCAGATCGCTTTTAACTGCTGGAGTCTTAATCCTGCCTATTCCCAGATGCGGGGCTCACAGAAAAATCCAGAGCACCTACCAGGAGCTTTAAACCCAACTGTTCCTCTATCAAGTGCCATGCCTGCATGAGATAAGAGATCTGCCAGATTAGAACCAGTATTTGTCCATCCCGCCCAAGCCCTGAGAACTAGCAGGCTCAGGATGATAAGACTCCTCAAACCCACTGGCCCATGACCATTCTTCTTACTACCCAAACAGGCTTCCTAAGTCAGGTACAAGGAAGGAGCCACCATTCTTGGAAAATGAGGCAGAAATCATCCTCCAAAAAGACACCCTTGGAAAGTCACAAGAACCATGATTTAACAATAAATCTACAAATGTGTGATGAAATAGTAGAAGAACTTGAAATCACCTCATTCTTAAGTTATGAGAATGAACAAGCAGCACCACATGCCAAAAGGAGTTAATAGTCTAATGTTTAGAGCATTTCCCTCAAAAACAGACTCAGGCAACCCCAGGAGAAATACAGCCACCAAAATGTGGTTCTTTGGCTTAAGAAAGTGCAGAGAATTAAAAACATGTCATTGAGTTAAAAGTGGCTGACTGGCCACGTGTTCCTAATGCCTCTCCCTCCTAAGAATCCACTGAACTAATAGAGGAATTAAAAAAAAGTATAGGCCCAAAGCAAAGAGAACAAAAGGGAGGCCATCAGAAGAGTTGTCTACAAATTTATGGAGGAATCATAAGCAGCCACACAGGAAAACCACAGCATAGAAAGCCCACTTGTAGGGAGGGGGTCCTAGAACGCCAGAGGCTCAGGGTTCAAAAATGGGAAACCCAGGGAAGGCCAGATCTGGGTCTGCAAGTCCTTATAAAAAGGCTCCAGCCCCTCCCTGCCCACCCAGAGCTCAGAGCAGGCTCGCGCTTGGGGCTGTGGTTTGCAGCACCGTTTTGAAAAACTTGGCAGATTGTCCATTACATTCTTCCTGAGACACCTAGTCATGTTTGAAATGTTCTCTATTTAAAGATTAGAATCAGGAATGTGAGAGTTTAAAGAGCTCTCAGAGCTCACCCAGCCCAACCCACTTATTTTGCCAGGTGAGGAAGTGGAAGCTAAAATAGCTTGCCCAGGGTTCCCCCAGTAGCAGGGTCTAGATTCATCCACAAGCCTCCAGAATGTCTATACTCCGTACTTCCCCTCTAAACTCACTCAGGGTGAGGGGTTTCCTTGCCCCCTGCACCCTCCCCCCCCCCTGCCCAGGCCCACAGCAGAGCAGAGGCACCTTCGGAGCGGTGAATGCATGTATGCTGATTGTCACTCAGGAAAAATCCCTCCTTGCAGCGGCACTCGTAGCTCCCCATGACGTTGACACAGGTGTGCTGGCAGCCACCATTGTTCTCCAGGCACTCATCCACATCTGGAGGGAGAGGAGGATTAGCCTTTGCTTTTGTGACTGTTTCAAATGCCCACCCCTCCCAGCATCTCAGGACACCTGCTAAGCAGAGATGAGGTCCCTCTTCCTCCCCTGCATCACAGAAACTGTCAGAATTGACGCTAGCAGGGACCCAAGGCCACAAAGTTCTGGGGCTCACTTAAGCAGGCCCTCCACATGAATACAAGATAATATATTCCGTAAATATTTATTGAACACCTTCTCTTTCCAAAGTATGGTGCTAGAGGGGACAGTAAAACACAGATGAGTAGGATCAAATTCTTTTGCTCTAGGAGCATGGCCTTCAGCAAAGGGAAAGAGACAAATGTACAAGTAATTGTGAGATACAGTAAAAGGTGGTACAAGGGAAAAAGAGGCTACCTGGTTGTGGGGTATCAGGTTGGGTTTTATGGAAAAGCTGATGGAAGATGGGATGTCTTCAGTTCTAAATCAGGAGAAGGGATTCTGGACAAAAGAAAGAGTGTGAGCATAGCACAAACGCTGGGGAGCATGGAGCATGTTCAGATAAGGGTGAGTCATTCGTTTGGCTGGAGCATGGGTACATGCAGGGAAGTTATAGGAGATAAAGCTGGGAATAGATTGGGTCACTCTGTGGAGGACCTTGAATACCTGTCTCTTAATCTAAGAGGCAGTTGGAACCACTGTAGCAAGGGTGGCATGGCCAGATCCTGGAGTTAGGAAGAATAAGGTGATAGCCAAGGGTAGGACACAAGGAAGGAGAAGAATCAAAAGCCTGGCTTCACATGTGAACCTGAAATAGCCTCAGCTGGTGCTAGTCGGGGACAGGGCCTGGGGCCTGGATGAGGGGATGCCTAGGAAGGAAAAACCAGAAGCACTGTGGGCAAGGTGCCTGCAGGGTGGAAAGCCACATGGGCATTGGGTAGGGTGGCCGAGAAACATGGTGAAGGCCAGAGCTGGGTAGGGAAATGGGGATGGGGCTGTGGTTGGCCCCCACCACGGTAGGGAGGTGATATATGTGAGATGCTGACATTCAGGCCTTGGTCCAGTAGCAGAGGGAAACCTGAGTCTGGTGTTGTAAAGACACCTCTGCAAGTCATTTACTTGTGGTGGCCTTATAAAGTGGTGGATGTAGATAAGAAAGCCCCAGGCAGGAGTGTGGGAAGGGACAGAAGGATTGAAGAGAGCACATAGCCAGAGGTAGAATTCGGGAGAATACCAGCAGCAGGAGGTAGGTGAGACAGCAGAAGCCCCAGAAGAGGAGCCATCAGAAAGACAGAAAGCGGGTGAATCTTCCCCTATCTGTCTTTCTGTGCCCCCCAGGATGGAGTTAGGGGATTTCCTTCCACTGTGTCATAAATTACTCTGTGCATGGCTCTACCAATACACTTACCATAGTGTATTCTCAAAATCTTCTTTTTTTTTAATTTGTACCTTGGACCCCTTAAAATCTTTTACCTATCCATCTCCACTAGACTGTGAACTCCTTGAGGACAGAGACCTTTGTTTTATTTAGCATAGCCCTGGAACTTCAGGTGCACATTAATTGTTCAATGCATGAACAAAAAAGCAGGAGAGCACAGCATCACTAGAGCCAAATAAGAGGAAACTTCCAGAAAAATCTCAGACATGACAAAGACTCAAGGAGAAGGCTGATATAAAAGCAATTTATTTCTCTAGCCTGATTTCCCATGTGCCTATCATTAGCTTCTGGGCACATCCATAACAAGAAAATTCACATTTAAATATCTGTTATCTGGTTTCAAGTTTCTGATCTTGCAGTCATGCATCCTCCCACACTACCAGGCAGATGCCTTTCTAAACTGATGGGACCCGAGCCATCCCCTTAAGCCTAACAAACTTGCCCTTCTCTATGCCAAAGGGTGAAGGGAGCACATTCCAAAGGATGAGCTACTCTGGAACACACCTGGCCAAGGTGTTCCATGGTGAGGACTCATGGTGAGCTGGAGATATCTGTTTCCCTGAACACCAAATCCTGGATTGGTTTTGAATAAAGGTGTGCTCCCCTCTGAGCCATCACCCACCCACCCTCCATTTAACCCCCTATTCCTTTCTCCAAAGCAATTAGAAATGTGCCATTGAGTGACACACTCTGACTGAATTAATACAAAAGTGTGTGTGTTCACATGCACAAAGAGGTATATCACTAGCCTGGCAAGTTTCTCTAGACTGCAAAACAGTGGTTCTCCACCCTGGCTGCATGTTAGCACCCAGATGCTTGGACCCCACCTCCTGAGACACTGATATAACTAGTCTTGGATGAGACTTAGGCAGTGGTGTTGTTTTAAACTTCTCCAGTGATTCTAACGTGCAGCCAGAGTTGAGAACCACGGCCCCCACACTGAGTAGCTACAATGCACCCCCAGACACTCAAAAAATGGAAACTGAATTCAGGCAGGTGAGCTATGTGGAAGAGCTACATTTCGTTTTTCAAGCTCAATGGCATTCAGGATCTTGGAGCAGTCTGGGTTTGGTGCCAGATTTAAGTAGTATTTGTACTGTGTATATTCTGGTATATTGTAGCTAGTATGTGGTAAGGGGCTGAGGAGAGGCAAGGGGTCATCCCAGAGAACACAGGAAAGTACTGCTCCTGAAAAGTTCTGGCTCTGAGCTTCCTTGTCACAAAATGCTTCAACCCTTTCAAGTCTAAATGGCAGAGAAATCTCTGTATCTGCTGGTCCTGCTCTTCTAACTATATCACTTTATTTCTCATGGCTTCCTTTAAAGAATCGTTTACCCCTTTGGATACACTCAGTGGATACTCAGGATCTTTCTGTCAGGAAGATCCTTGTTACCAAGTCCACAAAGAGACCCCAAAGAGGGGGAATGGAGAGAGGCTGCTGAAATATCTGTGTTAGCAGACAAGGCAAGGAAAAGACTCCTGGGCTGAGGATTTCTGAACTGTCCTTTCCTCAAAACCACCTGACCCAACGCTGGCCCAGGTCCTTAAACCCTGCATAGTTTGGCCTGTTGCTCTTAAGAATCTCACACATTCCCCCAAGCACAACTTGGGGTTTTGGCAAAACTGTAATGACTAGATCTGCCATTAGATATAAATTCCCAAAATGCCACTTTTGGCAAACCAAAAGGACATGTGAGATTTACCCCAGATAATGGTAAAAAAACAAAGCCAAACCCTCCAAACATACTGCATGCTTCCCAAAATATTACACACTGAAAGTGACTTCATATTTTGTTCAGTTTTTAATTAATCTCAATTGATTATTGTTGTCATGATGGTCTCTCGAGTGTCTTTTTGAGGCCTGGCTGCCCTAGACAGTCTGCAAAGGGGTTAGTGAGCCCCCAGCCCTCAATCAAATCTTCCTGACAGCTACAGGCTTGGAAGGCCAAGTGGTCTGACCCAAAGACTGACCTCTCACACAGCACAAATAGGAAGGGACAGAATCTATTTCAGGATGGGGTTCCAGGTGACAGTGAAGCGGGATAAACATCATACAAGGATTGATTCCCAGAATCAAAAGACTTTGGAAAGACTTTCCTTCTCTACCACTCAAAAAACAAGTTCTGTCTGTACTTATCTATGCTGATCTCAAAGCATTTAATCAAGTGGCCATTCCCCCTGTACTATAAGGGAGCATCTCAGTAGCTGTCCATTCTGTGTCAGGACCTGGTTCAAGTTACTCCTTGGTCAGCCAAGCAGATATCAGCAGGTTAACCGCATAAAAGGTCATCAGCATCAAAGGACCCTGATGCCATCTGTGTCCCATGATGTCCTCCTGCACAACTGATAACACCAGCCTTAAAATGCAAACAGACCAGGAATACCTTTCTGCCAAGTGTGCTGCATCCTCTAAGACTATTCCACACCCAGCCCCATCCAGTTGCTTGCTATTTCTGAATTCTGTTTATTCCTGGCATAAGCAACCAATGTAAACAATGCTCTTTGCAGTCCGTAACTCAGGAACTAAAACTCCGACAGATGTTTCTGTTTTGTGGGATAATAGGATGATGTTAATGGAAGGTTTCTGTTTGAACCCCTTTGCCTTTCAAGAAAAAAGGAGGTGGGGTTACCTGGCTGAAATCCAATCACATATTTGGAATTTTCAGAATAAGTAGTTTTGGGGCGCCTGGGTGGCGCAGTCGGTTAAGCGTCCGACTTCAGCCAGGTCATGATCTCGCGGTCCGTGAGTTCGAGCCCCGCCTCAGGCTCTGGGCTGATGGCTCGGAGCCTGGAGCCTGTTTCGGATTCTGTGTCTCCCTCTCTCTCTGCCCCTCCCCCGTTCATGCTCTGTCTCTCTCTGTCCCAAAAATAAATAAAAACGTGGAAAAAAAAATTAAAAAAAAAAAAGAATAAGTAGTTTTACCTAATTCTAGAATAGAGATACTTACAGCATTAAATCAAAGATCTTAAAGGTGACAAGTCAATGCTAAAAAGTCAATACATAGTAACAATGATGTTGTCCATCTCCTTAGACTAATGGAGAATTTACATTATGAATGATCACATATAAACCAAAGCACTTTACCTGGTTTTCTCTCAGGGACTATGATTTTGAGGGGGCCAGAAAACACAAGTCTCTGATCACCTTTTTGTTTTAATGAGTATGTTTTCATCAAAGGAAAGAAAAGGGTGGGGTGCCGGAGGGTAGGTAGAGTAGAATTGCGATTTCCAACTGTTTTCCTTACCAAGACAATTATGACCATCATGAGCCAACATGAAGCCATCAAAACAAGTACAGCGATAATTGCCTGGAATATTCAAACAGTCATGGACACAGCCTCCGTTGAATTCATTTTCACATTCATCAATGTCTGAGGAATAAAACAGAAGTAAGCCAGACAGGTGGCATCTCTTTAGTATGGAGATATAATGTATTTACCTTCCAACCAGCCATCCCACTTCTAGGACTCTATCCTCAAGATACATCTCCAACAACAGGAAAATAAATATGCACAAGGTAATTCACTGCAGTACTGTTTGTAATCACAAAATACTAGAAACAACCAAAATGCCCATACATAGGAGAGAGTAGTTGAAGAACTACAGTACATTTATTCGATCCAATACTGTGCAGCTGTTAAAAATTGATTAATTAAAAAAATAAAGAATGAGAAAGATTTCTATGAACTGATTTAGGGTGATTTCTAGGATATACTACTAAGTTAAAAAATCAAAATGTGAGAGTACCCGTAGTTTATTATCAGGGAAAAAAAATAAGGGAATATGAAAACACACACACATGAAATTCCAGCATGTTTTTTGACAGAACTTGACAAGCTTATCCAATTTATATAGAAACGCAAAAGACTCAGAAGAATCAAAACAATTTTGAAGAAGGAGAACAGATTTGGAGGACTTTCACTTACCAAAAATCTATAGTTATCAAGACAGTGTGATACAGGCATAAAGAAAAACAGATCAATGGAACAGAATAGAGTCCAGAAATAAACCATTATACTTATGGTCACTTGATTTTAGATAAGAGTGCTTTAGCACTCTTGTCTAATTTGTTGGGACAAATGATCGTCTTGTCCAATTTGTTGGGAGAAATGATAGTCTTTTCAACAAATGGTGCTTAGACAATTAATATCCATCAGCAAAAGATGAATTTGGACCCTTACCTCATATCTCCACAAAAATCAACTCAAAATGGATCAGAGACCCAAATATAAGAGCTTAACCTATAAAACTTTAAAGAGAAAACATAAAACTTTTATGAGAAAATCTTGAGACCTTGGATTAGGTAAAGATTTCTTAGATACAACACCAAACACACAATTCATAAATTTTAAAATTAATAAGTTGGACTTTATCAAAATTTACAACTTTTATACTTATGAAAATAAAGACAAGCCACAGATTGGTGGAAAATATTTGCAAATCACATACGTTATAAAGGACTTACAAAGGACTCTTACAACAAAGAAGACAAACAATCCAATTTTCGAACGGGCAAAGATTTGAATAGACATGTCACCCAAAGATGATATACAAATGGGTAAAAAGCATATGAAAAGACGGCCGACATCATTAATTATTAGGGGAATTCAAATTAAAACTGCAGTGAGATACCATTTCACACTCACAGGAACAGTTATGATAAAAAAAAAGACAGACAATAGGGGAGGCTGGGTGGCTCAGTCAGTTAAACAAGCGTCTGACTTCAGCTCAGGTCAGGATCTCACAGTTCATGAGTTTGAGCCCTACATGGATCGGGCCCTGTGCTGTCAGTGCCAAGCCCACTTCAGATCCTTCTCTGGCCTGTCTCCACTTGCACTCTCTCTCTCTCTCTCTCTTTCAAAAATAAATAAATAGTTATTTTTTAAAAAGACAATAGGATGTGGAGAAATGGGAACCGTTATATACTGCTGATGCCAATGTAAGATGGCACCACTTTGGACACAGTATAGCAGTTTCTTAAAAGGTTAAACATAAATTTACCATGTGTGATCTAGAAAGTTCACTCCTAGGTATATATTCAAGAGAAATGAAAAATTATGTCCATAACAAAGACTTTGCAGGTAAATGTTCATCGCAACATTACTTATAATAGCCCAAAAGTAGAAACAAGCCAAATGTCCATCAACTAGTGAATGGATAAACAAAATATAGTATGTCCATACACCAGAATACTAGTTAACAATTAAAAAATAAAATAAAATGCCAGTACAGGCTACAACATGGATGAACCTCAAAAACATGCTGGGTGAGGGGCGTCTAGGTAGCTCAGTCGGTTAAGCAGCCAACTTTGGCTCAGGTCGTGATCTTGTGGTTCACGAGTTCGAGCCCCACGTTGGGCTGTGCTGACAGCTTGGAGCCTGGAGCCTGCTTCAGATTCCGTGTTTCCATCTCTCTCTGCCCCTCCCCTACTCATGATCTGTCTCCCTCTCTCAAAAATAAATTTAAAAATAGCATTAAAAAAAATTTTTTTTTAAAAAGCCAAAAACAAAAGACCACATGTTGTATGATTCTATTTATATGAAATATCCAGAAAGGTCAATCTATAGAGACAGAAAGTAGACTAGAGGCTGCCTGGAGCTGGGGCTGGGAATAAGGATTAACTGTACCTGGGCATAAGGGATCTTACTGAGACAAGGGAAATGTTTGAAAAGTGGATTATGTGATGGCTGCACAACTCAGCTAATTTACTCAAAATCATTGATTTTTATACTTATTTAGAATTGGTGTCTTTTATGGTATACAAATTAGAATTCACTAAAGTAGTTAAAAGGAAAATTACACATTTGCTGCAAAAGAAATCTAGGAGGCAGGAGAATAAATCAGAAACTAAAAAAGATTGGTAATCAATCCAAGGTATGTGGGAAAAAGATGAAAAGAAGGAATGAGGGGTACCTGGGTAGCTCAGTTGGTTTAAGCATTGGACTCTTGATTTTGGTTCAGGTCACAATCTCACAGTTTGTGAGATTGAGCCCCACGTCTGGCTCTGCCCCAACAGTCCCTCCCCTGCTCTCTCTCTGCCCCTCTCCTGCTCACATGCATGGTCTCTTTCTCTGACTTTCAAAATAAATAAATAAATAAATAAATAAATAAATAAATAAATAAATAAACAAACAAACATTAAAAGAGAGAGAGAGGAGGAATGAGGAACAGAGGAACAAGAATAGGGAGGAGTAATGCTTCTCTGAGTATGCCTTTTAATTTAATTTAATTTAATTTTATTTTACTCTATTTTATGTTTAAAGTTTATTTAAACTTTAAAGAGAGAGAGAGAGAGAGAGAGAGAGAGAGAGAGAGAGAGAGAGAATCTCAAGCAGACTACACGCTGTCAGCACAGAGCCCAATGTGGGGCTTAATGACACAAACTGTGAGATCATGACCTGAACCAAGACCAAGAGTCAGATGCTTAACCGACTGAGCCACCCAGGCGCCCCTGAGTATGCCTTTTTATATAGTTTTGACTCTCAGCACCATAGTGATACATAGATGAATACATACATATATACATAAGTAAATACATATCTTCTTATGTGCATACATATATAATCTAGTATACAGAGGTGGGGGAAGAACACATAAAAAATAGGATACAAACAGAAACAAATGAACTCAACTGTATTACAAATGAATAACAACCACACTGAAGGAAATGTAGAAAAAAAAAGTACTAACACCAAGTGACTCTGAAAACCAATGTATTAACTGAATGTTGTAAGGCTAAAAATAAAGATAGCTACAAACAGATACTGTACTCTCGTAAATCTGTTTTACTTGCAAGGGTATAGATTAATAGTGTTGTAAATTATTTATGTGTACACTTGGATTCAACAACAAGTAACTATCTTGCAGATAATGAGAGCCACCTTTCTCACTGTTGGAAAAAGAAGTTATGAATAACCAAAGAGGGAGATTCAATGAATCTTGTGGCATTGTTTTGGAATCCAAAGCATCATCAGTGTAAGTCATTGTTTTTAATATATATGCAAATGGATAAATATAAGCAATAAATATAGATAAATGTGTATATGTGGGTTAGAATACATACATATGTTTCCTAGTTCTGTGCAGTGAGATAGCCTAGGAGCAGTGACATCCCAGTAACAGTAAGAACACCAAGCATTCAGATCTTGGTTTCTATATACCATTTTCCAATAAAAGAAACCAGGGCTCCTTAAAGAAGTGGTTGGTTCCAGGGCTGGGAAGGGAAAATACAAGATGAGTCTGTGGTATCTTATGGTACCAGAAAACAAAGAATTGTCCCCAAAAAGGATGGGGGCATGTCAAAAGGACACAGGAAACAATGTGAAGGAGCTCCCAATGGCTAAAGCTGAAACAATTTGAGCCCAAAATAAATAACTATACATATAATTAAATATCTACCAGTCCATACTGGCATAAATACATAAATCAATGCATAAATAAATGGGGGAGAAGCAACAAGTCTTCCTTACAGAAGAATCTCAGTTAATAGATGTATATGGAATGAGGGAAATACAAGATTACCAATTATTACATCATAGTAATAATCGTTACAGACAAGATCCACAGTTGGATGCCAAAATCAGTGGGCAAAGACTTGAGAAGAGGGGCTCCTGGGTGGCTCAGTTGGCTAAGCTCAGCTCAGATCATGATCTCATGGTTTGTAGGTTGGGGCCCTGCATCAGGTTCTGCTCTGACAGCTCAGAGCCTGGAGCCTACTTCGGATTCTGTGTCTCCCTCTCACTCTGCCCCTCCCCTGCTTGTGCTCTGTCTCTCTCTCTCTCTCTCTCAAAAATAAACAAACATTTTTTAAAAAGATTAAAAAAAAAAAGACTTGAGAAGTAACAGAGTATTAGCACAGGCTGAATGTATCTACCCTAAGATATGTGTTATTGCAAAAACAAAAAATAGTAATTTTGCAATAGAGAAACCCAGGATGCACCATCTTTTTTTTTTTTAATAATTTATTGCCAAGTTAGCTAATACACAGTGTATACAGTGTGCTTTTGGCTTCAGGAGCAGATTCCCGTGATTCATCACTTACATACGGCACCCAGTGCTCATCCCAACAAGTGCTCTCCTCAATGCCTATCACCCATTTTCCCTGCCCTCCCCACCCATCAACCCTCAGTTTGTTCTCTGTTTTTAAGAGTCTCTTATGGTTTGCCTCCATCTCTGTTTGTAACTTTTTCCCCCTCAGGATGCACCATCTTAACCAGGTGATCAAGGTTAATATCACCAGTAGTGGGACATACTAACGTCATGTGTCTCCTCCCCATGTAATGCACTAAAAAGTGTATAATAGCACTTCTATAGTAGCCTTGACAAAAGCTTCTTTTACTTTTTACTTTTACTTTGTGTATTACTACAAATGCATAACCTTAATTTTATTGTGAGGAAACACAGGACATTCACTTATTGTGTCAATTCCTACCATATCAATTCTTATAATGAAAAAACATAACTTCATATGTATTCAAAAGTATTACAAGCATTTAAAAGATCAAATCCCTCTAGGGGCTCGTGGGTTGCTCAGTTAGTTAAGCATCAGACTCTTGATTTCTGCTCAGGTCACGATCTCATGGTTTGTGAGATTGAGCCCTGAGACAGTCCTGAGATCAAGCCCTTCAATCAGTCCCTGGTAGGATGCAGTGCTGACAGCAGGGAGCTTGCTTGGGATTCTTTCTCCCTCTCTCTCTCTTTCCCTCCCCCACTCATGGCATGCTCTCTCACTCTCTCTTTAAAAATAAATAAGGAAACTTAAAAATACATAAATAAAAGATACTATTTCATACATTTTCTGTATTGTTTGACTTTTATACCAATAATACATATTATCATTTTAGAGCCAATTTAAATACATAAAAGCAACAATTCCAGTCAATCATTTTAGTTATTTTAAGCTAAATAGTAGGCTTTTCAGCTATAAACTGTCAGCAATTCAATTCCCTGTGTCATACGTCAAGCCCAACAGCTAAGAATAAGGAAATTCCTGCCACTTGTCATTCAACATCATTTACTAAATATGCATTCTAACTCAAAGAAACCATAGCACAGTTTCTGCCCATCTCCACCCCCAGAGAGTATACAGTGACTGGAAAACCAGTGAAAGAGTGAACATTTTTCCCCCAAGCAGGGTACCACCATGTGTGAATTCCAGTACCGTAAATAGAATATTTAATACAGTGAGAATGTGGTATGGAGGAACCTGCAGAGAGATGTCTCAGGGAGAGGTAGTCTTTCGGTGAGAGATGGCTGCCTATCTCTGGGAAAACACGAACTTGAAGAAACACAAGGGCTTTAAGGATAGACTACCAACCCCATTTGCTACGAACCTGACCAGGAGCATGTCTACTCTGATAGGAGAGGCAAGTTTTGCTCCTCATGCACAAAGTATAAATATCAGGATTTCTCACCAAAGAAGGACATCAGGAGGCTGAGTGAATACAAGAGATATGGGTCCAGGGACAGAGATAGGATAGACGTCTGACTTTCTTTCACTTTTCTTTTAACTGTGTTATTATGGCCACAAGCCCCCCTCTCAATTCCCCAGGGGCCTCAGGGTCTCACATCTGAGGGATAGGAATGTCAGAGCTCCCCTGAAGAGCCCTGCCAGTTCCAACATGCCATGATTTCCATCCCCAGGAATAGCCTCCTCCTTTCAGTACCCAGTCTCTGGCTAGTTCTGAATTTCAGAATTCATGACACTGCCCCAGAACACAGGATGACAGAGATCAGACTTTAGCTCAAAGATCTGGAACTCCAAGGGCTCAAGGTATCCCGCTGCCTACATCTTTCCAGGGTGAACATGCAGCTTCAAATAAGGCTGGCGCTTGGTGTACCTCTAAAGTTTGGGAGGTCACAATGCCAGCCTGAAGCCAAGAACAAGATGGAGCCTCCAGAGCCAGAAGTGGAGGGCAAGACTCCTGCACTCAGACTCCTGGGCGAGGGTGTAAACTGCCCCAGGGAGGCTCAGGATCAGCCCTTCCCTGGCAGGCACGGCTCTCCTGATTGGGGCTTTCTGCTCCCAAACTGATAGGCACCAAAAATACTAAAGCACTTCTTTTCTTTTTCACAAGCCAGACAAAAGGACATTTCAGAACCACATAAAACTGTATGATCAGCTCTAGGAAAGACCTGATGTTCCTAGTGCTTTAAGGGTCTGAAATGGATTTTGGGGGTGGGTGGTATGACCTGGGGGGGCAGAGGAGCAGCACTTTTACCAACATGAGTGGTCACTACAAGTGCTGAGGAGGTAGGGAGCTTCACCTGCTGGCCCACTCACCACAGGTACTTACCCTCACACTGCCTGCCGTCCCCTCGGTAGCCAGGCTTGCAGGAGCACTTGTAGGAGGTGAGTGTATTCTGACAGAGGGCATTGGTGTGGCAGTCATCTAGCCCTTGGGCGCACTCGTCCACATCTGCAAAAGAGCATAGCAAGCACTTGGTATGGTGCCCCAAGCCCTCTGTGATCCGGCCTTGGTCCTCTGGTAGCTTCACCTCCCACCAGAACCCCCCCTTCACTCCTCATCAGCTAAACTCTTTGGGAACCCCAGGATGAACCATCCCACTTCCAGGCTCCTTTCCCAGGCACAGCCTGTTCCCTTTGACTAGAATACACCCCCCCACACACACACACATACCCTTTCACTCACCTTCTCCAAGAAGCCTACCATGATCCCCCAGTGTAGGTGGGTGTCCTCCACGACCTGCTCCCATATTTATCTCCTTTCATAGCACATATCACAGAGAATTGTCACTCTCTGTTTTCCTGCCTGCCCTCCCCTCTAAATGGTGTCTTGATTACAGACTGAGTGGGTGTCCCTGATGCCAAGCACAGTGCCTGGCACATGAGTAGGCAATAACAAATGCCTGTTGAAGGAAAGACCAGGTTGGCAACAAAACAAAACAAAACAAAACACTGTGAAAACCAGGCAGTGTCAGCTTTCTCAGGGTTTGGGGGACGGGGGAGTAGCTTGCCCTGGGCTCTGACCACACCATCCCCAGCCCTCAGATGGAAGTGCAAAGTGGGAATGGTTCCCACACCCCATCAACCAGCTGCTCACCCTCTCAACCTGGAAACCGGCCTTGGTGGAAGTATTTCCTGGGTTGACACCACTCCAGGATGTTAATTAAAAACAAAAGTTTTGAAACTATTACGAGTCCTGTTAATACAGAACGTCCAGAGTACTTTTCTCTGGCAGCAGAAAACAAAACAAAACGAAACAAAACAAAAAACCCAGGTTTGTTGCGGCTTACGGGGTATTCCCGGATGGATCCTCAACCGGCAGAAAACTCTCCGGAGCCAACCCTGAAGCCGGCCGAACTTCCCGGCCCCAGAAGAAAAGGAGCAAAGCTGCGGAGACCTCACGGACGTACCCCGCCCGGGGCCCTCAGTTTCCCCATCTACACAATGAGGAGCCGGACCCCGGTGACTCCGGTGCCCTCCGTCTTTCTCAGCGGGTGAGAGTCTGACTAGCAGGCGCTCTCCAGGGACCCCGGGCGGCGGGACCGGGCTGGGAACTGTCATTACCCCCGTGTCCGAGGCCCGGCCGCAGCACTCAGGCCCTGGGCCTCTGGCCCAAGCGGTGGTGGTTCCGTGGCCTGGCCCGCGGGTGAGGCCCCAGGGGAGCGGGGGCCACGCGGAGCTTCCGCAGCCGAGCCCGGGGCGGGCCAGCGCGGCGCGACCCCACCAGGGGACCCGGGACCCCTTCCCGCCGCCGGCTCCGCATGCCCCTGCCAGGTGCGTCCCCGAGGCTCCGGAGGTGCGGACACTCACCCTCAGGCGGCCCTGGGGCGCGGCTCCGGCCGGGCGGGACGGCCGCGGTCAGCAGCAGCGGCAGCAGCAGCGGCAGCAGCGCCCCGGCCGTCCCGGGGCAGCCGCGGCCCAAGACCCCCATGGATGGCGCGGCGGCTGCGGGCAGAGGCGGCGAGCGTGGCGGCGGCTCCGGGAGGTGTGTGCGGGCGCCCTGCCCGCCGCGCTCTGACACCCCCGGCCCGGCCCCGCCCGGCCCCCGAGCCCCGGCCTCATTTTCACACGGTCCTCCCCGGGCCGGGGCGGGCGGCGCGGGGGGCAGTGCCTCCCCTCCCGTCCCCCTCCCTTCCCCCTCCGGGCTCGGGGTGGAGGGGGCGCGGCCGTGGTGGCCGGAGGGCGGCTGTCAGCGTCCCCAGTGCAGGCCCCGTCGCCAAACCCGCTGCTCCTGCACCCCCGCTGCTCCGTTCCAGCCCTCAGAGCCTCGTGCTCTGCCTGTTTGCAGTGCCCTACAACTTGACCCAGTCCCTCTTTGTGAGGACAAATAGCACTCTGGCCTGAAATATTCAGACTCGAGGCTCCCAGAAAGTGTCCTGTGTAGCTCAGAATCCTATACTCCCTGAGCTCCAAGGCCACCTGTAGGGCTTTCCCACCTCTCCACTTGGGGTGAGTAATGTGGTTGGACCCTCAGGAGATTCAGAGGAGACAACCCCAGCTTCCCTGCTCACCTTCACACACACTCTGCACCCTTCTCCATTCTGTCCAGCCCAAGCCTTCTGTGATCCCCAGCCCCAGGCAGTGTCCCACCTGTCTCACTGAGGCACTTGCTTAGACTGTGCCTCTCTGGTGCACTAATGGGCCAGGAATCACAGCAGAAGATGCTCATCTCACTGAACACTAGTTCAACGTGTATGTACAGGGCAGCCAAAACGTGAAGGGAAAGGGGGCTAGAGGTCAAAGGTGAGCACCAAGGACAAGAAACCACCAATTTTGCCTGAGGCACAGATGGTATCTATGACCACCTGAACTCATAATGTCAGACTGGGCCAGCTGCAGATGCAGGTGGCAAATGTGAGCTGGCCCTCCAAGCAAGACAGTCCTTACAAGGGAACCCATGTATACAGGGACTTCCCATACCCCCCTTGCCACGGATGACAGAGCCCACTACGGTCAGCATCACTCCAGGAACAAATGCAGCTACAATTTCGAGATGCAAGAAAATACTGAGTGGCTTTAATCAGAGCTCCTCTTTATCCAATTTTGTCTGTAAATATACATACGTACATACATACATACATACATACATACATACATACATATGTGTATGTGTGTATATATTTACAGGAGAAAATTCAATAATGAATATATATGAATAGTGTATATATAGATCTATCTATTCACACACAAAAACACACCTTTGGTAATCAGAAAAAAAATAAACATCACAAAAAATACCCACCTAACTCATGCACAAAAACATGTCTTCCTGGGGTCCATGCCCTTCCCAGAGCTCTCCACTCTGTAGCACTACACCCCGACTGCGGCCCCTGTCCTTCCCATGCCCATGGGCCTAGGTGAAGACTGCCTCTTTGGGCCTTCATTGTTAGTGCTGCTGCCTGATGGAGAATCTGAGAAAATAACTTTTCTGTGGTTGTTTTTCTTTTGACCTTTTCATCGCCAGTGAAGGCAGGCAGGTTGCATCCCTCTTTCTGTCTTTGCCACTCCCTCCTATCCCCTTTTGTTTGGTACCGAGAGACACTCCGCTATTTTTAGTCATAAGGATGGTTTTTACACATTTGTAAATCTTCACTTAGTGAAATGTTCCCTCCGCCTTTGTCTTTGTGTCCTTAATGGTAGCCATAAATTACCGCTTTCTTTTCTCTTCGCTGCATCAGGCTTCATTGCTTTTGAAATGATCAAAGTTATTTTCTTTTAAAATCCAACTAGAAACTGCCCATTGTGTGGCACAGACCTCTTTAGCTCCAGTCAAAGCATAGAAATACATAAAGCTGCCCATTAAACTCTATGGGAGCCTCCTCCAGCCCCTTGTGCCTGGTAAAGAAATAAGACATGTGCTGTTCTTTCCCTTCACCATTTCCCCAAGTTTATGTTTCAGGAAGAATACAAATTAATTATGATAAGACCCAGTGTTTTGCTTAAGAGGGTCAGTTTTGTCATGTTTCCTGGAAAAGTTCACCACTGGCGCAAATCTCAAAAAAATGTTCTGAATCCTATTTTGTTTGCCCCGACTTCCACACAAATGTGCTTTCAGCTGGTTGGCTCCCAGACTCCTGGGCAACCTTTCTGACACTTCAGATTAAAGTCAGTATGGTTTACAACTGGAAATTTCCATAGGGGAAAGGCTCCAGGGGAAATTTGTGTTCAAATGTCAATGTTTTCAGTGTTCCAATGTCAGGAGGGACTTGGTGAGCCCTGCACTAGCTGCCATCTGCCCTCTATTGTCCAGCTGAGGTCTCCACAAACTTCTCTGAGAGACCACAGCCACTGTCCCTAGACTGAGGCTGTATCTCCCTCCTCCTCTCCTTCTCCCTTGCCTCAGGCTGAGAGGCCAGTGAACAAGACCTGAGAGGGAAGATAGCCCCAATCAGCCCATCTCACCCATGTGGGCTTCTAGCACAGAAAGACTGTGGAGACAGAAGACCCTGGGTGCCTCTGCACCATGTATGGCTAGGTTAAACTCTGTATTCACCGGACCCCTTTCAATGCCCATCTTTTTTTATTTCTCAGCAGCTTTTGGAAACTCTTTTTGGAAACTCCTTTTCCCTGGATTTTCATCACAGCAGGCCAAGCTCCTGATTTTTCTCCTACCTCTCAGGAAATGCCTTCTCAATCATCTTTCTGGGATCCTCTTTCTACATCCCCTCCTGAAAGTTCACCCATTCCCTTGTTTCCATAACAGAAATCTCCAGTTTGGATCTCTTCCCATAACTTCAGTTCCATGTATCCAATTGCTTACTGGATACCTCCACCTTGATCTCACCTAGGTCTCTCAGATTCAAGATGTTCAAAAAAGAGCTCATCTTCTGCCTCAAACCTGCTCCTTTCTAAGTGCTCCCTCTCTCAGAGAAGGGTGCCACCATTCTGCCAACACCAAGTCAGAGACCTGGCGGCCATCCTAGACTCCATTCCCTCCCTACTACATGCAAACAACTGTGTCAAGTCTATCTTCTTATCATCTCTCAGAACCATCCTCTCCCTCCATGCAAGCCTCCAGAACTCAGGGCCTCATCATCCCTCACCTGGTCTATTACTCCTAGTCTGTGGTTCCTTACTAGTCTGTCTACAGTCTCACCCATCTTCCATAGGGGATGCCAGAGTAAAATGTAAATTTCATCCCACTGTTTCCAGTCTTCCTCAGGCTAAAGTCAAAACTCCCTTGATGCAACCACTCTGGAGAACTGTTGGGTGGTAGCTACTAAGACAAAAACGTGCCTACACACTTCTAGGTATATACCCAAGAGAAATGAGTACACATGTTCACCAAAAGACATGTACAAGAATGTTCATAATAGCTATAGTCACACTAGCACAAAACTGGAAATAACCCCAATGGCCGTCAACTAGAAAATGCATAAGCAGATTGCTGGATATTCATTCAATGGAATACTATGGAGCAATCAAATGAACAAAATCTCAGACGTTCAACAACACAGAGATATCTCATGACCATCACATTGAGTAAAAGAAGCCAAACACAAAAGGCTAAAATTGTACAAGTCCACTTCTCTGAAGTTTAAGAACAGACAGAACTAATTAACAGCAACTGAGGCCAGAATAGTAGTTCCCTCTGAGGATGGGGATTGACTGGGAAAGGCATGAAGGAAACTTCTGGAATGCTGGAAATGTTTTAGGTCTTGATCTGGGTGGTGATTGTATGGATTTATATACATATGTAAAAATTGAGATGTTGGCTTAAGCTTAATGCACTTTACTGTGTTTTACCTAAGTAAGCTGAAACAAGAACTGCCTAGTCAAAGACTTTTATGATCTGATCCCATTCTACCTTCCAGCTTCTCTCCTATCATTCTCTCACAGGCTATGCTCCAGAGACATCAAACTACTTATACCAGTAGTTTATCATTTTTCCTTCATACATCTTTTCTTTTGCCCACACTCTTCCCTGGCCTAAAAAACATGGAAGTGGGTCTCAAATATTTAGGGGTGCCTGAGTGGCTCAGTCAGTTAAGCATCTGACTTCAGCTCAGGTCATGATCTCACAGTTCATGAGTTCAAGCCCTGCATTGGGCTCTCTGCTGTCAGCATGGAGCCCGCTTCAGATCCTCTGTCCCTCCTCTCTCTCTGCCCCTCCCCTGCTCACATGTGTGTACACACTCTCTCCCTCTCTCAAACATAAACAAAAATAAAACTTCAAAAACTAAATATCTAGCAAATGAAATGATACATCTTATCCAGTAATATGAATATTACTATGCCTCAGAGAAAAAGGTGTTTGCTGAGATGTCCCCCCAAAAGCAATGAGGTATGGATGAAAGTTCCGAAGTCTGCAGGTTAGCAGTTCCTAAGAATTAATGCTAAAAGGAAAACCTATCTGTTCTTGTTCACCTGTTAATTTCTCCTCCATGGATGGCTTTCACATTTCCTGAAAAACTTTTTCAATATGTCTGAGCTGGATGTGAGGCAGCAAATGTTTCTAGTTGCCTACTCATCCCCATCTGCTCCTTTCTCTTTCCTAACAGTTAGTCATCCCTTCCTAAGGCAGGCCACGTTCCCGAGGGAAGCTGCCCCATCCTCAACTTCAGGCTCTGGACTTGGCTGAGACAGTATCTTTCATTCTATTCCCTTGCAACAGTCATGGGTTCAGGGATAAGCATATGACAGCACTCTAATCAGAGTGAAGCTCAGTCCCTTTGCTTGAAAGGCTGGAATGGAAGTGTTCTCTTTTCTTCCGGGGATGTGGTTGCAGTGAGTGAGAAACTGTAGTAGCCATCTTGGTACCAACCTGAAGAGGGTAAACCAAGGGAAACACTAGAGCCAACCCAGAGGCACTCCCCACCTCAGGGTCTCTAGTTCTATGTGCCAGTGCACATTCTTATTGTTTGAATTGGGACTGTTTCTTTGTTTTCAAATTGTGGTAAAATATATGCAACATAAAATTTACCATTTTAACCATTTTTAAGTGTACAATTTAGCAGCATTGTGCAACTATCACCACCATCCACATTCAGATCTTTTCTCATCTGCAAAACTGAAACTGTTCCCATTATACAATAACTGCTCATCCCCCTACCCCAACCCACCCCAGCTCCTGGCAACCACAATTCCACTTTGTTTCTATGAATTTGACTACTCCAAGTTTCCTTATATGAATGGAATCATGCATTATATGTGGCTGGCTGGTTTCACCAAGCATAAAGTCTTCATGGTTCCTCTATACTGTAGCCTGTGTCAGAATTTCCTTTTTTGTTTTTTAAAGTAAATGCACAATTTTTTAAAGTTTATTTATTTATTTTTGAGAAAGAAAGTGTGTGTGCACGTGTGCGTGCAAGTGGGGGAGGAGCAAAGAGAAAGAGGGAGAGAATCCCAAGCAGGCTCTGCACAGCAGCATGGAGCCCGATGTGGGGCTCGAACTCACGAACTGTGAGGACATGACCTGAGCTGAAATCAAGAGTCAGGATGCTTAACCGACTGAGCCACCCAGGTGTCCCTTTCCTCTCTTTTAAAGTCTGAATAATATGCCACTGTATGTGTATTTCACATTGTGTTTATTCACTCATCAGTGGGTTGCTTCCACCCTTTGGCTATTGTGAATAATATGATTATGAGTATGGGTGTACAAGTATCTTTTTATGTCTCTGCTTTCAATTCTTCTGAGTATATATCCAGTAGTGGAATTGTTGGATCATAATAGCAATTCTATTTTTAATTTTTTTAAGAACTTCAATACTGTTTACCATATCAGCTACACCATTTTTCATTCCTACCAGCAACGCACAAGAATTCCAATTTCTCCATATCCTCGCCAAAACTTAGTCTGTTTTGTTTTAATTTTTTTTTAATGTTTATTCATTTTTGAAGGAGAAAGAGTGTGAGCAAAGGAGGGGCACAGAGAGAGGGAGACACAGAACTTAAAGCAACTCCAGGCTCTGCATTGTCAGCACAGAGCCAGATGTGGGGCTCGAACCCACAAACCATGAGGTCATGACAGGAGCCAAAGTCAGCTGCTTAACAGACTGAGCCACCCAGGCACCCCTGTTTTGTTTTGTTTTGTTTTGTTTTAAATAATAGCCATCCTAATGGATGTGAAGGGGTAGTTCACTGGGTTGTTTTTTTTTTAAATTAGGTTTCTGTTATTTACAGCCCCCAAATATTCCTATTCAGTTCCATATAAGCCTCCACTGGGAAACTTTGGCTGAGTAGCAGGTGATCCTCTCAATGAAGTGGAAGAAAGATAGTTGGGTAGAATTGAATCCTCTTAGGAGCCTAAGAGATAAATGACTGTTTTATTTACAAGGTTGATGTTATCTTGGTGTAAATGCCAGGACTCCATTTATTTTTTTCAATGGTTCTAAAAACCACATCAACATTCTCTTTTGCTTAGAGAGGGTTACAAATCCTTCCAGTAAATACTTAAAAATGATAATACTTAACATTTGAGTGAATACAAAATGTCAGATGCTATTCTAAGTACTTCATGTGCATTAGCTCATTTTATCCTCATGGAAACTCTGTGAAGTGGATATCACCATTATCTTTATTTTACAGATGTAGAATTTGAAGTGAAGAGAGGTTAAGTAACTTGCTAGAAAGTGGCAGATCAGGACGCAATGCCAAAATGTCTGCCATCTGATCCTTCTTCTTAACCACTGCTCTGTACAGCCCACATGTGCCAGGCATTGTGTTAGGCATTATACAAGACACAAAGATGAATCAGAGGCAAATCCTGCCCTCAAAGACCTAAAAGTCCATTCTCAATACCTCTTCCAAAATATACAGTGACAATTCCTGCTTATGGGGCACCTGGGTGGCTCAGTAGGTTAAGTGTCTGACTTCAGCTCAGGTCATGGTCTCACAGTTTGTGAATCTGATGCCCTCATCGGGCTCTGTGCTGAATGAAGCTCAGAGCCTGGAGCCTAATTCAGATTCTTTGTCTTCCTCTCTCTCTGCACCTCTCCCACTTGCACTGTCTCTCTAGCTCTCAAATAAACATTAAAAAAATTTTTTTTAATCTTTAGTGAAATCAACTAGAAAAAAAAATTAGAGGTATAAAAATTAGAAGAGAGGCATATTGTAGGAAATATAATTGTATATCTGGAAAATCTATGAAAATCAACTGAAAAACTGCTACAAGCAATAAGAAATGCAGTAAACTAGTACGGAACAACATCAAAATACAGAAATCAAGTTTTCTCAATATAAATGATGTGATATAAAAATACCCTATTTATAATAAGAACAACAAAAAATTAAATACCTTGGAATGAATACAGAAAGAAATATTCAAGCCTATGTGAAGAAAAGATTTTAAATACTACTAAAACACCATCCAAAAGAAAACTTGAACAAGTAGAAATATAACATGCTATTGGACAGGAATACTTGACATCATAAAAATGTCAGTTTTCTATAACTTAATTAAAACTTTTAGTGTAATCCAAGAGGTTTTTTTTTTAACTAGATAAATTGATTCTAAAGTTTACACAGAAAAATAAAAGAGCAAGAATAATGAAAAAGTGTGAAAAAGAAGAGCAATGGTGGGAGAGGTGGATCCATACTACCACATATTAAAAGATGTTACGAAACTCAGTAAGCAGACAGTGTAATGTTCGCATTAACAGAGATGGAGTGCTAATGGAGTAGGATATAATATCCAGAAATAGCCACAAAATTATACACAGATGTACAATATAATAAAGCTGACATCTCATTGGAGAAAATATACACCACTAAATAAATGGTATTGGGACAAATGAGTAGCCACTTAGACAAAAATGAGGTCAAATCCATTCCTCATGTCTCCCTGAGTTAATTTCAAATGCATAAAAGACTTAACTTTTCTAAAAATTCCAAAAGTACAGAAAGAAAAATGGGAAAATACCTTCATCGGAAAGTCTATCACCCAAAATCCAGAAACCATAAAAGATTAAGAAGTTCAACCATTCAGGGGCACCTTGGTGGCTCAGTTGATTAAGCGTCCAACTCTGGATCTCCACTCACGTCATGATCTCACAGTTCACGGAATCAAGCCCTGCATTGGGCTCTGCACTGGCAGCCGAAGCCTGCTTGGGATTCTCTCTCTCTCCCTCTTTCTCTGCCCCTCCCCAACTTGTGCTCACTTTCTCTCTCTCTCAAAATAAATAAACTTTTAAAAAGGTTCAACCTTCCAAAAATATACTCTGATTTTTTTAATGTTTATTTATTTGAGAAAGAGAGAGAGAGAGAGCAGGAGCATGAGTGGGGAGGGGCAGGCAGGGCAGGAGAGAGAGAATCCCAAGCAGGTTCCACACTGCCAGCACAGAGCCCAACACAGGGCTTGATCTCACCAACCATGAGATCACAACCTGAGCCAAGGTTAAGAGCCGGATGCTTGGGGTGCCTGGGTGGCTCAGTCGGTTATGCACCCGGCTTCAGCTCAGGTTATGATCTCCCGGTTCTTGAGTTCAAGCCTGCATCGGGCTCTGTGCTGACAGCTCAGAGCCTGGAGCCTGCTTCCGATTCTGTGTCTCCCTTTCTCTCTGCCTGTTCCCTGGTTGCACTCTGTATCTCTCTCTCTCCCCCCAAAATAAATAAAAACTAAAAAAAAAAAAAAAAAGTCGCTTAAACCTACTGAGCCACCCAGGCACTCCACTCTGATGTTTTAAAAACATGATAAGTAAGGTCAAAAAATCAATAATAAACTGGGAGAAATATCTTCATATCAGGTCACAAAGGAGTAATATCCCTCATACATAAAGAGCCATTAGATATCAATAAGACCAGAAATCCAAAAGGAAATAGGCAAAGGATATGAATTAAAAGAAATATAAGTGAATCTTAAACATATGAAACAAGAATCCAAAGTTTGATTATACACTCTCCTTGCAAGACTAGGGAAATGGGTATTTCAAACATTAGTGGTAAGAGTGTATATGAACATAAATTCTACAAAAAGCAATCTTAAAATATTGATTTAAATAAATACATGTATATATAATACAGATTGACTCTCATGTCTAAAAAAATGACATCTGGACAAAGCCATTCATTATAGCCTGTTTGTGGCAGCAAAAGATTAGAAGCAACTCAAATGTCCATCAATAAGTGGCTGGAAATAGAAATTATGTGACATCCATAAAATAGAACATTATGCAGCTGCAGAAAGGAATGAGGAAGCTCTATACATTTTAATAGGGTTTTTTTAATGTTTATTTTTTGAGAGAGAGATAGAATGCAAGCAGGGGAGGCACAAAGAGAGAGGCAGACAGAATTGGAAGCAGGCTCCAGGCTCTGAGCTGTCACTACAGACCCCGATGCAGGGTTTGAACCCACAAGCCGTGAGATCATGACCCGAGCCAAAGTCAGATGCTTAACCAACTGAGCCACCCAGGAACCCCCATTTTAACAGTTTTAATACAGAAAGATCTCCAAAATATACTTTTTTTTTAAAGTAGGTTCCACACCCAGTGTGGAGCCCAACACAGGCTTGAACTCACCACCCTGAGATCAAGACCTGAGCTGAGATCAAGAGTTGGACACTTAACCAACTGAGCCACTCAGGAGCCCCTGCAAGATATACTTTTAAATGAGAAAAACAGGGGCACCTGGGTGGCTCTGTTGGTGGAGCATCAGATTTGGTTCAGGTCATGATCTCACTGCTTGTGAGTTCAAGCTCCACATCAAGCTTGCTACTGTCAGCACAGAGCCCACTTTCGATTTTCTGACTCCTCTCTTTGCCCCTTCCCCACTTACACTCTCTCTCAAAAAAAAAAAAAAAAATCTTAAAAAAAAAATGAGAAAAACAAAGTGCAGAATAATGTAGATATTCTGCCACCTTCTGTGTAAAGAAGAAAAACAAGAATCTGTATTTGTATTTGTTTACATATACATAAAGAATCTAGAAAGATATACAAGAAATTAAGGAAATGGCTGGATAGATGGGAGTGGAGGATGGGAGGGAGGTTTCCAGTGATTATCTCTTTATATGTTTAGGTTATTGAGTCATGTGACTATATTGCCATAGAAGAAGAAGGAAGAGAAGAACTGGAGTGGAGGTGGTTTTTATTATCATGACCACCAAAGTAACTGAAAACTGAATGAAGTCTAGATCCCAACAATTTTTGAAAATCATGAAAATTTTCAGTGTGAGGTTTGTTTGTAGTCCATTTTCAGCCATAAAGTATAAGTGAATTTTTCCTGCTGCCCTAGAATTGTTGACACCTGACTATGGTAAGTTATCATCCTGGACCAATTTAGGCGAAAGAGGCAACAGGTAACATTTTTTTAATTCTTGTGCAACATTGCTAACTATTGCCCAAAGCCTGTGGGAAGAGAATGGGAAATCAAAATACACACACACACACACACACACACACACACACACACACACAACTGGTCAGTCTTTAAAATTATCATATAAGATTACTGATATTAGAGATACTATTATCCTTTTAAATGAGCTCTTAGAGCCTATTAATAATAAGGTAATATGTCAAAGTGTGACCTAGGATTCCTTGCAATTACCTGTTTATCCATTCTGCAATTTTCTTGCAGAAAACTAACAATGCCCTTTCATTTATTACTAAGTCAACACAAGCAAGTTTGTCAATTATTCTTTTATTTTTTAAGTTCACTTATTTATTATTTTAGGGGACAGAGAGAGAGAGATGGAAGGGGCAGAGAGAGAGCGAGAGAGAGAATCCCAAGCAGGCTCCCACTGCCAGCGCAGAGCTCCACACTGGGCTTGAATCCATGAACAGTGAGGTCATGAACTGAGCAGAAATCAAGAGTTGGCCACTTAACCAACTAAGCCACCCAGGCACCCCAATTATTTCTTATTTCTAAAACACTATTCATGCCAATATTCAAGAAAAAAAGAAAAGAAAAAAATAGAGTTCATATATCGTATATCAAAAACTGGGGCAGCATATGTAATAGAAGAAACAGGGACTTACAGTTAGGTAAATACATTTGTAGAAAAAGTAGCCCTTATTTCCGTCTTGCTACCATGACACCAAAGGGATGATGATGAAGTTTCTACAATGAACATGTATTACTTTTATAATTAAGAAGACAGCTCAGGTCATGACCTCTCAGTTCGTGAGTTCAAGCCTGCATCAGGCTCTGCGCTGATAACTCAGAGCCTGGAGCCTGCTTCTGATTCTGTCTCTGTCTCTCTCTGCCCCACCCTCACTTGCGCTCTGTCTCTCTCTCTCAAAAATAAACATTAAAAAATTAAAAAAAAAAAAGAAGAGAGAAGATTTTTTCTAATGTAAATGAGTATAGGTTGAGTGTGCAGACAGCCCTGAATGTTAATTCTGATCCTGTCATTATTATCTGGGAGATCTTGGTCAGAGTCTCAGTTTTCCAATAGATAAACTATAGATACCTGCTTTGCTGGGTCAAAGTTACGGATGACACTGTGTTTGTGAAGCGCTGAGTACAGGTTCTGGCACAGAGTGGGCACACAGTGAAAGAGAGTCTCATCCCCCACACACCCAGTAGAGGTAAGACCCATGGAAGCCAAGGCTGGCTGGTACCATATTCCTAAGTTCTTCTATTTGGGCTATTCTATGGCTATGACAAAGCACAGGTACTTGCCCCTGCCTGTCGCAAGAAACCTGATTATTAATCCATACCCGTGGCATGACTGCAATTAGGAAACTTGGAATTTCTGGAGATAAGCTAGCTCTGTTCAGATCCCAGAGGGTGTTTCGCTTTTTTGTGCTAATGAGGTTTCAATGCAGGAAACTGAATGGCTCTAAAATTACCTAATATAGAGAACTGAGAACTCATGAAATGCTTGGAAAAGCAAGAGGGCTAGGCTTCAGGGATAATTCCCAAAGACACCAGAACTCATCTGCAGGGAAGCCACCATTTCTGCACAACCAGGGCAAACCTCAAGAACTCTCCAAGTAGCTGTGAATTCAGATACCTGAGCTTGAACTCTGTCACTAGTTATCTAATGTAACTTTGGGCAAGTTACTTAACCTCTCAAGAATCAAGATAAGGAAGTTGCCATCATAGTATCTGCTTCTCAACACCTATGGAATTATTTATACAACTTTGTTTATGAGCAAAAACAAATAAATCCAAAAGCTAATGGAAAATAGCCTCTGTCTCACCCCTACTTTTCAAATCTCGCATGAGTACATTTCACTAGCAGAATATAGGTCACATCCAGGACCCTAGCTGCAAGGGAGCCTAGAAGAGCTGTTTATGCTGGTTTGTTTTTTGGGTTTTTTTTTTTAGCTTGGCAGACTATGCAGTGCTGGAAGGAATACTAGAGGGACTTGGAAGTCAGTGCTGACGACCAAATAAACAAATCTATCACAGAAAGAGTTATTTAGTTCCTACTAAACTGGGGCAACTTCTGTCAATAGGGGGATCCAAAAGTAGTCAAGGCCAAGCTCATTGTGCTCACTGGAAAATGTAGCAAGACATTTTTTTGGTTGCCTCTCAAGCCTCCATAACCCATTATCTACTCCTAACAATGCACAGATTTTCATTCATTCATTTCATTCAGGTATCCATCCACCTCTCCCCTAAGTAACTCATGTGCTTTGGAAAACTGACCCAAATTCCATCTCCAGGAGTTGGCCCTAATTGGTTTATATAAATTAGCACATTCCATCTTCTTGGCCACAGTCATTGGTACAAGGACTAGTCTCTCCCAAAAAAAAAATGATTTAAATTTCACATTCCCTCTCCACACAGGATCCAAGTGGTGAGAGTATAATTTACAATTCATTGTTTTCAACTATAGATTTCTTTGCTGTTTCTTGTTCATCTTCATCCATTCCTACATCCATTTCTTCTTCTTCATCTTGTTCTGTGTCTTCTGTTGTGTCTTCTGTATATACATAGAAAATGAAATATTATTCAGCCCTAAGAAACAAGAAGATCCTGCAATTTGTGACAACACTGATAAACCTGGAGGACATTATGCTAAGTGAAATAAGCCAGATAAAGAAATAAAAATACTATGTGATCCCACTTGTATATAGAATCTAAAAAGCTTATATAGTATCAAAGTATATATAGTATATATAGTTAAAAAGTATATATAGAAGTAGAGAGTAAAATGGTAGGTTACCAGGGGAAGGCGCATGGAAGAAATGGAGAGATGGTTAAAGAGTACAGAGTTACAGTTATGTAGGATGAATTAGTCTAAAGATCTAATGTACAGCATGATGGTTATAGTTGGCAACACTGTATTTTATACTGGAAATTTGCTAAAAGAGTAGAATTCAGGTGCTGTCACCACACACACAAAACTCAAAATTTTCTGTTTATCAAAATTCACCATTAACAGAATAAAGGTAAATCACAGAAGGGAAGAAGATATTGCAATATCTATTAATAACTAATTGGTCATATCCAGAATATACAAAGAACCATTACAAGTCAATAAAAAAAAGAGAGACAAATCAATTTTTAAAAATGAGCAAGAAACTTGAACAGGCACTTCATCAGAAAGGATAGCCAAGTAGCCAAAACACAAATGAAAATGTACTCAATGGCCAAAATGAACAAATCAGGAGACTATAGATGCTGGCGAGGATGTGGAGAAAAAGGAACCCTCTTGCACTGTTGGTGGGAATGCAAATTGGTGCAGCCGCTCTGGAAAGCAGTGTGGAGGTTCCTCAGAAAACTAAAAATTGACCTACCCTATGACCCAGCAATAGCACTGCTAGGAATTTATCCAAGGGATACAGGAGTACTGATGCATAGGGGCACTTGTACCCCAATGTTTATAGCAGCACTCTCAACAATAGCCAAATTATGGAAAGAGCCTAAATGTCCATCAACTGATGAATGGATAAAGAAATTGTGGTTTATATACACAATGGAATACTATGTGGCAATGAGAAAGAATGAAATATGGCCTTTTGTAGCAACGTGGATGGAATTGGAGAGTGTGATACTAAGTGAAATAAGCCATACAGAGAAAGACAGATACCATATGGTTTCACTCTTATGTGGATCCTAAGAAACTTAACAGAAACCCACGGGGAAAGGGAAGAAAAAAAAAAAGAGGTTAGAGTGGGAGAGAGCCAAAACATAAGAGACTGTTAAAAACTGAGAACAAACGGAGGGTTGATGGGGGGTGGGAGGGAGGGGAGGGTGGGTGATGGGTATTGAGGAGGGCACCTTTTGGGATGAGCACTGGGTGTTGTATGGAAACCAATTTGACAATAAATTTCAACGTTTATTTATTTTTGGGACAGAGAGAGACAGAGCATGAACGGGGGAGGGGCAGAGAGAGAGGGAGACACAGCATCGGAAACAGGCTCCAGGCTCTGAGCCATCAGCCCAGAGCCCGACGCGGGGCTCGAACTCACGGACCGCGAGATCGTGACCTGGCTGAAGTTGGACACTTAACCGACTGCGCCACCCAGGCGCCCCAATAAATTTCATATATAAAAAAAAAAAAAGAAAATGTACTCAATATCATCAGTCATTTTAGGAATGCAAATTAAAACCACAATAAGATACCACTGTACTCCTATCAGAATGGCTAAAAATAAAAGAAGATTGACAATATTAAGCGTTATCTAGTATGCACAGCAAGGAGAATACTCCCACCCTGATGGTGGAGTGAAAATTGATACAATCACTTTGGAAGAGTTTGACACATGTAGCCTACCAACAATTCCCCTTCTGCATATATATATAAATCCATATCCAGGAGAAATATATGCACATTTTCACTCAGAGACTTCAAAGGAACTTCCTCAGCACCATTATTCATAGTAACCAAATCCTGGGAACAGCCCAAGTGACCATCAATAGCAGAATGGATAAATAACTTCATACTACACAGTGTACTGTTACTATCAGCAATTAAAATGAATGAACTTCAGCTACACTAAAAAAAAAAAAAAGAAGATAACCCTCACAAAGTTAACACTGAACAAAAGAAACCATACACAAAAGAAGAGGACACATTGTATGATTCCATTTGTCATCAGTTAAAGAATAGGCCAGCAGTTCTCAAAGAGCTGTCCCAGCTCAGCAGCATCAGCATCATCTGGTAACTTGTTAGGAGGGAAAACTCTCCACCTTCAGTACACACTGAATCAGAAATTCTGAGGATGAGTTCCAGAAATCTGTTTTAACAAATCTTCCAGCTGATTCTCATGTACACTGCAGTTTGAAAACCACCGGAAACAATAAAATTGATCTATGGTGTTAGAAGTTAGGATAGTGATTGCTTGTGGGTGTGGGGAGGAGGGAGGGCCACATGAGGATTGAAAGCAGCAGTAATGTTGCATTCCTTGGCCTGGGTGGGAGTTACACAAGTGTTTTCAGTTTCAGTGGTGGTAATTTGCTGATCCAAATGCACACTTATGATCTGTGCACATTGTCATTTGTGTGCTATATTTCATTTACAAAACCTACTAAGTATTACATGATAAAACTGAGGAAATCTTCCCCAAAACAAAGACAAAATGATGGGAAAATGAGTGAGTAGGAAGATGAGGTACAGGGCATATAGTATCTCAATAACAGACATTCCAGAAAGAGAAAACAGAAAAAGAAGAGGAGGAAAGCATCCAAGGAATAATTTAAGAAAATTCCCTGGAGGGGCAGCTGGGTGGCTCAGTCAGTTAAGTGCCCAACTTTTGCTCAGGTCATGATCTTGCCGTTCGTGGGTTCGAGCCCTTTGTTGGGCTCTGTGCTGACAGCTCAGAGCCTGGAGCCTGATTTGGACTCTGTATGTGTGTGTGTCTCTCTCTGCCCCTCCCCTGCTAACACTCTGTCTTTGTCTCTCAAAAATAAGTAAACATTAAAAAAAGAAAAAAGAAAGAAAGAAAAAGACATAGAAAAAGAAAATTCCTGGAAATGAAGCCCATTAATCCAAATTAATTGAAAGGGCCTATTAAGTGCCTAATAATGGATGAAAACACACACACACCTAGGCAAATTTCATCATCAGAAATAAAAAAAAAGACGCCACAAGCTCCCAGAAGGAAAACACAGGTCACATACAAAGGGTCAGTCGTCAGAATGGCTTTGGACTGCTGAGTAGTGACCCTGGAAATTAGAAGGCATGAGGCAATGCATCTTAAATTAAGAAAAAGTATTTCCAAGCTAGAAGTCTATATTTTTCCAAACTAGGAATCTGTAAGAACAGAATAGCATTTTCATTCATGTAAGATCTCAGAAAATGTACAGCTGATTGCTTCCTAGGGATGTTACCGGAAGATATGTTCCACTAAAACAAGGGAATAAACTAAAGAAAAGGAAGGCATGGGACCCAGGAAGACAGAATATTTAATACCGGAGAGTACAATAACCACAGCCTCTATACAATGAGGCTGAGTGTATACAGTATACAGTGAGATGCCCTGCAGCCAGGATGATGGTGAGAGGAGACCTCAGGATGACAGTGGGCCCCAGGCAGTCACCAGTCCAGCCTGGAGCAGGTCCAAGGACCCAGGAGAGACTTCTTTAAGAAGACAGGAATGCACTGAACATCCTGGTGCAAACTAATGCATTAAGAGGAGATTTTTGACAACTAGCTAAGGGTTCAAGTTTAAATTAGTGGTTAACTCAAGGACGCCAAACAAAGAAACTCTGGAGGAACCACTTGTAAGGACTACTCTAGCCCCAGAGCTCCCATAACACCACTCAAGGCTGAGCTCATATCTTCTCTCTCTCCCAAACCCCCAATTTATCTTCTTCCTCTCTATACACAGGTGTTGATCCTAAGGGTACTTTCCCTAATAAATATCCTACACACTAAGCTCCGTCTCACAGTTTGCTTTCTGGACACACCAACTTACAATACAAGACAACTCCAGAGTAAAGAAAATTTGGGGAGGGAAGGACAATCATCATATTTTACTATACTATGCATCTATCAATAAAATTTATATAACTATAATAATGTAAACTTTACCTATTGATCTACCCAAAACTACCATATCATTTTATCAAGAGAATAGGAGAATGAGGAAATGTGCATATGACCTGGAAGTATAGGAGGAAAGAGATAAATCCCCAATTTCTGTAGCCCTGGAAGTATAGGAGGAAAGAGATAAATCCCCAATTTCTGTAGCCCTGGAAGTATAGGAGGAAAGAGATAAATCCCCAATTTCTGTAGCAAAAAATCATAGCAACCTATCAAGAAATAAAACCTAAGATAAAAAATCAATAAGAGCAATTATAGGCAGTTATTTAGAACCACAGGGGTAAATACCAAAATAATTGGCTAAAAAGGAGATGCAAGTGGTTACATTTGCTCCCAGGCAGAGGGAGGGTAGGTAAGGGATTGATTGCTATTTTTCACAGCAAATTTTACAGAATTAGTTGGTTCTTCAAACTTTGAGCATGTCTAACTATCATAAAAACACAGCTAAAATTGTGGATAAAAAGGAACCCTTGTGCACTTTGCACTTTTAGTGGGAATGCAAACTGGTGAAGCCACTCTGGAAAACAGTATGGAGGGTCCTCAAAAACTTAAAAATAGAATTATCATATGATCCATAATTCCACTACTGAATATTTACCCAATGAAAACAAAAACACTAATTCAAAAGATACATACACCCTTATGTTTATTATAGCATTATTTACAATAACCAATATATGGAAGCAAACCAAGTGTTCATCCATAAATGAATGGATATAGAAGTGGTACATACATACACACACAGTGGAATACTACTCAGCCATGAAAAGAATGAAATTCTGTCATTTGCAACAACATAGACAGATCTAGAGAGTATTATGCTAAGTGAAATAAGCCAGAGAAAGACAAATACCATATGATTTCACTCATATGTGGAATTTAAGAAACAAAACAAAGAAAAAAAAGAAAAAAACCTTTTTTTCTTTTTTTGAGAGAGAATGCTGAGTGTGGAACCTGACCTGAAGCTTGATCCTACAACCATGAGATCATGACTTGAGCCGAAATAAACAGTCAGACGCTTAACCGACTGAGCCACCCAGGTGCTCCTAGACTCTTAAGCATACAGAACAAACTGGTGGATGCCAGAGGTGGGCGGGGGGATGGGTGAAATAGGTGAAGGGGGTTAAGAGTACACTTATTGTGATGAGCACTGAGTTATGTACAGAATTACTGAATCACTATATTGAATACCTGAAACCAATATAGCACCGTATGTTAATTATATTTGAATTTTAAAAATTTTAAATAAAATAAGGGGCACCTGGGTGGCTCAGTCAGTTGAGCAGCTGACTTCAGCTCAGGTCATGATCTCACAGCTCATGATTTCGAGCCCCATGTCGGGCTCTGTACTGACAGCTCAGAGCCTAAAGCCCGCTTCAGATTGTGTCTCCGTCTCTCTGCCTCCCCACTGCCCCTGCTCACACTCTGTCTCTCTCTCTCAAAAATAAAAAAATAAACATTTAAAAAGAAACTTTAAAAAAATTTTTTAAATAAATAAAATGGATGAAAATAAAACACATGTAGCTAAAATCAAAATATCAAGACTTGACTGTGTGATCAGGTATGTCAACTATGGTATCTCCGTACAAGATACCTAGAAATGATGCCAAGATGAATATTATTGAAATGGAAGGATGTTAAGTGGTAAAAGCAGACTTCAAGATGACATGCACAGACATCTCCCATCTCTGTATCCCCAAGTCTTCTGGCTTCACAGGATTACCCTTTAACATTTAAATAAAAATGGCTGAGGGGCGCCTGGGTGGCTCAGTTCATTGGGCAACCGACTCTTGATTTCAGCTCAGGTCATCTCACAGTTCATGGGATCAAGCCCCACATTGGGCTCTGAACTGACAGCACAGAGCCTGCTTGGGATTCTCTCTCCCCCACACTCTCTCTGCCTCTCCCCCACTCACACTCTCACTCTTTCAAAATAAACAAACATTTAACAAATGGCTGAAATCTTCATCCTATATACTGAGGAAAGTATATAGCAAATATACTTAAATGTAAGCAAATATATATAAGCAAATTCTGATGCCTTCCCCCAACACTAGTGCAAATATCCAGGTGCTTAGTTATGTTTACTACGATTTCCTCTTCCTGCCACTCTCAGTTACCCTGGCATCCCACTTTCTGCAGCTGTTCCCTTTTCTATGTCCCTAGTAAACAAATATGGAACACTGACCCTTTTCCTTGATTTCCCCAAAGACTGTCTTACATGAGGCACTGCTGAGGGGGCTAAAGTTCTACATGGCACAGGAGACAACTTAAAATCAGCAGGAAGGGGGCACCTGGGTGGCTCAGTTGGTTAAGCATCCAACTGAGGCTCAGGTCATGATCTCACGGCTTGTGGTTTAAGCCCCACATCGGGTTTTGCACTGACAGTGCAGAGCCTGTGTCAGATTCTCTGTTTCCCTCTCTCTCTGCCACTCCACCGCTCATGCTCTCACTCTCTCTCTAAAATAAACATTAATATCAGCAGGAGGATTCCTGTTCCTACATGTCCTGGCTGACCCTGCTTCTTGGGGATTCTCACTCGACATTCTTCTCCCATCCCTGCCTTTCACCAAGTGGCTGGAACCCTCTCTAGAGGTCCTTACTTGCTACCAAACTACCAAATCTTTCAAGTCCTTTGTTTTCTTATACAGAGTATGAGGCCTCCTTTGGGCAATCTACTTTTCCCAGCAGAAAAATCTTGACCTTTCATATGCACAAGATGATCAAGAACCCTTTTGGGGTGCCTGGGTGGCTCAGTAGGTTAAATGTCTGACCCTTGATTTTGGCTCAGGTCATGATTCCAGGGTCGTGGGATCAAGCCCCTAATCAGGCTCCACGCTGCTTGAGATCCTCTCCCCCTCTGCCCTTCCCCTGCTTGCATACATGCTCTTTCAAAAATAAAATAAAATCTTAAAAAAAAAAAAAAAAAAAAAGAACTCTTTTAAGAGTCATTTCCTCCAACCTGAAAAAGCGGCCAGAGCCAGTTCTTCTGTTTGCCTTCCCATTACATGCGTAATGACTGTGCATTTTCTATAACAACTTTATGTATCATTTTGTAATTGTTTTGCAGGCTGAGCAAACTTCACAACCAGGTGAGCTACTATGGTGGGCTACGCTCACTCAATTCCAGCTCTCACCACAATTTCCTCCAATCCTCAAACCTGAAACAAGAGGCACAAATTATTTTCTATAGGAGAGATACCACAGAAGTCAGGAGTTCAGCCCATGAGTAAGTATAAATGTCAAGTCCCATGACTGCAGCAACCACCCACAACTCCATGCCAGGCTGAGGAGACACTCATTAGCGCAGTGTGGAATGTGGAGGCCAAGGGAGGTCCAGAGTTCCATAAGGCTGCTGAGCGCAGCGTGAACAGGTCAGCAACAGAATTCCAAGGACACATTTGGCCTGTGCAAACAAGCTGAGACCTTGCCCCGGGGGACCATGATGCCTTCCCCTTTCCTCTCTATTGATATCTGCCCAGGCCTGGCTCAGATGCTGTCCCCTCCCCTGGAAGCCTTCCCTGAAAAGTCCTCTCTCTCACTAGCTCTGGTACAGCTGTGTGTCAAGTTAGTCCACCTTCCCCACAGTTTCCTCATCTGTAAAATGGGGGATAATAATATTTGTGAGAATCAAAGGAAAAATACTTATAAAGTAGTTAGAATGGTGCTTGTTTCAGGAATTAGTGCTCCATAATGTTAGTAAGCATCACCATCATCATCATTATTATTGTCACTATGTCCACAGACTTTGTCCTTGACCAAGGCATCTTATGGTCATATGTGGGAAGCTCTCCAGGCCCAGGGCAGGGCCTGGTATGATTTATCTCTATTCATCACATCCAGCCCAGGTGCCAGCACAGAACTTGTGCTCAATGCCGACTTGATTAAAACTTTGCAGAGAAGAAATAGGCCAACTAAGAAATTACACATGGTCATTACCTGCCCTGAAACTCAATTTGAATTAATTTTTGTATGTGATGCAAGGTAGGCATCCAACTTTATTCCTTTGCATGTAGATATCATTGTCTCGGCACCATTTGTTGAGACTATTCTTTTCCCATTGAATTATCTTGGCACTCTTGTCAAAAATCAATTGACTGTGAATGTTAAGGATTTATTTCTGGACTCAATTCTACTTCACTGATCTACATGTCTGTCCTTCTGCCAATACCACACTGTCTTGATTACTGTGGCTTTGTAGTAAGTTTTAAAATTGGGAAGTGTGAGTTCTTCAACATTGTTCTTCTTTTTCAAGTTTGTTTTGGCTATTTTGGATCCCTTGAATTTCCATATGAATTTTAGAATCAGTGTATCAATTCCTGCAAAGTCAAATGGAATAGTGATAGAAACTGCAGTGAACTATATAGGTCAATTTAGGGAGTACTGCCATCTTACCAATATTGTCTTCCAATCCATGAACGTGGATTTCATTCTATTTACTTAGGTCTTCATTAATTTCCTTCAGTGATGTTTGCAAGTTTTCAGAGTATGTGATTTCTTTCATTAAAGATTCCTAGGTATTTTATTCTTTTTGGTACTATTGAACATAAAATTGTGTTAATTTAATTATCAGTTTGTTTATTGCTCCTTTATAGATATATAATTTATTTTTGTATATTGATCCTCTATCTTGAAACCTTACTAAGCTCATTTATTAGTTCTAATAGCTTTTAGTAGACTCCTTAGGATTTTCTAAATACAAGATCATGTCATCTGCAGATATAGTTTTACTTCTTCCTTTCCAATTTGGAAGCATTTTGTTTAGTCTTCTTGCCTAATTGCTAGTGACTTGTTTTGGAAAGCCATTTACTTCCTAGGTCTTTTAGTCTTCAGCACACACCAGTAACAGGAGGCTAATGTGCTCATTTTACATATGAGGAAACTGAGAACAGGAAGGCACTCTACTTGAGTTTGTGGGACCCACAGTATTTTAAGACTGCAACATAGCTGCTTCAGCTTCCCAGATTAAAGTCTGCATTTGGGATTCAGCAACCTTATTCTTTTTTTTTATATATATATATGAAATTTATTGACAAATTGGTTTCCATACAACACCCAGTGCTCATCCCAAAAGGTGCCCTCCTCAATACCCATCACCCACCCTCCCCTCCCTCCCACCCCTCATCAACCCTCAGTTTGTTCTCAGTTTTTAAGAGTCTCGTATGCTTTGGCTCTCTCCCACTCTAACCTCATTTTTTTTTCCTTCCCCTCCCCCATGGGTTTCTGTTAAGTTTCTCAGGATCCACATAAGAGTGAAAACATATGGTATCTGTCTTTCTCTGTATGGCTTATTTCACTTAGTATCACACTCTCCAATTCCATCCATGTTGCTACAAAAGGCCATATTTCATTCTTTCTCATTGCCACGTAGTACTCCATTGTGTATATAAACCACAATTTCTTTATCCATTCATCAGTTGATGGACATTTAGGCTTTTTCCACAATTTGGCTATTGTTGATAGTGCTGCTATAAACATTGGGGTACAAGTTCCCCTGTGCATCATCAGCAACCTTATTCTAAATAAAGAAATATCTAAGAGAATCACCTTTGTGAATTCAGTAAATTGAAATATGTTGCAAATAAAACCAAGCACCAATGTAATTCAAACTTCTGGTTGCTTTTTGCTACAAAACTGCATAAATCCATGTTGTCTCATCATGCTAGAGGGTTAAGCTTAGCAAACTGCACAATTAGGTGAGCAACTGTGGTGGGCTAAGGTCATGCAACTCCAGTTCTCACTGGTGTTTTCTCCAATTCCCAAAACTGAAATAAAGAGGCACAAACATAAGACCAGGAAGCTTTTACAAAGTCTTACAAGATCTTACTTAAAGGTTTCTTTATTAGGAGGCCTAACCCTGGGGCACCTGGATGGCTCAGTCAGTTGAGCGACCAACTTCAGCTCAGGTCATGATCTCATGGTTTGTCAGTTTGAGCCTTGCATTAGGCTCTATGCTGACAGCTCAGAGCCTGGAGCCTGCTTTGGATTCTGTGCCTCTGCTTCTCTGCCCCTCCCCTGCTTGCACTCTTTCTCTCTCAAAAAATAAATAAATAAATAAACTTTAAAATAATAGTAATAATAAATAAACATTTTTTAAAAAAAGAATAAGACCTATCCCTAATGTGTTCAATTTTTGGTTCTCAGTTGTAACATCAATGGGAACAGCAACATTTTGGAAAGTAGAACATTAAGATTCAAAGAGTTGTCTGGCCCAGGACTGCTCACAGAGGAAGGGAAGGTATTGTTTGCCCCCAAAGCCAGAACTTACCAAAGATGGAGCCGGAGATTAGGAACCAAGAATTGGACCAAGATGAAAAGTAACATACAGTTTGGTCAGTTTGGTCTAGGAATGGCTCCTGGTCAAGCACTGAGGTCAGCAATCAAGCAATTGAAACCAACCTTTCAGCAATTAATCCTGTAGTTCCAAGGTTGCCGTGCAGCTCGAGTTAAAGGTCAGACCCTACAATAAGCCTCTTTCGAAAGTTGAGATCACTGCAACCCCAGTCTGAGGACAAAAGCAGAAATGTTCAGGGCCTGCCTTACCCTGGAGGAAACAGTAGCGTGAGGGAAAGGCAGGGAGGAACCTCAAATTCCAAGGATTCTCGAGTGCTCAGCCAGCCCCACCTCCCTCAGAATCAATATGAGCAAAAGAAGTTCAAAAGAGCTTCAGGGTGTCCCATGGGTGACTGGGTCAGTAAGCACGGATATACACACCAACCCATACATTTTAATTTGGCTAAAAGCACAAGTCTGCACAGTGAACTGAAGAGTAGACTATGCACGCCTAAGGCCTAGGAGATACCCTTGACAACTCTTCTTTCTCAGCCTGTACCCAATCCATCACCAGGTCCTTTCAGTCTTGCCTCTGAAGCAACTCTAGACTCCTTTCCCTTTAATTCCACCATTCCTAGTCCAAGCTTCCATTATCTCCCCTTTGGCCACTAACTGGGATCCTCACATCCCTTCCTCAAAATGAAAATCTGAACATGTCACCCACCTCCAGGAAACCTTTGCATGACTTCTTAGAGCACAAATAGTAAACATAAAAGTCCTTCAGGTGGTCTCCATAGCCCTGCATAGCTGGCCTCCCGCTCTCTCTCAGCCTCAGCCCCACCACACTCCCCATCATCTTCTGCTCCAGTTGTGCAAGCCAGCCTTTGGAATTGTACGCTCTATGCTCCTTCCCAGCACAGACAGTTGGTGTAACGTTGCTTCGTCTACCTAGACAGTCTTCCCTTCCTCCCCACTTGCCCAGTCAATTTCAACCTTCAACCTCAGGGAAATCCTCCTGACCTCACTGAGTAGGCCAAATCCCCTAGGTTCTCATAGCACTGGGTGTCTTCATAGAATTTATCACAGTTGCAACTTAACATTTGAGTGATTTTTTAAAAATTGATATCTATCTCTTTGTTAGACTACAAACTCCATAAAGGCAAGAACCGTATTTATTAAAAAAAAATTTTAATACAAAATTTAATGATGGGAATGCAAGCTGGTGTAGCCACTCTGGAAAACAGTATGGAGGTTCCTCAAAAAACTAAGAACTACCCTACAACTGAGCAATTGCACTACTAGGCATTTATCCAAGGGATACAGCAATTGCACTACTAGGCATTTATCCAAGGGATACACATAGGCGCTGTTTCAAAGAGACAAATGCACCCCCATGTTTATAGCAGCACTATCAACAATAGCCAAAGGATGGAAAGAGTCCAAATGTCCATTGATGGATGAATGGATAAAGAAGATGTGGTGTGTGTGTGTGTGTGTGTGTGTGTGTATAGATATAGATATAGATATAGATATAGGTATAGATATAGATATAGATATAGATATATACATACAATGGAGTACTCCTCGGCCATCAAAAGGAATGAAATCTTGCCATTTGCAACTATGTGGATGGAACTGGAGGGTATTATGCTAAGTGAAATTAGTCAGAGAAAGACAAAAATCATATGACTTCACTCATATGAGGACTTTAAGAGGCAAAACAGATGAACATAAGAAAAGGGCAACAAAAATAATATAAAAACAGGGAGGGGGACAAAAGAGAAGAGACTCATAAATATGGAGAACAAACTGAGGGTTACGGGAAGAGTTGTGGGAGGGGGCATGGGCTAAATGAGTAAGGGGCATTAAGGAATCTACTCCTGAAATCATTGTTGCACTATATGCTAACTAATTTGGATGCAAATTTTAAAAAATTAAAAATGAAATTAAAAAAAATATTTAATGAGTTTCCGTGTACTTCATCCAGCTTCAACAATTAGAAAATATCACAAAGTAGGCCCCTGGGATTCTGGAGCAAAACCATGCCACGTGCAACAGAGAATTATATACCTTTTGTGAAACAGCTCTTGGCATATGACTGGGCCCTGGTTTAGATGAAATTCTTGACCATGAGCATCAAGTGGCAATACATCAAGAACTTCCCATTATGAACTGGGTTCTATCAAACCATAAAGTTGGGTAGTTCACTGTAAATGGAATAGTAGTTCACTGTAAAACGGACATGGTAACCAAGCTTGATTAGCTGATGGTCAGCTTGGTATGTGGGTGGAAAATAGAAATGGATAGTGGCTACATGACAATCACATTCAGGGACTGCCTTGAAAGACAGTGGGAAGCAAAGAAAAGCAAGGGGAAATCTTCCCAACGAGCAGAGCTGCAAACGGTACACCTGGTTATGGAAAGAGGGTTATATACAGGAGACTACATGTACATTCCTTAGCAGTGGCCAATGGTCTAGCTGGCTAGTCAGGGGACTGGAAGAAAAACATCAAGAAGACTGGAGACAAGAAGGTCTGGGGAATAGGCATGTGGCTGGACATTTAGCAGTAGGCACAAAGTATGAAGATTTTTGTATCACACGTCAGTACACACCAGAGAGCACCTACCACCAAAAAGAACAACTGAGTAGATTAAATGACTCAGCCACTTTGTCATTGGCCATCCTGGAACTGGCACAACAGGCATATGAATGGAGTTGGTTATAGTGGCAGAGATGGAGGTCACACATAGGCGCAACAGCACAGACTCCCACGTTCCAAAACTAATCTAGCTACTGCTGTCTCTGCATGTCCAATCTGTCAGCAAAAGAGACCAATGCTCAGCCCAGATACAGCACTATTCCTTGAGGAAACCAGCCAGCCACTTGTTGGTAAATCAACTACATCAGGCCCCTTCCATTCTGGGAGGGCCAGCAGTTCCTCTTCACAGGGATAGAGATATATTCTGGGAATAGGTTTGCTTTTTCTGTCCATAGAATCTCAGCCAGCACCGATATCCAAAAGCTTAGAGAATACCTAATCCTCAGGTACGGAATTCCATCCAGCATAGCATCCGATCAGCATACTCATTAGACAGTAAAGGAAGTTAGGGAGTGGGCCATAGCATTAAGTCATATATACCATACAGGTCATATAATACACTGCACCATCCAGATTCTGTCAATCTCAAAGAGAGCTGGAAGGGCCTACTGAAGGCACAAGTGAAGCAGTGGCTTCAATCATCTGAGTCAATACTCTGTAAGAATGGGGTGCCATCTTTCAGAATCTAGTATTTGCATTACATCAGAGACTTTTATGTGGGGCTAAGTCCCTAAGGAAGAATACTCAAGTCTAGGAACCAAGAGGCAGAAGAAAGAGTGACCACACTTACCATTACTTCCGAGGACTCACTGAAGGACATTGTGCCTTGTATATCTGCAAGTTACATATAAGTTCTGCAAAGATGGAAGTACTGGTCCCCAGAGGAGTCACAATCTTGTCAGGGGACACAGAGCTACATTCTGTAGGTCCCAGTGCATTGAACCACAAGTGTCAGCTGCCACCATGGTACTTCGGACTTCTTGCAGCAGAAGACAAGAGTCACCATCTTGGCAGAAACCATTGGGCCTGAACAACAGGAGGTGGCAGGGCTGCCTTTATACATTGGGGATGGGTAAAATACATGTGAAACCCAGAGAAATTGCTTCATAAATAACTGATTTGAATCCTGGGATAGAAAATGTACAAGATGAGCCTAGGTCATCTTGAAATTTCAGAAAGCAACTGCCAGAGTCATGTCAACCAACTCAGAAGGCAATTTGAAGAGGCTCCCAACAGGCAAGACAGGACAATAAAGATAGTAAGTGCAATGGAATGAAACCCATGAAATACACTTAAGTCTGTGAGTTCACAACATTATTTTTAAAAATAGCCACCTTCTGGGGCACCTGGGTGGCTCAGTTAGTTAAGCATCCGACTTTGGCTCAGGTCATGATCTTGCAGTTCATGAGTTCGAGCTCCACGTGGGGCTCTGCACTGGTGGTGCAGAGCCTGCTTGGGATTCTCTCTCTCTCCCCTCTCTCTTCCTGCCCCTTCCCACTTGTGCTCTCTCTCTCAAAATAAATAAATAAACTTTAAAAAAAAAAAAGTCACCTTCCAGGGTGCCTGGTGGCTCAGTCAGTGAAGCGTCCAACTCTTTATTTTAGCTCAGGTCATGATCTCATGGTTCATGGGATTGAGTCCTGTGTTGGGTGCTGCACTGACAGCATGGAGCCCACTTGGGATTCTTTGTCTCTCTCCCTCTCTGTCCCTCCCCTGCTTATTCTCTCTTTCTCAAAAGAAAATAAACTTTTTTTAAAAACCCTAAAAAATAATAATTAAAAAAATAGCCACCTTCTGATGATAGCAGGGAACCAGTCCACTACATTATCTTAAAAGTTAATAAAAAGAAAGAATTAAGTAAGTAAGCACTTACCCCGCCTTTCCTATACACTCTACTGAGAAATCAAATACATGAAGGGCAGCATCTCCTTATAAAATTATTCCACCTAATAAATAAAACAAAATGATAGATTAGAATATCCTCATATTGCAACCCCCCCAGGGAATTACTTACAGGATGACAGCTGCTAAAATAAAAAAAAGGGAACACTGGGGCACCTCGGTGGCTCAGTCAGTTGAGCATCTGATTCTTGATTTCAGTTCAGGTCATGATCCCAAGGTAGTGGGATCGAGTCCAGGGCTCCACAGTGAGCATGGAGCCTGCTTAAGATTCTCTCTCTCCCCTTCTGCCCCTCTCCCTGGCTCATACCCTCATTCTTTCTCTCTAAAATAAAATAAGAAAATAAGAAGAAATTTAAAAAGTGGACACCAGATATGACATGCTTTCTGATGAATGAGTATACCACCACCTATAGGGTCTCATCAAAGGGATCAAACCTGAGGCAAATCAGGTCCCTGGATCTAGCCGCTGATTCACAGGAAATGCAGAGAATGAAGGAGCACATTGAACTGCACCACCAGCATGAAATTAGCAAAATTCAAGCTGTGGGACTACATATCAAATAGCCCAGGTTCTTCAGAGACAAACTGTAAGGAAAATAAAGGGGTAGAGGGGACCCCTTCGATTAAAAGAGACTTTAAAGATGTATCAAGTTAAAAACCGGTATGACTGCTATAGCATGTAGGGGTGTACACTTGAGTTACACAACAATAAACTTGAGGAAGTGGTTATTATAAAGGTCAAGAAGTTGGAAGGAAGGAGTGAGCTGAGACTGGGAACAAGGAGGACTGCGGGAAGGCTGATAAAGCTCTATTCTTGACCTGGGTGGTGGTTACAAGGGTGCTCACTCTGCAATAATTCACTGAGCTCATTTGTGTGCTTGTTTATTTATCAGTCTCTAAAATCTTAGAATCTGAGAAGCATTGAATTAGAGCAGGTGCAAATGCCGAAGCAGGCAGCACTTGAACTGAATGCATTGATCTACCCAGAGCTACTGGAGAGGCAATTGACTCAAGCATCCTTGAAATACTGAGCTACTGAACACGTCTGCTCTCTTCAATCACACATCATTTCAAAAAGGATTTGCAGATTATAAAACAAAATGCAGTAGAAAGTGAGACATTCACAGCAGAATCAGCTGTTAGAAGGAATAGAGAGATAGATGGTCCCAGAAGAGTCTTGATTATAAAACATGATTCACACTCACTCTCTCAGCAATGACTGCTGGAAAAGGTGTTGCTCCTGCACTGTTTTGGCTGCCTGAGGCCACTAGCACCCTCCACTAAAGCACATATCCAAGTGCTGGGTGCTGTACAGGCACCATACAGAACCATGAATGACTGGATAGTTCTATAAGTTAGACTCATCCCCACATACAGTGTCATCTACCTTTGACTGGCATGAGCACCTAAAAGCTGGAAGACAAAGAAGTACTTCTAGGTTGCCTAAAAGAGACTCCCTCCCCTTATCCCCTAAGATGCAGGGACCTATTGTGGGTGAGTCTGTTGTGTGTTGTAATTTTTCAGGTCACACACTGCACCGGAGATACACAGTTGCCATGCCTCAACCCAGCAGTTGTGCTCTGACCACAGGTTTCCTCACGTCACACAGGAGGGCCCAAAGCGGCAGAAATATTCTTCACAGGTGGAAGTGTGCACTGGGAATGCCACATGCAGGTGACATGGCTCTGGTTTTTGGGTCGGCAGCATGTGGTCTTTCATTCAGCCCACATCTACTGAGCACAAGCAAAGTTCAAGGCTGTGGGATACTGTCAGCCTTTTCCTTGTCTCCTACTTTGTGGGTGTGGAGCCCCCAGATCTGCTCCCCTCCCCATCTCAGACTTGACTCTAGCACTAGACTTCCCCAAACTTCTTAATCTCCATGCCTTTGCTCACACTGTTCTGTCAATATTCAACATCCACTCCTTCTGACAATCCCCTACCCTGAGCACAACTCATCATGGTCAATACCCTCCCTGGTGTCATACTCCCCCACAGCACTTGCCTCTGAGTTCCTTGAGGACAGGGGGTCTGGGTCTCAGGAACAACAACAGGGTTTGATACAATAGGGTAGTAAGAACAACCAATATTCATCTAGCACTTATTACACATTTGACCCTGTTCCAGACATATGTATAGTCAACTAGTAACCACAACAACTCTAGTAGATGCAGGCACTATTATTATCATCATTCCCATTTTACAGATGGGAGTAAATGGAAGTTCAGGAATTAAGTAGCTTGTTCTAGGACACATTAGCAGTGCAGGGATTTAACTGAAGGACTTTTGGCTCCACAGTCTGTCATCTTAACCACTGCCAATGAATTCATTTATTCCACAGATACTTACTGGGTACTTACTATGTGCCAGTTGCTACTTTGTGTCCTTCCCTCATAAAACTAACATTAGAATTAGCAAATAATTAGTACAATGATTGTAGGTGTTCACAAGGAAAATAAAGCAGAATAAGGGGATAAAAGTGACTGATGGGATCTGTTAGTATTTTAGAGTGGTCAGGATGGGTCTCTCTGAGGACATCTGAGCAGAGACCTGAATCAAGCAAAGTAGTTGTCAGTGGAAAAGCCACAAGCTTGGAGACAGTTCTGGTAACTGCGAACTATTTATTGGATGTGTGCCCTTGGGCAAGTAAGTATACTTCTCTGACACTCAATTTCCTCACTTATAAACCAGCAATAATCTATACTTGCCTTACAGAGTTGTGAGGAAAAGGGGTAAGTCTGTGTGCAAAGCACCTAGCTTAAGGTCATCTCTGGCCTAGGCCCACAACAGACATACATTCAGTGAGTTCCATGCTGCCCCTCTTGTCCAGCCAGGAATCTCCCTTCCCACTCCAGAAATGCCGCCTACCTCCCCAACTTCCAAAACACTGGACTCCCATGGCCCGTTCACACCACCTGCTGGCAGGATATTGCACTGCAGCTGTCCTCAAAACCAGTCCCTTTCCTCATCTCTTCAAAGGCCTTAGGTAGGCACTCACCACCACCAGCCAGTCACCAGGGAGGGAGATGAAGGACAGACTTTCTCTGGCCCCTCCAGGAGCTCACAGCCTAGGGAGGTAGGCCCAACATGAAAGCAGCAATGATAATCCAGATAGGAGGTGCCAGCATCTAAGCAACTACAGGAACACAATGACGGAATGATTAACTGCGCCCAGGGAAGATTAGGGAAGGCTTCAAAGTGGGTGACTCCTAAAGTGACCTTGAACAATGAACAGGAAGTAGGCACCAGGGGAGGCATTCCAGGCAGAGAGAATAGTACAGGCAAAATCACGGAAGCATAAAAGAGGATATGAACTGGTTTGAGCCCGCTACCTACCTGACCATGCTACATTTCTGAAACTTCCTGCAAAAGCAGCTTGGTTGAAGAATAAAACTGAAGGAAGCTGGTTTCCAGGACCCTCATAAAGCTCTACCACCTATCATCCTGGGAAAAACAAATCCTTCTCTCAAGAAAAACCTTTTTTTTTCCCCCTGAGGGCAGATACGGTCTCATGTGCCTTATGTTTCCACCCCTGGTCTTCCTTACCTTTCAAGAAATACCCACTCTTGTCTCAGTCAAGTGACAACCTTTGAAACCTTGGCCAGGTCTTTCCCCCTCTGTGCCTCAGCCTCCTCCTCTGTGGAGTGGGAAAATAACCCTTATTTGCATCCTTCTCAAACAGCCATCTGAGTTGACAACTATGAAAGCTCATGGTGCTGCAGTGGGAAGAACCCAGACCCAGGAGACGCCAGGTCCTCAGGGGCACCCTGGGCAGCTGCGGAGGGAGGAGCTCGCACTGGTCCTCTCACACAGACCAAACCGTAGCCCCTCACCACCCATTGCTCACAAACCCCCATTAAAGTCAGGGATCCATGCAGTTTTGTTTCAGGTGTTTTATTAAGTGGGCCATACTGTAGCTGGTTTCTAGGTCGCAAAACAACATAAATTTAACAATAATAACATAGCCAGTTAGACTGTGACAAGCTTTTTCCTTCTTTAAAAAAAGAAAAAAAGAAAAGAAAAAGAAAGACTTAAAACACACAATGGAGGGTTAAATAAATAATAGGAAAAAAAAGAAAAAGAAACCCTGTTAAGACATGCTTATGTTTACTTCTGTGCAGCTGTGTGCCAAGAGGAAGCATGATCTTCTGCATGATGGTGCATCCCGGCATGTCTCCGTTCCAAATAATACTGACAGAAACAGAAAAGATGTGGGACTGACTCATCAGTGCTTACAGAGGCACTACTAAAAATCCCTTTGATTGGAGCTTGGGGCTTCCCACCCAGCACACCTGTGTGTGGCTGGTGAAAGCCAAATATCCGTAACAATGTTAATCTAGAAAACATTAGTTTAAAAACAATGTGGAATGGCCTCATGACCAGCGCAGTGAGGAAGCAGAACTGCCCCGCCCGCGACGCAGGCTCAGTCTGGGGAGGCCGCAGGCTCCCAGCAGCGGCCACGGCGAGGGAGGGCACCAGCTTCAAAATAAGCGGCACCAACCTCGTCTCCCTCTCCCTATCACTCTTTCACATGAAAGTGTGTAAAAAGCAAATCAGCAAATAAACTCTAAAATAGATTATTTATTCCAAAAATCCTCTACTTTTCTTTTTACAGTGAGTGTACATCTCCTCTCCGTCTCCTGCTCAACTCGCTTAAATCCCTTTGGGTAGAAGGGTCAGAGCTGCAGGGTGAGTCTCTCTCGGTCCTACTGCTAGCTGGTGCTGGGAGGTCAGATGTCGATACCCTTGACAAGGGACGTCTCCAGCGTGATGTTGAACTCCTGCAATGTCTGCAGCACGCGGATCAAGGAATTGACAAGTGTGTGGTCTTTGATGAGCGCCACATCTTCATACATGTGTGCGGTGATGGGACAGTCGGCCAGCAGGGCAATCCAGTGGTGTAGGAGGTGATCTCTGGCAGAGAAGGGTCAGTCCAGATGGGTCAGAAGGGAAGTGGAAGGGAGACAGTTAGTACAAGGCCGAGGAGGAAACTTGCTCCATCACTCCTTGAACAAAGTCTAAAGCTGGAGAAGTGGATAGCTTCCTCAACCCCCTTTCCCTCCCCTAATAGCTCTTGGCAAAGAGGCCTTACATCGCTTTAAAAGGCTCCTATTAGGGACTACTCAGTCCCAGGGACACCAACCCAATCTGAGCCAAATCAACCCAGTTACCTGCCACAAGGCCCACACCTCCTCTCCTGTCTCCCCCTGCCTCCCCAGACCAGCCCACCACCAACCAGACTCCAGGACCAATCAACACCACCTCCTCCATCTCAACAGCCCATCTGTCCCAGAGCACTACTCCTCCCCAGAGCTATCACCACCAGGAATAATCCTAAGAGCTCACATCCACATAGCATTTGGCATGTGCCAGACAATGTTTTAAGAGATTTAACCTTCATAACAACCCTGTGATATGAGGCAGGTGCTATTAGTGCTATTACTAGCCCCACTTTATAGATGAAGAAATTGACAAAGGTTAAGTAGCTTGTCCAAGATCATATGGCTGGGAAATGGCTGATCTGAGAATATGAACCTAGTGAATCTGGTTCCATAGTCCGTTTTTAAGTACAACGCCAACTCCCTCTCTTCCCTGGCCCAAATAAACTACTGCCTTAAATTTATTTGGCTTTCACACCCTCATGTCACCCACCGGAATAGTCCCTAACAATCTTATCCACTCTGATGCATACCACCCATGGTATCAAATTCATATCATTTCAGTCGCCTGTTTAAACAACTCTGTTCTAATATGGAAGGGTTCCCTGTCCCAGCTCCCCAAGGCCCCCATCCTTTCAACTGTTTCCTACAACCGCCCTTCCCAAGTTTACCTGTTATTTCCTAACCCCACACTCTTTGCTTCCTTTAGGGCCTCTCTGCTAGTTCTGTCTGCTTCAAACTCTCTCCCCACTTCTACCCTTCCATTAAGGCTCAACTCAAATACCACCTCCTCCCCTCTCTGATCTTTCTCCTCTACAGTTTCAGCATACCTTATGAATGCTCCTTTTGGGACTCTCACAACCTTCTGCCTTATACTGTACTTAATTAGGACAAGTAAGCTTCTAAATGGTAGGGACCATGTTTTATTCAGCTCATTCCCACTATCTTCCATCAGGCCTGAAACATTTGAATGGTTGTTGGAAGGAATGACTAGATATACTCTACTTCAAATTTCACCAGTGGGATGGTTTTATTCCTTCCCATCAAAATGGGCCTCCACCCAGTTACACACACCCTCATTACCACCCCTACACATCCCCACACATAGGCTTGGTACATGAAGGAAATTAAGGGTTTCCAAGGTCTCACCTGCTGGGCGGCATCTGGTCATTAGCCGCTCCCACCCCCTGCACCACACTAGGCTCCCAGCACCACCTCCAAGGTGGCGCCGTGCACTCTGGGCCATGAGGCTGCAGTACCTGGCTCCCAAGCACACCAGCATCTGAAACTTGCCGTCCTTGCCAATGTTCCGGGGAGTATTATTGATTGCAGTGACAAATCGGCAGAAGTTCCGGGCCCTTGTATGCCAGTTTTCCTCAGGGACAAGTTCGTTCTGCTCCAAAGTCTCATAATAGGTTTGTGCTTTTTCTGTGAAGAGCAGAAAAGTTTGCCAGTGACAAAGGCTCTCAAAACCAACCCATCCATGACTGCCCTGCAGGCCACTAGCCATGGGCCTCTCCATGTTGATGCTAGGTAACTTAATGTGAATAACATGAACATTTTGACATCATTGGTCACATTTCAAAATGTAAAGTCCCTGTTCTTAGGTTTTAAATTTCTTTATGTGGCCCTTGATAGAAAATGGTCCTTTCTCTACTCTGAAGATAAAAAAGAAAAAAAAAGAAAAAAGAAACCCTTAAGGGAGAAACTTCTTGTATAAAAATTCTTCAAGTGGGTACAACACAGTGTTTGGGCTCCAAATGCTATCAACTGGCCTTTTGGACCTACAAGGAGAAAGTGTGAGGACTGAGTAACTTCAAGAAAAGTCAAGGCAAACAAACAACAGATCTAATTTGAGAGTCACCTGGTTGGACTTCTGCCTCTCAGATTCCAGTGTTCAGCACCCACATTATGTTGGTGAGTTCCCATGTCTCTGCATGCTTTCCCACCCTCAGACCCTGGTCCAACTCACCCAAGAAATCCCAAATGAAGACATTTTTGAAGAGCCGAGGGGATTTAAATCCATGTTGGAAAGCCTGTTCCAGGGCCGAGACAAGGCCACATTCTCCACAGAGCAACAGCGTCAGACTGCCTCGCTATGGAAGGAAACAGGAGAGAGTGCCAGGCTTGCCTCAGCCAAACTACCTTCCCACCACTGCTTCCCCAAACCCATAGTCCACAGCTGGGAGGGCAGCAAAAGATAGGCTGGATCTTGTCTATTTCCCCCAGTACCCGGCACAGTGAATGACACAGAGCAGCTGTCAGTGAATAGCTAATGAACAGATGATGGATCTGGGTCCTCAGAAGTGGGACAAAGTCAGAGTGACCTCCGTTCAGCGAGGCTCAGACAAAGCCAGAAGAAGACAGGAACACACACTGTTCATTAGGGGCCCAGGGACTCTGTTGGGTCATCAGTGTATAGTGAAAACAGGGTAACCTAAGGCAGAGGCCCCTGCGGAAACAATCTGCTCAATGTCAAACTGAGACACACACTCTAGACTCCGCGTTGCTCACAGTACATGGCCCTGGAAAAAGATCATTCTCTCTTATTCAATATAAAGCCCAGGTTTGGAGGGCAGAAAGGCTCACCTCTTTCTCAGGCTTATGGAAGTGCTTCACAATTCCATTGACTGCCTCCCCGATGGACTCCTGGATCTGCCCAGTGTTCAGCTCTGATAAAAAGAAGACATCCCTAACCAATCTCAGAGGCTAATAGTGCTTAGCTGACTGAGCACAAGACTGAGGACATAGGAAGGGCTCATGGGAGAAGCAGGACACTGGGAAGCTGGACCCTGGAAACAGTGGCTCTTGCCTATCCAACTTTGCTAAGCTAGCCCTTCCTAAAATCTTGGGGGGAAAGCAAAAGCTAATACCTTAGAGTTCCGTCTCTAAAAGATACAGGTAAAGTTTATTTCCCATTTTACCCTGGAATCTTTGGCAACCAAAAGAGGTCCACAACTTGGCTGCGAGGCCCAGGAATCATGAAGGACAAGGCCAGAAAGTAGATCCCTCTCCTTTCTAGAATCATAAACAAAATGGTACAGAGGACCAGGGCAGGCTGTATGAACTCTCCCTTCTCCTTCCAGACCTCTAAGGAGTGTGACACCCCCTCAGCCTGACACACACACACTGATTCTTGAGACGAAGGTGACAAATGCCTAAGGCTACTTTGCTAGAACAGCTGGTTCCTGAGGCAGCTGCATAGGCTGGGATCTGGACACCCATATTAGGGCTTCCAGAGATGTGCCCACATCCCCCACCTGGGTAGCACAAGGGCCCAGCCCTCCTCCCACTTACTGGGCTTGTTGTTGGGTGAGATGGTAACGAGCCTCCGGATGACACTAGGGGACTGCTGCAGGGGCGGGGTCCGGCACGGTCTCTCATCCACCTCAGGCTGGGACGTGAGCAGCTCCCCAACCAGGACCCGCTCCAGGCTCCCGTCGTCTATGCCCTTTCCCAACCACCGGCCACATGGGAACCTAAAGGTCAGGCAATGGCCTGTCAGAGCTGCCAGTTCCTCCAGTGTCCCTTCTCCTTGCTGCTCAGCAAAAGCCATCAAAAAGCCAAACCTTGGAGACAGGCTCTGAAACCAGGCTAGGGATCCCTCAAGACCCTGCCCATTCATCCCACTGTGCATCATCGAGAAGCCACCTGAATGATGGGTGGCCTGGAACCTGTGTACAGCAACATCATATATCTTTGCTTGGAAATCTCTCCTAATTCTTTCCAGGCACATAAGACAGGGCCAAACAGGAAGTTACCTCAGTCCACCACAACCTAAAGAGTCTTCTTGAGAACTCCACATACCCACAGATCAAACACAGCCCCTGGCACCTGGCAGTACACCTTGCCCCACTATCTTAGATATCTTAGCCGAGGGAACACTTACTTGTAGGTATGTCCTGTGATCTCATTCCTGACCATCACATATTCCACCAACCATTTGGCATACAGTCCAGAGTTGTCATGGCCTATCTGTACCGTAGTGAGCTTCCCCAAGTTCTGGCACTGTGAATGAACAGTCAGATAAAGAAGGCGCGTAGGTCAAGACAATAAGAGAAAAGAAAGGCATTGCTCAGAGGCACAGATCTGACTGGTTGCCTGCAATCTGGCCCCTCAGCATCTGCAGAGGAAGAACTCATGGCTCCACCTACCACTAAGGCTGGTAGTACAGCACTGTCTCATGAGGGGGAAATGACTGAGAAAGAAGGTGCTACTACCTAGAGGAAGAATAGGGCCTAAGAGCAGAAGCAGTCTGAGATTCAGAGCTGTCTGTGACACAGGCTCAGCAACTGAAAGAATTCTTGGGGATTTCTCAATACACCGTGGGCAGGGAGACACGCAAGTCCAGATGAGTAAGTGCCTTCCAGCCAGAGACCACTTAGACAGGGTGGGCTCCCTCGTTCTTGGGCCAATCCTTGACTCCGGCCTCTGATCATCTCAGGACAGGTCAACTGTGTTGATGCATAATACTATAAGGGCAAGACCACCATAAAACCCTGCAGAAAACTTCTGTAGGCAGCTGTTACAAACTCAGATCCCCACTGAGCCTAGGGTTGTGGTCCCTGGATAACACATACCTCAAAAGTCATCTCTAACACGTTCCTGGGAATCTGCAGGATCTGTGTTTCACCCAGTTCTCCAGAGATGCAGATCCATGGGTTGGCGGTGAACATGGAGCCCCCCAGCTTCTTGCTCGGTACGATCAGGATATGGTACGGGATCACTGTTTTGGGGAAGCCACAAAGGCATTGAGAAGCATCAGGAATCCCTCCCATACCTGAAAGGGCCCTGACCTGTCCAGGTGTGCTGGCATGACTGTGGCCCCTATTGTACTGGCCCCAGCGGAGCTGGGAGCAGCAGGTCCCAGGACCTAATCTCTGGCTGGCTTAGAATATTAGCCAATCCTACCCTCAGTCTCACTCCTCTTAGGGTTACTACCCAAACATCAAAGATCCAAACCCATCTTCAGGCCCAGAGCTAAGTGAACTTGTTCCCTAAATAGTATCACCAACTCCATGTTGTATTGAATTGCTTTGGAGAGTACTTTTCAGTCTATAACCTCATGAACTCTAATAACAATCTCCAGAGAGGCCATACCGGTCTTACAATGCCTTTTCTGAGGTACCGAGAGGGAAATCGTTCCCCTGAATCTCCTAAGCTCCAGTACAGTGCTGTTTCTCCTGTAGCCTATAAACTCTCATCTCGGAGAGGGAGGATGGGTGTCATGTAGAAACAAGATTCCACACTGCTGAAGCTGCTGAGTCACTGGCCACACAATGAGCCATGGGGCAAATTCAGAGACTACCTCCTACCGAACAGGGCATCCTGGCACCAAAGAAAGGTAAGGCTTCAAGGCCCTTCCTTAGACCATACTGAACCCTCTTCCTCACTCTGTAAACAGAGACTTAGGCCCACAGCAGGGATTGACTCTGCTCACAGAAATATAGTGAGTTAGGACACAGCAAGGCCTGGACCCAAATCTCCCACCACAACCTAGATTTTTTTTCTGCTACTTCAGGAAGAGTTGTCTTTCCCTGTGGGCTGGTCTGAAACCCAGGATGCTGAATGATTCCCTCAGCCCAAAACAAAAGGGAGATTTCTTTAAAGGTGTACAAACAGGGCAGTGAACTTCACCAACCGCCCGACTCCACTCCACCTTCATTGCCTTAGGTCCCCAGAGCAGTACTAGGACAACAGTAACAACACGATGGCCAAAAAGACTGAACTTCCCAGTTAAGAACAAGAATAAGAAGCTTTGGAGAAAAAACAACCTCCAAGGAGGGCCAATGCACCTCTCTGCCACAGAAGCAAAAGGTAAGTAGAAAGTGCAAGTGGCAATCTTCTTTCTTTAAAAAGGGGACAGTGAGTTAGCCTCCAGCAAGCTCATGAAGATTGGCATTGAGAAGGCTAGTTGGGGGACACAGGGCTACTCACGGATAGTTGTGAAGACATTGGTGAAGCAAAAGTAATCAACGGCATTGAAAGAGAGGAGGTGATAGAGGAACTGCTCCTTCTCGTCGTCACAGCGCAGGAAGGCATAGCGCTTGTACAACTTTCTGTCGGAGAGGAGGCAATACATCAGTCCCCCAGCCAAAAGGAGGGGAAAGAGACTAGAATTACTCAGTTCTGGAAGGAGACAGCTAAGGGAAGAGTAAGATGTCAAGCTTCAAGTTCCTTAGAGCCACCTAAAAAATGGAATAAAGCCGGCTTCTCCATTGAAATGAGGGCTAGAGGGAAAGTGGCTGAAACTACAGCCGGAACAATAAAAACCAAACTCTACCTGTGTCTAAGGGTTGATGCTACTATAATGCGGTGTCAGAGGTCATGGGACCTCCTTTCCTAAACTGGGGGCTGGAACTATCACCCCTCAGGGATGACACAGGCCTTCTCAGGCTTCTAGCTAAGGCATCACTAGCTAGTGTGTGCTGTGGGAATAGCAATGGCAGAAGGTCTGTGACTGCCATTCATTACCAGAGCCAGCCTCACACCCTCAGCAGACCTAAGACCCCTGAGTCAGAACACTGTTCTGAATGTGAATGTAAGCACAGGACAGTTTCAGAGTTAATAAAGGGAATGACCCAGGTCACAGGCAAGGAAGAGCTGCACACATCATGCCCTTCCCCTCTTTTCAAATTTTCTCCTATCCCCATCCCCATCCTCACTTATTTATCAAAGGCCAACTCCTTTGCCTGACATTGTAGACACTTTGCAACAGTAATGATACCTTCCCCAAATAGAGGGGACATAAATAGCCATGTGCACAGGCCTTCAGCACAGAGAAACACACAGAGAATCCAAGAAGGTAACCATCTTGGCTGCCAAGACTGCAATCACCATGGCCAAAGAGGTAGAGATTTAGTAAACCTGTGAGGTTCTATTTATAAGGCACACCCAAGAGATTAATTCACCAGCCAGGGCCTACTATATGCAGGTGCTGGAGAGAGAAACACCTATCCTCAAATACAGTCCAGGTGAATCAATTAGGTAAAGGCCATGGTATAACACTGCCCATAATGAGGTGCAAATGAAAGGCTCTCTCTGGGAATTTAAAGAGCAATAAGCTTCAGTGGTCCTAGAAAAGGAGAGGCCCAAAGGACAGCATGAATTTAGACAGGTGTTGCAGAAGAAAGAGGACGGGGTGTGAAAACCAGTTTGGCTGGAGTTGAGGACCCAGGGAGGTGATCAGTTAGCAATGAGGCTGAAAGGTTAGGCCACAGTCAAATGAAGAAAGACTCTAAATATTCAGGCTAAAGAGTTTGCAACTTGCCCTACAAGTAGTCAGTTTTGGCAATTTACCTTAGAAGTAGAAAGCCACAACCAGTTACAGATAATTTCATTTTAGTGTAGCTGAGGGGTGAAAGGGCATATGAGTAAAACTAAGACAGCAGCACCAGATAAGAAAACAGGTGGAGGCAGAAGTTAAGGACCTGAAATGTGCATGTGGAAGGTAAAGCAAAGCAAGGAGTCAAACTAGACTCCAAATTTCAAAGCAGATTCAGAGAGAAGAGTGGTGACATTAACAAAAAAAATTTGAAAGGTGGTTATGGTGAAGACTCTGTGGAACTTGGTTTTGTTCTCTCTGAGCTAAAGGTAAGATATCTGAATGGAAATAAATGCAGGACTGGAGCTCAGAAGAAAAGTCAAAGCTTGAGCTTCAGATGTGGAAGTCACCGGATAGGTAACAGAAGTCATGAGAATAGGTGAGATCACTAAGTGAGAGAAAAAGCGTGAAAAGAATGTGTGTGCATGCAGAGAACTGAGGAATGTGGAAGCCAACACCCTGGAAAGAGTAGGGGGAGAAACAGAACAGGATGGTATAAGGTCACGGCAGTCATGCAAAGTGATTGTCAAGGTAGAGCAGCTACCACACAGCATCACTGTAGGGAGGTCAAGGAGAAACCACGTGAGCTCACTGTATAGGAGCTAACTTTTCCCCCTAAACTATACAGCTCCCTTATCCTGCCTCAACCTTACCCCCTTCTCCAAGCTGCCAACAGTGTTGGAGGGTACCTGGAAATCGCAGAGTCAGGACCATTCTATCAAGATACACTCTCCAAGGCTACCTCCTCCTGTCTGTGCAGTTATGCACACATTTTATGTGCCCAATTTAATACCTTCTAGGTGCTAGGCAGCATGCTCATTCATGCCCTCAATGAAAGCAAACTGTAATAAGCAGCAAGCAACTAGATAATAATACAGCCCATCAGTGGTGAAGCAGGTTTGAACAAATACTGTGACAAATGCTATGGGTGCCTGGAGGAAGAAGAGACCAAGTCTCTGGAGCATCTAGGCAAACTCTGGCAAAGAAAACTGACCAGGCCCTGAAAGGACTAAAGACATCCTGAGAAGGGTGAGTGGTATGATGTGGCTAAAACTTTAAGTCGACTGAAGAGAAAGATAAGAGAGAACAGGATAGGGAGAAGGAGTAAGCAGGTTTTGATGAAAGGCCCCTTTTTTCTCCCCATACCCCATCCAAAATACAATCTGTGGCAGCAAAACTCATTTTCCATTCACTGGAGCAGCACTGGGGCCAGGATATCAGATGGAAAGTTTCTAGGACTGAGTAACTTCTGAGCTTATTTCCTCTAATAGGGCTATGGTTTAAAGAAACCAGAATTTAAAAAAGAAAGAAAGAAAAAGAGAAGAGAAGAGAAGAGAAGAGAAGAGAAGAGAAGAGAAGAGAAGAGAAAAAGAGAAAAAGAGAAAAAGAGAAAAAGAGAAAAGAAGAGAAAGAGAAAGAAAAATTAGCCTCCTGACCAAGGTCTGTGCCTTATTTGCTATTGCCTAGGCCTTTAAGATCAAACATACCCTAGACCTATACACTGCCCCAGACTTCACAAAGTTCTTACGCTTGACCCCCTCTCAGATGCCTATCTGTCCTCCTGATGACGACGCCCACACTGGCCAGCAGGAAAGACTTGCTGCCCTGTCCTGCTACACTGATTTTTTTCTTTTTTTTTTAACCACGCACAATTGTCCCCAGAAGCTGGAATTCAAACACGTCCATTCCAAATTCCACACTTAACATGTTCACTTGTTCTCTTTTAGTTGTTCTCCCAATCTCCAAATTTTATTCCTAAACCCTTATGTATCTATAGGCAATCAAATTTAAGTGCTTTAATGGGGCGCCTGGGTGGCTCAGTCAGTTAAGCGGCTGACTTCATCTCAGGTCATGATCTCATCATTCTTGAGTTCAAGCCCCCGCATCAGGCACTATGCTGACAGCTTAGATCCAGGAGCCTGCTTTGGATTCTGTGTCTCCCCTCTCTCTCTGCCCTTCTTCTGCTTGTGTTCTGTCTCCTTCTCTCTCAAAAATAAACATTAAAAAAAATTTTTTTTAATTTTTAAGTTCTGTAAGAATTGCTGTTTTAAAACCTCTCAAGGTAAGCACTCTAACCTATCAAAGTTTTAAACCTAATTCTTGCTTGTTATTTATACACAATAAACAATCTAAAAAATTTTATTTTCACTTTGAATAAAAATAGATTCTGCAGGTTTAATCAACTGGCTACACTAAATTTCACCAAGGTCCACTCCTCTGCTTTATCATCCTTGGAGAAGTCAATAATAAAGGACACCATGAAAAGATGTCTACGGAAATGTTAAACAAAAGTGCCCAACAGGTTTGCCAATGAAGAAAGAGCCAAACATAGAAAAAGGTAGAGAGGTGGTAGTCCAAGAGGCAGAGAAGGACAGCCCTCCTTCCTGCTCCTCCCCTGGTAACTAGGGTACAGAAAGTATACAAGGAATATCAAATCCAGAGAAGGGAACTGTAGGCTAATGGCCCCTGCGAGTGTGAGTGTGATGGAATCTCTCCCCTTCCTCTTTCTAGGTGGAAAGCGTGGAGAGAGAGGGCCTAGGAAGGTTAACTGAAAGCCCTTTTGAGCTCTAGGGAGACTCAGACAGGGTGGAAAGAGAAAGAGCAAGGACTTGGGCTGGCCCTGAGCTCAGGAGAGAACAAAACAGATAAGGGGAGCTCTTAGAAGTTTTCTTTTCATTCTCTAATCCTTTCCTCCCTAGGACAGGAAAGAGACCAAAAAATGCCCTGTGCCTAAGAGGTATACAAATCACCTGGGTGCAGTAAGGAGAAGGGAGCCCCAAAACTCTCAAGTACCCAATAAGGACCCCATCCTTCTCATTATCTCTTTAAGAAAGCTATTTGGGGACATGCAGATTAAAAAAGGTAGGAAGAACAAACATAGAATTTTTCCTCTATAGATAAAGAGGGAGAAGAGGAAAAGCTACAAAACCTTCATATGCAATTTGAGTTCAGCTGAACACAACAGAAATGATGTAGTGAATAGTCTCCCTTCCCACACAGGAGTTTCCAATCTCTCCCACCATTCCTGGGAGCCTGGTTCTAATCTAGGTGGAATGGCCTTACTTGGTGAGCTCATGGTCTGAGAGAAGCTGCTTCAGGTGTCTGGAAAGTAACTTTTTTTCCATTGACAATCGCACCCACGCTCTAGCCTTTCCAACATCAGTCTTGATTTCCCCGATGTTCTGGATGTGCCTGAGGGAGAATAGAAAAAAGGAGATGGGGAGTGGGGTAGAAAATGAACTGACTACTAATACCTCCCCTGTAAAGTCAAGGAAGCCTGGTGAGAGCCCATCTCTCTTGTTCTCTAAATCCTCAGCTTCCATGTAGCTTTGCAGATAGGCTCACTACAATTTGGGGGGCTGAGGGGGAATAACACAGTTCTCAAAAAGCCAAGCTAACCCTGGAACCTTAAGGTCTTGTGATAACTCTGGTATAATTCGCCAAAACTGTCAGGAAACCCAACTGCTTGTATAGCTCTACAACAGCATCATGAAGCACAAGACCAATAAGGAGGGCTTCCTGGTTAACAGAGAGCCTATAGAAGCCCAAGTCACTGAGACCCTGCTATTTAAAGTAGACACCTGGGGTGCCCGGGTGGCTCAGTCCGACTCCAGCTCAGGTCATGATCTCATCGTTCATGAGTTTGAGCCCCACATCGGGCTCTGTGCTGACAGCTCAGAGCCTGGAGCCTGTTTTGGATTCTGTGTCTCCCTCTCTCTGTATTCTACCCCCACTCACACTCTGTCTCTCCCTCTCTCAAAAGTAAATAAAGATTTAAAAAAATTTTTTTCAATTAAAAAAAATAAAGTAGACACCTAAGGAGTAACTGAAAACAGGCTTTTAGTGGCTTATTATATATGAACCCAGACTGACCTCATATCCTGAATGAGGGAGACTCGCAGGGGAGACATGACTGAGCTGGCATCAGACTTCCTCCGTTCTGAATCAAGAAGTATTCCTAGAACAAAAAAGTTGTTCATGTCTCAAGAGACAGGATTATCCAAAGAGCTGATTACCCAAATTTGTACAGGAAATGGTTACTTTGGTAACACTTAGCATTTCATGAATATTTATTAAGTACCTACTAGGTATCAGATGTTATACTCTTACCCGTATTATCTCATTTAACCCTCTAATGTTAGATAGCCAAGGAAAGTATCACAGAGAAGGGAACTGATTCAGAGAACACTGCTTTGCCTCAGTCACCAAGTGGCAAAATCAGGACTGGAGGGAACACAGATCTTCTAGCTCCTAATCCAGCATGTTCTCATCACTAACCTATGGAAGCACTATTTCCATTTGGAGCTACTACTCATGTACTTGGTCTTGCCTCAAAATGTGCTACAAAAGAGCCAAGCAAATGCGTAAAGAACATGTTCCAGAATGCTTAGGATCTCTAGACACAAGCATACCTCATTCTATTATGCTTTGCTTTATTGTGCTTCACAGATACTGTGTTTTTTGCAAAACAGCTTGGCAACGCTGTGTCAAGCAAGTCTACTGGCACCATTTTTATTATCATTATTGTTATTTAATGTTTTTATTTATTTTTAAAAGAGAAAGGGAGAGAGCGGGGGAGGGGCAGGAAGAGATGGGGACAGAGGATCCTAAGCAGGTTCTGTGCTGACAGCAGAGTACCTGATGTGGGGCTCAAACTTGTGAACCATGAGATCATGACCTGGGCCAAAGTCGGGTGCTTAACCGACTGAGCCACCCAGGCACCCCTATTATTATTATTTTAGAGAGAGAGAGAGCACATGAGTGGGAAAGAGGGGCAGAGGGAGAGAGAGAATCCCAAGTAGGCTCCATGCTTAGTGCAGAGCCCGACACAGGGCTCAATCCCACAACCCTGGGATCATGACCTGAGCCAAAATCAAGAGACTCAAGACACTTAACCAACTGAGCCACCCAGGTGCCCTGGCACCATTTTTCTAACAGCATTTGCTCACTTCATGTCTTTGTGTCACACTCTGGTAATTCTCACAATATGTCAAAATTTTTCATTGTCATTGTATTTGTTATGGTGATCTGTGATCCATGACTATGATTTGCTGATAGCTCCAACTGATGGTTAGCATTGTTTTTAGCTATATTTTTAAATCAAGGTATATACATTTTTTAGACATAATGTTATTGCACACTTAACAGACTTCAGTGTAGCATTAATATAACTTTTATATGCAATGGGACACCAAATAATTCACCTGACTCACTTCCTTATAATATTCAGTTTTTTTGTGGTAGTCTAGAACCAAACCCACGATATTTCTGAGGTATGCTTGTATATTTATATCCATATGTCTGGTCCAATACATAAAACATAGTATCTTCATCATCTAACTGTTGAGAATTTTTGGCTATATAGTCTATCCCTCAGCAGTAACTTCTATAGCCTTCCTGAGAAGAATTTTTGTTCTAATATCCAGAGAATAGATGAAAGAACTCCTCATCAAGCTGCTTAGGAAGCTCTTGTACCTGGTTTCCAGCCAACTATTCTCCCCACTTTCAGTGCTAGCTGAAGTCAATTAGCTCAAGAGGAAAGAAACCACGGAATTCATGCCTATCTCTTTACTTCCATTTGAACTGATCTTTACCATTAGGATAAGAACACCCAAGAAAAGTAAACAAACTTCCTGGCAGAGAGAAGAAAATGAAGGATGATGCAAAGGGGAGATGCTGCCAAGAAGTAAAGGAAGGAGGAGTATTGTCTTGGAAGGGGCACTACAGAATGAACACCAGACCAGGAGACAAGAGGTCTGGCTCCTAATCTGGCCTCTTCCATGAATGCCCTGTGTGATCCTGAAAAAATTCAATTCCTCCTGGATCCCGGTTTCCTCCTCTTGTAAAATAAAGGGGCTGGACTAGATAATCTCTGGGGTCCCTGCCAACTCTAATATTTTTATTAAATTAGAAATGGAAAAAGAAGTGTTTAAGGGATCATTCACATCAGGCCTTGACTCTGAGGAACTCCAAGGTAGAACACATTGACAAACAGGCTCTCTTAACTGATAGATCATCTCAATGCCCATTTCAGAGAAATAAAACAAAAACCTATGAAGACAACCTATTCCAAACACAGGACACCGGTAACACACAAATTCACTGAAAACCTAAATTCATTTAAACACTGGCCTTGGGCGCCTGGGTGGCTCAGTCAGTTAAGCGGCCAACTTCGACTCAGGTCATGATCTTGCAGTCCGTGAGTTCTAGCCCCGCGTTGGGCTCTGTGCTGACAGCTCAGAGCCTGAAGACTGCTTCAGATTCTGTGTCTCCCTCTCTGACCCTCCCCTGTTCATGCTCTGTCTCTCCCTGTCTCAAAAATAAATAAATGTTAAAAAAGAAAATTTACAAACACTGGCCTTTTGCTGATATAAGTCACCTATCTCACTCATCAAAAGGGTATAGAGACAGGGACGCCTGGCTGGCTCAGTCAGTAGAGCATGCAACTCTCGATCTTAGGGTCACGAGTTTAAGCATCATGTTGGGTGTAGAATTTACTCAAAAAAAAAAAAAAAAAGTATAGAAGCACATCATGAAAGCAAACCCCATTGCTTTGGCATACTCTGTGGTCAGAGAGCCAAGTAGCTTAATATTTAAAAAAGAAAACATTCCAGACAAAGGCTTCATTGACCTGGAATAGTCTACCGCAGATGATCACTCCAGTGGGAGATGGGAAAATGGATGAAGGGGGCTCTCCCCAATGCTACAGAGACCAACTTACCTGAGGTACTGAGGCTTCCTGATGTGAGTTTTCTCTGCCGGTTTTCCTGATAATGTAACAGGTGGGACCACAAGGCTGATTTCCCCTGGAACCAACACAAGGGAGAAGAAACTCCTGTCAGTTAAAAAAAATTTTCTCTAATATTTATTTATTTTTAAGAGAGAGAGAGAGAGAGAAAGACAGAGAGCGCATGAGCGGGCGAGGGGCAAAGAGAGGGAGACATAGAATCCAAAACAGGCTCCAGGCTCTGAGCTCTCAGCACAGAGCCCACGTGGGGCTCGAACCCATGAACTGTGAGACCATGACCCGAATGAAGTTGGGTGCTGAACCGACTGAGCCACCCAGGTGCCCCGAAACTCCTGTCAGTTTAGATTTCAGAGACCAAGGCATCCAGTGAACAGAGTCATAGATAAAACATATAGATATGGGCTTTTAGTAAAAAATATCTGTACTATGTCTTATCTTGATGTACACCTAGTGCAACACATACAAATACATCCCCCTACTAAAATGCAGAGGAAATATAAAGAAGAATGGAAGGGAGAAAAGAGAAGTGGCCCACCACTTGAAACAGGAAGGAGGACATGGCCACACAGAATCTGTGAATGGGCCAGTTTATAAGAAAGAAAAAAGCAAATAACCTACCAACTTCTGAGTTGGTTAAAGGCTAGCTTGGGTAGAGCATGATGGCTTTTGTACATAGGAGCTAATACCCAGTCTATAAGATTCCATGACAACTCCTGAGTTTCCTTAAATACTTAAAGGCATTATTGTCTTTAGTGTAGGCTGAGGAGAAGCTGTCACTAAGATGAAGATTTACTCTTGAAGGTAAAGTTGAAGAAGGCTGCAGGTACTTAACTACAGTCAGTGTAACAGAACCTTAGCATTTGGAAATGTAAAAGTTGCAGTTTAAACTAAGACATGTAGCAATTTGTCATTTTACCAAGGCACAGATTTGATTAGCATTTGCAAGCCTGATGTGAGGGAGCAATTTGCCTAGGTGGTGAGTGAGCCCAGCTGGCCATCCAGTAACTGTTTTGTCTTTTTCTAGCCATCCTGCAGTACACAGTGACCCTTGTATGTGACTTAAAAAAAAAAACTTTATATCAGATTCATGGTAAATGTTTCTATATAGCTGACATAATATAAATGCAGTATTATGTTTGTTTTAGTAGTAGGATTTATTATAATAATTTTATAAATGACTTTAGTTCTGTATTTTTAAAGAATAGTAATAATAATAGAAGTTACCATGTCTTGAGGCTTGCTATAAACTAAGTACTACATTAAATGTTCAAAATATATTTTATTCAATGCTTCAACAATACTACAAGATAGGTAGCTCTATCCTCATTTTCTTTAGACAAGGTCAAATTGGGGATCAAAGATTAAGTAACATGTAAAAGATCACAGAGCTAGTAAGCAGAGTGTTGGGATTCAAGCTTCAATCTATCTAATATCAGAACCACTGCTATCAATAATGATGCTATACAGACTGTCTAAAAGAGATTTAACTTTTGAAGTTATACTTTCTGAAGAAAGTTTTATGCTCTCAAATGAATGCGAAGATTTTAAGGTCTCAAGATTTGTCCCTTGAGAATACTGAGTATTTATTTTGTTTCCATCCACCAACTTGATCTATCTTAGGAGAAAAAAGCAAGCATCTGAATGGAAGAAAAACCCTCATCTATAAATCAGCAAGTTGGTGACATAAACTTGCTGTATGTTTGGATATCCTACAAGATTTAACCAGCTTTAAAAAAAAAGAAAAGAAAAAAGATTTAGACAGCTTAAAACAAAACCGAATAATCATCATGGCATTTTTTTAAAAAACACAAGTTAAAACTAGAAACGACTATTTTTTTATTCATCAAAAAAACAAATATTTGGGGAAAAAATAATGTTTAACAACATCAGTGAGACTTACAACCCCTATACACTAACTGGTATATTAATACAATAAATATGAAAGACAATGCAAGAGCTTAAAATACTCACACTCTTTGATTTAATAATTCAACTTCTAGAAATCCATCCACTTATCCACCAAAACCATTAAAGTAGGCTCCTGAAAGGGACTTTGGCTTGTCACTTGTATCTCAGAATCTAGGAAGACCAGGAAGGCAGCCTCCCTTAACAGAATTGTGTGAATGTGACACACACTAAATATAGCTGGTCACCAGAGAGGCAATGATACTGAAGAGCCAAAGGCTAGAGCAACACCAGGCTGCCATGCCAGGAGGATGCCCTGGCTCACAGTGATTTTACTCATGAGGAGGGAGAGCAAAGGCAGGAGTGAGAGAGCAGCAGCTGGGCTGCTAATTCTAATTCAGGGGGGGTCTTTCTAATTCAGGAGACATGGATTATTCTTTTTCCTCTTTTGAAGAGGCTGATTGAGACTGCAAGGTTCAATTTAGCCTAACCACCCATTTGGGGTAGTTATATAGAGATAGCAAGATCTAAGTAGCACCAGATTCTCCAGGGATGTCATATACATGGAAGGTACGAAACAACCCCTTCTCACTTACCCCAAGGGCAGCAGTTACAAAACCAGTATGAAAAACCAAACCTCACCTCTTATTGTCAGAAGAATATACTAGAGAAGGATACACATCTCCTTGAAAAATGTCACTGAAAGCCAAAGAGAGCTGTGAAGATAACAGAGCTTAAGAGGACTTGCTGAAGGCAGCCCTGCGTGTAGACAGTTGTATAATAACAAAATTTAGAAAGCTAGCAGCAAAACCTGCTGTTTGGATTCTCTCTACTTTCTAAGTAGATAAAATAGGTAATTGATCAGTAAGGTGCCCTCAGAAGGGGGCAGTAAAATCACCTTCTGAGAGTAAATTTGGTCACTGCATGATCATGCATAATCTGCATGATGGAGACCAGGTAACCAGGTTATAGTTTTTGGATTAGGACATAACCAAAGAATGTCTAAGCAGGAGAGAAGCGCTCTACACACAAGCTAGCAAAGTAGAGGCCTAAGGAGGACATGCTGTAGAAACCCAACATAGATAGTCTTGGTCAATCCTCAGCTGAACATCCGTGTGTCTTTGAGGGTATAAATGACCTGCCAAAAAAGCACATACCCTTGCTTCCCTCTGGTGACACTGTTAGTGCTTTACTTCTAGCACTCCAAATGCAGACTTCAGAACAAAATGGGACCTCAACTGAAAAGTCCCCATTATTTTGAACTAGTTTCTCACTAAACAAGTAGCCCCTATCCATCCAAACTGAGAAGGGAATCAAATTGGCTCCAAAAGATATTCCTTATACTATGGGAATTTTTGCAGAATATGGCTACAAAGCCTCAGAGGACAGGTTTAGAACATGGTATGGTTATTAGTTCTTAAACTGCAGGAGAAGTCTCACTAATGCTCTAGAAATTTTTATGGCAAATATTAAAAAGTTTTGGTGGCGTATGTTTTACCAAAAAGCTGAAGAGCTCAACTATAGTGCCAGGCTCGCTCAACTTCAAGGAAATTGATAAAATGATTATTTATATTCTATTCATTTGTTATAAAGAAAAGAAACAAATTCTTCATGTAGAACCTAGCATAATAGCTTTCATATGTTATATACCTACCACACGCCAGGTTATTTGTATTATATCTAATTATCATAACCCTCAAAGGTAGACTTGATTAACTCTATAGTATTGATAAAAAAAATGAAACTCAAAAATCACAAGTTACTGGAAGTCATCCAGTGGAGCTAAGATTCAAAAATCCCAGGCCTCCTGACTCCAAAGCCCATGGTGTTGCTATTATACTACAGGAATCTCAAAATTTTAGGAATTTGGTGATGCACAATTTTTAGCATTTAAAAAATTTTATAATCACATTATTGTTTATAATATTAAAAAATCAGAAATAATCTAAATGACCGGTAATAAAGGATTGATTCAAATATGGAAAATGTATACAGTAGATACAGTAACTAAAACTGAGATCTGAGAAGAGTAATGACCGTAAACATTTACAAAGCACCTCCCACATTCCAGGCTCTGAGTTCAGTGCTTCACATGAACTATCTTAAATCCTCACAAGAATCCTATGGAGGTGGGTACTTTAAAAATTCCATCATATATAGGAAGAAACAGAAGCCTGGAAAAGCTACATATCTTGATCAATCTTATAAAGTTATTAACTGGGAATCAAACCCATGTCTATCTGATTCCTAGTTTGAACTCTTAAACATTACAGTATCACCTAAAAATTAGATAAGGACATAGAAAAAATATTCTGAGGTTAAAAAAAGAAGAAGCAAGTTACAAAACATTATGTACAGTATGATCCCATCTAGATTTTTGTAAAAACAGTTTTACTGAGATATAATTCACGTTACCGTAAAATTCACATGTATAAAGTTATACAATTTTCTGTAAAAAAAAAAAAAAATCCAGTTTTTAGTACATTCACAGAGTTGTGCAACCATCACCACTACCTAATTTTAGAACATTGTCATCACCCAAAAAGAATTATCAGTCACTCCCTATTCCTCCTTCCCTCCTGCCTCTGACATCTCCTAATCTACTTTCTGACTACGAATTTGTCTATTCTGGACATTTTATATAAACAGGATCACACAATATGTGGTCTTTTGTGACTGGCTTCTTTCGCTTAGTATGTTGAACCATCTATCATCCTTCATTCCTTTTACTACTGAATTAAATTCCATTGTACAGACATACCACATTTAGTGTATCTATTCATCAACTGATGGACATTTGAATTGTTCTACTTCTGAGGAATAAGGCTGCTATGAACATTTGAGTACATGTTTTTATATGGACATCATATTTCCATTTCTCTTGAGTACACAGCTAGAAGTGAACTTGCTGTGTCATATGATAACACCATGTTTAACATTTTGAGGAACTGCCAGACTATGTTCCAAAGTGGCTGCACCATTCTACATTCCCACCAGCAATGTGTGAAGGTTCTAATTTGTCCACATCCTTACTAAACTTGTTTTGTCTGTCTTTTTTTAGTTATCCTAGCGGATGTGAAAAGGTATCTCACTGTAGTTGAATTTTTAAATATACACTGTATATGGGTATATGTGCATAGAAAAATGTCTTGAAGAACAGATGTAGTAAACTGTCTCTATACCCATAACAATGACAACTCCAGAAGGGCAGAGATCTTGGTCTGTTTTGTTCACTTAGGTATCTCAAGTGCCTACAACAGTGCCGGACACTGTTGGCTCTCAAAAAAATAGTTGCAACATACTTACATATATTTTCTAATTTATCCATATTAAAACTGCTTTTGAAAAGATTTCAAGTTCTTCTCAAATTTAAAAATGTATAAAAATAAAAGTTGTCCATCTTAACCAAATACTCATTGTAGAGTATTCTGAAATAAGGAAATTCTCTGGTATTCAGCAGTAAAAATCAAACTTAGTGTCATTCAGTCCTTTCTCAAATCTTTAGATAGTTAAGCTATCTGCATATAAAAGAAATGTTAATGACAGACCTTTTTCCACTGGGAATGTACACTGAAGGACCTTTAGAGGACATCTGGTACTTAGGAGCTCCAAGTTCTCTCTTTTGTGTTCCATTTCCAGACTAGGGCCAGATGCCAAAAAGGATCTATCAATTTGGCCTTCAGCTCTATTCACAAAAAGGAAGATGCCACTCTAAAAATGTCTTCACAAACACACAGGTTTATGAAGCAAATTAAAAAAAAAAATAAATAGGATCATATTTATTTACTTATTAGTTTGTTTAGCTATTTCAAGTCTCACTCTACCATGCCATGCACCATTCTTCAAAGCCAGCCAGCTGGAGAAGTATGGGAAAGCTAGTCAGTGAAAACAGAAAGACAGTTTGCTCAGCAGGGAGAGTCTACACATTCCTTACCTGCTTTACTTGTAGCCCATGACTCCAGATCCTTTCTAGGAGGTCACAAAGGCTGGCAATCAAGGTGTTCTCCTCCACCCCTGTGATGTTCACCTCCCCGTGCCCTAGCTCCACAGCCTCTCGGCCCATTTTCTCCACCAGCATCCTCTTGGTCTACAAGGAATCAGTCAGCAGGATTAGATAACCCAGTGAGCAGGATCATGTGCAACTAGAGAGGGTTGTGGCCACCTGCACAGCACATCTGCTGGGCTGGGAAGGACAAGATGAACAAGACCAAGAGACACAGTATATTTATTCTCCACCATGTACGTCAGGTTATGGTACATTCTTTAAAAGTTTAGTTATAGGGGCGCCTGGGTGGCACAGTCGGTTAAGCGTCTGACTTCGGCCAGGTCACGATCTCGCGGTCCATGAGTTTGAGCCCCGCGTCAGGCTCTGGGCTGATGGCTCAGAGCCTGGAGCCTGTTTCCGATTCTGTGTCTCCCTCTCTCTCTGCCCCTCCCCCGTTCATGCTCTGTCGCTCTCTGTCCCAAAAATAAATAAACGTTGAAAAGAAAAAATTAAAAAAAAAATAAATTAATTAAAAAAAAAAAAGTTTAGTTATAGGGGCACCTGGGTAGCTCAGTTGGTTAAGCATCCAACTCCTGATTTTGACTCAGGTCATGATCTTACAGTTCAGGAGATCGAGCGCCAGGTTGGGCTCTGCACTGACAGCACAGATCCTGCTTGGGATTCTCTCTTCCCCTCACAGTAAATAAATAAATATATATATATATATTTTAATTTTTTTTTTTAACGTTTATTTATTTTTGAGACAGAGAGAAGCAGAGCATGAACGGGGGAGGGTCAGAGAGAGAGGGAGACACAGAATTGGAAGCAGGCTCCAGGCTCTGGGCCATCATCAGCCCAGAGCCCGACGCGGGGCTCAAACTCACAGACCGTGAGATCGTGACCTGAGCTGAAGTCAGACGCTTAACCGACTGAGCCACCCAGGCGCCCTTATATTTTTAAAGTTTAGTTTCAAAGATAAGAAAACAGCAATCACTGTATGATCCTGGGCCTACTTCTTCTTTCTGTGATGTCCTCACTCTGGATTAAGTTTTTTCATTTATGAACTGAAAAAAGTTAAATAAAATTGGTCATGCTCACTTCTGAGATTCTCTGATTCTCATTGTTTAACTGATCTTACCAAACAAACCTTCAAGTATTTAATGCTAGAAATACATCTGAAGTACCTGTCAAAGGGATCAAAAATTAAGGTCAAATGATTTACTTTTAAGTAAAATTTCCAAATGCTTATTATAAAAATACCAAAAAACACACACTGTGTAATGATCATTGCAACCTTTATTACTGTGTACCAGGCACTGTATTAAGCACTACAACTCTATGAGTAAAGTATTATTATTGTTTCCAATTTACTAATAAGGAAACTGAGGTCAGAGAACTTAAGGAACTTGCCAAAATCACACAGCAAAGAAAGAGAAGATCTGGCCTCTGATTCTAACTCCGCATGAATACTGAGTTCAAGTCCTTAACTAACACTTATTTAGTTATGTTATAAATTTGTGACATACAAAAATCTAAAGAACAGGAAGAAAATCACCCCTAATTCTACCTTTCAGAAGCAACAATTCTTAATACTTTGGCATATTTCTTTCCAGTGTTGTTATTTTTAATACTTTTTCTGTAAAATATATCTCATATACCTGTATTATGTGTGTGTGTATATGTATGCATGTGTATGTGTGTTAAATATCACACACACCATTACAACCATCACCCAAATTAAGAAATGAAACACTGCCCATCCATATCTTTGAAGCGTTCCATGTGTCCTCTCTCATCACCTTCCCACTCTGGAAGTGCCTACTATCCTGACCTACACAACAGAACTATACAGAAAAGCAAAGAAATGCTTATCACCTATATTTGCATTGCTAAACAATGTAGTTTAGTTTTGCCTATATGTTTTCTTTTGTGATCTGCTTTTTCATTAAACTTTGTTTGTAAAATTCACACGCATTTATGGGTATAGCTGTTGTCCATTTCCATCACTGTATAGCATTCCAACATATGAATATACTCACAATTTATTTATTAATTCTCTTACTGATTAGCATTTGGATTGTTTCCTGTTTGGGGATACTACAAAGAATGTTGTAAACTACTTGTACATACCTCCTGGGTTACACTGTTCTCTAGGGAAAAGATCTAGGAGAAGAATACTAGATAATGTTACACCGTTTTCCAAAGTGGTCACACTAATTTATACGTCCAACAGTATGAGAACTCCTGTTGCTCCACATGCTAACCAACATTTGGCACTGCTACACGAATTATGTACATTTTTCTCTGCATGTTAACATCTCTGAAATTGGGATGTATTTCATAGTCATTGTGGACCAGACAGTGGACATAAGAAAGGTGTCACTGGCTAGGCAGGCACCTCAAAACTTGAGAATAAATGTCCTCAACTTGGAAAACAAAACTCAGAGACAAGAGAAAAGGCTTCTTTCAAGAAAGGCGGCATCACCTATGCTCTTAATAGCAGAGAAGACAACATTGTATGGAAAATAATGGATACCAATGGCTCAGAGTGAGCTGATAGAAGCTGTTTTTTTAAATACCTGAATTCAAAATATCAGTACTGATATATCCATCTAATTTGTGACTGCAATGATGTCTTCTGTAAAAGAAAGTATATTTGATTTCATTCTATAAATGACCGCCATTAACAAACTGAAGATGCAGGAAAATCTTTTTTCTACTGATGAATAAACAAGATGTAGTAGAGACCAAGCTAGTTGAATTGTCCTAAAAAGTATGGTACACCGACTTGGTTGAAAGTCTATTTTTATTAGAAACTACATTCATAACTAAAACATTAAAAACTAAGAATGATTATATTTTAATCCATCAATCCTTCTTCTGAGTATATATCCAAAAGAACTGAAATCAGAATCTCAAAGAGGTATCTGTACCTTATGATCATTGCCACATTATTCACAATAGCCAAGATATGGAAACAATTCAAGTGCTCAAGAACAAAATCCTGTCATTTGCAGCAACCTGGATGAACCAGGAGGACATTATGCTAAGTGAAACAGGCCAGTCACAAAAAGACAAATACTACATGATTCTACTTATATGAGGTATCTAAAATAGTCAAACTCACAGAAGCAAACAGAATGGTGGTTGCCAGAGGGGGAAAAGGGGGAAATAGGGAATTGTTGCTCTGTAAGTATAAAATTTCAGTATGTGAGATGAGTAAATTTTAGAGGTCTGCTACACAACATAGCATCTATTATTTTTTTTGATTCCAGTATAGTTAACAGTATTATATTAATTTCAGGTGTGCAGTATAGTGATTCAACAATTCTACACATTACTCAGTGCTTGCTCATCATGGTAAGTATACTCTTAATTCACTTCACCTGTTTCACCTGTTCCCCCCACCCACCTTCCCTCTGGTAACCACCAGTTTGTTCTCCATAGTTATGAGTCTGTTTTTTGGTTTGTCTTTTTTCTTTGTTCGTTTCTTTCTTAAGTTCAACATATGAGTGAAATCATATGATATTTGTCTTTCTCTGACTTCTTTGACTTAGCATTATACCCTCTAGATCCATTCATGTTATTGCAAATGGCAAGATTTCATTCTTTTTTATGGCTGAGTAATATTCTAGTGTGTGTGTGTGTGTGTGTGTGTGTGTGTGTGTGTGTGTGTGTATACACCATTTCCTTATCCATTCATCTATTAATGAACCTTTGGGTTGCTTCCATAATTTGGCTATTGTAAATAATGCAGCTATGAACATAGAGGTACATATATCTTTTCGAATGAGTATGTTTTGAGTAAATACCCAGTAGTACAATTGCTGGATTATAGGGTAATTCTATTTTTAATTTTTTGAGGAACTTCCATACTGTTTTCCACAGTGGCTGCACCAGTTTGCATTCCCACCAAGAGGGCATGAGGGTCCCTTTTTTTCCACATCCTTGCCAACACTTGGGTGTTTCTTGAGTTTTTTATTTTAGCCATTCTAACAGGTATGAGGTGATATCTCATTGTGGTTTTGATTTGTATTTCCCTGATGATGAGTGATGTTGAGCATCTTTTCATATGTCTGTTGGCCATCTGTATGTTTTCTTTGGAAAAATGTCTGTTTATGCCTTCTGCCCATTTTTAATTGAATTATTTGTTTTATTGGTGTTGAGTTGTATATGTTCTTTACATATTCTAGCCCTGTATCAGATGTCATTTGCAAATTATCTTCTCTCATTCAGTATGTTGTTACCTTTCAGTTTTGTTAACTGCTTCCTTTATTGTACAGAAGATTTTTATTTTGATGTAGTCCCAATAGTATTTTTGCTTTTGTTTCCCTTGCTTCAAGAAATATATCTAGAAAGATGTTGCTATGGCCAATGCCAGAGAAATTTCTGCCTGTGCTCTCTTTCAGTTTTATGGTTTCAGGTTTCACATTTTGATACTTAATCCATTTTGAGTTTATCTTTGTGTATAGTGTAAGAAAGTAGTCTAGTTTCATTGTTTTGCATATAGCTGTCCAATTTTCCCAATAGCATTTGTTGAAGAGACTTTTTCCCATTCCATATTCAGGCCTCCTTTGTCAAAGATTAGTTGACCATATAGTCATGGGTTTATTTCTGGGCTCTCTATTCTGTTCCATTTACCTATGTGTCTATTTTTTTTTAACACAGTACCTATTATTAACAATAGATTATTGGGCACTTCACAATATGTTAAGAGACAGATCTCATGTTAAGTATACTTACCCACAGAAACAAACAAAAACCAAAAAAATAACACAAGGAAATTTTTGGAAATGATAGATAAGTTTAGCATCTTGACTATGGTTGATATTATCATGGGTGTATACGTATGTCCAAACTTGTCAAAATGTATACATTAAAATATGTGTGTAATTTTTTTGTGTATCAAGTATACCTCAAAAAAACCTTTAAAAAATTACTGTCTGTAGAATTGAGAAAAATATCCCAACAACACACTTTGGCCTGGCACACAGTAGGCACTCAGTAAATTCTTGTATCTAAATAATGAGACCACCTCTATCAAATTAAAACAGAGAGGCAAAAACATTTTCATGTGCATAAGACTAATCTGTTGAAGACAATTCAACTATAAGGATTTTATATAAATAGTATAAGATGTCTAAAATTGAAAACTATATCTATCTTTCAGTTTTAAAAAATACATGTTAATATCAAGCAAAGTGTGCTTGCTCTCTATTAATGGTATATTTATTTAAAGCAAATACACCTAATTCTAAGTTAACAGAATCTCAACATCAGTAGTATCCCATTATATTAACAATATTTTTAAAGCCAAGAAAGAGTGATCAGGGCCAAGATGTGTCTCCCCGTGGCTGCCAAGGGAAACAACACACACACACACACACACACACACACACACACACACACACACACACACACAAAACCATGGCTCACCTTGTTGCGGCACTCCTTCAGCAGGCCCTCTACAAACTTCCAGTTGGTTTGAGCAATCACTGACGGGGAGAGGTTGGACAATTTGGGCTGGCGGATGGTGCTGCCCATATTTCTGGCTTCCTGGATGTACTTCTACAGCAAACGGAAAAATCAAAAGCTCTTTGTGTCTGCGCACACAAACCATGGGTGACCAGTACTAATGAGAGCCTGAAGAGGGCACTATTACCACCTGCACTTTCTTATTGTCTCTTTCCTATGCTCAAAGTTGGGAGTGGCAAGTTTAAAACACAACTCTTGCAGCAAAGAGAAAAACAGACAACATGAGTTCTGTTTTCTTTGATGTAAGGCATTCCATGAGTACTGTAATTACCTTTGCTTTAATGATAGAAGAGGTAAAAAAAAAAACACATGGTTAACACAGAGCTAACACATGGCTGCAACATGTATAGTTCAATGTACAAACCCACCCAAATTTCAGAGTACTACTGAGAAAATCATTTTCTCCAACAAGCTGAGAGGAATTTAACTCCTCTGCCCATTTCAAAGGTATCTACCCTTACTATCATAAAGTATAGCCTTGCTAAATTAGAGCCTAGAAAAGAAGACTGCACATTTAATAGAAGACTGCACATTTAAAATAATAACTGCATTTTCCACTTTTCTACAATGTGCTGGTGATTTTCCATATACTATTTTTTTAAGTTTATTTATTTATTTTGAGAGAGAGAGAACAGGGGACGGGCAGAGAGACAGAGGGAGAGAGAGAAAATCCCAAGCAGGCTCTGCGCTGCCAGTGCAGAGCCCAACACGGGGCTCAAACTCACAAATGATGAGATCATGACCTGAGTCGAAATCAAGAGTCCAATCTTAACCAACTGAGCCACCCAGAGGCCCCACTATTTGTTTTAACATAGAACCCACTGACATCCTCTCAGTATCTCAAGTTCACAACCAATATTTTTACCCCAGACTTTATTCCAGTAGTACAATTGTGTCCATTCTACCTTCTGGTCCCTCAATCTGCTCCTACTACCAACCCCCAAGGTTAGGCTTCAATTCTCTCACCTAGACTACCTGCCTCCTAGTTTGTTACCTACCTCCTGTACCTCCTTACTCCAAAATATTCAGCCTACAGCCTCCATTACAAGACAAATACCAAGTGTTTGACCCTGCATTTATTTCTTCCACTTGACTGCTCTTTGTCTCTCAAAACCCTATCATCCTCCCAGACTTAAAGAGATGATGGCTCCATCAGTCTTGTTGAATAATACCCCAGGTAGAACTGACCTCTGCTTTCTCTAATCAGTGATCAAACACTGACTTGCCTCTCATAGGATCCTTCCAAAAGACTATTCTACTAAAGTTATTTGTGTATCTGACTTTGTTCCCTAATAAACTGGTATCCCTGAGGACAAGTCTATCTCCTTCTCATCTTTATATTTCAAAGTGCTTATTACAACGATTGGACCAAGTAAACATGCTCAATAAACACTGTTGAAAGAATATGGAGGTGAGATGGAAGACCCAGGGGACACTTCTAAAATAACACCAATACTCAACACTTCATTTCCACCCTCACACAAACAAAAACTCTAAGCACAAGGATGCCTGCGTGGCTCAGTCGGTTGAGCACCTGACTCTTGATTTTGGCTCAGGTCATGATTTCACAGTTTGTGAGATCCAGCCCTGTGTTGGGCTCTGCACTGCCAGTGCAAAGCCTGCCTGGGTTTCTCTCTCTCCCTCCCCATCTTTTTCTGCCCCTCCCCCCACCCAAAAGAAACCAATAAACATTAAAAAAAAAAAAAAAAAAAAACAATGCGAAGCACAATCATATCCTATAAATCAGCAGTTAAAAATTCATAGCCAGGGTTGCCTGGGTGACTCAGTCAGTTAAGCGTCCAACACTTGATTTCAGTTCAAAACATAATCTCACAGTTCGTGAGTTCAAGCCCCACATAGGGCTCTGCACTGAGCACAGAGCCTGCTTGGGATTCTGTCTCCCACTCTCTGCCCTCCCCCAACCCCCTTTCTCTCAAAAATAAATAAACCTTTTTTAAAAATTCATCGCCATACCTTGCAATTCTAATTTATTCCTTTAAAAAACAGCAAAGACAAAATAGTATTTATTTTCCAATTCACTGAGGTGTCAGACTAATATGAAAACAATATGCTTTAATAGGTTTTAAATGTATAAAATGCAAATTGCAGGTTCTTTTCTCAAAGAGAAGTTCCTGAAATAGGTTTCTGAAGGTGAAGCCCCATTTTTACAACTTCTCTGCAACTAAGGCAGGGTCTCCATCCTGAGGTTTAGAAGTAGAAACTTCACTGGGAACGAGTTATAGGAGAGCTGAGAAACTCAGCTGGTAAACTCAGGTCAATTCAGGAATCCCCAATCCCCAGGCACCTAATGATAACATTCCTCTCTTTTGCTTCTCTAAGAAAAAAAGTCAAGATTATTGGTTTTAGGGGTCCCTGGATGGCTCAGTCGGTTAAGCGACCAACTTTGGCTCAGGTCATGATCTTGGTCCGTGAGTTTGAGCCCCCTGTCGTGCTCTATGCTGACAGCTCAGAGCCTGTAGCCTGCTTCAGATTCTGTGCCTCTCTCTCTCTGCCCCCCTCATACGCTCGCTCTCTCTCTCAAAAAATGAATAAACATTTAAAAAAATTTTAAAGAAAAGATTATCTGTTTTAAATTAATATACACAAAAAATAGAAGAAAAGTCCCCCATACCCGTTTCAGAAATTCACAGCATTAACCCAAGTTCAGCTTTTCTTCCTTCTCACTTTCATAGAATTAACTTTTTTCTACCATATTACACACACACACACACAAAGTCTCACAAATTTTAAAAGAATTTCTTCCAAATCTCAGACTCTTATCTTCTGAGTTTTCCTGTCACACTCCCCAGGGAGCATATGCATGACTGAGTACTGAAAGGACAGTGAAAGCCTGGACATTACTCCTGATAGGGCTGCAAACAGGGCCTGGCTCAGGGAGAGGACCTACTAGCGGTCACTTGCAAAACATCATATATCCTAGATTTGTCATAACCAAGGCCCAGTATCAGGTATCGGGAACTAACCCTAGTATTAACCCATCTTTATGGGAGAGATCACTACTAAGACATTTGAATCAGATCAGAGGTCATGAAAATGGGAAAGAGAAGTAGAGTGTAGAATAGTCAAGAGCCACTGTTTGTCACCCTTAAGATGTCTTACCTCTCTCTGGTCATTATCTAAACGCAGGTGTTCTGTGTGCTGCTTCTGCCTATCTTTCCGCCTCCACTGAGCAGGGGCATTCCTTTTTGTCCACCTGACAGAATCCAAGCAGGCAATTATGAACATTGCACTAAGAAAGTAAGGTCAGGTTATGTCTAGGGAATAACGCTGGGCATGGGAAAAATACCTAACAATCAATAGAGATAGCTCAGAGACCTTGAGGAAAAGTAGCTGAGAGCTCAGTGACTGGGCAAGAAAGAGAAAACTCCCCAGGGGAATATAGACATATCTCTCTTAAAACACATGTAAAAACTTCACATGCAGACCCAAAACTATACTCCTTCTCTGTCTGGGTTTTGACACACTCATCTCCAAAAGTAACTAAAAAAGAGCAACCCCACTAAGGTATCTACTTTTGGTTCAGACTCTAATTATTTCAACCACCACTTATTAAAGACACAATGCTAGCTAGCTAGGTGTGGTATGGGATTTAGTTGAGAGATGACTGCCAGCTATCTGTAGTCTGGCTTTTTGTAGCTTCTGGGCATGTGGAGCTATCCCAATTTGCAGAGTAGAGACAGGAGCGAATTATACTTTGTCACCTGTATTCTTGTTCAAACAAATGAACAACCTGGATGGTCTGGGTCATCTTCATATTTACTTTACAAAATTCCAGGCATCTTCCACAAGCTCAGGCCCTGATATGGGAGAACCCTCATCACTGTGGTTAGGGAGCTGGATAAGAGAATCCCTGGGGTTGACTCACTTGTTGCTGGCTGGCCCAGTGGAAAGCACATCAGACTGCAACTTAGGGAAAAAGCCTGGCTCATATTTCCCTTGTCCAATCTTCATGTCAAGTAAATGGGGGTGAATCGCAGTATGGTCAATTTTTGCCAGACGCAGTTCAATTGCTTTCTCTGAATGAGAACAACAAAAAATAAGTCAAACATTTTCTAAAATATACCATATTCTGAACCATAAGTTTCAATACATTTAAGATAATTTGAATCATACAATTATGTCCTCTAACCACAATTATCAATAACAGCATCTTGAAACTAAATAGTATGCTTCTATATAACTCATGGGTTAAAAAAGAAACCAAAAGAGAAATAAAGTTTGAAACTGAAGAAATACAAAAACACAAAATATCAGAATACGTAATTAAAATATTACTTGAGAGGAGATTTACAGCAATAAATGTCTATTTTAGAAAAGAAAGTTCTCAAAACTACTGACCTCAGCTTCCACCTTAAGAAACCAGAAAAGGACATGGACATTAAATCCAGAGTAAATACAAGAAAGGAAACAATAAAGGCCAGAGTAAAGTCAATGAAAGAGAGAGGAAATTAATAAATCCAAACAATGGTTCTTTTAGAAGATCAGTAAAACTAATGTAAAATGTTGGACTAATTAGCATAAAAAGAAAAAGACACAAATAAACAGTGTCAGGAATGAGAGAGGTAACATTGTTACAGATTCTATAGATATTAACAACAGAATATTACAAATAATTTAATGTCAACAAATTTAACAATAGGTTAAATGGAGAAATTCCTAGAAAAACACAAACCACAAAAGCTCACTCAAGAAGAAATAGATAATCTGAATAGCCCTATATATGTTTTAAAAATTGAATTTGCTGCTGCTCGGGATTCTCTCTCTTCCTCTCTCCCTGCCCCTCCTTCTCTATCTCTCTCTCTCAAAATAAATAAATAAACATTTCTTAAAAATCTTGTGGCAACTGGGTGGCTCAATCAGTTGAGCATCCAACTCCTGATTTCAGCTCAGGTCTGATCTCACATTTTGTGAGATGGAGCCCCACACTGGGCTCTGTGCTGACAGTATGGAGCCTGCTTGGGATTCTCTTTCTCCCTCTTTCTGCCCCTCCCCTGCTTGTGCTCTCTCTCCCTGAATGAATAAACAATAAATAAATAAATAAATAAATAAATAAATAAACAAACAAACAAACACAAACAAACAAACAAACAAACAAACAGCTTTATAAAGCCTTCCCACAAAAAAAACTCCGGGTCCAGATGACTTCAGTGATGAAGTCTACCAAATCTCTAAAGAAGAAATAATCCAAGAAACTGAAGAGAAGAAAAATAATAGTTCCCAACTTATTCTTGGAAGCCAGCATTATCCTGATACAAAATCAGACCAAGACATGTACCAATAGCCCTCATGAACACAGATACAAAAATTCTATAAACAAATTTTTGGTAAATCTAATCCAATAATATACAAAAAGGATAATATGTCATGAACAAATACAGTTTCTCTCAGGAATGTAAGCTGATTTACATATTCAAAAATCAATGCATATCACTCACCAAATTAAAAAACCAATTCTAATAACCATATAATTACCTCAATAGGTGCACAAAAAGCATCTGACAACATACAACATCCACTTCTGATAAAAACTCTCAGCAAACTAGTAACAGAAGCAAACACCAACCAATAAAAGATATCCCTTGAAAAACTTACAGCTAACATCATACTTAACGGCGAATACTTTCCCCCCAAATCAAGAATAGACAACACTGCCCATTATCACCATATCTGTCTCACACTATAGTAAAGGTTCTAGCCAGTGCAATAAGACAAGATAAACAAATAAAAGGCATCTGGATTGGAAAGGAAAAAGTAAAACTATCATTATTTGCAGGCAATATTATCTATGTATAAAATTGGCTAGATGTACAGAAAGCAATTAGAAAAAAGTATGGTATGGTTGCAAGGCACACATCAACATACAAAACTCTATTGTATTTCTATATATTTGCAATGAACAATGAGAAATTAAAATTTTACAATACCATTTAAAATAACATCTCAAAAAATGATACACTTAAAAGATAAATCTGACAAAAGATATGCAAAACTTGCACACCGAAAACTATATAACACTCTTGAAAGAAACTAAAGGTCTAAATAAATGGAGAGGTATGCTGTGTTCATGGAACATAAGACTCAGTAATGTTAAGGCATCAATTCTCCCTAAATTGGTCTACAGATTCAAGGCAATTTCAATAGAAAGAAAGAAAAAGAAAGAAAGAAAGAAAGAAAGAAAGAAAGAAAGAAAGAAAGAAAGAAAGAAAGAAAGAAAGAAAGAAAGAGAAAGAAAGATGGAAAGAATGAATTTGGATCCTTAGCTTTCACTATCTAAAAAAATTAACTTGAAGTAGATTATAGGGGTGGCTTGGGTGGACCAGTTGGTTAAGTGTTCAACTCTTGATTTTGGCTTGGGTCATGATCTCCCAGTTCATGTGATCAAGCCCCACACTGGGCTCCATGTTGAGAGCTTGGAGCCTGCTTGGGATCATCTCTCGATCTCGGTCTCTGCCCAACCCCTGCTCATGCTCTCTCTCTCAAAATAAATAAACTTAAAACAAAACAAGAAACGGATCATAGACTTAAATATAAAGCCTGAAAATATAAAACTTCTAGAAAGAAATACAGAGGGGGAAAAAAATCTGTGGGGCACCTGGGTAGCTCAGTCAGTTAAGCATCCGACTCTTGGTTTCCACTCAGATCATGATCTCACAGTTTGTGAGATGGAGCCCCGCCCTGGGCTCTGCACTGAGGTCATGAAGCCTGCTTGGGATTCTCTCTCCCTCCCTCTTTGACTCTCCCATATGCACATGCGAACATGCACAATCTCTGTCTCTCTCTCAAAATAAACACCAAAAAAAAAAAAAAAAAATCTGTGACCTTGGATAGGCAAAAATTTCTTACATATAATAGCAAAAGTATAATCCTTTTTTAAAATGTTTGTTTGAGAGTGAGAGAGAGTGTGTGAGTACGGAAGGTCAGAGAGAGAGGAAAGAAAGAATCCCAAGCAGGCAACACATTATCAGTGCAGAGCCCAATGTGAGCCTCGATCTCATGAATCATGAGATTATGACCTGAGCTAAAATCAACAGTTGGATACTTAACCAACTGAGCCACCCAGGGACCCCATTCTTTTTTTTAAGATTTCTCTTAAAGTTTATTTATTTATTTTGAGAGAGACAGAAAGAGTCCGAGTCAGGAAGGGGCAGAGAGAGAGGCAGAATCCCAAGCAGGTTCCATGTAGTCAGTGCACAGTGCCCAACTTAGGGCTTGAACTCATGGAACTATGAGATCATGACCTAGGCCAAAATCAAGAGTCAGAGGCTTAACTGAATGAGCCACCAAGGTGCCCCTGAGATTTTATTTTTAAGTATTCTCTACACACAAGGTGGGGCTTGAACTCATAACCCTGAGATCAAGAGTCACATGCTCTATCAACTGAGCCAACCAGGCATCTCATTTATTTTTTTAAAGATTTGATCCATTTTTTCTTAAAACGGTAAATCAGGCCTCATCAACATTTTAAAAGCACTGTTTTTCTTAAACACTGCTCTTCAGAAAACAGTTAAGAGAATGAAAAGACAAGCCACAGAGTAGGGGAAATATTTGCAAATTATGTATCTGATAAGGTACTTGTATGAAGAATGTATAAAAAACTTGGAAAATTCAACAATAAGAAAACAACCTCCAAAAAGGGGAGAAATATTTAAATAAGCATTTCACCAGAAAAGATGGATGAATGAATGAATGAATGAATGCCAAATAAGCAGACCAAGAAATGTTCAACATCATTAATCATCAGGAAGACCCAAATCAACACATTCTAATAGGTCTGTAGTGATATCTCATTGTGACACCACAATGAGATATCACTACAGACCTATTAGAAGGGTTAAAATCGAAAAGACTGACCATAAAAAAATGTTAGCAACAATGTAGAGGAACTATAATTCTTATGCACTGCTAGCAGGAATATAAAATGTGCTGTGAAAGACAATTTGTCAGTTTCTTTAAAAAAGTCAACATACAGGGGCACCTGGGTGACTCGGTTGAGCGTCCGACTTCAGTTCAGGTCATGATCTCACTGTTCGTGAGTTTGAGCCCCATGTCGGGCTCTGTGCTGACAGCTGCCCCTCCCCCACTGGCACCCTGTCATACATGATCTAGTCACTCCACTCCTAGGTATTTATTCAAGGGAAAAGAAAACATGTAAAAAAAAACAAAAACAAAAACAAAAAAACAAACAAAAAAACTGTTCATAGCCCAAACGTCCACCAACAGGAAAAGAAATAAATTGCAGTAATATCCATACAAGGGAATACTACTCAGCAATAAACAGAATATAAATGAACTTCAAAGTAATTATGCTGAGTAAAAGAAGCAAGACAAAAAAGAAAAGAAAGAAAGAAAACAATGTATGATTCCATTTATATAAAATTCCAGGGGCTCCTGGGTGGAGCCCAGGAGTGTCCGACTCTTGATTTTGGCTCAGGTCATGATCTCAGGGTTGTATAGTATTTCGGGGTTGTAAGACCAAGCCCTGAATCAGGCTAAGTGATGGGCGTGGAGCCTGGTTATGATTCTATCTCTCCCTATCTCTCACTGCCCCTCCCCATTTCTCTCAAAAAAAAAAAAAAAAAAAAGTGCCAGGTGCTACTCTAGGCCCTGCAGATATAGTGGTGAATCAAAGGAATGTCTTTATCTATAAAATTAGTGGGTGAGTAGAATTGATTGCCATCAAGATCCCCCTATTTTAGTTATTTATTTAATTTAAATCTGACCTAGTTAACATATAGTATAATAATGACTTCAGGAATAGAATTTAGTGATTGATCACTTACATGTAACACCCAGTGCTATCCCAACAAGTATCCACCTTAATGCCCCTTGCCCATTTAGCCCATCCCCCCACACAACACCCTTCCAGCAACCTTCAGTTTGTTCTCCATATGTAAGAATCTCTTATGGTTTATCTCCCTCTCTGTTTTTATATTATTTTTACTTCCTTTCCCTTATATTCATCTGTTTTATATCTCATATGTGGAATTTATATTATATGATATATGTATATCATATGATATTTGTCTTTCTCTAATTTCTCTTAGATTAATACTTTCTAGTTCCATCCACATTGTTGCAAATGACAAGATTTCATTCTTTTTGATCGCCAATATTCCATTTTATATATATATATATATATATATATATATATATATATACACACACACACACACCACATCTTCTTTATCCATTCATCAGTCAACGGACATGTGGGCTTTTTCCATACTTTGGCTACTGTCAATAGCACTGTTATAAACACTGGGGTGCATGGGCCCCTTCAAAAGAGCACTCTTGTATCCTCTGGATAAATACCTAGTAGTAAAATTGCTGGGTTGTAGGGTAGTTCTATTTTTAATTTTTTGAGGAACCTCCATACTGTTTTCCAGAGTGGCTGCTGCACCAGTTTGCATTCCCACCAGCACTGCAGAAGGGTTCCCCTTTCTCCACATCCTTGCCAACATCTGCCATTGCCTGAGTTGTTAATGTTAGCCATTCTGACAAGTATGGTATCCCATTGTGGTTTTGATATGTATTTCCCTGATGATCAGTGATGTTGAGCATTTTTTCATGTGTCTGTTAGCCATCTGGACATCTTCTTTGGAGAAGTGTCTATTCATGTCTTTTGCTCACTTCTTCACTGGGTCATTTGTTTTTTGGGTGCTGAGTTTGAGAAGTTCTTTATAGATCTTGGATACTAACCCTTTACCCTATGTCATTTGCAAATATCTTCTCCTATTCCATCCGTTGCCTTTTAGTTTTGCTGATTGTTTCCTTTGCTGTGCAGAAGATTTTAATCTTGATGAGGTCCCAATAGTTCACTTTTGCTTTTGTTTCCCTTACCTCCAGAGACATGTCAAGTAAGAAGTTGCCGAGGCTAGGGTCAAAGAGGGTGTTTCCTGTCTTCTCCCCTAGGATTTTAATGGCTTCCTGTCTTACATTTAGATCTTTCATCCATTTTGAGTTTATTTTCGTGTATGGTGTAAGAAAGTGGTCCAGGTTCATTCTTCTGCATGTTGCTCCAGTTTTCCCAACACAATTTTTTCCATTGGATATTTTTTCCCGCTTTGTCAAAAATTAGCTGACCATGTAGTTATGGGATCATTTCTGGGTTCTCTATTCTGTTCCACTGATCGATGTGTCTGTTTTTGTGCCAGCAGCATACTGTCTTGATGATTACAGCTTTGTAATACAGCTTGAAGTCCAGAATTACGATGCCTCCAGCTTTGGTTTTCTTTTTCAGGACTGCTTTGGTTATTCGGGGTCTTTTCTGGTTCCATACAAATTTAGCATTCTTTGTTCTATCTCTGTGAAGAATGCTGGTATTCTGTGAAGAATGCTGGTATTATTTTGATAGAAATTGCATTGAATATGTAGATTGCTTTGGGTAGATTGACATTTTTACAATATTTGTTCTTCCTATTCAGGAGCATGGAATGTTTCTCCTTTTTTGTGTGTGTCTTCTTCAATTTCTTTCATAAGCTTTCTATAGTTTTCAGTGCATAGATTTTTCACCTTTTTGGTTAAGTTTATTCTATGTATTTTATGGGTTTTGAAGCAATTGTAAATGGGCTTGATTCCTTGATTTCTCTTTCTGCTGCTTCATTAATGGTGTATAGAAATGCAACCAATTTCTGTACAGATTTTATTATCCTACAACGTTGCTGAATTCATGGATCAGTTCTAGAAGCTTTTTGGTGGAATCTTTTGGGTTTTCCATATAGAGTATCATGTCATCTGCAAAGAGTGAAAGTTTGACTTCCTCCCTGCCAATTTGGATGCCTTTCATTTCTTTGTGTTTTCTGATTGCCGAGGCTATAACTTCCAATACTATGTTGAGTAACAGTGGAGAGAGTGGACATCCCTGTCATGTTCCTGACCTTAGGGGGAAAGCTCTCAGTTTTTCTCCAACAAGGATGATATTAATGGTGGGTCTTTTGTATATGGCTTTTATGATCGTGAGTTATGATCCTTCTATCCCTACTTTCTTGAGGGTTTTTATCAAGAAAGGATGCTGTATTTTGTCAAATGCTTTCTCTCCATGTACTAACAGGATCACGTGGTTCTTATCCTTTCTTTTATTAATGTGATGTATCACTCACATTGATTGATTTGCAAATACTGAACCAGCCCTACATCCCAAGAATAAACCCCACTGATCGCAGTGAACAATTCTTTTAATGCATTGTTGGATCTAATTTGCTAGTATCTGGTTGAGAATTTTTGCATCTATGTTCATCAGGAAATTGGCTCTGTAGTTCTCCTTTTTAGTGGGGTTTTTGTCTGATCTTAGAATAAAGGTAATGTTGGCCTCGTAGAATGAGTATGAAAGCTTTCCTTCCATTTCTATTTTTTGGAACAGCTTCAAAAGAATAGGTGTTAACTCTTCTTTAAATGTTTGGTAAAATTCCCCTGGAAAACCTTCCAGCCCTGACTTTTGTTTGTTTGGAGATTTTTAATTACTGATTCAATTTCTTTACTGGTTATGGGTCTGTTCAAAATTTCTATTTCCTCCTGTCTCAGTTTTGGTAGTTTATGTTTCTAGGAATTCGTCCATTTCTTCCAGATTGCCCAATTTATTGGCATATAATTCCTCATAATATTCTCTCATTATTGTTTGTATTTCTGTGGTGTTGGTTATATCTCTCCTCTTTTGTTTGTAATTTTACTTATTTGGGTCCTTTCCTTTTTCTTTTTGACCAATCTGGATAGGGGTTTATCAATTCTGTTAATTCTTTCCAAGAATTAACAAGCTGCTGGTTTCATTGATGTGTTCTACCAGGGTTTTATTTTTTTAATTTCAATATCATTGATTTCTGCTCCAATCTTTATTTCCCTTCTTCTGGTTGTAGGCTTTATTTGCTGTTCTTTTTCTACCTCTTTTAGGTTTAAGGTTAGGTTGTGTATTTGAGACCTTTCTTCCCCCTTTAGGAAGGCCTGAATTGCTATATGCTTCCCTCTTATGACTGTCTTTGCTGCATCCCAGAGGTTTTGGGCTGTCATGTTTTCATTTTCATTGGTTTCCACGTACTTTTTAATTTCCTCTTTAATTTCTTGGTTAACCATTCATTTTTTATAAGGATGTTCTTTAATCTCCAAGTATTCAGGGTCTTTCCAAATTTTTTCCTGTGGTTGATTTTGAGTTTCATAGTGTTGTGGTCTGAAAATATGCAATGTATGATCTCTATTTTTTTGTACTTGTTGAGGGCTGATTTGTGTCCCAGTACGTGATCTATTCTGGAGAATGTTCCAAGTGCACTCAAAAAGAATGTGTATTCTGTTGCTTTAGGATGAAATGTTCTGAAAGTGTCTTAAGTCCATCCAGTCCAGTATGTCATTCAAACCCATCGTTTCCTTGTTGATTTTCTGCTTAGATTATCTGTCCATTACTTTAAGTTGGGTGTTGAAGTCCTTACTATTATGGTATTATTACCAATGAGTTTCTTTATGTTTGTGATTAACTGACTTACATATTTGGGTGCTTCCACTTTGGGGGCATAAATGTTTACAATTGTTAAGCCTTCTTGATGGACAGACCCCTTAATTATAATGCCCTTCTTCATCCCTTGTCACAGGCTTTATTTTAAAATCTAGCTTGTCTTGGGGCGCCTGAGTGGCTCAGTCGGTTAAGTGTCCAACTTTGGCTCAGGTCATGATCTCATGGTTTGTGAGTTCAAGCCCTGCATCCAGCTCTGGGCTGACAGCTCAGAGCCTGAAGCCCACTTCAGATTCTGTGTCTCCCTCTGTCCGCCCCTCTGCTGTTTGCACTCTGTCTCTCGCATTGTCTCAAAAATAAATAAACATTAAAAAACATTTTTTTAATAAAAAATAAAAAAATAAAATCTAGCTTGTCTGATATAAGTATGGCTACTCTGCCTTTCTTTTGGTGACCATTAGCATGATAGATGGTTCTACATCCCCTTACCTTTTTAAAAAAATTTTTTAATGTTTATTTTTAAGAGAGAGAGCATGAATGCACAAGGGGCAGAGAGAGAGAGAGGAAGACCCCAAATCTGAAGCAGGCTCCAGGCTCCAAGCTGTCAGCACAGAGCCCAATGCGAGTCTCGAACTCAGGAATCATGAGATCATGACCTGAGCTGAAGTCGGACGCTTAACCGACTGAGCCACCCAGGCACCCCGTATCCCCTTACTTTCGATCTGCAGGTGCCTTTAAGTCTAAAATGGGTCTCTTGTAAGCAGCATATAGATGGGTTTGGTTTTCTTATCCATTCTGATACCCTATGTCTTTTGACTGGAGCATTTAGTACATTGACATTTAGAGTGAGTACTGAAAGATACAAATTCAGTGCCATTGTGTTGCCTGTAGAGTTGAAGTTTCTGGTGATGTTCTCTGGTCCTTCTAGTCTTTGTTGCTTTTTGGTCTTTTTGGGTTTTTTTGTCTTTTCTCCACTCAGAGAGTCCCCCTTAAAATTCCTTGCAGGGCTGGTTTAATCATCATGAACTCCTTTAGTTTTTGTTTGTCTGGGAAACTCTTTATCGCTCTATTTTGTTTTTTGGGTTTTTTAAAAATTTTTTTTAAATGTTTATTTATTTTTTAGAGAGAGAGACAGAGTGCAAGCCAGGGAGGAGCAGAGAGAGGAAGACACACAATCCGAAACAGGTTCCAGGCTCTGAGCTGTCAGCACAGAGCCCAGCACAAGGCTCAAACCCACAGACTGGGAGATCATGACCTGAGCCAAAGTCATACACTCAACTGACTGAGCCACCCAGGTGCCCTTTTATCGCTCTATTTTGAATGACAGCATTGCTGGATAAAGAATTCTTGGCTGTATATTTTTCCAATTCCGCACGTTGAACATATCTTGCCACTCATTTCTGGCCTGCCAAGTTTCTGTAGATAGGTCTGCTGCAAACCTGATCTGTCTTCCCTTATAGGTTAAGGACTTTTGTTTTCCCTTGCTGCTTTCTTAAATTCTTTCCTTGTCTGTGTATTTTGTGAATTTGACTATATGCCTTGCTGATGGCAGGTTTTTGCTGAATCTAATGGGAGTTATCTGTGCTTCTTGGATTTTGACGTCTGTGTCCTTCCCCAGATTAAGAACGTTTTCCACTATAATTTGCTCACATAACCTTCTGACCCTTTTTTTCTCTCTTCATCTTCTGGGACTCCTATGATTCAGATGTTATTCCTTTTTAATGTGTCACTGAGTTCTCTAAGTCTTGTATCATGCTCTTTTCCCTTTGTTTCCCTTTTGTTTCATTATTCTCCATAATTTTGTCTTCTATATTGTTGATTTGTTACTCTGCTTTATCTATCCTTGGCATCATGGCATCCATTTGAGATTGCATCTCACTTATAGCATTTTTAATTTCGTCCTGATGATTTTATTCCTTTTATCTCTGCAGAAAGGGATTCTATGCTTTTTTTCAACCCCAAGTAGTATTCTTATTATCGTGGTTCTAAATTCTAGTTCAGATATATCTGAGTTGAGTAAGCCCCTGGCTGTTATTTCTTCCTGTTCTTTCTTTAGGAGTGAATTCCTTCATTTTATAATTTTAGAGGAAGAAAAAAAATTAACAAAATTAAAATTAAAAAATTAAAAACAAAACAAAAAAATCAAATAAAGGAAGCTAGATCCTAGGTGTATTTTGGGCTGCTTGTTGAAGGAAGCTTGACAGAATAGAGAAAAAAGGGAAAGAAACAAAAAAGGTAAGAAAAAATTTCAAAAGTAAATATATATATAATGAAATAGATTAAATGAAATAGAATTTAAAAAATTTAATTAAAAATGTAGTAAAAATTTTTAAATTTTAATTTTCAAAAAAGAAAATAAATTTTTTTCTTTTTCTAAGAAAAAAAAGAAAAATTTAAACAAAGACAGAAGCAAAGAAAAAAACAGCACAAATAAATGAACCAGCAAACAGAATGAAACCCGAATGAAGTTATATCCAGTTTCCTTTAAAACTCAAACTATGAAGCACTCTATAGTCCATACACTAAGCAGGCAGAGAGATTTGTGCTGGTCTTCAAGGGGATGTGCTTAGAGGGTGCAGTTGGGCAGGGCGTGGTGTAATGGCTCCATTCTCCAGTAGATAGCGCTGCTTAGCTTACTGGGATTGATCAGTGTGGCGCACATGCACTTGCATGCACCTGAGAGATGAAAATGGCTTCACCAGCTCTCTAGTCTCTGGCACAGGAACTCTGCACTCTCACCAACCTGTGATCAAGCACCCTTCCTTTTTCTCAGGCCTCTGTCCACTCCCCACCTTTACCCTGTCCATGTCCAAGCCATCAGCCTGCTAGGCAGCACCTCCCTCCAGAGTTTTACCTCAGATGGGGATGCATTTCAAACCCCTCATTTCAGAGACCCCTACAACTTGGGGAGGCTCTCACTGAGCAATGGCTGGGTGCTGGCTTGCCCCAGAGAATGTTTGTGCAATCACACAGCAGCAAGGTTCAGAGATTATGGCAAATCACAACAAACAGCTGGCACCAGGTTTCACCACACACTGGTGTCTTTGTCCCAATACCAGCAAATGTGACTGCTCTCCGGGGTCCACTGGGACCTTTGCCTGTGTGGAGGCTGTATGGAGTGAAAGCCAAATGCTCTACATATATGGGAACCGCTTCTTCCGCTGTGGCAAATGGACCCCTCGGACCCCACTGCCTGCTCCTGGGGATTCACCTGCTTCCTCACCAGAACACTGCCAGGCACTGAGCTCCAGAATTTCAGACTCTGTACTCCACTGTTTATAGAATCCTAATGGTATTGAAACCCTCTCCTTTCTCCCCGTCAATGGTTCTGGGGAACAGATTTCTTGTTCAGTCCCCTGCAAGTGCTTTCACTCTTTCTCTCTCTTTCTCTCCAACTACTACTTTCAGGGGAGTGCTTTTCTTGCATGATCCCAAATTGTCGCACTCTCCCCATTGCTCTTTCTCTGCCCTCTCTCCGCAAAAACAGCTTCTTACCTTCCACAGCTTTTCTCTCCCCCAGTTCACCTCTCCGCACTGGGAACTTGCTGAGTTCTGTGGCTCAAGTTATGCAGATTGTTGTGTTAATCCTCAGATCAATTTCCTAGGTGTACAAAATGGTTTGGTGCGATCTAGTTGTGTTTTAGGGACAAGAAAACCTGAGTCTCCATGCTGCTCTGCCATCTTTCCATTTCCTCCCCTTTCAAAAATATTTATTTATTTTTGGGAGAGCACAAGCAGGGGAGGGGCAAAGAGAGGGGGACAGATGATTCAAAGCAGGCTCCATGCTGACAGGCTGACAACAGCAAGTCTGATGTGGGACTTGAACTCACGAACTGTGAGATCATGAGCTGAGCCAGTCAGACGCTCAACCGAGTCACCCAGGTGCCCCAAGATCCCTTTTAAATGTAGCATTTTAAAGGATCTCCAGAAGTATCCCCTTATTTATGTGTTTACCATTTTCCAATAAGCCTGCTTCAAGATGCTAAAGTGTAAGATGGAATGAAATGACTGAACTAGTCCTCCAGGCTAGAGATCTGAGGCCAGTGACAAGAACCCTGCTCTAGAATGTTTAGAGTACAGGGGCACCTGGGTGGCTCAGTCAGTTAAGCATCTGACTTCAGCTCAGGTCAGGGTCTCATGGTCCATGAGTTCAAGCCCTGTGTTGGGCTCTGTGTTGACAGCTCAGAGCCTGGAACCTGCTTCAAATTCTGTGTCTCCCTCTCTCTGCCTCTCACCTGCTCACGCCTATCTCTCTCTCTCTCTCTCTCTCTCTCTCTCTCTCAAAAGTAAATAAACATTAAAAAAAAGTTTAGACTATTTGGAGTACATAGAGTTGCCTAAGGGTCTGTGACACCAATTTTGCTGAAATTAATCATATGAATGAGGGTTAGTTGACCCTCCTTCCATATTCCATGAGAACAGACACAAGTCCTGGTCACAACTGAGACCAGAGTAATTCAAATCAGCATGCTTCAGTGCTTGGTGTTCAACAAATGGATTAGAGATGGGCTGAGAACTGATTGCCTAGACACTTGTGACAGATGGGCAAGGCCTCAAGTGACTAGAGCTGCTAGCTCCATAGCCTCTAGCTATAAGCAAACTTCTCCCTTTATTCTAGTGAGTCATATACAAATATTATCATTTTCAAAGGTAGCAAAATATGAAAAGATCAGGAAATCCTGATTTAAGCTGATGGCCTGGGAGATGTTTCTCTAAACGTTTCCACATTCTTGTAAAAATCTGTCAAGCTTCCCAGGACCAAAACCTTAGGCAGGGTTCAGGAATATGAAGCCTGATGTGTTCCAGAAAGCAAGAATGATTGTGTTAGAGTAGTCCACTTGCATAGGCAACATGTCCTCATTAGCCAAGAGGACTGTCATCTTAATGAAAGGCTTAGAACAAGAGCTACAAGGTAAAGACAGAAGGCTAGAGAATGTAAGGTTGATGAAGGCAGGACTTTGTCCAAATTGTCACCAGTTTTATCTTCAAAACCTAGAAAAATGCCAGGCACATTCATTCACTCAGTAAATATTTGCTGAGCACTTACCATATGTTGAACGTGTAATAGGTATTATGCAATTTGTTAAGTGAATAAACAAAATACACAAAAAGGCTACAACAAGGACACTCAACAACCCACAAAGAAGTGAACACATGACTTAATCTGATACCTCAGATGAGACTATTTTCTACCTAAACTGATCTAGACAGGGACTCTGAACAAAAAGGTCTTTTCAATCATGCATGTAGCAAACAACTTTTAACATCTATATGTGCTAGCAGATTAGGGGCAAGAAAATGAGTAAATAGTCTCTGCTCTCAAACTGTTCCCATAATAGCTCAAATGAATAGAGATTATAGAGAAGAGGCAACAACAAAGCACCACAGGAGCACTGAGGAGGAATTCACTGACTCAATCTGAGGTCATCAGAGAAGGCTCCACAGAGGAAGAGACATTTCAGCTAAGTTTTTGTGGCAAACACCAACTAGTGCTTAATCACAACTCATTCACTGCTTCTTTCTCGCTAATACAGCCCCGATATCATTCAGGGTAATATTACACCCAGTTCAATACTCACTTTCACAGCCTCCCTTGCACTTAAGGATGGTCATAGAACATGTCTGTAGCCTATGAGACAACAGAAGTTGTTGGGAATTTCTGGGAAAGCTTTTGTTTTCTGAAACAAGAGGGAAAATACCGCTGGCATCAACCTTCCCCTCTTCTTGCCCTGAATGTAAACATAGAAAGCCTCTTGTAACCATGAGGCAACAAGTATGAATATAAAAGTCAATATGCTATGGATAACTGAGTAAAAAGTAGAATCTCAGTTCTTGATTACATTGTTGAGCAACTGAGCTAACACCAAAAACCACCAATTCTGCACTCCTTGCTAATTTGAGAAAAATAACCCCCATCTGTCTAACCCAAAGTTGATTAGATTCTCTATTACAGCAGGACCCATTCCTAACTGACACAGTGTTAAAGGAGACGTTTGCCAGGCAAAACAAAAGGAAAGAGTATTTCAGGCAATGGGAATAATTTATGTAAAGCAGAAAAAGGGAAAGAAGTTGGCATATTTAGAAACAGGGACACTTTAGTGACATAATCCAAGAGGAAAGTACAGCAACAAGAAGGCCTCACCTGCTTCATCCACAGTGGTACACTTCTGGTACATGGATGTACGAAGAGTAGGTGTCCGAACATTCAACAGCCTGATTTTGTCTACTCGAGAATCAAATACACGGAGTACAGGGTCTTTATCATCATCATCATGACACATGATTTTGTTGTCAATGAAAGAAGCAAACATCTGGGTCTCTAGGAATCTTGAGAGGAAGGGCAGATATGGCTCAGGCTGGTCTGACAGAAAAGATGCCTGATTGGACCAAAAGGAAACACAGAGTCATTGAGAGCCTTGACCAGCAAAGGCAACACACCGAAGGGATCCGGTAGGTTAAATTTTCTCTCAAGTTTCCTAGGTCTTTATGAAAAGCAAACGGCAAAATCTCTTCATTTTTTTTTAACACTCATATAATTTCAGATATCCTGAAATTTTGACACACTAGCCCAAACTCACTCAGGTAACCTACTGGGGCAACCAATCTTCCCAGAATCCTGATGTTCAACCTGCACGTGCACCTTAACCTAAGACAGCTCTGCTTCCAGCATATACGTATAATGAAAGAAAAACTCATCTTCAGTTAAATCTTCAGGAGGGTCTGGCATATTCTCATTTCTCACCACCTCGCCAGCAGGATTACTCACTTTATCAAAGTTTTGCATCTGCTCCCTGTTGGTAAACCAGGACTCCTTATCCTGGCTGGGCTGAATAACAAACACCTCATAATCTGCAAACATCTGAGTGAAACGATTTGCAAAAACTTCCCGGATCTGAATGTTTAGCTGGTAAATCCTCAGTTCTTCTTCATCACATTGAACCTTCAGGTCCTTATTGCTGCTGGGGTCTTCACGTACTTCCAGCTACCAAAAATCAAACAACAGTTGAAAATATAAGCTTTTCCTTTATCCTCCCCAAAATGCAACTCATCCGTTCCACCCCCACCCCCCTTCCAGTGGTCACTTACTTCACAGCAAATGGAGAAAAGAAACAAAAGAGAAAAACATCAGAAGGAAAAAAAGAAAGAGATTCTGACATGCAGAAGAGAAAAATGAGGGTGTTCCACTTGCAGGTACCCAGGAACTTAATGAAAATAGAGATTAAGATTACAGGCAGAGAGAGATTCAGCAATAGAAGAAAAGCTGCTACTTATCTCGAGGGTCAGAGAAAGGAGGGAATCTGGGAAGTCAATGAGAAAATGATAATGCAAAGCAACAGAGTAAGACTCTGGCTCTCCCTTCATCTCTTTGATTTTCTCCCCCACATCACTGTCCTTATCTTTCTCCCTAAGAATTTTTCCTTACTGTGTCCAACCTCTCTAAATATTTCCCTGCTCCTCTTTAGCCACAATTAAAAAAAAAAAACAAAAAAAAAAAACAAAAAACAAAAAGTCTGCTCTACTACCTAAATAGAACAAGAAAATGAAATGTTTCACACTTCACTACAAAAAAAAAAAAAAAAAGCCAAAGTGATTACATTGTCCCATTTGCTTATACATAATTTATAAAAATAATTTAACAGTGAGAATGGAGGAGGGTGAAGAGATGAGTAAAAAACTACAGAAAGCTGATAGTCTCATCAAAGTCAAGAAATGAAAAACTAACTTCATCCCCAAAAGAGCATAGGACTAACATTCAAGAGTGATTGAGGGAGCTAGGGGCAGGCTGAGAGCAAAATGTAAGCTAACAGCATTCCCCACCCCCCAGGTGGGACATGTATATATACTATTTCTTGGACACTCCAAGCTACCCCAAAACAGGAAAGGACAAAAAACCCAAATGGTTAAACTGATAAGAGTCTCCACCAGTTTACCAGAAAAAGGCAATCCCATCATAGCCTAAAGTCTAAGAACTCCTGTCTTAATGTTAATGCTTTGCTAGAGGGAAAAACAACCTTAGCTTGACAATAGTAGGCCTCCAGTACGTCTTTAGCATGTGAAAGTCTCTTTGGAAACTCCTATCTCCTCCCCTCCCCCCTCCATAAACCGGTCAACCCCCCCTCCCCCCCCCACACCCACACCCACACCCACACCCACACACACACACACACACACACTTATAGTACAGCTCTTTCTGCTCACAGGTCCTGTCCCCGTGCTTTAATAAAATCACTTTTTTGTACCAAAGACATCTTCAAGAATTCTATCCTGGCTGATGGCTCTGGACCACCCCACCATTACCCCAAAATTTAATCATAAGGCACCCAGTGTGTGGGGCGATGAGTCTTTTCATCTGGACTCTGAGTTTTGGTGTAAATTTGGTGTGCCCTTTCTCTTTTCCTCCTTTACTTTCATGGTCTTTTGGAACACTTTCATGTTGGCTGCAATCCTCTAGCCTGTGGCTACTCTATGGGGTAGCCTGCCTTCTGACTGTTAAGTTAGTACCCTGGCTGGAATGGTAATAAGACCCAGAAACTTGATGCCCTCTCTTTATTCCTGTCCTTATACAAAGTTGTCTCTCTTGGGCACAGGACAGCCACCTAAATCACCAAGATGGCTACCAATCTTAAGACTCCCGTGTGAGGTTCCCTCCTCAAGGTCTCTGGTCAAGCAGCTTCTGGCCTTGAGATCTCCACTGGCCAAAACCAGTACCCAAATGAATTAAAACCCTACCATTTCCTAAGGAAGTTGGCTATAAAGGCTGTGTGTTGGAACCTTACTAAGATCATAATGGATTTCTATCTGTGCTGCTTTCCATCAATGTCCTCTATCAACTACTACTTAAATTACAAAATTGGGGAATTCCCCCTTGTAAAACTTTTCCAGTGTTTTCCATGGGTTACAAAATGGTGGTTTCTTGGCCTTCTCAGCAAGGCAAACTTGGTCCAAACACCAGGCACCCATCTGTAGCCTAGGATGCAATGTGCAAGCAGGGGGATGCTAGCATCCCTCCTTCAGGAGCCCTTAATTGACTGATTGGTGGTCATAGTGGTTTCGTTCGAGGGACACCTGGGGTTGCTTTGACACCAGGAACCTCTGACATATCCTGCGCATGGGATACCACCCAGGAGTCAGGGGGATTCTCAGGGGTAATGGACCTTCTTTCTACTTTCTCTCTACTTTTCTGTCTAGGAACAGGGGAGCTTCTCCTCAGTCCCCAGGGACTCTCTCTTGGGATGCCTTTTAACCCAATGGAAATAATTTGGTTTGCAAAATGTAGAAAAGAACTGATCTCCTATAACACTGCATGGCCTTAGTAAACAGGGCAAATGGATGGAGGTACCCTAGGTCCAGGCCTTCATGGCTCTACCCGGACCCAAGAGCCTCTTGCACAATGTGTTTGGTCAGTAACCAGGCCAGTAAACTCCCTCCTGATATACTGGATGATAATTGTCTAAACGGGCCTCCTCCTGATAGTACCCAGGTTGCTGGAGGAAACACAGGCCATCCCTGACAAAGGGGATGCTCTTTCTCTTTTTATTTTTAATTGTTTTAATGTTTATTTATTTTTGAGAGAGAGACAGAGACAGAGACAGAGTACAAGCAGGGAGGGACAGAGAGAGAGTGAAACACAGAATCCAAGGCAGGTTCCAGGCTCCAAGCTGTCAGTACACAGCTCAACGCAAGGCTTGAACCCACGAACCATGAGATCATGACCTGAGCCAAAGTCAGACGCTTAACTGACTAACCCATCCAGGCGCCCTGGGATGCTCTTTCTCTTAAGTGGACACATATGAAACAACTCAGCATTTATTTAAACTAATTTAAGTGTGCTGGTTTAATTAAGATAGACATGTCTTCAGAGTTATCAGCATTAAATATGAAACTTGTATTCTACCAAGGTTTACTAAAGGTCAAATAAGCTCATGTTATCTCTGTTGCAATTTGTTAGCAAAAAGATGACTTAAAATGATGGTTAATTTTGTCTGTTTCAAAGTTTTCATGGGTAATTGTTAAGAGCTTTCAAAGTCTTTGGTAACCTGAAACTTTGAAGTTTTGCTTGCACAATAAACGAGATTAAATTCATTGGACATTTAGGTCTTTTCCAAATACGATAGAGTGCTAAAACTTTGTTACTGAACATAGGCTTGTGCTTTTAACTCCTTATTGCAGAGAAACTAAGGCTATTTGGGTCTATTGGAAAACATGCTTTGTGCTTAACTGGTTCATGAATTTGCCCTCTAAAGAACTCTGGTGTAACGGTTTATGATTGGTTACTAAGTTTTCATTGGAGACTAAGGTTTCCAAGAGTTAAAATTCTGCTAAATGTACTTAAGACTGATGGAAATAAGAAAAGCAACTCCATATGTAGGAAAGTAGAAATATAAGAAATATATAAGGAATGGAAATATATTTTTTGTTGAAGGTAAAAGAAAATAATTTTGTCCTAAATGAGATTGGTTGGAGAGAAATGGCTTGGGACAAAATTTGAAGGCAAAGGAAAGCTGTAGAAGGTTCATGAAGGAAAATCTTGAAAAGGAATTTATGTGTAGTCAGGATGGACTAAGGTTGAGATTAATACAGTTTAAAAGTACACTGGGGGGCACCCTAGTGGCTCAGTTGAGTGTCCAACTTCAGCTCAGGTCATAGTCTCACAGTTCATGGGTTTGAGCCCCGAGTTGGGCTCAGTGTTGACAGCTCAGAGCCTGGAGCCTGCTTCGGATTCTGTCTGTCTCTCTCTCTCTCTCTCTCTCTCTCTCTCTCTGTCCCTTCCCCTACTCATGCTCTGTCTCTCTCTCAAAAATAAACATTAAAAAAAATAAAAAATTTTTAAAAATTTAAACAGTACACTGGTATAAGGTTGAAATTCTGTTTTTCTCTCTTTTCAAAAGACAAAGTTTTCTTAGATTGTTGATCTGCTCTCATTAAGAAAATGTAAACAAAGGTTACATTAGGTGATATTACGTTTCATCTTTATCAGGTCTTTGATTACTTAAAATTGCTCAATATTAAAGGAGCTAGGTTTTGCTAACAACTGTATAATACTACCTATTTGCCTTTAGGATTTCTTATTGCCAGCTTGGGTAAAGAAATAAGATTTGTAATGATCTGTAATCCTATTTAGGATGTGCTTTATAACTTTCTAAATTTTAACAAACTTCCCAGGATTTAAAGGGTAAATGAAGTCTTTTTGACCAATTAGGCCTTTTTATTTTATATGCTAAGTTACTTGGAAAAGCATTGTCAAATAATGGTTAACCTTAGGTTGTATTGCATGTGTAAATGTTATAACTGCTCAAATATATATGAAATTCCTAAAGTTTTAATGCTTTATCACTTGATATTCTGATTATTGAAATGTGTTACAGAAATAACCGAATTTCCCTGTCAACTGCATCGTAATGAACTCTCATCAGATCTTTAACAATGTCCATTTCTGATATTTTGTCACTTATAATTGTTCTTATTCTCTCACAAAACTATTTCATCTTCAAGGAGATTCATAAAAGGGACTTTTAGGACAAATATTTGACATCTTTAAGATTAATACTAACATGGGTAAGAACTTCCAGAACTAAAAAACTGCATTCAAACTGAACAAGAATTAGGAACATGGGACTAAATAAACTAAAGAAGATTACAGTTTTTGTGACTCATTCGAAATATTGCTGGTTCTCTAATGTTTGCTCTTCCAGATTAAGTAAACTTCCTCTTGAGATATGTATAACATACAGAGATGTCATAAAGTATTCATTTGTAAACTGAAGCATTTATCTTTTCTCTCTACCTAAACCCTCTGAAATTCAAAAACTCTCGGTATTCTTTCTTTCATGGCAATTACAATTGTTTGCATAAGTTCAATAGGAATCTGTTCATCTTGTAACAGGACACCACTGGAAATACTGGTTATTTTACCAAGGTTTTAACTAGAATGTCCTATTTGAATGACATGCATAGACTCAGATATGACCCTAAAGCTTTAAGGAACCAAGGTTGAACTTATGAAACAGAACGATAAAGCCCCTTGGAAATGTTGGCCTGTCACCTTGTTTACAGAGTTCCCAACAGCCTTACCACGTGAGTAAAGAATGTCACTTCCTGGCATGTGCAGGAACCTCAGGATATCTTGGGGACCTTGTGAAGAGGAATTCTCCCAAATCTACAGGTATTGCAGGCATGTCTGATGGCAAGTACTTCACTTGGCTTCTGGCCTAGAGAGGCAACTAAAAGTTCAATCTGGAGATTTCTTATAAAAAGGCTCCAGCAAAACAAACTTTAAAAGATCCTTATGATCAATTGCTATTCTTGCTGAGTTTATGTAAATAATTAGGCCAAGTTTGTTAAAACTGAACTTGTACTACAAACAAACTAAGTCTTGATTTGGCTGTTTCTGGAAATGAAGGTTTTTTGAGAGAAAAACGATGTTTCAATAACGCACCGTTATGGATGTTAAATTCTAGTTCTGATGGTCTTTAAATGTTTGTTGTTTGCCTAAACTAGACAACTTGAGGTAAAATTCTGAAAAACTGTCACAATAGCACAGGTATGGACAATCTCCTTGCTTGTCATTCTGTGAGAAAAAAGACCCCATGGACATATTATTTAAACAACTGGAAAATGGGATGGATTCCCTCAACAACTACATATAAAAAGACTTTTCTCACTGTAAACCTATCAATAGATAAAGACTATAGTATTTTACTAAATTATTCACTTGAGGCCAGGTTAATTCATAAATCTCTAAATATTGCAAAACATATCCTTTCCAAACCCGATCTGACAGTTACTAGAAACCCACCCCATATAAATCCAAAAGACCTGGTTTAGTTAAAGGATTAAAAGTCTAATACAGCAGGGGGCTTAACTCCAAAATGAAAAGGCCCCTATTGGGTCATATTATATACTCCCAATGCAGTAAAATTAGAGAGGCATTCTTCATAGGTTCCCATACCTAAATAAAATCTATACCCCCTTTACAGGGAATCAGTAAGGAAACTAATGTGCCTTCTTATTCCTGTGAACCTGTGGAAAAGCTCAAATTTCTCTTATGATGGTTGTACCTTTCTTTTGCATTCTCCTTTCCCCAATTTCTACTAACAATTCCTTCTTACAATGAGCCGTTCAAAAGGATCACCACAGACATGTGAGTTACAAACCAGAAAGACCAATTGGATTCCTGCTGCCTGTTCCCACTCCCATCTGAGGATGGTTCAAGTCTCACATCTAAAAATCTCACTGGCAGCACTGGCAGACACAGGGTTTGTAATGTGCTCTAACCATTAACCTGCATTTTTCTTGTTTCTATAAAAGTACATCTTATTAATTACCTAATTGCTTACTAAACAAGAGTCTATAGGATGGCTGTTTACCACCTACTACACAGTTAAAGCCTTAAATGACTCTCAAAATAACATTATATTAAATACTAAAATAACTCAAATGCCTAAAACAGTTCTACAAAACAGAATGGCATTTAGATGTTTTAATTGCTGCACAAGGTAGAACTTATACTTTTATAAAAACAAAATGCTGGGGTGCTGGGTGGCTCAGTCAGTTAAGCATTCAACTTCGGCTCAGGTCATGATCTCACAGTTCGTGAGTTCAAGCCCCACATCGGGCTCTGTGCTGACAGCTCAGAGCCTGAAGCTTGCTCCTGATTCTGTGTCTCCCTCTCTCTCTGCCCCTCCCCTACTCGCATTCTGTCTCTCTCAAAAATGAATAAACATTAAAAAAATTAAAAACAAAACAAAATGCTGTGTATACATTCCAAATTACCACAAAAATATTTCTGGATTTCTAACTGACATGAATACTCAAATTGGTGCTTTAAACATCCCTCTCTTTCCTTTAATGATTAGTTAAACTCTTGGACTGGATGATTTCTGTCAGCTACCAAAGGACTTTCATTTGGGCCAATCTTTCTAGTTATTCTAATTATGTTTTGCTATTTTCTCCCATGCCTCTCTGCCTGGTGCCAAGACTCCATCACTGCAATAACTTCAAGCTAACAGATGATCCTTTCTACTCAAGGAGGTTCATACATGTTGCCCACGTTGGATTCAGCTGCCTCTGTGTTTTTGTAACCCTCCCTACATGTTCCCCAAGTGACCAATATTGACCCATACAGGTAGGGACAACTCTACGCCCCTACTCAATAGGAAGAAGCTACAGAAGATGAGGCCTTCCACCTTCAGCAACCTTAAAGATGTAATGGTCAAAATTGTTCAGGGGGGATATGATGACAGAGTGTCAGGCAAGCTGAGGGCAAAATACAGGCTGGTACCACCACCACCGCCCCCCTCCCCCCCCCCAAGGTGGAATATGTGTGATATTCCTCAGACACTCCTGGCTACCCAAGAACAAAGGAAAGGGTTTTAAGTGCTTGCCATGGTAATGTGGGAAATTAAGGCAAATGAAAAATTAAATTCCCTTACTGCCTACAGCCCATTGACAAGTCCTTGAGACTGGCATAGTGACCTCCCTCTAAGAACTCAGCTGCCTCAAGGATGACACTCTGCTGGGGTGTAAAAGACAACCTTGGCTTAACATTATCCCAATCTCAAGGATCCTGTAAGTCTACTTACTTTATCTCAACTGCCCCAAGATATATGCCAGCAATCATACTCCAAGCTTCTGACCCCTCAATATACATCTGAAGGGTCTCATGACTGAGGTTTTATTAAATGGTAACAAATGGTATTTCCCTCACAACAGCTAGGCCCTCAAGTTCCTGGAAACCTTGCTTCCAAAATTCCTTGGAGACTTACTCTATCCCTGACCCCCTTCCAACCTGATGATACATAATGAGTTACCCATCATGACCCCAGTGCAGCTCTTCCTGCCCACAAGTCCTGTCCCTGTGTTTTAATAAAATCACCATTTTGCACCAATGATGCCTTCAAGAATTCTTTCTTGGTTGTCAGCTCCAGACCCCATGAACCCCCCATCACCCTCAAAACTTTATCAAGAGGACCAGGATCTAGCCTCAGCTAAGCCACTTACCAGGCATTTAATCTTGGGCCACTCAGGCTCTCTAAGCCTTGGTTTCTTGAGCTATAAAGGAGTTAACAATATCTGCCCTGTATGCTATAGGTTGCCATGAAATTCACAGGGCAATGGATTTTAAAGAGGTCTGAACACAAAGATTACCACTGTCATCCCTCCAAGTCACTCTGCTGTTGCGTTCACAAAGAATGACAGTAGGCTCTCCTTGATGTCCAGGTGAGAAGCTACCCAAATTTAGATCTATATAGCATTTACTAAGATAATATATGCAAGAGCTAAATCCAGTCTCCCACACAAGAGCATTCTTTCACTGCTCGAAAATAAGCCTTGCCCTGAACTAGGTGCTTTCTCATCTCACAGTTTATTTCAGCAGGACAGCCCCCTAGCACAGACCAAGCCTGTCACAAACTCATATACAGCATCTTACCTTTTCCAGACTCACACCAGTCCTCTTAACCAAGGCTTGCAGCCGGGCAATAGTTTCATTCTCCTTGAGGAGCTCGTAGGAATGCAAAGGGGAGCCTGCGATGTTCCCATTCCTCTTGTCAGAGACAAGCTCAGAGGCCCGAAGCCTCTTCAGCTTGGAGGCACTCTCACTGCAATGAAGATTTCCTTCAGGGGGAATGCCAAATGCCATGAGAATCTCAGAGACTTCCTGGACAAACTCCAATTTGTTGGGAAACTGAGGCAGGTCCTCTGGCAGCTCAATGAAGTGGTTGTCAATGTCCACAAAGCAGAGGTTAGCCTGGCAGTCAAAACAGGATGAGTGTGAACAACTCCAGAGCATTAAGAAGAAGCTTTAGAAAGGATAATGAACAGGAGAGGGAAGAGGAAATATTTGAAATAGGCATATATGAGATATGATATAAAGAAGGTGGGGCTCGGGGCGCCTGGGTGGCGCAGTCGGTTAAGCGTCCGACTTCAGCCAGGTCACGATCTCGCGGTCCGTGAGTTCAAGCCCCGCGTCGGGCTCTGGGCTGATGGCTCAGAGCCTGGAGCCTGTTTCTGATTCTGTGTCTCCCTCTCTCTCTGCCCCTCCCCCGTTCATGCTCTGTCTCTCTCTGTCCCAAAAATAAATAAACGTTGAAAAAAAAAAATTAAAAAAAAAAAAAAAAAGAAGGTGGAGCTCAGGAAGGAAATAGACCTAGGTTCCAATCTTCCCCTGCCACTTTCTAGGGAAAGTTACTTAATCTTCTGATTCTGTCTCTTCAGTTATGAATGTTAAAAAGAGATAAAAACACTTATCTTAGAGAGGGGTAGGGATTCTGTGATGACACAGATGTTGAGCATCTAGTGCAAAATCCACACATACAGTAAATGCTCATAAAATGTTTGATAAATTCATGAATTCTTATAATAGTAAAAAGAACACCAGGAGTGAGTCAAAAAGTCTAGGTTCCATATCTCACTCCATCACTATCTCCCTTTATGACCCTGAGCATACCATCATCCTTTTCTGAGCCTTAGTCCTAATTTGTAAGATTTGGTGGCTGCTCTTACTGATTTCTGTGATTCCTTCTGGTTTTAAGGTTGCTTTTGAGAGGACCTACAGAGACAGCACTCATACACTGCTAGTGAGGTAGGTAATCTAGATTAACATAGAACAGTTTGGTAATATCCATCTATCCTCATTTTATAGACAAAACTGACATAAAGAGGTTAAGTAACTTGTTCAAAGCCACACAGCTAGTAAGTAGTAGAACTGAGATCCAAACTCCTCTAGCCTGACTTTAGACATACACTCAAGCTCTTAACCATCCATCCTTCTCCTTAGAAGTCTTACACATTTCTTATTCAATTTAACTTAAATATATTATAGTTCCTATTCCCATTGGAATTTCTTTGTAGCAATACATTAGAAAAGGCTTTTTAAAAAATATTTGTCTCGGGATGCCTGGTGGGTTCAGTTGGTTGAGCGTCTGACTTCGGCTTAGGTCATGATCTTGCAGTTCCTGAGTTTGCGCCCCCCATCAGGCTCTCTGCTGTTAGCACGGAGCCCATTTTGAATTCTTTGTCCCCCTCTCCCTGCCCTTCACCTGCTGGTGCTCTCACACACTCTCTCTCTCAGAAATAAACATTAAATATATATATATATTTATCTTATAACCATGAACCTGTCTAGCTAACCAAGACAACTATTATTTCCTCCATTGCAGTGTTTAAATGCTTAAGAGTATTTCTGTTTTGTTCATAACAGAAATGATAATATTACCTATACCATAAATTTGAGGATTATGAGACAATAAATGTTGAGATTTATAGCTAGGCTCAAAGTACATAACAAATGCCAATTAACATTGTTATTATCACTGTGGAATAACTTCAATCAATGGATATCATAACAATATTACTAGGTAGGAACATTCCATATTGAAAAGATGCTAATAATGCCCCTACTTATTTGTAAGTTTAATGTAATTTTTTTCAAAATCCCAGATTTTTGTTTTAAAAGGAATGTCTGATGAACTGATTCTGAATTTTGCCTGAAAAAATAAAACAGCCAAGAAAATTTTAAGAAAATACTTGCCTTACTGGATTCTAATATAAACATAAAACAGTAATCTGTTGGAAAAAGAGAATCTTGGGGTACCTGGGTGGCTCAGTCAGTTAAGCGTCTGACTTCGGCTCAGGTCATGATCTCACAGTTTGTGAGTTCGAGCCCCGCGTCGGGTCCTGTGCTGACAGCTCAGAGCCTGGTGCCTGCTTCAGACTCTGTGTTTTCCTCTTTCTTTCTGCCCCTTCCCCACTCACGTTCTGTCTCTCTCCAAAATAAATAAACATTAAAAAAAAAAAAAAAAAAAAGGAGAATCTTGAACAGACCCATTTATTGTGGATGGATTATTGAATAAATGTTTCGGGGACAATGGCTGTACATTTAGAAATGTTAAAATAGAATACCATACTCAAAAATAAATTTAAGATTGAAGCTTTAAATATAAAAAACAGGGGCGCCTATGTGGCTCAGTTGGTTAAGCGTCCAACTTTGACCCAGGTCTTGCTCTCACAGTTTGTGAGTTTGAACCCTGTGTCAGGCTCTGTGCTGAGAGCTCAGAGCCTGGAGCCTGCTTCAGATTCTGTGTCTCCCTCTCTCTCTGCCCCTTTCCCACTCACGTTCTGTCTCTCTCTCTCAAAAATAAACATTTAAAAATAATTTTTAAAAATATCTACCTTATTTTCTTAAAAAGAGTATCTTTTAGAGATACAAACTAAATATATTTCAATAACATAATAATGCTGTGTGAGATCTGTTTCAAAATAATCAAGTAAGGTGAGTGGGGAGGAGGAGGGTAGAGAAAGAAAAGTGGCCATGAGTTGATGATTATCATAAAACAATGGATGCTCGTCCCTTTACTCTTACACGTGTTCAACATTTTCCATTAAAAAAGTTTTAAAAAAGTTAAATAAATCCACAAGGTGCGCCTGGGTGGCTTAGTCGGTTGAGTGTCCGACTTCGGCTCAGGTCATGATCTCGCAGTCCGTGAGTTTGGGCCCCACGTCGGGCTCTGTGCTGACAGCTCAGAGCCTGGAGCCTGCTTTAAATTCTGGGTCTCCCTCTCTCTCTGCCCCTCCCCCACTCATGCTCTGTCTCTCTCTCTCTCTCTCTCTCTCTCTCTCTCTCTCTCTCTCTCTGTCAAAAATAAATAAACATTAAAAAAAATTAAATAAACCCACAAAAGCATTAAAAGAAACTATAAAAAGTTACTATTCTATCCTAAGGTGGAATGGGCTTTCTAAACTTTATATAGAGCTAAAAACCATAAAGGTAAATACTGCCATAAAAAAAATTAAAAGATAAGCAATCTAGGAAACAGTAATTGTTATGTATAACATGTAAAAGGTTAATAGCGAAAGAAATCATTAAGATAAAAATAAATTCACCCAACTGAAAAGTAGAAATTGGTTATGGAAGGCAAACACAGAAGAACTTTCTTTCACCTGATTAACATCAAATATATGAAAAGATGTTCAATTTTGTTAATAATCTAAGAAATAAAAACAAAATACTTTTCATCTACTGTGCTGACAAAGATTTACAAGATTTATAATGTCCAATGCCAGCCAAATAATAGGAAAACAAACACCTCAAACACTGTTATTAGGAACGTAAACTGGTGGCACCTGGGTGGCTCAATGAGTGAAGCATCCAACTTCGGCTCAGGTCATGATCTCGCAGTTCTTGAGTTCGAGCCCCACATCAGGCTCTGTGCTGACAGCTCAAGAGCCTGGAGCCTGCTTTGGATTCTGTGTCTCCCTCTCTCTCTCTGCCCCTGCCCTGCTCTCATTCTGTCTCTCTCTCAAAAATAAACATTAAAAAAACTTAAAAAAAACAAACCAAAAAAAAGGAATGTAAATGGAAAACTTTCTGAGGACAATCTTAAAGACATTCTTTTCCTGCCCAATCCAAGAACTAGAACATTACCAGATACTTTATCTATCTAATCCTCCCCAATACCATCCCCAACCTATACATTCCCATTCCCCAGGTAACCACTATCCAGAATTCTCTATTACCTTTTTGGCTTTTGTTTTATAATTTATATATGCCTTTAAGTTTTTGCTTGTTTTTTAAATTTATGAAAAGATTACCACTCCTTAAGGAATGTTATGGTACTACTTTTCTTCACTCAACAGGAAGCTACTGAAATTCAGCCATTTTGTTGTATGTAGCTATGTTATTCATTTTCACTCTTATATAATATTCCACACTATGTGGATATAACACAATTTATCAATTTTCCCAATGAAGAGCATTTAAGTTCTTTCCTGTTTACTGCTTTGACATTTTTACACGTTTTCTTGGACACGGATGCAAGATCTTCTCTTGGGTGTACCCTAGGAAAGGAACTGCTGTGTGGTAAGCTATGCAAATGTTCAACTTTATAAGATAAGGCCTAGCTGTGTCCAAAGTGGTTATAACAGTTTATATTTTTACCAGCAATCTAAAGTGATCCTATTGATCCAAATCCTTCCAAAACTTGGTATCATCATATTTCTTAATTTTGCCACTGATTTGGGTGCATTTAATTTACACTTCTCTGGTTGCTAGTGAAAAAATGTGTATTTTTTGTGCAATACCTGTTCATGTCTTTAGACCATTTTTCTACTGGGTTGCTTATCATTTTACTGGTTTGTACAAGTTCTTTACAATCTCCTAATGCTGACTTTTGTAGGTTATATATGTTACACGTATCTTCCAGTTTTTATCATATCTTTTTAAGATGTCTTTCTCTTAATTTAAAAAATCAAACTTATCAATCTTTTTTTAATTTTTTTTTAATTTTTTATTTTTTGAGAGAGAGAGCAGGAGAGAGGGGCAGAAGTGGGCGGGGGGGGAGAGAGAATCTCAAGCAGGGTCCACACTCAATGCAGAACCCAGTGACGGGCGCAATCTCACAACCCTTGGATCATGACCTGAGTTGAAATCAAGAGTCAGACACTCAGGGGCGCCTGGGTGGCGCAGTCGGTTAAGCGTCCGACTTCAGCCAGGTCACGATCTCGCGGTCCGTGAGTTCGAGCCCCGCGTCAGGCTCTGGGCTGATGGCTCAGAGCCTGGAGCCTGTTTCCGATTCTGTGTCTCCCTCTCTCTCTGCCCCTCCCCCGTTCATGCTCTGTCTCTCTCTGTCCCAAAAATAAATAAACGTTGAGAAAAAAAAAAAAAAGAGTCAGACACTCAACCAACTGAGCCACCTAGACTCCCTTCAATCTTTTATTTTATGGATAGTGCTTTCTGTATCTTGTTTATAAAGTCCCTACTCAGAGGTTAGAAATACATTTATTAATATTATCTTTAGAAGATTTTAAACTTTTGCTTGTGACATTTATCACTTCTTAATCCATCTCAAGTTGATTTTTGTTACAGTGGAATGTGGGGATCCTTTTTTATTTTTTCTCCTTATGGACAAGCAATTTTTCCAGCTCCATTATTAAATAGTCCCTCCTTCAGGATGGCACCTCTATGTTATATCAAAGTGCCGATCCATTGATCCTTCTATTTTTCCCCATACCAATAAGTCTTGCATCCTAAAAGAAGAGGCAGGAGGGTAACATAAGTCTAGCTAAATACAACTATTCCACAAGCTCTCAATCTATTAAATCTGCATGTTTTAACATGTGCATGCATAAACATCTGCTGGGTGCATGAAACTATTCAATTTACCAATCTATAATCAAAAAGGAGAACTTTTGGGGTCCCTGAGTGGCTCAGTCAGTAAACGTCCAGACTCTTGGTTTCGACTCAGGTCATATCTCACAGTTAATGGATTCAAGCCTCATGTCTGGCTCCACACTAAAGCAGAGCCTGCTTGTGATTTTCCCTCCCTCTCTCAGCCCCTCCCCGGCTTGCTCTTTCTCTCTTTCAAAATAAATAAAGTTAAAAAAGAGAGAGGGAGAACTTTCTCTTATCTAAGATACAAAGATTAAAAGAAGAATCACTTTAAAATTCACTTTTTGTAATTCCTCCACTGAATAACAAGTTTGAGCCCTGCCTAGAAAAAGGGCCAGTAAGTGTTTTAACACCTAAAAATTGGCTTTTTGTTTTTCCTGTTAAGATTTTAAAATTATAGGGGTGACTGGGTGACTCAGTAGACTAAGCGTCTACTTCGGCTCAGGTCAGGATCTTGTGGTTTACCAGTTTGAGTCCCGTGTTGGGCTCTGTGCTGACAGCTCAGAGCCTGGAGCCTGCTTCAGATTCCTTGCCTCCCTCTCTATCTGCCCCTCCCCGACACATGCTCTGTCTCTCTCTCTCAAAAAATAATAAAACATTTTTTTTAAAAAGATTTATTTAAAATTATAAATGCTTTCACATCAAGCCATTAAAAAAGATAGTAAAACAATTAAATCTAGTCATGAAGATCACCTGCCTCATAAGCCCCGTCAGAATAAAGCTCTGTAACCCACCACAGGCAAACAATGCAATCATTTACCCCACTGGCTCTCCTCTTTTTATAGAAAAAAAGCATTTTGTCCAATTGGAAACACAGAAGCATCTAAAAATAACTGCATCCACTCAACAATGCTTGGTTGGCTTTTCTCCCACTGATGTGAGCCAAATACAGAATGTCTGTAAAGAATTTTATGAACTCCACATGCTATGTCCCTATATTATAGATACACTCCTGGTAGGAGGTAGCTAGAGGGGAGAATACAACTCAGGCACACTTTAGAGATGGGCTAGATTAGATAGGCACCTCTGAGTAGACACCAGTATAGCCATTCTTTGCAGTGTTGGGCTGAAGAAGGTAGGAATGAAAAGGTAAAGTGAAATAGGACGTCATTCAAATACTAAACTCATACATAGCCTCACACTGTTTCCTCACAGCACACTGAGGGCTCTGGCAAACAGAAGTAATTTGCAAACCTACCTCAAACTCCTCATGCACCCCTTTCCTCAGCTAAGAGGACAAGTCCTACAAAACAGCTTGAGGGACAAGAAGCCTAAAAGAGGCACTGAACCCACATGATCAGTTTTCCTCAGTTAATTAACCTCCTGTGTTGTTTGGAAGAAGCCATGGGTAATAACCACATGGATCCCCCAAATCCCAGAAAGTCTCCCAAATCTTTTCCTGCAGGAGGTCACAATGCCCCTTCCCACCCTGAGTTCCCAACACCAAATCACAGCCAGCCTCACCTCTAGTCTATTCCCATGTTATTCACTGAGGGGGAGGAGCTCAACACACACACATTATTGGGAAAAAAGCTATTGAAGGAGTGTCCTGAGAAAGGAGAAAAACCATCAGGAAAGACAGAAAGACCCAAGACATAAAGAAGTAACACACACACACCCTTTATTCTAATATCCTCTGCCTGCTTCCCCTGACATATGGACAACATGACTCCTTCCTGGACTCACACAATAGCACCCAAAAGAGAAGCACAAGACAAAGAATGCCTCACAAAGGCAGCTCAGCACTTTCCCTTGCTCAGGGACAACTGAACTCATGTGTTGGTATAAAAAGAAACAAAGGGTTTTTTCACAGACTTCTGATGCCCCAAGATGAGGCAGCGACTGATGAATTCTGATTTAGGGATCCAGGAAATGTACAGTCTCCATCCCTCTGGAGAAAGCCCCTTTTATAAATCAAGCTTGCTCTACTACCCTGATGATGCACCCTTGCACAGGCCCATTAGTTCTGCCTCAAAGTCCCTCCAGTAGTGTAAAGATACCTCAGGATGTCCACCAAAATGTTAAAAGTAGTTATCTCTGGGTGAAAAAATTCGAAGTAATTTTTACTTTATTCTTTTTTTAAAAGGAAGGTTTTTTCAGTGTTTATTTAGAGAGAGGGAGGGAGAGTAAGCTCACAAGTGTGAGCGGGGGAGGGGCAGAGAAAGAAGAGGAGAGAGAAATAATTCAAAGCAGGCTCCACGATCAGCAGGGATCTCATGACCACCAAGATTACAACCTAAGCCAATATCAAGAGTTGGATGCCTAACCGACTGAGCCACCCAATAAAGCCACCCTTTATTCTTCATAGGGGCACTGTTAGAATTTTTTACTATAAACATATCATTCAGGGTGCCTGGGTGGCTAAGTCGATTAAGCATCTAACTTCGGCTCAGGTCATGATCTCACAGTTCGTGAGTCTGAGCCCCACATCAGGCTCTGTGCTGACAGCTCAGAGCCTGGAGCCTGCTTCCGGTTCTGTGTCTCCCTCTCTCTGCCTCTCCCCTGTTCACACTCTCTCTCAAAAATAAACACTAAAAACAAATTTTTTTTAATATATCATTTATGGGGCACCTGGCTGTCTCAGTCCATAGAGCACGTGACTCTTAATCTCCAACTTTATAAGTCTGAGTCCCATGTTGGGTGTATGGACTACCTAAAAATAAAATCTTAAAAAAAAACAAAAACAAAAACAAAAAACCACCATATATCATTTGTGAGACATCCCCAAGTTGTCTTACTATAACCGTGTATCATTTGTGAGACATCCCAAAGTTGTCTTTCAGAGATATTATTTATTAGTCTTCATTCATTATGTATACCTTTCATGGTGCTTTACTCCATGAGAAAGTCAGTTCTCCCCAACTTAAAGTTCCCCATGGGGAACTATCCAGGCTCAGATATTCTAGAGGTTATCTGCTAAAAATCAAGGTAAATATCCAGCTATCAAACACCCCACACAAATATGTCACCCTCAGAGGGCCAGTCTGGATGAAGTGGGACTCTGAAATCCTAGAACTACTTATTAAGTATGCACAGGTATTCCACATGCCTCCCCTTCCCAAGCAGACCACAAGGAAAGGCAAAGGATGTAGCAATGATGGGGAATACTGCAAAAGTGGAAGCAGCAGCAACATCAGAACAGAGTGAACTTTTGGGTTTCTCAAACAACACTTGGTTTCTCAGTCTCACCGAATCCCCCAGTTAAGAAAATTGCTGAGCTCCTAGCAGCCTCTTCATATACCCATATACGTGAGGCACCCAAAAAATGATGCTGAGGGATCCCACAGGGAACAGAACTTGCCCCAAACATATGTCAAGTTGATGCCAAAGATAAAAATAAAACTGAGAAAAGTGGCTTCTTGCCTAGAGTCCTACTCATTAGACTGGTAGGTAGCACACCTCTTTAGGTTTCCCACCTTCTACCATTTTTTGTTCTTATTCTTATTTTGACTTTACAAAATTATAATTAGGTTTACTATGAAGAGGTGTCAATTTAAATTATGCCTTTGTTTAAACCATCAAGAAGGAGCACCTGGGTGGGTCAGTTAAGCATCCTAACCAACTCTCAATTTCAGCTCAGGTCATGATCTCATGGTTCAGGGGTTCAAGCCCCACATTGGGCTCTCTGTTAATAGTGCAGAGCCTGCTCAGGTTTCTCTCTCTCTCTCTCTCTCTGTCTCTCTGTCTCTCGCTCTCTCTGCCTCTCCCCTACTGGAGAGCATGCTCTCTCTCTCAAAATAAATAAATAAACTTAAAAAAATAAAACAAAGCAAACAGAAACTCCCCAATCTCCAATCTTTGATAACTACTCTTCATGTGTATTTACCAGTAAAACAGACAAACATACATAAAAACCTAATACCCCAACTCAATGATTTTCTCTATCATTTAGATCTTTTCTTCCTTAATCAATCTTGTCCTACTCCAAACAACACAAAGCTCTATAAAACCAAAGAAGCAAAGGGGGTGGAAACAGAAGAAGCTACGAGGAAGACATTTTGATTGTAAAACCAAAGGAGAGAGGAAAAAAAAGAGATGCATTTGACTATATTAAATATTACAGGTGTGATCTAATTATCAGGGTTTCATCAAGGATGCTGCCCAGACATGCCCAACGACATGAATGAAGCTCAGAAACAAGTCCGTGCGACTGTTCTCTTCTTTGGAGGTCTCCTTACTAATACTAATATTACTCAATTATGCAAAAATCTCCCTCCAAAAACATTTTGATGAAGTGAGGAAATAAAGCCATGTTAACACCAGTGTATGTATCCTCCAAAGTCTTGTTCCCAGGCCTTTCTAATGACTGAGAAATTCAGCGTACGAAAGCCCTTTCCCCAAGTAGTTTCATACCAGCCACAAAATGACATAAAAAGGTAGACCAGTTCTATGGATAATTCCAGAAAAATAAGGGGCACCTGGGTGGCTCAGTCAGTTGAGCATCCGACTTCAGCTCAGGTCATGATCTCACAGTTTGTGAGTTCGAGCCCCACGTCGGGCTCTGTGCTTGACAGCTCAAAGCCTGCTTCAGATTCTGTGGCTCTCTCTCTCTCTCTCGCTCTCTCTGCCCCTCCTCTGCTCACATACACACACTCTCTCTCTTTCAAAAATAAACATACATTAAAAAAAGAAAAATAAATAAAAAAATAAAACAATCTTATTTTAATCATGCTTTAAATATATTTTGGATAAAGTAAAAAATAAACAAGTAAATACATATTTTTAATTAATTCTTTGGTATTTGAAACAATAGCAAAGAGGAGGAGACCATCTTCATAGAAAGAGAGGAAAAGCATTCTCTCAAGGTCTTCCTTATCTTGAAAGGAAAGTTTTCAAAGCTGGTTCAGCACCACAAGAATTACTATGATCAGGTCAACTATTACATATAAACTTGGCCTATAAAAGAAACTCACTGATTTATTAATACTTGGTATAATGAAGTAATTATGAAATTATATTATGTGGGATTTCCTTAAAATAATAAGGGAATGAGAGGTATAGAATTAAAATGCAATTTAGGGGCACCTGGGTGGCTCAGTCGAGTGGCTGACTCATGATTTGGGCTCAGGTCACGATCCTGGCGTCATGGGATCAAGCCACACTCAGCATGGAGCCTGCTTAAGATTCTTTCTTTCTTTCTTTCTTTCTTTCTTTCTTTCTTTCTTTCTCTCTCTCTCTCTCTCTCTCTCTCCCTGCCCTTCTCCCCACTCAAGCTCTGTCTCTCTCTAAAATAAAAAATTTCTTAAATATAATTTAATATGTGTAACTGCTGAAGCTAGGTGTTAAGAACACAAGAATTCATTATGCATTGTGTATATTTAAAAGTTTTACATAATAAAATGATTTTCTAATAAATGTCTTGAAAAGTATGTAAAATACTGGCTTGAAAAACTACATATGGAGTGCCTGGGTGGCCTGGTCGGTTAAACATCCGACTCTTGATTTTGGCTCAGGTCATGATCTCACAGTTTGTGAGATGGAGCCCTATGTCAGGCTCTGTGCCAACAGCATGGAGCCTGCTTAGGATTCTCTTTCTCCCTCTCACTCTGCCCCTCCCCCACTGGTGCACACGTGCACTCTCTCTCAAAATAAAAATAAACTTAGGGGCGCCTGGGTGGCTCAGTTGGTTGAGCGGCCGACTTCGGCTCAGGTCATGATCTCATGATCCATGAGTTCGAGCCCCGCGTCAGGCTCTGTGCTGACAGCTCAGAGCCTGGAGCCTGTTTCAGATTCTGTGTCTCCCTCTCTCTGACCCTCCCCCGTTCATGCTCTGTCTCTCTCTGTCTCAAAAATAAATAAAGGTTAAAAAAAAAAAAATTAAAAAATAAATAAATAAATAAACTTAAAAAAAAAAGAAAAACTGCAAATGAAAAAGGCAATTCACGATAGTATAAACACAGGGATTACAATGTATGTATGCCATATAATAAAGATGACAAGTGTTTCTGGAACAACATAAACTAAGCTAAATGTTCATCATTTTTACTTATTTCCTGGAAAGTAATTTATGTTCCTCAAAATAAAATAAAATAAACTTGGAGACACCACCCTGGGCTCATCCCAAAGCCATCCTCCCTCCAATCCTGGATTGGGACCAAAGGCACCAGCACTCAAGCTCCACATTCCTCTTACCTCTTGAGGCAGCTCCAGCTTTGACCTGTCATCCAAGCCATTGGAATGCAAGCCCATCAGGTATGGAACAGGAGCATCTAAAAAATGTAGGAGAGAAGCCGGGAGAATAGGGACATAGACATGCTGCCACTGGAAAGGAAACATGAGAGCTGTAATTGTCTCCGCCACAGTCATCAATCTCTGGTAATCTAGGTAAAAACAAAAAACAAAAAACAAAAAACAAACCAGTCAAAAACAAAGCACCTGCTTGCCAAATAACAAGTTAAAAACTTCAATACAATTTCACATTTAGAAACAGGATAAACTTCAGCAAGGGTATGCTCAGAGTGTGATTCCCTTGTGGGTACCCAGAAAGACAACCCAGAGACCTCAGTGGACCACAAGCTGAAATTTAACCCTCACATACAGGTTCTCGCAAGTGATAAAATTTAGTGTGGAAATACAGTAGAAATCCTAAATACCACCTTGCTCCAAATACTAAACCAGAATGTTAAGTAGATTCTCTTAAGTAGAAAGGGGTTGGGGAACTGGAACAACAACAAAAAAAAGGGTCTTCATTCAGCATGGAAGCCAAAACAGGCTCTTTTACCACTCAGATATGTCTGCATCCTGTAAGGAACTAATGTGAGCTCTGCCTTCAAGATCAAGACCAAAGAACCACACAGCATGCAGCAGCTGGTTTTCTACACTAGCCAAGTCTGTCTTTCACCTGGAACTTTTCCTCAATGGGAACAGCACAAATATGTTATTTTAACAGATCAATGAAAAGCTTCCCGAGGATGTGAAAGACTCAAAACATTGACTTTCAGGCCTCAAAACTCTTAACTCTAGGTCAGGGATCTTAGTTTGGGAGGGAAGGCTTGTGTTCAAAGTTTTGCTTTCCTTTAGAACACAATTTCTGGACGTGTTTTACAAAACAATAAGTAATAAATACACTGGCAAAGCCAATAAAATGGACCAGTTACAAGTGAAATTTTAAAAATTATTCTTCACAGGGGCACCTGGGAGGCTCAGTCAGTTGGGCAGCCGACTTCGGCCCAGGTCATGATCCTGCGCTTCATTGGTTAGAGCCCCGCATTGGGCTCTGTGCTGATGGCTCGGCTCGGAGTCTGCTTTGGATCCTGTGTCTCCCTCTCTCTCTGCCCTTCCCCCACTCGCACTCTGTCCCTATTTCTCTCAAAAATAAATAAACATTAAAAAAACTTTTTTTTAAATTACTCTTCACAAATGGTAAAATGGTTTCAGGCATTTAAGGACAAAGCAGGAACATAAATTTTAAAATCATATGAGTAATATCCTTTGGAATGGTTGATTTCAAATGAGCTTTCATTAGGGTTAAAGTGGTTTCATATACTAAAAACCCACCCCATCATTTAAACAAATCACAGCTTGGTTCATAAAAGAGTTATAAGTAACAAAAAGCTTTCCAGAAAATGAGGAAGGTTGAGTAAAAATGAACAAAAGCTGATATGTACCAACTATGTAGAAGTTCAGTAAAGTACCCTACATTTGCTCACTAATAAAGCTTTGAAAACTGCCTAACACCTTACTCTCAGCTAAGCAAAAAAGAACATGACCTACAAATAGCCTTTTAACTAGTAATGCAAATAAATAGAGATTAATGGGGCGCCTGGGTGGCGCAGTCGGTTAAGCGTCCGACTTCAGCCAGGTCATGATCTCGCGGTCCGTGAGTTCGAGCCCCGTGTCAGGCTCTGGGCTGATGGCTCAGAGCCTGGAGCCTGTTTCCGATTCTGTGTCTCCCTCTCTCTCTGCCCCTCCTCCGTTCATGCTCTGTCTCTCTCTGTCCCAAAAATAAATAAAAACGTTGAAAAAAAAAATTAAAAAAAATAAATAAATAAATAGAGATTAATGACTAAAATTTCATTATCTTGAACATTTTAAAGGTACTACAGGAAAATGCCTCATATGCTTCTGTGGGGAAACTAAGGCACTTGACAAATGAGTGATATAACCAATCAGTGCATAAAAGTAAACTCAGAGATTTGAACATCAATTAAAAAAAAAAAACAGTTTAGCAGAAGGACAAAAGAACATGAGCTTCTCATATTCACTAAAGATCAGGGCAAACTAATAAGAGTTCAAGGAGAGAGTCTGTCTCATTTTTCATTGTGCCCACACAAAGCATCGTCATTCCTGTATTAAAAACTATTTAGTAAAAGGGTGCCTAAGTGGTTTAGTCGGTTAAGCATCCGACTTCGGCTCAGGTCATGATCTCACAGTTTGTGAGTTCAAGCCCCAGGCCAGGCTCTGTGCTAACAGCTCAGAGCCTGGAGACTGCTTCAAATTCTGTCTCCCTCTCTCTCTGCCCCTCCCCCACTTATGTTCTGTATCTCAAAAATAAATATTGAAAAAAAAATTTTTTAATATTTAGTAAATAAACTTTTTAAAAAAAAACTACTTTGTCAAGATTCCCCACCTCATTCAAGCAACAACAAAAACATTTCCCAAATTAAAAAAAAAAAAGCAATCTTTGAAGAATTAAATTAGGTTTTATATAAATAATATAAATAATTTCAGAAAAAGTATTTAGTCCCACATGAAAGTAAACAAAAACTGAGGAACAAAATTTACACCATTGCAAGCTCTATCCTCAGCCTCTTCTTCACCTGATACCCCAATTCCATGGGACACCATACAACTTATTATTTTATCTTTCTGCTGAAATTCTTCTGCTCAATGACTACTCCAACAATCATTATTTTTTTAATGTTTATTTATTTTTGAGAGAAAGAATGTGAGCAGGAGAGGTGAAGTGAGAGAGGAGGATAGAGGATCCAAAGCAGGCTCCACCCTGTCAGGACAGAGCCCAATGTGGGGCTAGAACCCACGAACCACGAGACTGCAACCTGAGCCAAAGTCAGACGCTCAACCAACTGAGCCACCCAGGCGCCCCAATAATCGTTATTAAGACAAATTCTCATGATTCTCCAGATGAGACTTCAATTCCTATATTCTTCTACATGTGAATGTCTGTAAATAATCTACTCAAGAGCAACAATCTTGAGAATCTCAGACATCCTAAGAATTTTTTTTTAAATTCAAAATTAAGATGAATCAAAAGAATGTAAAAGCGTGGGAGAAAACCTTCAAGTGGTATTTAAAGCTGGTTTAGTCTTACTACTATGTCTGAACACTGGCTCTCAAACACGTATTCTGAATAAATATTCACTGAAACATCCCACCCCCATTTTCAGTGTGTATACACACACACACACACACACACTTCTGAATCTTAGGGGGTGGGGGTCAGGGGTACCAGAGGTCTTTTTAATCATGAGAAAACCAAACAACTTCCTCCTTCCTTTACCCAAAGTCAGTAAAGCAGGTGTTTTATGTGGCTGGCATTTCTGGCATGTCTGCTCAGGGACAGTAACATCTCACAGAAGGCCAACAGACAGTCTAAGTAAAGGAGTCCCAAAAATGCCTCTGTCATGAGACTTCCTGGCACTGGACTACTATGTATGGTTCCTAGCTGCAGGTCTGGGAACATCTGCTCTATAACCATAACACAGAGCATGCTAGAGTCTGAAGAAAGAGGCCTTCTCAGCTCCATCAAAGCAAGTTTTTCAGTATCACAGAAATCTAGTTCTGGTTTTTCCCTACTCTTCAGGATAAATGTAATCTAGCATCTAAAACTCAGACCACTTATTTTTGTAAAAGTGGATAACTTTATTTGCTTCAGATTGAAATCTCTGAAGAATTCCTTGTGATGCACTTGAAATTATGAGATTCTTAGAAACAAAACACTTTTTGAGGTCAGACATAATCTCCTCTCAAGACTAAGCTGCTTTCCATCTATGTGGCTTAACTTTATTGATACTAGAAACGTGGAATTGTATGGCCTTTCTGGTCTATGTGAGTTCTGAGTTTCTTTTTCTCTCTATATTTATATTTTTAAAAAGCAACATCCCACCTGAAGGATGGCCTAGCAAACAATACCTCAGGGTTCCAGTAATCTGTGGTACCCACACTAGGATGCTGACCTCCAAGAGCTGTATGCAATAGCAAAAACCCGTTTGTGTACACAACACAAATGATCAAATCAGCACTTCCTTTGCCATTGCCTGTGTCTGTGTTCATCATTCCAAGAAGGCAAAACCAATAAATAGGATGCAGCTGAAGGTCATGTGCATCCAAACCATTTCAAACAATCAAATTAACTGGAAACACTTCAGCTCTAGACAACTGTGTTCTCTTATGGCTCCCCTAACATTAACTGAGCAATTACTTTTAACAAAAAGAGGTAATAATGCAAAGCATAGTGGGATTACAATGACCACTGCTTCGTGGTGAGGAAGGAGGGAGGAATTTGCTTGTCTTTATGACTTGTCTCTGTGCAGAGAAAGATAATAGCCTTGGGAACACTCTACAGATAAGTCCACTCCTAAACAATCTACAGGGCAAGTCCTGCACATTAGAAACCGAATCATAAACTGCCCTTGCATACTCACACTTCTGTGAAAACTGTATGAACAAGGATGTTTCTTGTGTATTCTTTGTTCTTAGGAAATAAACTAATCTCTATGTCCAATATCTCCAAGATCCATTATTAAAGAAATTGCAAAACAATGACTAGCATGCTCCCATTTGTGTTGTTTCTAAAAGGCATATATGCATGATTATGTCTGGAAGGAAACAGGAGACAGTGGTAATCTCTCTAAAGGATAACCAGGGGTACACTTCATTATATAACCTTTAGCAATGTGTTAAAATTCCTATCACATAACTGAAAGGCTTTTTTCTAAGTTTTAATATACCATATTTAAAACATATACATATGTATATTAAATTTTAGCATCAATTTTTAATATACCATACATGTATCATAATGTATATGAATACTTTAAAGAACATTACAATTAATACATATGTACTCAACACTTAACATAAAAATAGTTAATTGCTTAAAAAAATCTGGGGGGGTGGAAGGCACTAAGAAATTAAGAAGTCACTTCATAGAAATAGAATTCTAGGTGAAAAAGGGAAAATTTCAACGTTCTTTGCCTTGTTTGCCCATACATTATTTATTTGTTATTTAAAAACTATTATTTATGGGGCACCTGGGTGGCTCAGTTGGTTAAACATATGATTCTTAATCTTGGCTCACGTCATGATCTCAGTTTGTGAGATCGAACCCCGTGTCAGGCTCTGCGCTGGTGGCGCAGAGCCTGCTTGGGATATTCTCTCTCTCTCTCTCTCTCTGCCCCTCCGCCGCTCTTTCTCACACACACACACACACACACACACACACACACACACTCTCTCTCTCTGTCTCTCAAAATAAATAAATAAATAAATAAATAAATAAATAAATAAATACATAGACATTTTTAAAAAACGATTATTTTCACCAGGGATATACAAGAAACTTGATCTCTTGCTAGCACCAGTGGGAGAGAGGAAAGGAGAGTTCATTCTATTCCCTTTGGAATTGTGTTGATTGTATGCCTTAAGCAGCATGCATTACTTTTGCAATAAAAACTAATGTATGCTTATCAAAAATCAGTTACATTTGTTACAAGACTTATCTGCGCTAGTTCAACTAGCACATAACGTATCTGTGTACACAGATAAATTATATAATTTAACCAAATATTATGTAAATAAATGGTGAAATGAGGACAAAAAAAAGAATTTTCTCTGAAAACAAAATTAAATGCTTTAAAAAGACTGAATAATGCAAAGTGGCTAAAAAATACTATAATTGAATTAGGCATATCATGAGGCAATTAAGCGCAAAAAACTAGGGAAAACTACAAAAATCTACAGGTAGTCTCCATTCCAGTTCTTTTGTAAAGTTCATTAAGTTCTCACTTCCCTTTAAAAAAAATGTATCTGGAAAACCTAGTTAATGAATTATAGGTGTGGTTTATGCAAGAAAAACTGCAGACATTAGATTAGTGGACCCATAATCCAAGGAAATAGCTAGACCCTTCATCAAAAGACTAGTGACTATACAATCATGTTTTACACTAAAATACAATGTTTAATGGATATATGTATCATTTTTAGGATTCTCAGACTGAAATGACTTTTCCAATTATCCAATCTACTACCCTACTAACTCAGATAAAAAACTTCTGCTCTATGTACAATTTTGCACCAACCAGTGAATAATATGCTATTAAAGGGGCACCTGGGTAGCTCAGTCAGTTAAGTGCCCAACTCTTGATTTTGGCTCAGGTCATGATCTTGCAGTTCGTGACATCAAGCTCCACGTCAGGCTTGGCAATGACAGCAGCATGGAGCCTGCTTGGGATTCGCTTTCCCCCTCCCCAGCTTGTGCTGTCTCCCTCTCTCTCAAAATAAATAAACATTTAAATATTTTTTAAAAATTAAGTTATTTTAAAAAGCTATATATGGACCAAAGAACAAATATCCAGGAGTAGGTAAAATGATCTGTACAAGTTAAAAATTCCTAAAAATGTCACTTCAGTCACCCAGTGGATTATATTTTGAGATTCTTACAATTTTGCCTGCATTCTTTTTCCTTAAGTAATGCTTATTTTCTATTCGGAAGGCAGGACAAGCAGTGGTCAAAACTAACTGAGTGGTGATGACATGTTTTTGGAAGTCCAGAGTGATTTTCATCTACCTAAGGCCTTTGAATCATAAATAAAAACTATTTCAAGAAATCCAACCTGAATTGTTTAAAGTACTCTATTAATACAGAACATAACCTACAGCCAATAGAAGGCCACTGCATTTTATGGTCAGCCATGCTCCACAATGTCCAGGAATTTTTTGGAAAAAGCTTTTTTCTTGACCTTACTGTAAACATGACTTTGGATCTTGAATTCCATTTGATTCTATACACAAATCTTCTCAACTGCCTTCAAACCTCTTTAAAATTCTTATTATGGATACAATAACCCATATTCTTGGAAAATAAGAAGAAACTCTGATGGAAAAATGTCACCTATCATATTTCTGGTTTTAATCCTCCTTTTTCCACCTCTATAACATTCGCACTTCATTACAGGTATCTACGCTACTGAATAAAATAAAAATCTAGGGCGCCTGGGTGGTTCACTCAGTCAGTTAAGCATCCGACTTCAGCTCAGGTCATGATCTCGAGCTTTGTGCATTCAAGCCTCACATCAGGCTCTGTGCTGACAGTTCAGAGCCTGGAGCCTGCTTCAAATTCTCCCTCTCTCTCTCTCTGCCCCTCCCCTGCTTGTACTCTGTCTCTCTCAAAAATAAGTAAATAAACATTAAATATATATATATATATATATATATATATATATATATATATATATGTAAAATAAGATAAAATAAAATAAAAATCTATGAGCCCATATAATAATAAACAAAGGAGAATGAATGTTATTCCCTGTAGTAAAATGCCAACCAATAAATATAGATGTAGCTAGAAAAATCACCATTTTGTAACCATCATGGTAATAACTAATTCAGACTAGAATCATTAATGGATGTTAAATCTACTGGGCAAACTTCAAAGTGGAGTAGTATGCTTACAGAGTTTCAAATTAACTCCCCACAAAGTACTTATTAATTACAAAGGGAAAAAGGATAACTTTCCAGTTAAGAAACTTGGCAGGGGCGCCCGGGTAGCTCAGTCAGTGAAGCGTCTGACTTCAGCTCAGGTCATGATCTCATGGTTCGTGGGTTCTAGCCCTGTGTCGGGCTCTGTGCTAACAGCCCGGAGCCTGCTTTGGATTCTGTCGCCCTCTCTCTCTGCCCCTCCTCTCCACTTGTGCTATGTCTCTGTCTCTCAAAAATAAATAAATGTTAAAAGAAAAAAAAGAAAGAAAGAAAGAAACTTGGCAGACATAACCTTAACCAAGTGATCAAATTAACATTACCAAAGATGGGCAAACTGACATCAAGTGCCTCCTGATGTAACGCACTGAGAAAATCACATCACTTTTGTGTATTACAGCCAAAAATTATATAACCTGAGTCTAATCATGAAGAAACATCAGACAAACCCAAATTGAGGGACATTCTACAGAATGCCTTGCTACACTCTTCAAAAATGTCCATGTCATGAAAGACATGAAGAAGTAACAAGTAAAAGCAATGCATGTTACTCAACTAGATCCTGGATCAGGAATTTAAAAAAAAAAAAAAAATTATCAAAGCAGACATTATTGGACAATGGTAGAACCTGAATAACAATATTGTAACAATGTTATGTTTCCTAAATGTGATAATCAGACTATGGTTATGTAAGAAAATGTTCCTGTTCTTATGAAATGAAAGCCGAAGCATTTAGGAGTCAAGGGCCATGGTGTCTGCAATGATTCTCAATGGTTCAGTTATGTGCACACATATACAGAGAGAGAATGATAAAACAAATGTGGCCAACAAAAGTTAACAATTGGTGAATTGTGGGAGAGCATACAAGAGTTCTTTGAACACTTCTTCCAACTCTTCCATAGCTGGAAACTACTTCAAAATAAAAAGTCAAAAAACTTAAAACCTACAATGACTATGCATCTCAGAGTAACAAAGTCCTTATGAGACCATAAAATCTAGGGGCACCTGGGTGGCTCAGTCGGTTGGGTGTCCAACTTCAGCTCAGGTCATGATCTTACAGCTCGTGAGTTTGAGCCCCACGTCAGGCTCTGTGCTGACAGCTCAGAGCCTGGATGGAGACTGCTTCGGATTCTGTGTCTCCCTCTCTCTCTCTACCCTCCTCTGCTCATGCTCTGTCTCTCTCTGTCTCAAAAATAAACAAACATTAAAAAAATTAAAAAAAAAAAATCTAGGCTGCTGTTAAGTCTCTAACATCTGCTTCTATATCCCTGCTCTCTCACTCCATTCCATCCACCCATTTTTCTCACTGTTCTTGAACATAACAAGCACATTCTTGTCTCAAAACCTTTATATGTCCTATGCCCTTTGCTTAGAATATTTTTCTTACAGATATGACATGGGTCACTCGGAGAAGGCTTGAACTAATCACTCTGTTAAAATTGGAACTTCCCTTCTCCAAATACCACCCTCTTTCCTGTTTTACTTTTCTCCACAGACCTTATTAACACCTTACACACTATAAGCTTTATTTATTTATATAATCACCTCTCCTTCCCCCCTAAAATATCAGTTCCATTATAGGAAGGGTTTTTATCTGTTTTGTCCATCACTGTGTCTCTAGACCCTGAAACAATGCCTGGCACACACTAGGCTCTCAATAAATAAGTACTGAATGAATACATTTTATGTTACTTTTCTGGTTCATTTAATAAACATCTGTTTCCTTCTGATCTACTTTACTATTTTGTCCAAATCTGCTGCTCACATTCAGTACACTTCTCATTTATAAAAAACAATTCAGTTATAACAAACAACAGAAAGAAGAAGCAACACATCCTCCTTTTATCAAATATATTTTTTTCAAATATATGAAGAATCATTGTTTGTGAATCCTCAGTTTTACTGTCAGGCTGTGGAAGGGGCAGAAATAACTCTGCAGAATGTTAGAAAGTCAGCTTCCCAGAACCATCACCTCCTACCCCTCTTTTCAGCATCAACTAGAAGGGATGTCAGGAAGCAGGAATCCCCTCCTAGACTGAAGTGTCCAGCAAAAGGCCATGGTGATGATAGCCAAGTAAAAACTGTGACCCTCTTGTGTTCTATCGGTTTTCCATCTACCACCTACCTGCAAAAGATCTGAGTTTTGCTCAAATTTTAACAGCCCTGGACCTTTGCCATCAGCGCCACTGCATTTGATACGGAAAGAAGGGAGGCCCTGTGCAGGGAGAGAACTCTAGTAAGCACCGACTTACGCTGTGAGTAGAGCAGGATTTGAAACTCCAGAAGAGCACAAGTAAAAAGCTGAAACACATTTTCCACCCCAAGCAGTTCAAAGACCTCTCTGACAGGAAAGTCAAATAAGGGAAGCTCATTAGTACTTGGTCTCTGGCAGATTATTGGCCCATAAACTCCAGAAAATTTCAAGGACCGGCCAGGAGGTGGAAGTGGCACCTCGTAGAGTACATTGTATATGTAGCTCTCAAGGGGCAGTGGAGGGGGCTGAGGTGAAGTGACTGCCTGGTGAAGTTGTTCCAGCACACTCCGGCATGCTTTCATGAAGGACATGGGTGTTATGAGGCAAATGCACTTAGAGACGTAGAGCGTGTCCCGGCTAATGTCATAGGAGTTGAAGCGCTGAAGCTTAGTCCCAGGAGTGCCTTCACCATCGTCCATGCCACTGTCATCTTGCCCATCAGCAGACGGAGAATGTAGGATATCATATTCAGCATTATGCATGTGGTAGAGGGTCTGCATTGCACTGCAGATCTGTTTGCTAGTCACCTCCTCATAAAATGTGAGGGCAAACCCAAATGTCCGAGAGCCATCCTCCCTTGTGATAATAAAGGCATGGAACTGGGGCTCCCTGGGATCAGCCTGGGTCTTGAATGCCAGCCCTTTGGGCATGCATAGCTGCAAAAGACAACAAGGAAACAAGTGGTGAGAACTCACTGTTGGTCCTCTTCAGAATACCATCGCTGTTGATTTACTCACAGAGTACCTATTATGCTAGGTGTTTGAGAGATCAAGATCAATACAGGAAAAGATCTGTCCTCAAGATCGTCAATTCTAAGACGTGCAAGTAAATAAAATTACAATGCAGTTATCAGGGCTATCCAGAAACAAAGTGCTAGGGTAACACAGAATGGATAACCCAACCCAAAAACATCAGAAAAGGCTTGTTGATGAGGTTATGTTAGAATTCATGAGGTAGACAAGGGAGAGAAGGGTATTTCAGGGACAGGGAGAAAATGCCCAAAGATAAGGAGGTAAGAGAAAGCTTGGAGAATTTAAGTAGGTGGTTAAGCATGACAGCATTTATTGGGAAAGGATGCTAGAAATATACCTAAAAACTAGACAGATAAAATTTTGCACCTAAAAATAAACATAAAGTTTTAGATTCTTATCAGCTCACAAAATTCTGCCATCAAGAGAACCTTCTCTTTTCACAGAAAAAAGGGAGCATTGCACATAAAGGAGATGACATAATCAGGATAAAGATGCAGTTTTTTTCACTTTACCTCAGATGGGTTATATAAAGAAACTTGGATAGCTAATCAAACTGACCTACATCAATTGGTCCCCATTTTCCAGGCTTACAAAAACCAGGCTATACAAATGATCTACCAGCAGCCTAGGTTAACAAATAAAAGGATATAACATATAACCTTATGGTATATCCATTACCTTTGGACTTGACTTCCCAAAACCTAGATGTTTCTAGAATACAGCATGTCAAAAATAAAATAAGCACTGAACCAGGAGTCAAAAAACTTGAGGTTAATACTCAGTTTCCTCATCTGTGAAATGAAGATAATACAGTCTACTCTGCCTACTTCACAGGGTTATTATGTGCATCAAACAAGATCATCCTCTAAAAAAGTACAGAAAGCTATTAAGAATTAATACAGGCAGTACAAAGATGTGATGAAAAGCATAGCACTGGAACCAGACTATGGCATAGTGATCAAATCGTAGCTCAACTGCTTCTTAGTCATGTGACTTTAAACACATCACTCTTTGGATCTTAGTTTCTTCATGTATAAATATGTGTGTGTGTGTGTGTGTGTGTGTGTGTGTGTGTGTGTGTGTATTATCATCTACGTAAGGGGTATTATGAAGATTACGTGAGTTAATTCATGTAAAATGCTTATCACACTGCCTAGCACAAGGTGAATACTCAATAAAAGTTAGATTATTCACAGTAGTATTCTTCTACATGAGATTTAAAATGTTGTCCTATCTAAAATTATGATGAAACAAAATACCCATTTCTGCAGTATCACTCAGACATATATACAACCCAGATTGAGAGAAAACTGCTTTAAATCGGACTCACTATGCAATCTCAATGCTATAAGCAACCAGTAGCTCAGTACCACAAAGTTCAATGACCCAGTACTATGTATTTGTCTGACAAAACAGAAACACACTGTGACTTTTCAGTGTATTTCATACATCCTGAATATCTGATTTGTTGATCAAAATGTAGAATCATAAATAATAATCATATAACCCCTTCTTCAAAAGTTCCTGGTAGTTAGTGGAATCACTGCTACCACAGCCTGGACTCACAATTCCACTATAAATTACTTTGTAAATTACTTCATACTTGTAGCTAACAAATACTAACCATTCCCACTGCATCTTGGTCAAAGGGATTCCATTCTACATTCTCAGGGTATCGGGCAAGGACCTTGGACTTGAATGTTCGTCTCAGTGGTGTCTGCTCAAAATTTTCTCCTGCAAGAAAAAGAATGAAGCAAATCATCTCTACAAAGTCCCTTGAAATCACAATGTTATGAATGTCTGAGCTTGGTAGTCCAGCAAGGTACAGAAGTAAAGGCAAAGGGGTTAGGTTAGTATGCCAACCATCTAAGAACAGGAAAGGTATTAAAGTCATTAGGTAAGCAAGAAGCTGAAAAGGTTTAGCATGGTTAATACTGGACACAACTATCTTTTCTTTTCTTGAAAATGAATTATTACTACAAACCCAATGGTTAACCTTCCTGGGACAGTGGAGAAAGTGCAAGGAATGACAAAGGATTATATCCATCCTTTTTTCCCCCCCAAAAAACCACAATTTAGTTTGCTTTAAGTCAACTGATAACATAGAAGCATAAATGATTTTAAATTCAGAATCAAGTATGCATTTCTATGATCTCAGAAAAAAACACAAAGGGACTAAAAGATTCAAGAACATTAAGAAAGCAGATTTCAGGGTAAATCTAATGAGCCATTTTGTCAATTCAGAATCATTTGAAATTCTGAAATTCTCCTTTGTTCCTCCTTTCCCCCTAAAAACAGAGTATACTGAAATAAAGAACATTAAAGTGAAAAAAGGAAGAACCAAAGAACCCACCACCTAGAGGGACACAAATATGAAAAACCTACTGGTCAAAAAAGGCACAAGAAAGTTAGAAGGTCAAAGGGTACAAAATGCCACTGTAGAGACATATGTAAGAGCCACCAGAAAGCTTTGGGTGTTCTCAATTTTGTTTTGTTTTTACCTTCAGTCGTACTGGAAATGAAAGGGCTGGCACCATCCCTGGCTTTAGAAGCCTGTATGTACTGGCATAATGCTATATGATAAATGAAATAACAGAGTATTACAATAAAGCAATGTTATTCAAACTTTTTTGACCATGACTCCAGTATGAAACAAGCTTCACATCATGGAGCAATAAATACATACATGATGCGTGCATATAAATTTGTCTAAAACAAATTTCGCAAAATAATACTTACCTTACTTTGTGGGATGCCCTCTCATAATTTCTACTCTATATCATTAAAACCAAATATACTAATTGCAGACCTACTAACACAATTCATGGTTTGAAAAAACATTACAATACAGCATAATAAGATGAAGCGCTCAACAGATATAAAATTACTATAAAGTCACTGGTACTTTATCCAAAAGTATCCTGTCCCAAATACTGCTTTTCCAAAGGAGTTAAGGAGTAGGGGGCAAATTAAATGCACCTAAATATTTCAAATAAATAAATTTAGTAGGACTCATGGAAAAATATGTGGAAAACATGATCAAAAACAATTCAACTGAATTCTATACCTGTTTATTGAGTAATTATGTCATACAAGGGCCCGAGGTACTGTGGGAGATAGCAATGAACCAAATCAAGTACCCATCCTCAGGACCTTATACTCTTAACTGTATAGGAAAAAGAACATACACAAATAACCACTTCAGAGAGAGGTTACTGTCTGGCATGCTCCAGATTTTTAGTCTATGTGGTCCAACCATTCAGAGCACGCTTGTAGAGGACCCTGTTTACATGTTCTAGTTGATAATATAAATTCTATTCCAACTACAGTTTTTCTAAGTTGGTTTGGAACACAAAGGATCTGGTGATTAAGGAAGACATATTGTCCACAAACACAGGGCTGGGATAAATGTAAAGTCAGATAGTCCTTCACTCTAAATCATCCCAGAGGCATCTCAAGTTTCTAAAGAATTTATAACAATTCTGAAGTGCCTGTTCCAGAAATTAATAATGATTCCAGTCAGAAAGTTATCACTTTTATAACTAAAACCTTCACTTCCACTTTCTCTCAGGTTTTGTCCATCATCAGAAGTCCACTTATTCATAATTTTCAACTTCTGACAAGACTCAACCTTCCTTCTATTAATAAGCCAGTAGAGCAATTTCAATACTTCCCATTTCCTGATCCTTCTTCCAAACTTAGTTTTCTGAAGCTCTTCTCCAGCAAATTTCATCTCTCAAAATACATCTGGTAATCGTCACTAAAGAAGAGTGGCAAAATCAGCAGGCAGCTGGTAACAGTGGTAGTAACAAAGCCCTATAGCTATATACAGCTAATCTCAAGCTTTCGGTAATACCTGCGAAGAGCCCACCATGGCAAGCCTGCACTTACTGTACAAAAAAATTAAACAGCAAGCAGCTGACATAATGATCTTGTCTATAGTCTGAGAGTCTCAGAATGTTTATTTAAACTATATTCAGTTCTAAGAAGATAACTATGTCTTTCTTCTAAGCTTCATTACTTTTAGTTGTCAGTTTGCTCATTTCTTCCTTACTAGGCCAGAAAATCCCCTCACTAAAAACCACAAAATATTTGAACATAAACAGGAATCAGGGCAGTTACCACTGTCCCTAATGAAAGCCTTTAGAGAAAGATATTTTTCTAAGATGGCTGTGCCCCTTAAGACATGATGAACATTCAAAAGATGGAACAGGGGACTATTTTAAACAGCAGAGAGATGAAGCCAGAGGTAAAAATGATGAGCTGACCTGGAGTACAAAGAGGAGGAAGAAGCTAAGAATCACAAGGAGAAATGGTCTTCAGATCCTCTGTCCCCATCACCTCTCTACCTCCTGCCCCTTCTTCAAACAAGCTAAGTAAAAATTTCTTGTTAAAGAGTCAGGTTCTGAGTAAAGGCACCAAAGAGAGTGCCAATCTTAGACATAAGTCTTTCTGTGTATTAGACTGGACCAGTATCAGAAGCCTAGTGTTTTCACTGCAGGGGGAAAGGGGATGTATAAAGAGGTATGAGAGCCCTGAGATCAAATTATGTTTATTAAAGAATCCTACGAAGAGCATTAGAAAAGTCGCAGGGTGAAACGATTCACAAACCTAAGATATTTTTATTAAAACATTTCAGTCTTTCATAATATAGTGAGGGATGAATTTTGAGAATAAGCGGCAGGGACTTAATGCCACAGAAACACCTACATACCCCACCTCCTGAGACCTGTACATATGTCACAGGTCCCTTAAATCCTTAATTATTCAGACCTTTGGAAATTCAAACAATATTAGGAATAAGATATCACAACCACAACCGTCCTATTGTCCTGAAACCGTAACTACTTATTTGCCCAACACATAAAGAGTCCACAAATGTCAGCAATTCTGGATACCAAGAACTAAGGCCCATTTCTAATAGCAACTTAAAAAATAGTCAACTAGGTATAGATCTATCTTTGTGAATCTGTCCCTGGGGAAGTACAATTCAAATAAATCATAACAGATTTTTTTTTAAGACTGCACGCCTTACAAGGACTTCTATTAGGTTCTTTTGTTTACTTGTTCTGCTTTGACCAAGTCAGAAACAAGCTAACATTTGTATTGCTATTAGCCTGTTGGTACTAGGTTGATTTGAATAACCCTAAATGTAGGATGCTTACAAATGAGAAGCTTCAAAGGAGCCCCTAAACTCTGAAATTATTTACAAAATTTTGTATGAAAATATGTGCATTCTTCTCAAGATAAAACACAATTTTCATCAGATTCTCAAAGGGTTCCATGACCCAAAAAAATCAGAAACCACAGCTCCAAGTGTTTCTATTTTGGGCAGGAAACATTTGACCACTTACAGATTAACCTAAATGGGTAGGTTTACATACAGTCTAAAATAAAATATATTCACTACTAAATAACTGCTTTCTGGGTTGATGTTGACTCAAAACAGGACATTATTTTCTCCTTTTTTATCATAAGAAGACTATGGATGCAAATTTCTCTCTTTAAATATACACATATATGTGAACAAGTTAAAAAAATATTATCCTCAAAACTTCTGTCTGAAGTCATCTGAAAAATCATCAGAAAATGTCCACCAAGTTTCAATCTGTGGGGAAAGCAACAGTTTTGAAATGGTAGAGCAGATATAAAAAGGCATGTCCCAAACAACAACGTGAGAAAGACCCAATACAGTCAAATCTCCATCTGGTTTATGTTAAATTACACGAAACTTCTCCAGAACACAGTGTTAGCTTAAATTCAAGCAAAACAAAAGTAACCATCAGTTCCTAGGAAAGTGTCTACAGGACACATTTGTTATACCTACATCTTGGATTACATATACCAAATAAAAGGAGTATTTCAATTTCTAAACCTAACAGTAATCAGAGTTGACATACACTTAAGAAACTTTCCATAAAATTTGAAGTCTGAAAAAAAAAGAGAAAACAGAGCAAGAGCTAAGGGCATTTTTGTATCTCATCCCTTAAAAGAGATGGGAAGGATAATACAAATATCTGTGAAACTACAACTGAAAAAAAGATGACTCTGTCAATAGAATAATTAATATCTAGCATGATGGACGTTCTGCTTCCAGTCATAGAAGAGTAGCTCCTATGAGACCAAATCTCTTGCAGATAACTATGAACTCTAGGCAGAAAATAAAAAAAAACAACTACTTGAAGATACTAGGGAACAAAAGTCAGGCAGATCATGAGGGAAAGAGAGGGTCAAAATTTGGAAGAAGGTAATGACACCAAGTGTCCCTTCTTATAGCTTTTGGCTGGGCAGGTCCCAGTCTGTGCCATGAAAGATGGCTAAAATTCAGATAAAAATTCACAGTCTTACTAGCTTCACAAACCAGAAGACAAACTGTAAGGCAACCAACACAGAGAAGTGAGGGAGGGAAATTCCAAAGAGAACCCGAAGAAGGTGCCTCAAACTCTGTGTATAAATTCTGCTGAAATCTCTGGCTAATCCCTGAACTATGCATGCATGGAACAGACCTCAGGCAACCAAGTTAGGGCTAAAAGAACTGAACTGAGATTTAAACTGCCATTCACTGCAGGGGACAAAACAAACAAAATTCAGTGTTCTTTGGAGGAAGGTAATGGAATCCAGACTGTCTACAACATGTCATACTCAATAACAAGGACACAACCCAACGAAACTATTCAGCATATAAAGAAATAGAAAAAAAAAAAAGAAAGAAGAAAAATTGACCCATTCTCAAAAGAAGAGTCAGTCAACAGGAACTGATCCTGACTTGCTCCAAATACTGGGATTAACAGACAAGGATTTGAAAACAGCTATGATCATAATAAATGAACAAATAGTAGATCTCAACAGCAAAAATAGACTATAATTCAGAAGATGGGCTTAACAATCTGCTGATTGGGGATGCAGAAGAGTTAGTGAACTTAAAAAGAGCAAAAAAAGTATCCAATCTGAAAAACAAAGAGAAAAAAAGATTAAGGAGAAAAGGAGAGTGGGGGAGAGGACCCCAGAGATCTCTGGGGCAACAAGCCTGATATACATATAATTGAAGCCCCGGAAAAAAAAGAGAGCAAATGAGGTTTTCAAAGAAGTTTTTTTAATTGAAGAAATAATAATAAAAAATTTCCCAAATTGGGTAAAAGACATAGATTTACAGATTCAAAAAGCTCAGTGGATTCCAAGCAGGATACATACCAAGAAAATAAAAACTGTACATCACAAACTTTAAAAAAAAGGAAGAAAGAAAGAAAGAAAGAAAGAAAGAAAGAAAGAAAGAAAGAAAGAAAGAAAGAAAGAAGAAAACTATTAAGGAGAAAATCTTGAAAGGAGACAGAGAAAAATGATACATTAAGGAAAAGAAATGATTGAAATTACCATGGCTTTCTTACCAGAAACAATAGAGATCAGAAGACCTGGAACACCATCATACAAGTACTGAAACAAACAAATAAAAACCTGTCAACCCAGAATTCTATTAGCAGAAAAAAATCTTTCAAAAATGAAGGAAAAATCAAAACATTTTCAAGTAAAACAAAACTAAGAGAATTCACTGCTACCATGCAGTGTACTGCTACAAGAAAAGCCCATCCCAGTAAGTTATATACTATATGATTCCACATACATAACATTTTGAAATTACATTTTAGAAATGAAGAACACATTGGTGATTGCCAAAGGCCAGAAATGGGGAGTAGGGGGTGTCTATAAAAGGGCAACCCACAAGAATCCTTGTGGTGATGGAATTATTCTGTGTCTTGAGTACAGTAATGTCAATATCCTGGTTGTGAGAGCATCCAATAGCATTGCAAGATGTTACTACTTGGTAGAGGGTAGAGAGTCGTCTCTGTATTATTTCTTCAACTGTATATGAATCTAAAATTACCTCAAATAAAAAGTTTAATGTCTTTAAAAACTACATTCTTTAATTTAAAAAAAAATTTTTAGGGGTGCCTGGGTGGCTTAGTCAGTTAAGCGTCCGACTTCGGCTCAGGTCATGATCTCCCGATTCGTGGGTTCGGGCCCCATGTTGGTCTCTGTGCTGACAGCTCCGAGCTTAGAGCCTGCTTCAGATTCTGTCTCCCTCTCTTTCTGCCCCTCCCCTGATCGCACTCTGTCTCTGTCTTTCAACAAGAAATAAATGTTAAAAAAAATTTCAAAAAAAAAAATTCTCTTAGGGACGCTTGAGTGGCTGAGTTGGTTAAACACCCGACTTCAGCTCAGGTCATGATCTCATGGTTTGTGGGTTCAAGCCCCACGTCAGGCTCTGTGCTGACAGTTGGGAGTCTTGAGCCTACTTTGGTCTGTCTGTCTCTGTCTCCGTCTCTCTCTCTGCCCTCCCCCGCTTGCGCTCCCTCTCTCTCTCTCTCTCTCTCTCATAAAATAAAAAAACTTTTAATGATTTTAACAACCTGTCAAGGTTTTAAAGCAGAGGCTTCAAGCAATACAATTCAAGCATTCAAAGCTATACCTTGGACTGAACTCTTCAAAGACAGCTGAACTCTATCTTTCCCTTCAGGCCCAAAACAGAAGTGTCACATGGGCTGCCTCATCTCACCACATCCACACCAATCCTATAAGGTCTAATTCACATTATCTACAGCAAGAGTAGTAGAATTTTTTTCCTCTGGGAATGGATACAACCAGGTTATTATGCCTTCATTTGCATACTGGCATTCTGGGATGTCCTAAAACTGATCATTTTGGTGACAATGGTGACCAATTCAGGGCCACTCGTGCTATAAAGTTTACTTCCTGTACTAAAAGATGTCACTATATTTTTCCTGTTAGAAACATTTCTAAAACAGACTGACCATGAAAATTGTATTACTACCAACCTACACTTGGTTTCTCGCTCATGCTGAAAACCCAGCTTGTGTTTTACCTTTAATTCACTTGCTGCCTCAGCATTCTCCTTATCTTCCAGATAATTATCTGAACCCCTGTAAATCAGAAATCGTTTCCTGCCATCTTTGACTGATGGGACACAGTGCAGTAAGAGAAGGGAATGCAAATTTCTACCTAAACAAAAATTAACATTGCTATTCCTTTTAGATGGCCATTTTATTACTATCAGCACTTTTTAAATGGAGATAGCTTAAAAAACACAGTAAGGGGGCGCCTGGGTGGCTCAGTCTGTTAAGCATCTGACTTTTGATTTTGGCTCAGGTCATGATCTCACGATTTGGGAGATTGAGCCCTGTGCTGAGCCCTGCATTGAGCTCTGTGCTGAGCATGGAGCCTGCTTGGGATTCTCTCTCTCCCCTTCTCTCTTTGCCCCTCCTCCGCTCACCTGCATGCATTCTTTTTCTCTCCCAAAATAAATAAACATTTTTTAAAAACACAGTAAGACTAGGTATGTTTTGGTAGTTACAGAAAACCATTTAACACTATACTCATCGCTCTCCCTCACGTCTTCTACATATGAAATTGAGGCAAATTTACAGCTTCTGCAGCAGAAAGAGGGTAACTGCTCCTTGAAGAGACAGGCTGTACCCTGGCCCACATGACCAGGTGACTTGTGCTCAAGAGTCAGACATTTACAAATACCCAAAATGCAGGGAGTGAGCTGCCCCCCACTTTGGACACACCACAAGGCCTCTTCTAAGGCAATAACCCAGAAAAGCTGCTCACCAGACTTTTCAATAAAAGCAACAGAAACCATCTGTTACCCCTTTGTGTTCCCCTTGAGGTACATTTGTTCACTTTCTTTCTCAACATATTTTCTTTGTCAGATAACTTTCAATTTAGGTATACAGCCATTACTTTTTTTGATGCTTTACCTCCTGCTTGACATCTTCCAGGCACCATACCTAGTCCAACTCCTGCATCTAATATTTCTAAAATGGCTGAACTTCTCAGATACCCAATTTTGTTTTTTTTTAAGTTTATTTCTTTATTTTGAGAGAAAGTGTGTGTGTGTGTGTGTGTGTGTGTGTGAGAGAGAGAGAGAGAGAGAGAGAGAGAACAGGGGAGGGGCAGAGAGAGAGGGAGACACAGAATCCCAAGCAGGATCCCAAGCAGGCTCCATGCTCAGCACAGAGCCCAAAGCAGGGCTTGAACTGTGAGATTCTGACGAGCCAAAATCAAGAGTCAGTTACCCAACCAACTGAGCCACCTAGGAGCCCCTGATGTACCCAGTTTTAACAAGAGTCTGAGGTTTAAAAAACAAAAAACAAAAAAAACAAGAGTCAGAGGTTTGAGAACCGATCCAGATAGGACTGCTCCAAACAAGTAGGACAAAACTTTGGTAACAAGGTGTCAAGTATAGGCATTGCCTCCCTTTTAGCCCAGCCAAAAACCCTACAGGGCACACATCCATTGGGCTAACATCTGTAATTTAGATAATCTGTTCTGTTTTGTATGGGAAGCAACAAGCTATCAAATTCATGGTCTTTCAGAGCAGTCTAACCAACCCCTCTTGTGAGCTGGATATACATATACTGTACTGAATTACATACAGTACATACTATACTGAATTACTAAAATAGAGTAAGAACTCCCAGAGGCTATACATATGCTATAGGCACTTTTCTCTAAAAGCTAGCCCCTCCAGTAAAACAGGCTTAGGCAAACCCAGTGAACTGGGATCTCTAAGTAAGAAATGGCAAAGGACAAATATGAGCAATCTTCATGCTCTCCTTAACACCAAATTGTAAACCAATCAGCCTAAATTAACTGTAAGCAACTAACCCAGAACGCAGGAGACAGAGTTAAGATCCCACCTTGGCTACTCACTAGTTGTGTGACCTAAACAATTTACTGAGTCTTGTGGGTCTCACTTTCCTCACCTAAAAGATAAAGAAGTAGAGGACGATCTATAAAGGTTTTTCTAGCTTCATCATTTCATGACTTAAAGACTGTTGGGCCTCAAGTCTGACCCAGCATGGAAACTGTCCCCTTTGAATTATGAGAAGGCATGCTTTAGTTCTCCCTCTGCTGCCTCTCTCCCCAAAACCCCATGAGAACAACATAAGGGTAGGGGTCAGGGTGGCATAGCCACAGAATGAAAATGAAGGTGAGAGCAGCAAAATTTTAGAAGCTGAAAAGGAGATGGATGAGTGGTTCCTGACAACAGACTAGAGAAAGCTAAGATATAATACAACCTCCAAAAAGCTCAGGAACTTGTAGCATCAGGCACTTATGGAAGTAGGGATAGAAATGGAACTAAAAACAGAAGGACTGGTTGAAAGTCTATTGAAGATGGCATCAGCTCATGAAGATATAAATTGTTTTAGAACTGTAAAATGGAACATTATTCAGCCATTAAAAAGAATGAAGTACTGTTAGATGCTACAATACAAATGAACCTGGAAAACATTATGCTAAGTGAAAGAAGCCAGACACAAAATGCTACATATTGTATTACTCTATTTATATGAAATATTCAGAATAGCCATAAATAGAAACAGAAAGTGGCTGCCAGGGGACTAATTGCTAATAGGTGTGCAGTTTGTTTGGGATGACAGAAATGTTCTGGAACTAGATAGTGGTGACGGCTGCAAAACACAGTGAGTAAACTAAAAACCATTGAAGTGTACATTTTAAGATGGTTTATTTATGTTACATGAATTGTATCTCAATTTTTTTAAATAAAAGAACTAGACCCCACCTTACTCCCATACTACTCCCACAAGGGATAAATGAAATGAGTGAGGTCTCAGTCAAAACGGGTGATGGTAGTCACAGGTACAGACTTCCAGTCATGAAATAAATAAGTCCTGGGGCTGTAGTGTACAGCATGGTCACTATAGTTAACAATATGATATTGTATATTTGAAAGTTGCTAAGAGAGTAGACCTTACAAGTTCTTATCACAAGAAAAAAAAATGTAACTATGTGGTGACAGATGTTAACCAAACTTACTGTGATAATCATTTGCCATACATGTACATATATCAAAAATCGTTATGTTGTACACCTAAAACTAATACAATATTATATGTCAATTATATATCAATTGAATGGGGCGCCTGGGTGGCGCAGTCAGTTAAACGTCTGACTTCAGCCAGGTCATGATCTCGCAGTCCGTGAGTTCGAGCCCCGTGTCAGGCTCTGGGCTGATGGCTCAGAGCCTAGAGCCTGGAGCCTGTTTCCGATTCTGTGTCTCCCTCTCTCTCTGACCCTCCCCCGTTCATGCTCTGTCTCTCTCTGTCCCAAAAATAAATAAACGTTGAAAAAAAAAATTTATATATCAACTGAAAAATAAAAACAAATTTTAAAGAATGGGTATCTATACTTGGGATTATAGTCGAGGCATCAAGCATCAACATCTGGGAAACCACAGGCACAGCTGAGAGCAAGGGTATCATTCTAAAAACAGAAAAATAAGAAAAATCTTACATACTGAATGTTGAGACTTCCCGGTGCTCTTCCACTATTTGGCTCTCACAAAGTTGACGGCTAGAATTACTCCCTTGAGGCAGAGATTTAGAGGAACGTTTTATGTGAATCTGACGAGCCCAAGAAAAAAGACCAAGAGATACTCATACTACAGGGAAGAAACTATGCAGCCAGATCATTCTATAGTGAACCTCAGTAACCAATGCCCCACTATTATAAACATCAAGCTTCTTGGTGCATTATTCTTAAGTGTAAATGGATAGCCAGAGAATCATGAGATATATGGGGAAAGGCTCTAAGATTAAAGAAAGACACCTCTTGCCAATCAATCAATGCAACTTTGAGAAAATAGAAAATTATGCAGAAAAAAAAAGCTTCAAAAATTACTATCTGGGGCACGTGGGTGGCTCAATCTGTTATGCGTCCAACTTCAGCTCAAGTCATGATCTAAAGGCTCATGGGTTCAAGCTCTGCATTGGGCTCTGTGCCGACAGCTCAGAGCCTGGAGCCTGCTTTGGATTCTGTGTCTCCCTCTATCTCTGCCCCTCCACTGCTCTAGTGCTCTATCTCTCTCAAAAAAACAAAATAAACATTAAAAAAAAAAAAAAGAAAAAAAAAAGGACTATCTTCGGGCCTAGAAGCAACAACTCCCGAGTGACAAGCACAGCTAGCACCCAGATCTTGGTTTCTAATACTATTCACCAATAAAAAGAACCAGGATTGCTTAAAGAAATGGTTCGTTCTTTAACTGGAGCAGGAAATACATGGGAGGAGCCTGGAGTATTTTGGAGTGCCAAAAAGCAAGGAAGTACTCAAAAAAACCCATGGTGATGAGGACACATCAAAGAGCCAACTAAAAGATTCCCACTGGCCAAATCTAGGATAATCTGACCAAAACAAACACACTGAATTAGAACCCAAAGTATAAAATAAATATCCATGAATCCATACTAATATCAATAAATGATTGGGGCGCCTGGGTGGCGCAGTCAGTTAAGCGTCCGACTTCAGCCAGGTCACGATCTCGCGATCCGGGAGTTCGAGCCCCGCATCAGGGTCTGGGCTGATGGCTCAGAGCCTGGAGCCTGTTTCCGACTCTGTGTCTCCCTCTCTCTCTGCCCCTCCCCCATTCATGCTCTGTCTCTCTCTGTCCCAAAAATAAATAAACGTTGGAAAAAAAAATTTTTTAATAAATGATTAAGTAAGTAAATAGAGGGACAATAGACAAATTTCCTATACAGAAGAACACCAAACAATTTACATAGATACTCTGATCTCAAAGAGGTGGAAAATAACTCCCTTAAGTATGGGTTGCTCATAGGAAAAAAAGAGTAACTTTATATTGGAGAAACCTGACAAACACTACCAGATGATCAAGATTAAAATCAACATCGATGTTGGGGGCACCTGGGTGGCTCAGTCAGTTAAGCATCCAACTTCGGCTCAGGTCATGATCTCACGATTGGTGAGTTTGAGTCCAGCATCAGGCTCTGTGCTGACAGCTAGGAGCCTGGAACCTGCTTCAGATTCCGTGTCTCCCACTCTCTCTGCCCCTCCCCGGCTCATGCGCGCGTGCACGCTCGCTCTCGCTCTCGCTCGCTCTCTCTCTCTCTCTCTCTCAAAAATACATAAACATTAAAAAAAAATTAAACATTAACAGTGATGTCATGTTGCTAATATGCATGTATTCTTGATGTAATATGATGAGAATGGCACTTTACCTCTGTAGTCTTCATCTCAAAAAAACCATAGCCTCAATCTAATCATGAGAAAAACATCACACATATCCTGATCGACATTCTACAAATCTGCTAACCAATATTCTTCAAAATTGCCAAAGACATCAAAAAGAAGGAAAGTCTAAGAAAGTGTACTACTAAAGGAGTGTAAGGAGGCATAACAACTCATCACAATGCGGTATCTTGAATGGAATCCTGGAACAGAAAGAAAGAGTATTATGCAAAAAACTAAGAAAATCTGAATAAAGTATGTATGGAGTCAGTCCAAGAAGTCTACTATCCAAATAGGACTACTCCATAAAGAGAAAAGAGAGAAAATAAAAGGGAAGATATTATCAATAATTCAACAAAACTTCTCCAGAAATAAAGGGCATGAATTCCCAAAATGAAAGTGGTCTCCAAAGATCTAACACAGTAAATGAAAACAGACTCACACTTCAGTAAGTAATAACAATAATAATAATAATGTATCAAAAGTGGTTCATTATTTGTGACAAATGTACCATCTACTGTAAGATGTGATTACTAGGGGAAACTGGGTGTGGGAGTGTATGGGAACTCCCTGTACTATCTTCACAACTTTTCTGTAAAACTGAAACCATTCTAAAATTAAAATGTTACTGAAAAGGTTTTAAAAATTATATCCCATATAAATAAAATGTCCAGAATAAGCAAATCCATAGAGACAGAAGATAGAGTTGTATTTGCCTGCAATGGGGGGCTATGGAGTAACTTTATGGTATGTAAACTACATCTCAATAAAACTGTGTAAAATAAAAAGACAACAATAAGTTTATGGAAATTAAAGAGGTGCTCTGCCAAAACTAGAATCAACCAGGGAAGATGTACATACAGGATGCAGGAAGCTGGATCCATCACAAGAGAGTGGCAAAGGATAACTCCAAGATAAAGTAAAGGAACATCCCAAGCTGTTCACTGTGCAACAGGCCTAGAGAGCCAATATATCAAACAACCCAGGTTGATGGAGCTAGGGCAAGAATCCATACCTTGTATCAGATTCTCAAAGAGATTTTTGAACCAAAACTTCCATAAACCACTGCTTTAAAGGTATCTATAATAAGTCCCACCCAAAGGACAAACTACAAGACTCCTATTTTCTTTCTTTAAAAAAAAAAAATGTTTATGGGGGGGGGGGCGGGGGAGGGGGAGGCAGAGAGAGAGAGAGGAAGGACAGAGGATCCAAAGCAGGCAGAGAGCCGGATGCAGGGCTCAAACTCACGAACCACAAGATCATGACCTGAGCCAAGGTCAGATGCTTAACCGACTGAGCCACCCAGGCACCCCAAGACTCCTATTAAAAAAACAACAAACAAAGAAAAAAACAAGAATCTTTCAGATACTGCAAATCTCAAAGAGAAGAAATGTAGACAGTAATGAAGCAGATCAACACAGTTTTCCTGACTGCATATCATCAGGTAGGAATTTTAAAAAAGAAAGGAAATAGAGGCACAGTTAAAGCCTAGTGAATATGACTCCAGATGAAACGTGATACCTTATTCTACAGAGCTTATAAAATCCTGAAGCGAGAGGTGGTTTTTTTTATAATTTATGTCCTACCTACCTCAAAAAATAAGACATATAAGAAAAACAATACAAAAAATTTTAAATCACAACATTTTTAAAGCAAAGAAACATGCTCGTAAGCACCTATGGCATAACTTAAAAATTGCAAATGACAGCTTTCTTGAAATATATATTTTTAAGAAATTCAACACAGAAAAAATTATAGAAATGAATACACAAAATATTAAATGTTGTTACATGACTTCTGAAAAGTAGAAGTATGTGTGACTGCTATTTTTTCCTTATACTTTTCTGTATTTTCTGAACTTCCTACTATGAACATGTATAATCTCTATGACAAAGAGATGACACTAAAAAATATAAATAATTTTTTTTTATGAGAGAGTGAGCAGGGGAAGGGCATAGAGAGAATCCTAAGCAGGATCCATGCCCAACACAGAGCCTGATTTCACAGCTATGAGATCATGACATGACCTGAGCCGAAATTAGAGTCAGACGCCTATATATATATATTTCACAAATATTATTTCATTAAGATTCATTACAACCCTAAAAGAGATTTTACAGATAAGTAAACTGGCTCAGAGATAATAAATCACCCAACAAGTAGGACACAAAATGGGATTAGAAACCTCTCCAGACACTCTTGTCTAATACTCTTTTCACCTACTACTCTAATATTCTTTTCACCTACTACACCAGAGTGGATATCTCTTAGAACTTTAGAATTTAGGGGCGCCTGGGTGGCGCAGTCGGTTAAGCATCCGACTTCAGCCAGGTCACGATCTCGCGGTCCGTGAGTTCGAGCCCCGCGTCAGGCTCTGGGCTGATGGCTCAGAGCCTGGAGCCTGCTTCTGATTCTGTGTCTCCCTCTCTCTCTGCGCCTCCCCCGTTCATGCTCTGTCTCTCTCTGTCCCAAAAATGAATAAACGTTGAAAAAAAAAATTTTAAATTAGAACTTTAGAATTTAAAGGAGTTAAGAAATACAGTTTTGGTGTAAGGAATACTCTAAGAGTATAGATGATGTAATCTTCATCAAGAAGTCTAAAAACCATAAAATCACAAATTCTCTACTGTAATACAGAGTAGTATACTCAACCCACAGGTCATGAGAGGCTTCCTCCCTAACTAAAATCAACCCAAAATCTCCTGGATCCTTTCACTGCACCAAGCAATATCAATCTCTAAGCTGCCCTACTCTCTGGCAGTTAGGACCCTCTAGCAGATGGCCCCTCAGAGCCTTTCCTTGCTCCTGGAATGGCAGACATCCAGGAAGAGTAACAAATGAGGCTAAAATGGTAGGAGGTGGAGAGTGGAGAATGGGGGAGGAGACAACCTGCCAGTAAGAGAGCTTACTGAAACAACAACAACAACAAAAAAAGAGAGAGCGAGAGAGCGCTTACTGAGAGGAAAACACAGACATGAGGCTAGAGCCTTCTATCAGTCCTTGGAAGAAAACTAAGACTAAAAGCCACCACTGTTGTCAAAGCTTTAGGTGAAAAGCCACCACAGCTTCTTAGAAAGAGTCTAAAGAGCAAACTATGTCAATTCTTTCTCTCCACCTTCTCAATGTCCAGCATCTTCTCTCTCACGCTCTCTTGTCTGCACAAACTCTGAAAATGAATCAGTTCCACTTAGATCAACAACTGTACAAACACAGAACCCCCTTTTTCTGGAAAATCAGTAGGTCTACTAAATGCTAAGCTGAGGATCCTAGCAGAATGACTAACAGAGTAGCAATTTTCCTGCAACTGAGTTATTAATTAGGCAACAGAGACAGCGAATAGTCTTCAAGCTCTTGAAGCTATTACAGTCAAATACCATCATGTCTCCATTTCCCCCCACTATTCTTTTTTCATACTATCTATCTGATACATCCTTGTTGGCTTTATTTGTTCACTCTAGCCTCCATTACTATCCTCTGAATGGCATATTTCTAGCCAAACAGGATGACTCCATAGTGCCTAAACATGCCCAGCAGTTCCTTGTTCATCCACCTTTTACCAATCTCCATTCATATCCTACCCATATCCTCTAGGTCTAAGTCCTTCCTATCCTTCAAAACTGTATTCAAATGTCACCTTTATTATGCAGCTTTCCCTGATCACTGCCAACATATGCAACTGTTCTCCCTATTTAAATGGCAGTATTGTACCAAACTATGAATTCACTAAAGGCAAGATTACAGTTAATTCATTTCCATCCTTCAACTGGTTTCCAATGAAAGCTCAATTCTTTTGAACAGAACAAATTATTCTTTTTTTCCAGCCTGTTAATATGCCTTAAAACTTTGGTATGGGAGTCAGAGAATCAAACATTGAAAATGGTTCAAACCAACAAAATGACACCTTTGACAGAAGCTCAACCAAACTAGCATGACATCATAAAAGCTTAAAAAAAAAAAAAATCCATGCCCTTTAATCTGCTTCTATATCCCACCAAAAAGGAACCAGAAAAAAAAACTAGCACCCACTAACGTAGCACCCCAATAACACTTTTTTAAAAAAGCAATTTCTCAGGGCACCTGGGTGGCTCAGTTGGTTAAGAGTCAGACTCTTGGTTTCTGCTCAGATCATGAACTCACGGTTCCATGAGTTCAAGCCCTGCATCGGGCTCTGTGCTGACAGCTAGGAGCCTGCTTGAGATTTCTCTCTCTCTCTCTCTCTCTCTCTCTCTCTCTCTCGGCCACTCCGCCACTCATGCTGTCTCTGTCTCTCTCAAAATAAATAAGTAAACTTTTAAAAAAACTTTTGAAAAAACAATTTCTCATAGTAGAGCTATTTACAAGAAAAAGAAGAGCAAATGTATAACTAGAGCAAAGTGTAATACATCAACACAATGGAATACAATCCAACCATTAAAACAATCCACACAGTAAAAGAAAGAAAATGAAAAACATTTATTAATTACAGCTGAGTTAAGAAATCTGGCTACAAGGGCACCTGGGTGGTTCAGTCAGTTGAGCATCTGACTCTTGATTTCAGCTTGGGTCATGATCCCAAGGTCATGGTATCGAGCCCACTTCGGGCTCCGTGCTGAGTGTAAAGCCTACCTGGCATTCTCTCTCTCTTCCCCTGCCCCTCCCCCTCATGCACTCTTTCTCTCTCTCTAAAAAGAAGAAAAAAAAATCTAAATATAAACAAGGTTGATCAAAAATTTTAAAGCCAATGGCTCCCACCTAGAGGTCCAAAAGGAAATAGTAAGGATGGGGGGGTATCATTTTTAATATTTCAAAAAGCTGTATTGGAATATATGTGAAAATATTACATAAACTAACTAAAAGGTCAAATTTCTTTGCCTTTGGCTAGAAGTATATTAATCCCAAGTTGTACTTCTAAATAGCACAAAGCAATCAGAAATTGTAACTGCCAGAGTGCCTGGGTGGCTCAGTTGGTTAAGCGTCCCATTTCAGCTCAGGTCATGATCTCAAGTTCATGAGTTCAGCCCCACATGGGGCTCTCTACCGTCAGCACAGAGCTCTCTTTGGATCCTCTGTCCCCCAGCTCTCTCTCTGCCCCTCCCCTGCTCATGCTAGCACGCACGCACGCGCTCTCTCTCTCAAAAATAAAAATAAACTGGGGCGCCTGGTTGGCGCAGTCGGTTAAGCGTCCGACTTCAGCCAGGTCACAATCTCGCGGTCCGTGAGTTCGAGCCCCGCGTCGGGCTCTGGGCTGATGGCTCAGAGCCTGGAGCCTGTTTCCGATTCTGTGTCTCCCTCTCTCTCTGCCCCTCCCCCGTTCATGCTCTATCTCTCTCTGTCCCAAAAATAAATAAACGTTGAAAAAAAAAATTTTTTTAATAAAAATAAAAATAAACATAAAAAAAGTTATAACTACCAATAATGTATCTGATTGAGAATTTTTAAAAATCTAATTGTAATTTTATAAACACAGAGGGGTTTTTAGAGGACAAAACCTTCCTCTAACTTTTTATTATGAAAAGTACGATGAATTAACATGTATCCATCACTTGGTTTCAACAATGATCAATGCATGTCCAAATATACTTTACATCTATACTCCCTCATACCAAATTATTTTAAAGCAAATCTAGACATATCATTTTATCTATATTTAAGCATGTGTCTCTAAAAGACCTTTTTTCCTTTTAAGATAACCATAATATGATGATGAATACATTAATGCCAAATCTCTAGTCAGTGTTGAAATTTCCTTGGTTATCTCATACATGTTTGAAACTAGCTTTTAAAAAAAAATCACTGAATAGGGGTGCCTGGGTGGCTGAGTCAGCTCAGCGTCTGACTCTCAATTTTGGCTCAGGTCATCATCTCACAGTTGGTAAGTTCGAGCCCCACATCAGGCTCTGTGCTGACAGTGTGACGCCTGCTTGGATGAAGCCTGCTTGGGATTCTGTCTCCCGCTCTGTCTCTCCCCCACTTGCTCTCTATCTCTCTCTCAAAATAAAAATAAACTTTAAAAAATCGCTGAATGGATATAAAGAAAAATACTGTATCATGGTCTTTAATAGAAAAAAAAATGTTTACAGGAATTTTTTTTTATAAAGTTAAGAGCATGAGGAGAAAAAGTCAATTTCCCTATATAAACAAACCACAAACAAATCAAAGAAACTTTAGATCTGGGATAAAATAAGAGAATAGGGATGGTTAGAAGTAGACATGATTTTCAAAATATTTAACTATCAGTACAGTGTGGGCACCAACCAATGAGAACAAATGCTAGCCATACACATATGGTATATAGTCTAGATATCAACCCTAGATAGAGCCCTGACTAAAGAATGAGAAGAGAAGCCTGAAGAACGTGTTTCCCATACTGAAATTCAACACTACCTGCAGTGGAACAATAAGCTACAACCACATCAGTCACAACCTAAATTATCCCAAAGTCTTGATAAATACATCTTCTTCGTACAGCTATTAACTGCTGGATCACTATAGATGCAACTATTTATCCTTGAATCTATCATTTAAACTAGGCAAAGAAAGAATTCTCTTAAGCAAATAGCATGGTAAAGTGGAAAAAGGTCTTGATTCTAGCATAACCTAGACCATCGGCTGCCTGTCTCTAAAAGTTAAAACCATAATATCTGGCAATGATAATTAGGAATGTTAATACATTTCAATCTACTGCTTGTAGGTCACAGCTTTTCTGATAAGTTCTTTTAGCTTGCTAAAGAATGTAAAAGATAGTCCTGTGTGCTTATTTAGAATCCTTTTATAAACACGGGGTATCCCGTGACCATTTTAAAGTAAACCTAAAACAACATACTTGAAGGAAGGGAATGAGAGAGCTACTGAAGGGAAGTAAGAAAGGAAGCCTGGAATTCATCCTGGTTCAATACCATCAATTGAGCCTTATGCAAATCTTCTCTTCCTAGGCTCCAATTTCTCCACCTTCCATAAGGCACCTCCTGCCAACTTTCCAGTCTTACCTCCTACCTACCCCCTCCTTCCCTCTATAGATATTATCCACACCAAATCACTTGTAGTTCCTAAAATTTGGCATGCTTTATCATGTCTTCATTCTTTTGTAGATGCTGTTCTCTGCCTAGAATAACCTTCAAACCCTTCTTTGCCTGACTGGCCAATCTACATTTATTCAAGTGACTGCTATCAAAATCTAAGGTATTCCAACAATGTTGCCAATTCTGCAGCTCCAAGTTCTTCTGAAACTTCTCTGTGGGAGCTATTGTCAGAGCCATTTTACTGGTCATAAACAAATCTCCTTTGAATGTAACATGGTTTTCAGTTCCCTCACTACCCTAGCTCCTAGAACTAGAATCTAGGTGTGTGGTCTAACAGATGTCATTTAAAACAGGACTATCCATTTTCTCTTTTTTGACAATCTCTCTCCATTAACACAAGCTAAAATCACAACTTTTGCCATAAATCAAAGTTGCAGCCAACCAAAAGCCTTACATTTTAGTGCTGCTATTGTAAGGGTTAAATTGTAGTGTAGGGCTAACCTGTAGCCTTAAGAAATAACAACTTTGTTTTAACACTGTAGATTAAGAGATAACAGCCTTGCCCTATCAATCAAGGGAACACAAGTTCAAGGAAAATCATCTGGATTAGTATTTGATTGGATTGGGGCAAGGGCATGTCTGAACTGTTTCCACCCCCATCTGGGAACTATTTCTTTGTTCTGTTCCCAGGTGATGATAAGACGCTTTGGTGGGCTATAAAAACTCTGTACCCCGGCTGTTCGAGACCGCACTCTGGTCAAGAGTGTAGGTCCCAATCGGTTGGCGTTGCCTCTCATTGCAATAAATTTTGTTGTGACTGTCACTGGTGCCCGTATCATTCTGTTTCAGGAGTCGTGTGGATGTAACAGCTATTAAGTCACATTTTTTTTTTTTTTTAGAAAATCTTCTTTTTATACTGCTACTTTTGTATCACCTGCTTCATCATACAGCTCAAATCTCTCTCCTACTCCATGTATATCCTAATCATTCCCATCAAAACATCCCTGAATCCAGGTCATGACCTCACAGTTCGTGGGATTGAGCCCCACATCAGGCTCTGTGCTGACAGCATGGAGCCTGCTTGGGATTCTTTCTCTCCCTCTCTCTCTCAAAATAAAAATCTCTCACAGCCCCTCCCCTGTGCGCATGCACTCTCTCTCTCTCAAAATAAAAATAAACGTTAAAAAAATTTTTTTATAAATCCCTGAATCCAAAAATGGTGGTGAAATATTCCCCACTTCTACCAGTCTACTCCCTTAAAGAAAATGTGATTGATCTGACCTAACATGTTCCTAGGAGCCCCTTAAGGGCTCTTAATAACGAGTTTCCTGGGGCAGCTGGGTGGTTCAACTGGTTAATCGACCAACTCCTGATCATGATTTCATGGTTCGTTGAGTTCCCCCACTGTCAGTGCAGAGCCTGCTTGGGATTCATTCTCTCTCTCTCTCTCTCTCTCTCTCTCTCTCTCTCTCTCTCTCTCTCATTCTCTCTCTCTCTCTCTCTCTCTCTCTCTCTCTCTCTCTCTCTCTCCCTCCCTCCCTCCCTCCCTCCATACCCACCCCCCACCCCCTCCTGTGCTCTCTCTCCTGCTCCCTCTTAAAATAAGTAAAATAAACTTAAAAAAATAATAATCATCAGTTTCCTTTTCTAAATTCACATACTACATCCTTAATAAGCCATTCTAGATTTTGACTAGAAATGTCAAGCTCTTACCTTCTGAGTCTTGAAAATATGTCCTTTTGTGGTAATTCCATATTCCTTAGATGTTACTGACAGCAACTAAATGATCTCATCCCAAAACTCTTTCCGAACTCTGGGGTATAATTTGTTTGGGTCTAGAGACTTGAATTCATTCACAGGAATTAAATGCTCCAATATAAATGCTTAATGATCTCAGGTTTCAGTCTCCTCTCAGTAACTCAGTTCTATCCTTTCCAATCTATAGATAATTTACCATGACAATGCAGGGAGGAGCTTTTGGGACCATTTCATTTCAGTCCTGGGATTTTTGGTTTTTTCAAATGTGGTTACCTGGGATTTCACATTTAGAGTACTACCTAGCATAAAATACCCTTCTTGAAGAAATACTTAGCACAATGAACATTTCTTTTTGTTTGTTTCTTTTTAGGTTCTTCAAAACAAATCCATAAAACTGTGAGAGGAAGCAGAGATGCTAATTATAACAGTTCTTTTTACCACAGCAGCAAAAACTGAACTAGCCAATCTATTACAAAATAAGGCTAAAGAAGAATTCTAAAAATGAATACACCTCTGCTACCACAGAGACAAGAAAATGTGTAGCCAAAAATTTAAATTCTTCCTCAAGGTGGAAAATATCTCCATAACTCATCAATATTATCAACCTACAAATATTTACTGAATGTGCAAGACATTTAAAACAATTCACCCAAAACCTCACATCTTATACCCTCCCATCAAATTCAAGCTATAAATATAAGCACAGAGTGATGTTTTCTCCATTCAGCCACCATGGGATAGAGAATTGTCTACCCCACACTCAGCCGTTCTACTACGTTACTACATTATTCCATGCTCGAACAATTTATTAATCTTGACTGAGTTCCTACTATGTACACAGCTCTAAGCTAAATGGTATAGAGACATAAAAATTTATCATTAAAAACCAACACCTCCTGGAATTCATGAAGACATGTGAACAAATCTGTATCTCCTTCTCTGGGTAGACAGGACTTACAAATCTACAGAAGCCTCTCTTCCAGATGAAGCTAGGAAGGTACTACAGTATATCCTGTGATATAAACACTATGATTGGTAAAGGAAACAAGACTTTAAACACAGGCAAATCTAGATTCAAATACTAGTTGCATACCCTGATGAATTTTAAGTAACCTGCCCAAGCTCTTTCTTCAATAAATCTGTTTCCTCATCTTTAGCACAGGGATAATAATACCTTGATAGGCCCATTAAGGGACTAAGTGAGTTAACATATGTAAAGGGACATAGTTGTAAAGAGCACAAGAGCTACCCAACAAATATTAGCTCCTTTCCTCCCAAAAGGACAGCCATACATGCAAGAGTCACCTCTAAATCTTTAACCATGAAAATGACACAGAAATGCCTTAGAAATTCCCAAATTCTTCCCAAGGAAGCCTCTTCTGCATAGAAGTGACAACATATATCGTGTATCTGCCCAAAGCAGAGTTCAGAGCAGCAAACATGGCTGTACCAAGAACACTAACATATCCCTAAATCCAAATTCCAACCCACAGTTTATAATAAAGGACCACCTCCTCACTTCCTCTAGAGTGTACAAGGAGATTTAAGAATCTCCTGTCAGGTTACCCTCAATAACAAAAGTGAGTTCTCTTTACCCTTCAGACCTCTACCTCTTATGTAATATTCGTTTTTCTTTTTTTTTTTTTTTTTTTTTTTTCAGTTTCCTAAGCACTAAAATTTTACCAGCTGGTACTAAATCAAAGCACAAAGACACGCATTTGTTTTACTAAACTGCTATTAAAAGCACTGTATTGGTCATATCAAAGCCTTGTTGTACCACAGGCCCAGCTGTGAGAGCAATGGAAATGTTTCTCTTCCATTGTGCAGAATATTGAAAAGTGGTGCATATGCGCATGCGCGCATGAGCAGGGTAAGAGCGTTTTTCAGGCAGTACAGAGTAGTGTCACAGCATAGTGATTAAGAGGGTTAGCTCTGAGACTGCAAATCTAAATGTGAAAGACAGAACAATAAAGCTTTTAGGAGGAAACACAGAACATCTTTGTGACTTTGCAACAGCAAAAATATCTTAAACAGAATATAAAATGCAATAAACATAAAGAGAGAAAACTGATAAATCGGATTATATTATAACTAAAAACTTTTGTTCCTCAAAAGCCACCATTAAGAGAATGAAAATGAAACACAGAGATTAGAAGGAGATATTTTCAGAGGCGCCTGGGTGGCTCAGTTGGTTGAGTGTCAGACTCCTGATTTTGGTTCAGGTCATATCTCAGGGTCATGGAATCAAGCAAAGCGTGGAGCCTGCTGGAGAAGCTCTCCCCCACCCCAACCCCTACCCCTTCCCCTGCTCTAGCTCTCTCTCTCTCTCTCTCTAAAAAAGTAAAAATATTTTTAAAAGGAAATATTTTCAGTACATGTAACTAACAAAAGACTCTTATCTAAAACATATAGGGGCCCCTGGGTGGCTCTCTCAGTTGAGCATCTGACTTCGGCCAGAGTCATGTTCTTGCAGTTTGTGAGTTCAAGCCTGACATCAGCTCTCTGCTGTCACTGCACAGCCTGCTTCAGATCCTCTGTCTCCTTCTCTCTCTGTCTCTCCCCTACTTGTGCATGCACTCTCAAAAATAAATAAACATTAAAAAAAAATAATAAAACATATAAAGAATTGATCCATTAGATCAATAAGAAAAAAAAAAAAAAGACCGCCTGAAAGAAAAATGGCCAAAGACAGATACTTCTAAAAAGAGGGAATACAAATAAATGTCTGATAGGGCACCTGCCTGGTTCAGTCAGTAGAACATAAGACTCTGGATCTCAGGATTGTGAGTTCAAGCCCCACAATGGGCATGAAGCCTACTTTAAAAAAACAAAAAACAAATGTCTGATAAACTTTTGAGAGGTGCTCAGCTTTAATAGTCATCCAGGAAATGCAAATTTAAGTAATGCAATACCACTACACAACCACCAGAATGGCTAAAATAAAAAGGAAGGAAAATACCAAGTATTGATGAGAACAGGGAGCAACTCACTGCACTGCAGGAGAGATTGTAAAGTGGTACAACCACTGTGGAAAACAGTATGGCAGTACATGTACTTACTAAAGCTGAACATATACCTATGACCCAACAATTTCACTCCTAGGTAAACATGCAAAAGAACAAAGGGAATGTTCACAAAAAAGCCACATACAGCAATGTTCATAATATAACACTATTGTAATACTCAAAATCTAGAAACTACCCACAGTGTCATCAACAGTAGAACTGAGAGATAAAGTGTGATACAGGTACATAATGGAAAACTATACAGCAGTAAGAATCTAAAGCTACTTATAACAATATGAATGAATCTCTCAAACATAATGTGCAAAAGAATCCAAACACAAAATAGCACAGCTTTTGATTACATTTATACAAATTACAGACAGGCAAAACTAATCAATCCTGTTAGAAGTCAGGTTACCCTTGGTAGGTGAAAGAGCAAATACTGACTGACAAGGGCACAGGAAGGATTTTGGGGTACTGGAAACACAGGTATGATCTGTTTGTGAAAATACACCACAGTGTGCACTTTGATATGTGCACTTTACCGCATTATATATTGATTTCAATAAAGTATTTTACTCTTAAAAAAACTAAACTCCACATTCTGACAGATTTGAGTTTGAATCCCAGTCTTTCCATCTGTTAGCTGAATAGTCTTACGTAAGTTATTTAACCATATTGTGCATCAGTGTCCTCACATATAAAATGGGAATAACAGGGGCGCCTGGGTGGCTCAGTCGGTTAAGCGTCCAACTTCGGCTCAGGTCATGATTTTACAGTAGGTTGGAGCCCTGCATTGGGCTCTGCACTGACAGCTCAGAGCCTGGAGCCTACTTCCGATTCTGTGTCTCCCTCTCTCTCTGCCCCTCCCCCACTCGCACTCTGTCTCTGTCTCTTGCAAATAAATAAATGTTTAAAAAAAATTTTAATGGGAATAACAGAACTTACCACATGTGGTTGCTAATGGCCCAAATGAGATAATGTATGTAGTACTATTACCCTATGTCCACTTTGCATCCATGTCAAAATTATATAGAAAGTTAAGTGATGCAACGGTGCCTGGGTGACTCAGTTAGTGTCCAACTCTTTCTCGATTTCAGCTCAGGTCATGATCTCACAAGTTCATGGGATCTCACAGTTTATGGGATTGAGCGTACTGGGCTCAGTGCTGACAGCACAGAACCTGCTTGGGATTCTCTCTCACCCTCTCTCTCTGCCCCTCTCTCATTCACGCTCTCTCCCTCTCTCTCAAATAAATACATAAACTTTTTTTTAAAAAAAGAGCAATAAGATACTCAAGATTTGTATAAAGTAATACAGTGTAAAATTATTTATAAAAAGTATAAATCACCCAAGTGCCAAATAATCATTAAAAATTCTACAGTTTATAGAGTGTATTACGCTAAGCAAAATAAGTCAGAGAAAGACAAATACATGATTTCACTCATATGTGGAATTTAAGAAACAAAACTGATGAACTGAGGGGGAAAGGTAAGAAAAATAAGATAAAAAACAGAGGGAGACAAGCCACAAGAGACTCTTAAATACAGAGAACAAACTGAGTGTTGCTGGTCGGGTGTTGGGTGGGGGTAAGGGCTAAATGGGAGATGGCACTAAGGAGGGCATTTGTTGGAATGAGCACTGGGTGTTATGTGTAAATGACGAGTTACTAAATTATATTCCCAAAATCATTATTATACTATTTTAACTAACTTGGATTTAAATTAAAAACAAATCCTACAGTTCACCCGTACTTTGGAATTAAATAACATTTAAAATCGTATATATGAAGAATATTTAATGGCATGAGAATATTTTTAATTAAGACATTTTTAATCACCATGGGAAAATTATGGACATATAATTCAAAAGGCAGTATATACACAATTGCACTTCTCTTATGACCCCAATTTATAAATACATACTAGTGTACATATGTATTTTTCACTGCAAGCATTTTTCAAGTTTTGATTTATTTCCTGACAAAATATTCCTAATACACAGTTTCCACAAATGAATGAAAAAAAGATAATCAACACAATGGAAACATGAACAAAAGACCTGAACAGGTAATTCCTAGAATATACAAAGGTACATGAAATATATGAAAAGATGCTCAGCCTCACAAATAATTACATTCAGATTAAAACAAGATATTTTCCTCCGAGCAGAATGGAAACATTTTAGAAAAACCAGAACATTTTATTACAGATGTAGAGAAACTGGAATCTTAAAAAGTGGTGGTGAGAGATCGCGAGTGGGGAAAGGGCAGAGAGAGAAGAGACAGAGAATCCCAAGCAGGCTCCACTCACTGTAAGCACAGAGCCCGATGTGGGGCTGGATCTAACTGTGAGATCATGATCTGAGCCAAAACCAAGTGTCAGATCCTTAACTGACTCCAGGTGAGCCCTGCTTCTCTCTCTCTCTCTCCCTCCCTCTCTCCCTCTCTCTCTCTCTGCCCCTCGTAGGGTTCTCTTTCTCTCTGCCCCTTGCTCACTTGCGCCCTCTCTCTCAAAAATAATTAAATTTGAAATATTCCATAGATTTATATATTGATGTAGGAAATTCCCCAACGCAGGGCTTGAACTCACAACCCAGAGATCAAGGTCTGAGCTGAGATCAAGAGTCAGAGGCTTAACCAACTGAACCATCCAGATGTTCCTGACGTGGGATATTCTTTTAAGATGTTATTTATAAATACATTACATGTTATAATTTGAAATAAATACCCTTTTTACTTCAGTTTGTCTGAATGAGTTTCTGCTCCTTAGAATTAACTCTTCACTGGGATCAATAAAATTTCAAGAGAATACTTCATATTGAGAAATAACTCATGACAACATTAATTGAAAAAAATCAAAACACAAAATTTTACATTTCACTTTATCACAATATGTAAAAGTATATATACATACACCCACACATAGTAAAAACTAGAAAGAATTGATCTGGGTGATGGTTATACACATGCATACACATATAAAAATATATCAAGCTATATTCTTAGGATCTGTGTTTAAATTTTACTGCAATAAAAATGTTTAAAACTAGAAGGAACTACATAAAGACATCAAAATACTAACAACTTAAATCTGGATAGAAGAATTATGAGTCACTTATTTCTATACCTTTCTAAAATTTTTAAATTCCCTATAAGAAATATGTATTTTATAACTGTTTTATTTTTAGATAGACAAAAATACCATGATCTTCAAACATGTTTTTTCTAACCCTCAGATTCTATAATTTATGTACAGGTCCACAAGTGTTTTTGCACAAATGAATAAATCAGAGGCCATGTTTTTTTTCAGGGTCACACCAGAGCTAAGCCTTCCGTAGTAAATTTTGCCAGATATAAACGACAAAGCTAGAGAACAGAACTTGTTCACTCTCCAGAACCCCAAGGACACACCACAATCTGCTTCTCTCTCAAGGAACTGACCTTTTCTGCAGTTACAAGTGGTTTACATTCCTGACTCCTCAGAAGACTATTAGCAATTGTATCTCACAGCTATGCAAACAAGTGTCCCATCACTAAGTTGGTCTTTCAGTAAGAGAAAGGTTTGTGGTAGCGGACTTTGGAGACAGGGAAAACAGGCTTCCAATTCTTGCTATATAATTCTTGCACATGATTTAAATTCTCTGCACTTTACGTCCCAAATCTATAAAATGGGGATAATGCCCTCTCACACCTGGCATTGAAGTGTACTCAATAAACAATAGATACTTATTAATTTAATTATCATCTATTATAACAAGGATGAAATGCTACTCTAACCTCACTTTCTTCCTGTGTTCCCTATGACCTACAGTGTCCTTGTCAGTGGGATGGCAGGCTAAGACTAGCACAAACGTAGATAGAACAAAGCTAACTGGTCCTTATGGAAACTGACTCAATGACCTTGGCCTCATTAAATGCACCACACTCATAACCAACTGAGCTAAGCAGCCCACAGAACTGGATCAGCAGACCAACAATCCTTCACAAAACACTAAATACCTTCCTAAAAGATAAAACCGTAAGTGCTTACATACTACTTTCCACACAATAGAAATGCTGGGGAAAGAATGTGTTTCATATAGATGTTGTGAAAAAATTGGGCTAGGAGGGGTGCCTAGGTGGCTGTTATTTAAGTGTCTGATTTCGGCTCAGGTCACAATCTTATGATTCTTGGGTTCGAGCCCCACACGGGGCTCTGTACTGACAGTTTGGAGCCTGCTTGGGGTTCTCTCTCTCTCCCTCTCTCTCTCTCTCTCTCTCTCTCTCTCTCTCTCTCTCTCTGCCCCTCTCCCACTCATGCTTTTTTCTCTCTCTCAAAATAAATAAGTAAACTTTAAAAATATGGCCTAGGAGAAGAATATTAAACAACTCTAGCAATGAAAGGGATTAAATACTATTTGGACATATAGAACTTCAGAGTTAGCAAATTTAATGGATGTCAGTTTAGCAGTTGATATTTCTAGATATTTGTTTTGGTTTTCCCCAACAAGAGATTGTGATCCTAAGTCAAAAGAACTGGTTAGACAAATTAAAACCAGATTCATTTAAAAAAAAAAAAAATCAGGTTCATCTTAACTATTATAAAATTTAGCTTAAGAAATTTTTTTTAATGTTTATTTATTTTTTGAGAGAGAGACAGTGCGAGCAGAGGAAGGGCAGAGAGAGAGGAAGACACAGAATCAAAAGCAAGTTCCAGGTTCTAAGCTGTCAACGCAGACTCTGACATGGGGCTCGAACCACAAACCATGAGATCATGACCTAAGCTGATGTCAGACACTTAACCAACTGAGCCACCCAAGTGCCCCTAAAATTCAGCTTTATAAATTAAAATTTATAAAACAATTGGAATGCAGTACAAAATGTCTCTTCCATCACCATCTTACTGCCACACCTGACTTTGGCCCTGGACTTTTTGAGTATGGGAAAACAATCAATACTATTCCTCTCTTCTACTGACCTCCACATTTCTTCACTTACTCAGCACTTAGAAAAGTTGTGGAAGCTTGGCTTGAATGCTAAAAGTTAAGTCCTATGCTTTATATCAGGAAAAAAGTGGAGAGGCGGCACCTGGTGGTTCAGTCAGTTAAGCATCTGACTTCTACTCAGGTCACAATCTCACGGTTTGTGGGTTCGAGCCCAGCATCAGGCTCTGTACTGACAGCTCAGAGCCTGAAGCCTGCTTCAGATTCTGTGTCTCCCTCTCTCTCTGCCCCTTCCCTGCTCATGATCACTCTCTCGCTCTCAAAAATCAATAAACATTAAAAAAAAACTGAATAGGCAGCCTCTATCAGTTCATAATTAATAGAGCAAATCTTTTATCAAGCAACTATTATGTATAAGCACTGTCTTCTAAGAAATTTGTCTAGCTGACTCTCAGACAAAAGGAATTTGTAACATAGCTCTGTAATATTTTGTTTTGTTTATTTGTTTTGTTTATTTTTTTTAATTTCTATTTATTTATTTTGAGAGACAGAGAGAACACAAGCAGGGGAAGGACAGAGAGAGAGGAAGAATCCCAAGCAGGATCCACACCATCAGTGCAGAGTCTGACATGGGGCTTGAACTCACAAACTATAAGATTATGACCTGAGCCAAAAGCAAAAGTCTGACGCTTAACCAATTGAGCCACCCCAGTGCCCCAATATAACATTGCTCTGTAATGTTTTAATTTTTATAATGACCTATAGTTTTTAGAATCAGCAAAAAAAATAAGAAGAAATTTTTTAATGGTCATTGCCAAATAAAGACTTTGGGAAAAACAAGAAGAGACACCTAACTCACCTAAAATAAAATCTCTAGTTTCCTTCAACAATCTAACAATAATATCTATCTTCACAACTAGGCTAAAACAGGGTCGGGGGCCATTATTTTAAAAGTACAAAAGCAAAAAGAGGAAAAGGGCATCAGAGACAACACAATGGGGAAAAGAACCAAATCCTTTGACATTCCTGGAAAGTAATTCTAAAGTTATGATAATAAAAATGCATGTAATTTGTTATAAATTGGTTTTATTCACTTATGTTATAAATCATGGCTTATGATTATTATTTCTAAATCATCTCCTCATCTCTTCCTGCCTTTAAGAATTCTGAAACTTTCTTTGTTGTATCCCATCATACTCTTTCATTATACAGAATATGATAAACCGGGGCATGTGGGTGGCTCAGTTGGTTAAGTGTCCAACTCTTGGTTTTAGCTCAGGTCATGATCTCACGGTTCATGGGTTTGAGCCCCACATCGGGCTATGCCCTGGCAGCACGGAGCCTGCTTGGGATTCTCTCTCTCCCTCTCTCTCTGCCCCTCCTCCACCCATGCTGTGTCTGTTTCTCTCAAAATAAATAAACTTAAAAAAAAGCAGGGTGGGGGGCACTTGGGTGGCTCAGTCAGTTAAACATCAGACTTTGGCTTAGGTCATGATCTCACAGTTCATGGGTTCGAGCCCAGCATCAGGCTCTGTGCTGACAGCTCAGAGCCTGGAGCCTGCTTCAGATTCTGTGTCTCCCTCTCTCTGCCTTTCCCGTGCTCTCTCTCTCTCTCTCTCTCTGTCTCTCAAAAACAAAATAAACAATATAAATAAATAAATAATGAATGAATGTATGAATGAATGTGGTAAACCAAAAGTCACAGCCAGCACACAAACTACAACCACAAAATATACAAACTGCAGCCTATACTGAGTGATGTCTGTGGCTAACAGATGCAAACCTTTTTTTTTTTTTTTCAAAGAAAAGAAACCTCAGACAAAGAAGCATTAAACATCCTGAAATAGCCACACAAAAAAAGGGAGCTTCTTAGAAACAAAGCCTTGGTAACTACTTGATCTATGAAAAACATTTTCGGAACTGATTAAGAGTGGCGTAGACTTGAAAAAATATATATATAACAACCAGCCCTAACAACAATTCAGAAAATGAGTGACCTGATTCTTCTTCTGACAGAGCTCCTCTACTGCAATGTGGGCTGAGGACTGAATTAAAGAGGTCACATCATATAAAACTCTTGCTATTCAATGATTAAGCCATTGCTTCAGTTTTCCCAAATCTATGACTCAAAACAATAATCTCATCAATGGTGACAGAAGACAGAAGACCTGGATTCTAATAGTTCTTTCCAACTTGTTGGGTAACAATGGACCAAATTTTTTTTTTCAAGTGGTGCTGAAAAAATTAAAAAACTATTTAAAAGTACACTGCAAAACTATGAAGTCACTTGCAAATATTAATCATTACCATCTGCCACAAGTGGTGGCTAGACTATCTCTGATTTCTAGCTCTGACTTTTTAAATTCTATGACCAATATTAATGAATGCATGCTCATTTTTTAGTGTGTTGTGCCAACTAGAAATAGTTTAGAAGTCACGGAATCCCACACTCACAGAGGAATGAAGCTTAACAAGAGGAACCTCCAAAGACCTTCTCCCTATTGAGGCCTCTCAGCACTCCATGAAACTCTATTTTAGACTAACTCAGCTAGCAGTCCCTGGTGGCTCAGTTGGTTAAGCATCCAACTCTTGGTTTTGGCTCAGGTCGAAATGTCAGTTCATGAACTCAAGCCCTATATCAGGCTCTGCACTGGCGGTGTGGAACCTGCTTGGGATTCTCTCCCTCTCCTTCTCCCTCTCCCCCTCCCCTGCTTGCTCTATCTCTCTCAAAATAAATAAATAAACTTAAAAAAAAAAAATAGACTAACCCAGTTAGTTCAGCCCATACAGTAGATAACAGAGGGCCTAGCAAAAGTCTGACCCGACTTACCCATCACACTAATGAACAAAAAAATATTACTAACCTGGCTCTCTTTAATAGGAAACTATGACAGATTCCATGGATCACCATCAAGCAAATATCCTAAGTATAATATCTGAGAAACCTGATAATCTAAACTATACCTATACCTGTTTCCATCTTACTTCATGGAGTCATATCTGAACCTCTGGGAGCATACTGAAAATGGCTTGAGAGCTGGCATATGCTCTCATTTTCTACCATAATAAGACTCTGTCACTCCTAAATTTACAGTTCAGGACTCCATATACTCCAAACTAAAATCAGTCATCACAGAACATCTGGAACACAGACATATGTTCAATATCTGCCTCACTTAATAACTTTTGAGAACTAGGGGCACCTGGGTGTCTCAGTCAGTTGAGCATCCAACTTCAGCTGAGGTCATGATCTCACAGTTCGTGGGTTTGAGCCCAAGTCAGTCTCTGTGCTGACAACTTGGAGCCTGGAGCCTGCTGCACATTCTGTGTCTCCCTCTCTCTCTGTCCCTTCCCCACTCATGCTGTCTCTCTCTCAAAACTAAACAAACATTAAAAAAAATTTTTTAGTTAACTTTTGAGAACTACATCTTAAAATCTAACAATAAAAGCCTATGTGTAAGCACTAAATTCCCTAAGAAGTTACCAGCTTCTAAAAAGTAAGTGTTTCTCTCTTTTGCTGGATCCTATGCCATATCCAGCAGGTTCCCTCATGTGTACCTAGGTTTCTGAGAGACTTCTAAGACCTCTTGACAGTAATTCATATCCAGGGATAGCAACAGGGAATTAAGGAGCCAAGTCCAAGAATTCCTGTCTGCCAGAGTCAGCCAGAAAACAAGCTTACAAAAGACATAAAACTGGAAATGGGTGTTGCCAAAGGACGCCTTAGGCAAAGAAAACTATTTCTAATCTAGGAAGGAAGAAAGGACCAAGCAGAGTCTAAGAGAATCTGGTTTAAGCACCGAACACTGTGACTCAGGATTTCCTTCTCAGAAGAGAAGAGCAAGGCTCCAGTGCCATTCAAGCAAAATCCACTTACTTTCAGTGTGATCCTCCATACCTGAGGGAGTGCAAAGTGAGGTTCTGTTTAAAAATATACAGTCTTGGGGCACCTGGGTGGCTCAGTCGGTTGAGCCTCCAACTTTGGCTCAGGTCATGATCTCAAGGTTTGTTGAGTTCGAGCCCCGCGTCGGGCTCTGTGCTGACAGCTCAGAGCCTGGAGCCTGTTTCAGATTCTGTGTCTCCCTCTCTCTCTGACCCTCCCCTGCTCATGCTCTGTCTCTCTCTCTCTGTCAAAGATAAATAAACATTAAAAAAAATTAAAAGAAAAATATACAGTCTCTACAACTAAATTTAGCATGTAATTTTAAACTGCCTTGGACTGCTCTGCTTTCTATGTGTTGGTCTCTTCTCTTGACCTCTCCTTTACTCTACTTTAGAAAAGGAAATACATGACTAACTTAGGAAATCTCTTGTTATAGCAACCTTGACCTCTGTAAGTTATCAAAGATGCCTAAGGTAAGCTATCAGGATTTGAGTTTTGCTTCAGTTAGGAGTCTGGGATTCAGAGCAGAGAACACTTTATACAATGACCATAAGAGAATCTGCACAGAATTGACAGACTGGTAGAGGAAAATAAAAATAAAATAAAAATTAGTTTGAGGCACCTGGGTGGCTCAATCGGTTAGGCTTCTGACTTCGGCTCAGGTCATGATCTCATGGTTCGTGAGTCCCACAATGGGCTCTGTGCTGACAGCTCAGAGCCTAGAACCTGCTTTGGATTCTATGTCTCCCTCTCTTTCTGCCTCTCCCCTGCTCACGCTCTGTCTCTCTTTCCTTCAAAAATAAATAAACCTTAAAAAAAAAAACCTCGGGGGTGCCTGGGTGGCTCAGTCGGTTGAGCATCTGACTTCGGCTCAGGTCATGATCTCACAGCTCGTGAGTTCAAGCCCCGTGTCGGGCTCTGTGCTGACAGTTCAGAGCCTGGAGCCTGCTTCAGATTCTGTGTCTCCCTCTCTGTCTGCTCCTGACCCACTCATATTCTGTCTCTGTCTCTCTCAAAAATAAATAAACATTAAAAATAAATAAATAAATAAATACCTCTGGGTGGTTTTTGAATGAATAAATAAATAAATAAATAAAAATTAAAAAAATAAAAAAATAAATAACTCGTATTGGCTCTCTGTTTGAACCTGGCTCATCAAACTTTTTACAGCCACTTCATCTCTGGAAAGAAATAGCCTTCTTTTTTTTTTTTTTTTTTTAAATATAAGATATCCTTCTTAGCCAGCATGCATATGTAAATCAAAACTACAATGAGGTATCTTCACACCCACCAGGATGCCCATAATCAAAAATAAAGATAATAAGTGTTGGTGAAGACATGGAGAAAGTAGAATCTTCATACACTGCTAGTGGGAATGTAAACTGGTATAGTTGGTCTGGAAAACAGTCTGGCAATTTCTCAAAAGGTTAAACAGATGCCGTATGACCCAACAATTCCACTCCCAGGTATATACCCAAGAGAAATGCAAATATATGTCCACACAAAAACATATACACAAATGTGGGGCACTTGGCTGGCTTAGTTGGTAGAGCATATAACTCTTGATCTCAGAGTTGTGAGTTCAAGCCCCACACTGGGTGTGGGCCCTACTGAAATTAATTAATTAAAAAAAAATTATACAAATGTTCACAGCAGCATTATTCATAGTGATCAAAAACTATAAACAACTCAAATGTCCATCAACTGATGGATAAATAGAACATGGCATATTCATACAGCAGGATATTATTCAGCCATAAAAAGAAATAACATACTAATACATGCTACAACATGGATTAACCTTAAAAATGTACTAAATGAAAAAAGCCAGTCACAGAAGACCATATATGACTTCATTTATATGAAATGTCCAGAATAGGCAAATCTATAGATATCAAAAGTAGATTAGTGGTTGGCTAGTGCTGAGAGAGAGTTGGAAGGAAATGGAGAGTGACTGTTAATGGGTGTGGGTCTTGGGGGGGGGGAGGAGCACCAGTGATAAATAACTGACTACACTCATGATTGAGCAACTCTGTGAATATACTAAAAAATTACTCAATTATATATATATTTTTTTAAGTTTAAGTAATCTCTACATGCAACATGAAGCTCAAACTCCCGACCCAGAGATGAAGAGCTGCATGCACTTCCAACTGAGCCAGCCAGGGATCCCTGAGTTGTACACTTTAAATAAGTGAATTATACGGTAGATGAATTATATCTCAATGAAGTTGTTTATATATATGTTAAGGAGAGAGAACATACGCATACAAGTGATAAAACAAAACAAATGGAGCAAAATGTTAATCAGTGAATCTGGAAAAAGGATATGTTGAAGATCTTTCTACTATTCATGTGAATGTTCAGTGTGAAATTATATGAAAAGAAAAAGCTAAAAAAAATAAGATCTCTCTCATGAGAATCACACACAGTATTCTTTCTTAACATAAAACAGAAACCAGGGCACCTGGGTGGCTCAGTCGGTTGAGCGTCTGACTTTAGCTCAGGTCATGATCTCGTGGTCTGTGAGTTCGAGCCCCGCATCGGGCTCTGTGCTGACAGCTCAGAGCCTGGAGCCTGCTTCGGATTCTGTGTCTCCCTCTCTCTCTGCCCCTACCCCACTCATGCTCTGTCTCTCTCTTTCTGTCAAAAATAAATAAACATTAAAAAAAAAAAATGAAACAGAAACCTGTACTAGAAAAACTGACATAATGTCTGCTCCTGCCCCTGCCAAACAAATATTTTACTTGCCTTTTTATTTGTCCCCTCTACTCAATGGACTGCTTCAAAGCATCACTCAAGTAGCAGAAAAGAAGAATGAAATGTGGCAAGGGAGAAAAATATTCTCTTTCTCAGGTCCTCAGTTTCTTCATCTGTAAAATCATAAGGTTATATAATCTCTTGAAGAGAGCTTCCATGTTTGACATGCCATGATTCTTAATGTTCTAAATTCATTGCTCAATATGGTTAAGGAGGAGTATGATCTCACCAGGCCTCTGACCTTCCTAGTCAGTAAACATTTTTTCCTCTCTTCAAACGGTGACATTAAGAGATGATTTCAGTGTATTCTCAGTGTTCTAAATAGGCTCATACAGGATACTGGCCAGTCTCATTTCTATATTCCCAAGCCCTTCTCCTCAATTCTTGGCAGGATACTGGCCAGTCTCATTTCTATATTCCCAAGCCCTTCTCCTCAATTCTTGGCAGGATACTGGCCAGTCTCATTTCTATATTCCCAAGCCCTTCTCCTCAATTCTTGGCAAAGTCCTTTGCTCAGAGCCTGGGACAACTGGAGTAGTGGATGCAAGAACCAAGAAAACTCACATCTCAACGCTGGGCACAGGTAGTTCAGAGGAACTTAAAAAAGGTAAAAAACAGGTCGCAAGTATTCTAGAATCTTAATTCTCACTCAGAAACAGGGAAAGTAAACTCAGGAATCCTATCTCATGGTAAGCCTTCTCCTGCAGTCAGTGGTGGTGACCATAAGAAGAAAAGGGAGAAACAAAAATGCCCAGGACACCCATCCATCAAAGGATAAGAGTGGGAATGGACTCTACTGCCATCTGCCTCCCCACTCAGGCTGAGCCAACAGTAATGAAAACGTAGGTTGAAAGCAATTCTTACAGATTTGCTTATCTATCCCACAAACTCAAAAAGCCAACAAGCAGATACTATTTCCTAAAGCTGGCTAGACTTAGGATTCATTCATTGATTACCTTCCTCTCTTCACAACCCAAAATACTTCCTCAACTAACCAGAAAGAAAACAATTTTCTTACCTTCCTCCGTTCCCTGCACAAGTAACTAAATGACTTGCCTAAATACTTAAATCTGCAAAAAAGGGGAAGAGGTGACAGGGAGAGACTCCTATAAAATCCAATGATTTGAGTTTATATTCAACGCAGCAAGCTCTATGGTTATTGTTGCAACCAGAGATTGAATCTAAGCTCTCCACTTATTGTTGCAACCAGAGAATGAATCTTAATCCTTCTCCACAAAACTAAGGAACACTGAATGTCTTTGATTTGCTTGTTCAGGACTCACTTTTTTAAAAGCATAGAAGCTATGTGAGGTATAGAACTTAATTTGCCTGGAGAGAACATAGACTCCTCATACCTCCCTAAAGAACCTGGGTACAGTTCACAATTTACTATAGTTTCACTTACTATGACATCATCAGTTTGGGAGCTATAAGGCTCGCTAAGGAGAGAAAATACACCCTGGAGAGTCTCAATACTGACCTGCATAGAGCTATTTGTATTCTGTTTTATTTTATTCAGATTCCCTCTGGGTCGTCCAGATTCCCCTACCAACTCACCAGAAATGAAATGAAGGAAAAAAGAAAACCTTCAATCAGTGCCTATTCGAACAAAGGCCACCTACTGAATAAATGGTCTTGGCATTCCACCACTGCAACCACACTTAAAAAGACAAAAAAACACCCTTCCTTCACACATTTTATACAATTGATCGCCTTTTCTTTATTCTCCCAAGCTTTCACAGGGATATAATTTTAGCTTGCTGAAAAAACAGATAATTAACAGATATTCGCTAAAAGAAAAGTAACGTTTTTGAAGGTCTACTTGATGAGATGCTTTTTATTTACTTTACCTGTTTTATACATGAAGATGCCAGCAGTTACCTGAATTGCCGCTAGTCACCAAGATAGCCAATGTATTGGCAGAGGGGGAATGATTAACCGCAAAATCCATGCTCTAACAAATCACTTCCCGGCTTCATTCTTACGCTTTATCATTTGCAAACCATTCTCTTTATTTTCTAAAATCAAGTTTCTATATAATTTAATAGACACTCAAAAGCACAGTATAAAAATAACACTTGTTTATTCCACCACTTTAAAGTTTCTTTCACTGGGGACAACTTTGTTATTTTTATTCTTTCTCAACATGTTTGCGTTTTCTAAAGACCCAGCCAGGCAGAGATGCAGCTTAGTGTAAGGAGCAATGAACCAAAAGTCAGCCAATTAAGTAACAGGATGTAGGCTCTACAGTCCTTCCTGGGGCTCATTTTCCTCTCTGAGGTCCCTCCCAACTCCAACATCATGAACTGAATTCCAACAACTACATCATAAAGTCAAAAATTTAATAAATAGGAAACAGAGATGAAAAATTAGCATCTTTATTGTAAGAATTTAAAGACCTAAAAGAGTGAACTTGAAACACTAAAGCAACCCCAACAAAAGGCCTAGTATTAACGGCATTACTGCTTCATGATATTCTTTTCCATCTGCTATAAATTTGAGAAAATAATATTTGTTTTGACCTTGATAAAAGTCATCAATTTATCATGTTTTTTAAAAGATGATCTATTTTTGTCACTTGAAGTATGCACCTAATTTTTTTTTTTTTTTTATAAGAAACATGGAAATTTTTCTGGTGACAAAAATAAACAAACGGGTGCCTGGGTGGCTCAGTCAGTTGAGCCTCCAACGTTGGCTCAGGTCATGATCTCACTGTTGGTGAGTTCGAGCCCCTCATCAGGCTCTGTGCTTACAGCTCAGAACCTGGAGCCTGCTTCAGATTCTGTGTCTTCCTCTCTCTCTGCCCCTCCCCCGCTCGCGTTCTGTCTCTCTCAAAAATAAATAACATAAAAATATTTTTTTAATTAAAAAAAATTAAAAAATAAACCAACAACCTTGTCCCATTATCTCTGAAACGAAGTAAAATTAGTCAACAGCGTAATCACTTTCAGGAAACTTAAGTGAATACATCATGACAGAGCACTGGATCCTCTCTCAAGCCAGGATGACAACAACAAACCTCCACTCACGTGACACCTACAAACTGGACACTCCGGACAAAAACTTTTTCAAAACTGTTGCAATTCAAAGGCTCCAATGACGGTGCAGTGGAATTCATGGGGATTTTACAATTATGACATTCTTCTGCAATTCTTTCCAAATCTGATCTGGGCCCCATCTTCGCTCCCCTACCACTTCCTCTTTGAAAGATGACTTGAGAAGCCTAACGACCCAACCCAGACTCTCCCACTAGGTTGCTGCGCTTTTATTCACAGATGACACTGATCTCATAAAAGGCCACCAATTACTTTTCATAAAAAGAGGCACAGCCTCGGGGTACAGGACCTTCTAGAACTAAGAGAGTTCTTACCCTTCTTCGTGTGGCTCAACTTCACTTCATGGCTCAACTTTACTTCATGTCCTATCAAACAGGGGGCCCATCCCAGGGCTGGTTTTGAGGAACTGGCTTCTTGGGAAGGGGCCAGAAAAACTCACCAAGTTTCTGTTTTGCTCTCCTTGGTTTTTTTTAAAAGTCTGGGTAGAACTTACTTGCACTAATCGTGAAATACCTTCTTCCCTCACCTAACGGGTGTTCGAGAACAAGCTCACCTTTATCTTGTACTAAGTCACTCTACCTTCACCAGACAGATCACACAACGCTTCCCTCTCCTCCTCGTCCCCTACTACAGGACAACGCGCAGAGAAGCACAGGGGCCGTTCGGACACCTCGCGGCTCAGAGCCTCTAACCTCGCTTCCCCACCTCCAGCCCGATGCCCCCTTCCTCCGCGCCAGCCGTGGGTCCTGCGGACCGGCCCTCGCCCAGATCCCGGGACAAAGCGGGGAGGTTTCCTCGAGGGTCCCGGGCCGCAGTGGGCGCAGGGAGGCAGCACCGGGCTCCGCGCGCACTCACCCGACAGCTCGTCCGGCTCCAGCCCGGTCTCGGTGTCCAGCCCGCAGATGACAAAGTAGTCGGCGAAACGACTGGGCGCCGAGCCCCCTCCGCCGCCGCCGCCGCCGCCGCCGCTCATGGCGCCGGGGCCGAGCCGGGCCGGGCCGTGCGGAGTGCGGAGCCCCCGCACCAGGGCGCCCGCCCGTCCGCCCTCAGGCTGCCCCTCCCGCCGCCGCCGCTACCGCGGCTCGGGCCGCCGCCCCCGGCCCTGGCCCGGTCCCCGCGGCCGCCGCGGCTGCCGTGACGGGTCAGGGGGGCACCGGGCCGCCCCGCGCCGCATCCTGGACGCCTTCCTCTCTGCGCCGCCGCCGCTGCCGCCCGCCGAGAGCGCCGCGACCCGAGCGAGCTTGGAGAAGGGCGGAAAGCGCTGAGGAGGGAGCCCCCACCGCGACCCCCTCCCGCCGCGCCTGCGCAGGCGCCGTCGGGGAGGGGGGCGGGAGCCTGGCGGAAAGGATGACGTGATGCTCTTCGGGCCCGGAGGGCGGCAGCTTCCCAGGCGGCAGCCGCAGCGCCGCCGGCCACTGCCGGGTCGCCGGCAACCGCTACCTTCTACAGGCTGCGACTCCTTTTGAGAGGATAAGGAGGTGAGGGATGAGTGGGCGCATCCTGCAGAGCCGAGAGCCTGGCCCACGTTCTGTCCCCCCACCTCTTCCTCCTACTTGGCGGTCCAGACGTCTCCTTAACCGGCCCTGTCACAGGAATGGGGTCGCAAGACTGAGCTCAACACCCCACCTGCTCCCATCTCCAGACTAGACCTAGACCCCAGATAGCGTCTTCTCCCTGCCCCTGCTCCCTGGCTTCCGTGCCCTGCCCTTTCCTCGGGCAGGAGAGCTGAAGATGCCGCCTCTTTTGGTGGAGATGGATCGGCCAGTCCTGTATTTACCCTTGTTTTACAAATGGGGAAAACTAAGGCTCAGAAAGAAGCAAAGACTTCCCCCCCAACTTTATATAGAGTCTAAGAGACAAAACCCGGACTGGAATCCTGGGCTCGCTGCCAGCTCCCAACTCCTTCACCCACCACCTCAGCCAGGCCTTTTCCCATGCACCAGGCTGTCCTCATCTCTCTCCTAGGGCCTCCAGAGGCCCCAGCCACTCAGGAGCTCCCTTTCTACTTAGGAGAAATCTCAGATCCGTCTCTGAGCTGGTCCTCCTGAGAAAAAGTGGGGGATGAGGAGGAGAGAAACTTGCTTCTTGCTCCTTGTCTTGGGACCCTCTGATTTGGTTCCCGTAGAAGGTAGGCAGGAAACTGGAGATCAGAAGCCAGGAAGGTAATATAGTATCTTGGTTACCACCATGGGCTCTAGAAACAGAATGCTCAGATTTGAATCCTGACTTTGTCATTTACTATGTGACCTTGGGCACTCTCCAGGTGCCAGCCATCATGTTTTTGTGAAGATTACATAAGTGTGCAAACAGGTAAAATGGTCATAATAGTGCCTGGAACATAAAAAGCACCCCATAATTATTATAAATTATTATTATTCCAGCAAAAGGTTTGATCTGGCAGGCTGCTACTAAGAACTCTGGAAGGCAGCTGGTTTCCCCAAGGACTAACCCTGGGCTCTCTCCTGGGTTCTCTCCTGGGTACTTCTCTCAAGCATTGGTTCCCTTGGGGAGGGTGGCCTGGAGGTCACAACCAACATCACTGGGAACCATAGCACCTGCCCCTCCCTGTATGTAACCTGGCTGAACTGAGGGGACAAAAAGTGGGGAGGAGAAAGTAGCTTCACAAAGTTTATTCAGGATGATATGAATAATCCTCCCCCATGCTGTATGTTGGAGACACAGACAGTAGAGGGGGATTAGGGAGCTAAATAATTACAAGGCATCTGGGCATCTCCCCAGGTTGGGAGATGGTCAGGGAAGGTTCCCAGAAGGAGGTATAATGTGACCTGAGTTCCAGAGGATCAAAAGGAACTTCTCAGGTAAAAAGGGAGAGAAAGAAGATGTTTCAGGAAGCATGGGCAACAACAGGGAGTGACAGATTAAAATGGTACATTCAGGCAACAGCAAGTAATTCATTTTAATGGGAAATGGAGAATTAAAGGGGGATGAAACCAGGGAAAGAGAAGAGGGACAGAGCAGGAAAGTCTTCAAATGCCAGGCTAGAGAATTTACTCTGTGAAGTGTGTGTGAGGAATGGTGACTTAGAGGAATTTAAGCTGAAGAATGACAAGATCTGACTGACATCTTAAAACGATTACTGAGGGTGATATGGAAAAAGAGACTTGAAAAAAAAGCTTAAACGTCCTCAGTTTAAAAGTCCAGAGACTTTTGGGGCTCCTGGATGGTTCAGTTGGTTAGATGTTGATGAGTTGGTCAGTTTGAGCCCCACGTCAAGCTCTGTGCTGACAGTTCAGAGCCTGGAGCCTGCTTCGGATTCTGTGTCTCCCTCTCTCTCTGCCCCTTCCCAGCTTGCGTGCTCTCTCTAGTCCAGAGACTTTTTATCCAATACATCCAAGGCAATCAGGTGCTGGGAGATCTCTCACACCAAGTCAACTCATAAAACACAAATTCGAAACAAAACCCCAACTGTATTAATTTGCCTTGGGAAATGTAACTGCTCAGAGGCCCAGAATACTCAATTGTAAAGTGATCTCCTTCCCAGTAGGAAATATGTTTGGCAGAGTGATTGCTTCTATTGAGAGTCAGAGAGAAAACAAAGCTGGATGTTGTTTAGATTTAGTGTTTAAATCCCCACTCCTGCTTTTACTAGCTGTGTGAACTGAGGCACATCAATTAACCTCTCTGGAGTAAGAATAATCATTCTTAACCTTTTTCACAAGATTGATTTGAAGATTATTAAATTAATTTTTAAAAATCAATGAAAAAAGGAATTTCAGATATCTGGGACATAATACATTCTTAATAAGTGGCATTCCAGGGCACCCATTTCAAAATGAAGGACATTAGAGAGAGCAAGTGAACATGTAAGGGAAGGTAATTCCAGGAAAGGGCAGAAGGCAGAAGTGTGCCTGGAGTGTGCAAGGAGCTATAAGAAGCCTAAGGTGGCTGGGAAGGGTTGGGGTGGGAAGAGCGGTAGAAGACGGAAAAAGTTGTGGAGTTACCTTGTAGCTCAAAAAATCATGTTTCCCCTTAACACAATGTGTCGCATTGTCCCTAGGAAACAACTGTCTGCTCATGGCAACATTTCCCAGTCCCACTTGCATCTAGATGTGGCCATGTGACTAGTTCTTACCAATGGAATATGTGCAGGAATTTATGTGTGTCACTGCTGGGTCAGGGTATTTAAGAAGTAAATGAGGCTTCAGTCTCTCTTGTAGGCTTTTCACCATGTAGAAGAATTCTGAGGTTCTAAGGAAAGGTGAAACAGAAGACAGAAGGAGCCTGGATCTCTGAATCAAGCATGTAGAGGAAAGGCTCCAGAACAAAAATCAACCTGAGATGTATTAAGAAGTTATAAATATCATGAACAAAAGTTTAAATCTTCTAAAGATAATATTAACAAATACATTTCTAACCTCTGGGTAGGGACTTTGTAAACAAGTTACAGAAAGCACTATCCATAATATAAAAGATTGAGGGGCACCTGGGTGGCTCAGTCAGTTGAGTATCTGACTCCTGATTTCTACTCAGGTCATGATCCCAGGGTTGTGGGATCGAGCCCCTTGCTGGGCTCTGCACTGAGCATGGAGACTGCTTGTGATTCTCTCTCTCCCTCTGCCCCCCTCCCCCATTCATGTTCTCTCTCCAAATAAATAAACTTTATATATATCTCCAAGACACTGTTTTAAGCACTTTATGTATATTAACTCTGCCTAGAACTTGTCCCTGAACTCAAGATTTGTATATCTAACTGACTTCTTAACATCTGTTTGGAGGTCTAAAAGGCATTTCATATTCCAAATTGTATTTCTGATTTGTCTCCATGATGCTGCCCCTTCCACACTCTTTCCCCATATAAGCAAATGGAAAACCCATTCTTTCAGCTCATGCAAAAACCTTACACTCATTCTTGATTTCTCTCTCTCTCTCTCTCTCTCTCTCTCTCCACACACGTTAGAAAGTTCTCTTAGTTACAGAAAATAATGATTAAAGCATAGCACAATGCTTTCTAACTTATAATCCCTTTAAAATTGTCTGGCTCAGAAAATTATAAAAGGAAACTGAAAAAAGAACAAGCTACTGAAAGTGTGAAACATTCTGGTTATATGAAATCCAGAAAATTACTAAGCATATTTCAAAAAATACTTTGGAACTTTATAAGTTACCTCTACTTTTAATGAATGTTGCTAGATAATGATATCAATAGTGGAAAAACTGGGAAATAAAAACAAATTCACATTGAATAAAACACAATGATATATACAATGAATGTAATAAATCCCTCATTTTAATATAAAAATATACCATTTTTATTAATAAATCAGTTCTTTTTGCTTGATATATATCTATTTAATAATTTATTTTTTTAGGTAAGTTCTGTGCCCAATGTGGGGCTTGAACTCATGACCCCAAAATCAAGAGTCACATGCTCTACTGACTGAACTAGCCAGGCACCCCTCAACAAGTATTTTAAACTAGTTTGAAGGGTGGGAATGCAAGCTGGTGCAGCCACTCTGGAAAACAGTATGGAGGTTCCTCAAAAAACTAAAAACAGAACTACCCTACGACCCAGCAATTGCACTACTAGGCATTTATCCAAGGGATACAGGTGTGCTGTTTCGAAGGGACACATGTACCCGCATGTTTATAGCAGCACTATCAACAATAGCCAAAGTATGGAAAGATAGATGGATATTGGTTAAAGAAGATGTGGTATATATATATATATATATATATATATATATATATATATACACACACACACACACACACACACACACACACACACACACAATGGAGTACTACTCGGCAATCAAAAAGAAGGAAATCTTGCCATTTGCAACTACGTGGATGAACTGGAGGGTATTATGCTAAGTGAAATTAGTCAGTCAGAGAAAGACAAAAATCATATGACTTCACTCATATGAGGACTTTAAGAGACAAAACAGATGAACATAGGGAAGGGAAATAAAAATAATATAAAAACAGGGAGGGGGACAAAACAGAAGAGACTCATAAATATGGAGAACAAACTGAGGGTTACTGGAGGGGTTGTGGGAGGGGGGATGGGCTAAATGGGTAAGGGGAATTAAGGAATCTACTCCTGAAATCATTGTTTCACTATATGCTAACTAGTTTGGATGTAATTAAAAAATAAAAAAATACTTTTAAAAATTTCTAAAAGTAAAAAATTAAAAAAAAAAGAGAATTCCTGCCAAAAAAAAAAAAAAACAGTTTGAAGGGACACCAAATTATTTGCCTTTTTATTACTCCCTTGAATGTTGGCTCTGCCCTGAAGGAATGTAGGAACAGCAGGGCTGTACCTTGTGAGCCTGTAGCCTGAAAAAGCAATAGCAAAGTAAAGGGGAAGGAGGATATGATCACAACAGATCAGCCCAACAGCAGAGCCAAACCCTGCTTTGAAGGATGGGATGAGGTCATTGGTGTATCTTGGATCATATATAGGATGGATCATATTTAGATAGAGAGAGAGATAAGTAAATATATACATCATAGTATGTAGCAACAAAAACAAAACCAATGTGTAACAATCCAAATATCCAGCTATAGGGGACAAGTCAAAGAAACTACAGTTCGTGCAAAAAATTGAAGTATTTTGTAAAACAAAAAAATAAAAAGAAGGAAAGATAAAAAAAGGAGACACATTGTGTACTGATGTGGAAAAATATCCAAGATACACTGTTAATGTAAAAAGCAAGTGCAAAACAGTGTGTATAATAGCTAAAATGTGAAAGCAACCCAAATGTCCATCCATGAATGAATGGATAGGTGAAATGTAGTATATATACACAATGGAATATTTTTCAGCCTTAAAAAGAAGGAAAAGAACACACGTGCTACAACATGGATGAACTTTGAGGACATTACACTAGATGAAATAAGCCTGTCACAAAAAGACAAATACTATATGATTCCACTTACTTGAGTTACCTAGACTAGTCAAAATCCTAGGGACTTGAAAGTAGAATGGTGGTTGCCAGGGGAGAGAAGAATGAGTGAGAAGTCATTATTGAATGGGTATAGAGTTCCCATTTTGCAAGATGAAAAGAGTTTTAGAGATGGACGGTGGTGATGGTTACACATTATAAATGTACTTAATACCACTGAACTGTACACTTAAACATTATTAATATGGTAAATTTTATGTTATGTACATTTATTTTGCCACAAATTTTTAAATTTGAGAATTTTTAATTTTTAAATTGAGAAAAATCCCACATTTGGAAAAATAATGCAATTTCAAGGTAACTCATCTTTATTTAGTTGTTCTGAACTTACTTCCTGGACACTAGTTTTTAAAAATGAAAAAGTAAGTGTGTCTGGGTGGCTCAGTCAGTTGAGCATCTGACTTCAGCTCAGGTCATGATCTCGCAGCTCATGGGTTTGAGCCCTGTGTCGGGCTCTGTGCTGACAGCTCGGAGCCTGGGGCCTGCTTCAGATTCTGTGTCTCCCCTCTCTCTCTGACCCTTACACACTCGCGTTTATTTTTGAGAGAGAAAGAGAGACAGAGTATGAGCAGGGTAAGGGCAGAGAGAGTGGGAGACATAGAATCCAAAGCAGGCTCCAGGCCCTAAGCTGTCAGTACAGAGCCCAATGGGGGGCTCAAACCCCTGAACCACCAAGATCATGACCTGAGCCGAAGTTGGATGCTTAACTGACTGAGCCACCCAGGCACCCCATCAGAGAATTTTTTTTTTAATGTAGAGAAAATACACTCATGTATTGAAAGACAGCTTTTTATTTCTTTTTGACAGTTGAGAAATACATATTTATTCTGATACTTCTGACCAGTTGTGCAACTAATCTAGGACAAATTACCAAATAAATTTTACATTATTTCTGCAGGACTGGAGTTTTTCGATGGCTTCAGATTTGGGATCTTCAAATGTGAAGTTAGGGAATGTATTCATGTCTGCTTTACCATACATTTGGTTAAGTTTTGAAAAACTCCCTCTCCGGCTCTTGCTGGTACTCTGGGCCAATATCAACACGTCCTCCAGATGCCTGTGCTTAGTTCTCTATTCTCTAATCTTATCGATGAAAAGTTTCTGTACAGGATCAAGTTCCTTAGTAAATGCTGCTGCTATAATACCAATGTTCCTCCTCAAATGGACTGAGACTGTGAACCTAATGACCGAGGAAAACCTGAAGAGCCTCTGCTATGGACAGGAAACTTCTCGGAGGAGGTCTGCGACCAGAAGGCTCTAGGTGAGATAGACGAAAGACAGCTCTTACTAGAACTGAAAATTCTGTCAATAATTGAAAATTACCTTACAGACACTTATGCTAAGATAGCACTTCTTAATTGATGTGAAAGGGATCAGTTTCCTGATTTATAAATTTTACCGCTAGGATTTTTGGTGCAATAAATATTGGTATTATAATGTATTCCTATAATAATATGGGTCTCTGAAATCAGACTCTCCAGGTTCAAATCTCAACTTTACCATTTATAAAATCTGTAATTTTAGGTAAATTTTTTAACCCCTCTATGCCTCGATTTCCTCATCTGTAAAATAGAGATATTACTTGCTTACATGTTTGCTGCATTAATTAAATGAGATGAAACATGTAAGAAAAAGAAGGGTGTATAATATGTTAGCGTCTGTGTAAAAAAAAGAAAATAAAAGAACTATGTACTTTCTTTCTTGTATACACATAATACTATTTTTGGAAAAATAAGACATTATTAAAGTTGGTTACTCCTAGGGAAGGAAACTGAATGGCTGGAATAAGAAATAGAAGGGAAACATTTCATCTTATATTGTTTTGTACTTTTTTGAGTTTTAAACCATTTTAATGTATTATCTCTTCAAAAATAAATAATATTAAAACTTTTTAAATGCCATCCCCTTTCTCCGGTCTCGCCTACTCACACAAGATTAATGTGCCATCCATGCAACTCTGGTCATGCTAAATTGCTAGTAGGATACTAACTCTTTCTAGTGTGACTGTTAAGGCTCTCTTTGATCCAGGCTCAACCCACCCATCCTATTATTCTTCCAAGAATCTCCCTTCACACCATCTATATGTCTAGTCAAGCCTTACTGCTCACTATTTTCCAAGCGGCCAACCTCCTTGGGACCAAAGTGTCCATTACCCATCCCCCCTCAGAATTTGGAAAGTCCAAAGTGAACCACATGTTTATAGCTCCTGCCCTGCACCTCCTTTCCCACCTCATTTTCTCTGATTTGTGTCAGCAAACATGTATAAAACCTTCTCCCTGACCCTCCCTGATAACAGCCCTAGCAGTTCAGGCTTTAGAATGGGGCCCTGCTGCTCCAACTCAGACTTGTAATTCCAAAAGGAAGAGCTATGTGGGTCCAAAAATCACTGGGTCAATGGTCTTTGTCCACAAAAAACTCAGGGAACAGGGGCATCCTCACCTTCTCCTTCTAAGCTAGGCCTGTCCTGGGCCAAAAGGGAAAAGCAAGTTGTGGGACACTGTGCCAGGCAAATATGAGGACCCTCTGCTGGCCTGACATACTAGATAGGCAAGGAGGTTGGGACAACCTCCCTAACCTTTTCATCTATACATTCTTGCCTTGGTTCTATGTAGAACCTCTGAAAAGGAGGTAGGGCCAATGCTGGATTCCAAGCTAATACAAGATTAATTGTCCTCCTTCACTTATTGACCCCATTCATGGCTGAGCTCATGCCCTGCCTTTTCTGAGGGTCCTCCACTGAGAACTCCCAGAGACCTCCCCATCTCACCACACAGGGCCTTGATACCAGCTACTCAGTTTCCTTCCCCCAAAGCAATCAATGTTCACAATGCTTTGTTTATCCTTCCAGAAATAGTCTATGGCCTATACTAGCAGGGGCACTTCCTCTAGCAAGACCGGAATTAACTTGACTCCACCCAAGTAGAACCTGCCCACTCCCCAGCTCACAGCACAGTATTCAAGAAAGATCAGCTGATGAACCCACAGGTGCTCAAAATGCTCTCCAATGCTCAGTGAAGAGTTCACCATGTGCAAAATTCACCATGTGCACCATCCTATTGATGATCCAGAGAAATGTAAGCTTTACAATATGGGCTTTCTTAAGACTAGAGACACAAATTCAGCTAGATATAGACTGATACCCTCACAGCCATCTCTGGCAGCCAGCTGCTTCTGCACAGTGATCCACGTCTACAAAAGAAGTCACACAGGCTTTACTTTCCCATGCCCTATTGTCCCACCAGCCCCCAATATCTCATTCATAATAAGCATCAGGCTCGTTCTGTCTCTCAATGACACAAACTCCCTGAATTGGTTGAAAATTAGAAATCACCCTTTAGCTACCATAACCTATAGCAAGAGAGAAGCCCCAAAGAAGAGTCAGAATCAAGCAGCATCTGATGTCTTCTGGCATGGGGAAGTATGAAGTTGAGCAACAGGAAGAGCAAATTGCAGATAATGTCCACACATGTTGCAACTTTCCCAGAAGTCGTTCATGAGCACATGCATGTGCATGTCTATGTACATGTCTGAGTTTATATGTCAGTGAACATTTGTGCATAGGGTTGATCATGTATATGTATGTATTTACGTATATTAGAGATATTTTTGTGTATGCGCACATGTAAATAAATAACAGTGTGTTGTGTGTACCTGAGGAGGTTAAGGCAGGGCAGAGTGGCAAGAACAGGTAAGTATAGGGTACCTTTGCCTCTTGACAAACCCAGGAGTGACTCACTGGTGGTCCACTCCTCCCCTCAATCCTCCTAGGTTGAGGACTCTTTTGAGAGTCTGGGTACATGGCCTTATATGTGCTGTTGCCAGCCCTCTCCCTTGGACTGTGAACACAGTGGCCTCGCTATTCCCATCAACTTGAGGGCTAAGAACTTCCTGGGAAAGGCCAGATGGTCTAGTGAGGGAAGTGAAAGGCCCTTGGACAAGATCCCAAAAGGAAGATATATTTAACTGTGGCTGAACTCTCAAAAATTTCTTTGGGGGTGATGGAATTGTAATACAACTTGATTGTGATGGAGGTTACATAATTGTTTCTATTTGTCATATCTCATGAAACCATACACTAAAAAGGGTTAATTTAACTATATGTAAATGATACCTTAATAAAAAATGGGAAAACACATATAGAATTGATAATTGAATATTTTAGAACTTTTTTCCCAGCTGACTGTAAACAAAAACATACAGTTATACTATCAGTTTTCCAAGTTATATCAATCTGCTTTTAGTGTGACAGAAAAATGATACCAGAATTACTATAGAGAAAACTAATGGTATTTAATTATTGAGATGGTTAAATTTACAGTAATAATATTGACAGAATTAAAACAGCAGATCAAGGGGCGTCTGGGTGGCTCAGTCAGTTAAGCATCCAACTTGGGCTCAGGTCATGGTCTCACAGTTCGGTTCATGAGTTTGACCCTGTGTCAGGCTCTGCGATGCCAGTGTGGAGCCTGATTGGGATTCTCTCTCTTGTCCTCTCTCTGTGCCCCGCCCCCAAATAAACTTAAAAAAAAATTAACTGTAATCACAAAATGAACTGTATTTCCAAAGTTCAGAACAATATGTCCTAGACCGTATTTGGAGAACACTTTGTCTTTACCCATGCATAAGGAGATGCTCCACTTTTAAAAGTACAGTTTAATGTAGTCTGTGGACAAAGAAGAGATATCATTGGTTCACTAGTAAGTGTGGAGCTTACAAAAGAATTCTTAGCCACTGTTATTAAATGCAATGCAGTCACAATATCCAGTAATCTTTTGGCAAATGTTAATGAAATGGTTTGGGTTCTTTCTGAATCTGAATAAAGGTTCATGAAACTTCAGGAGGAAGAAGAAGAGAAGGAGGAGGAAGAAAGAAGCAGATGCCCACTCTTCCACTCTTGGGGATTGAAAAGGTGCCAGGCTCAGGAGCCACTTGATTCTGATGCCCAAGTCAGAATCCTAACTCTGCAGTTTACTCAGATGTTGTGACCTCAGGCAGACCCATTGCTCCCTCAAGTCTTTGGCTTACCCACATCTGTGAAGAAGGGCCTATGCATGAGCAGGGTTTCCAATAACTGCATCTTTGGGAGTCCTTTTATTGCTTTCCCACCCCAAGGGCCCTATAATTAGAAAAATCTCTGAACAAATTGCATTTATAGTCAGTTTTCCTATTTTTTATAAACAAAGGTACATTTATCTGATGTTAAGATTTTTTCATTAGCACAAGATATGTGGATCACAAAGAGTTAATGTAATTCCAGCCAAAAGCCAAAAAAAAAAAAAAAAAGGAAATTTTTTTAAATTTTATTTTCACCTGTATAGTCTTGCTCTAGATAAAAAATACTATTTCCATCCACTAGGCTTTGTCAGATGTTGGAACTGGCCAAAAGCCCCCACCGTGACAATCTTCATGGGCTGCCAAGGGGCGGGACAATGTAAAAAGAGGAACAACTGGTCTTGATTCTCAACCGAATGCTTCTGAGGCTGGAATTCAGAGGTATGCCTGGGCCACCTGTAGGTCTGCCACCTCAACCCCTGCCCTCTGCCCACTGAAGTTGCCAAGCTCAGGTCGTGAGTTGTCAGCGTATATGCCTCTGGTGCCCAGGGACCCTGAAGGTAACAGGCAGGGCTGCCACTCACATTTTTACAGATTGAGCATTGCCCAAGAGACACCATTCACTGTAGTCAGCATTAATTTATAAAGTTATGACAGTTTTCCAACAGATGGCAGTAAAGTATCTTAAGAAAGGGCACCTTTTTCTAGTTCACTCAAAAATCAGTAAGGTCTAACAGAGGGACTGCTTTTTTTCTACATTGCCCAAAGTGGTGCCAGTAAACAGCAGGACACAGTAAGCATAACCGGGCTTCACAAAAGTAGAAAGTGGTTCACAGTCAACATCCATTCCTACCTCCTTTTGTTATGCCCAGGGCCAGCTTCATGGGTATTTCCTATGCACAGGGCTCTGTATTCAGAAGGCCCATGAACTTGGTTTAATGCTTTGCTGTTGCTGTTTTAAAATTCTTAATAACTTTATCTCTGAACATGTATTTTGTAAGTGAAGTCTGATGGGACAAAGTGGCGTGCACATGAGCAGATGCTATGTAGGCAACGTGCACACCTGCTCTTCCTTGCTGCTTCATTCCCATATAGCATTTGCAATATTCCATGAGCAGACAATTCCAGTGTGCCTGTGATACCTGAGGGCTCAGCAAAACTAGCATGTTATGGGGTGCCTGGGTGGCTCAGTCGGTTAAGCTCTGACTTTGGCTCAGGTCATGATCTCGCGGTTCGTGGGTTTGAGCCCCACTTTGGGCTCTGTGCTGACAGCTCGGATCCTGGAACTTGCTTCGGATTCTGTGTCTCCTTCTCTCTCTGTCCCTCCCCTGCTCATGCTCTGTCTCTGTCTCTGTCCCTCTCAAAAAGAAATAAACATTAAAGAAACCCCAAAAACTAGCATGTTATATCCACAACTGCATAAGCAGGGGTGCTGACTGTCCTGACAGGACATGCTTTCCATTTAAACCAGAACTTGCTTCTTTAAAAAAAAAATTTAACTGTATTTATTTATTTTGAAAGAGAGACAGAGAGAGGGAGCAGGGGAGGGGCAGAGAAAGAGAGAGAGAGAGAGAGAGAGAGAGAGAGAGAGAGAGAGAGAATCCCAAGCAGGCTCTACACTGTCAACACAGAGCCTAATGCAGGACTCGAACTCATGAACTGTGAGATCGTGACCTGAGTAGAAACCAAGAGTCAGATGTTTAACCAACTGAGCCACCCAGGCTCTAACACAGAAAGAAGGCAATGGCATTCTAAGACACAAACGACAGAGGAATGCTACCACATTTTTATGTTGTAACAATCACTTGCTAAAAATGATGACATAGAAGGAAAGGGAAAAATAGGGCACCCATAGTTCCTTCTCCTTTGAGTCCTTCTTTACTCATCACTAAGTTGAAAGTAGAAGCTGTTGGTAGAATGTGCTCACATCAGAAATGAAATAAAAACAGTTGAGTTACCTTCTGCAGCATTTCTACTATTCATGTTAGAATTAAATACATATGCATGTATGAGCTTTAAAGTAGAACCGTATAATTTCAGAGATTCCACATGCAGTTAAATACTCTTAATATTTGCATTTAAGGCTGGCATGGCACAAAATAAAAATAAATGTAAATTTCAAGCTAACAAATTACAATTTTAATTTTTCTTTACTTAGAACAACATTAAATAGAAAATAAAAACACTAGGGGCACCTGGGTGGCTCAGTCAGTTAAGCGGCTGGCTCTTGGTCTCAGCTTGGGTCTTGATCTCAGGGTTATGAGTTCAGGCCCCGCATTGGGCTCCGTGCTGGGCATAAAGACTACTTAAAAAAAAAAAAAAAGTAAGAAAGAAAAGACAAACACCATATCCAAGTCAAGAGGAGACCCTGGAAGAGAAGAAAAATCTTTATATTTTACTACCTTTAATGGTAACTTTTTTTTCCTGCTTTTTAAATAAAGGGCTCTGCATTGTCATTTTTGCACTGAGCCCTGCAAATTATGTAGGTGGCCCTGATTATTTCTATATCGCAGAGGCTGGAAAGCTACAAACGCTAAAAACTAGAATTCTGCATGCAAAATAGTTTTCACAAATTAGATGCCCTTGCAAGAAATTTGAATGGAAAAGAAAAACAAAGGCTATTTTCCTGCTGCTTTTGGCAGTGTTCCACTGGCAGGAAGGATTGTAGAGATGCCAATGGTCCATCTCCAGCTTTGTGGATGATGTGACAAAATTTCAGTGACAAAAGTAGCAGCCTCTTTCTTCCAGGATCTAAGAAGCAGCAATGGTTGATACAGTAGCTTAGATCCTGTCCTCCTAAATTCTGAATCATAGCTATTTGGTGAATTCCCGAACACAATTACTGCCAGTTCTGGAGTTTTCTAGGAGTCATTCTTTGATCTTCAGTCTAACACCTGCTCCTCCAAACGTTTCAATAATTTCATAAAACCTACAATTCCCTTCATTAGGTTCTCTTTTGCGTTTAAAATTTCTAGAATTTGCTCAAAATCAACTTGCTTGAAATCAGCTCCCAAACATCACACGTTCTACTGGAATACACCCCTACCATACCACCATTAATAATGATGAAACTAAGCTAAACCATCTGGTCAATAAAAAAAATACAATGCACAACTTGTAAGTATGCATTTATTCATTAAACCCTTTCTTCAAACAAACAAACCTGGAGTAGTTTGATGACACTGATCCCTTGCTGTGATGGTCCCAACTCCCAGACTTCATGTTCAGAGCTTTTTCAACAGCACTTCTCTTTTTTCAAAGTATGAGTTGAAAAGTCCATTCTGCTCAAGATCTTCTTATGAAGCCTCAGATCCAGGCTTTGACCGTAAATAGAAAAGCTCCAGGCCCAGCTTCCACTCTCTGAAGTTGCACAACGCTGGCCCCACATCTTGTCCCTCCAACTACACTTTGTCCACACTCATACTACTTGCTCTCCCACCTCCTGAGGGTTTGTAGTTCCTTTACCCCTTCATTTCTTCAAGCAATACCAGTTGGTTGAGACCTCATCAACCTTCCCTCCCACCAGCAAAGGTCCTGTGCCCAAGGATCTCCCATGTTAAGAGAAGCAGAAGAGTAAATAAATCTAATGAGGAGGATGAGCTTTTCGAAGAGATCCTCGCCCAGCCCAGTCTGGGAACAAGCCTGCAGAGATTAGTCAGGTGATGGCCAGCTTCTTGCTGAGTTTCATCTCCTCATCCAGGAGCTGGCTCTGCAGGAAGTCACAGTGGTGGGGGTCTGTACAGGCAGAACCAAGGACATGTGGAACCAAAAGGGCTCGCAACAGGTTACCTATAAACTCTTGGTCAGAAACCCTAGTGTAGGAGGTAGTCTCCTTAGTTTATGATTGCCCAGTCCTTGATGGAGGAGCAGGGAGAGAGAAGTGATATTTACCAATTCTTCACCCCAACAGGGCTTTTGCACCATCCTGTTATTCTGGTGACATGGCAAGTCTGAGCTATCATTTAATGCAGGAAGGGAAAAACAGAACTTTAAAACTCCATTGTCTCATTGCCCTCTAGTCTTCCACCATGGCTATAGCTGCTAATATTAGTGACCACGCACATGCACACAGACACAGAGCTAACTAAAGCTTTCATTCTCCCCCCCAGGGCTTTCTCATGGTTTGTTGTTGACTTCTCAGAATTGTGCTTCTCTCTTGCTTCCATCGTTTCTCTAGGGTTGATTTTGGAGAGGAAGCCAGCAGGCTATTCTAGTTCACCATTTTGATAGGTAACTTGAGTTTTGAAGAGATTGTGCTGGCTGCTGTGTAAAAACTGGAGTTTAGGAAGCAAGCTTGGGACAAGGCAGACAAATTAGGAGGTTATTGAGGTACTTCCGAACAAGGTCATGATGGACTTGGACTAACTAGGATGCTAGCAGTAAAAATGGAAGAAGTTAGATTCAAGAGTTTTGGAGGTACAATTAATAAGTCTTGCTGATGAACTAACTGTATTTGGATGAAGAGAGAATAAAGAATGGCTACTATTTGGCATAAAAAACTGGATGTGTGCATGGAGCCATTTTAGGATAAAGACTGACAGAGAGGCAAAATTGGGGGACTTTTACTTTTAGAGTTCTGTATTGCATATTCTTATTGCATAAACAGCAAAACCTCCAAATTGGGTGAGTTCCCAGGCAGGGTCTTCTGCCTGCCACTCTCCTCACCCTCAGAACCAGGTCTCTCTTTTGTCTCTGTCCCTTGCCAAGAAAGCATATCATAGATGGACTTCCTGATGGTTTTAGGGTTTCATTTCAGAGTCTCTGTCACTGTTAGGGGAAAGGACATGGCATGGCATCTATGACCTCCACGTTTTCTACTCATAAGTTTCAGTCACTGCAGCTCTTTTCAAATTTCCCATTTGCTGTTTTTTAGTTACCTTGAATCCATTTTTCCTCCCTGTCTGCATTCCAACTTCTTTTTGCATTAGTCTGGTGAACTGTAATCAGGTGCCCTGGCTGAATGGTGGGCATGTGACTCCTGGAATGTGAATGCAGAGCAACTGACAACATGGTTAAGACAGTAATTTATTCATTCCATCAGCAGTAGCCTTTCATCCTGCTATGAGGTTATTCCGGTGTTTCTGGGTTCCAGCCTCCAGAGATGCTGATAAAAATCCTTTTGCTCAAGCCAGAGTCAAGTGTTGTTGCTTGCAATCAATGAAACCTAATAATAATCAGTTTATAAAGTACCAGGACATGAATGCAACCTGCCCCCCAAATGTCCAGCTTCACCACAACAGTAACAAATGAGTTAGTGTTGATCCCAACCCCTGCCCTCCCACCCCCAAGCAGCCCTTTGTTTTCTCAGAACCTTCCCCGTGTATTCTAAGGCCTCCTAGGCTTCTGTTTTGTTCATAACCATGCCTTTCCACACATTCATAGCCGAAGTAAATTGATGTCCAGGGTAGCATTCAGGCAGCATTTTGACCAAACAGGAATGTGGTTATTTCCACTGCCCAGAACCTTACCCCGTGGGCCTCTGAACTCAATTCCAGCTCAAGTCTGAACTGAGGCCTCCCTTCCCAACAAGACTGGTTAGAATTACTATCTGATGACCAGTCTCTCATCCTGCTTCTCCTCCACCCAGATTACAGCCCTAAGAAAGATGATTTGACTGCTTCTCAGGTTTTTGGTGGTCTTAGTTCCTACACTTAACTCTTCACTCCTGTAAGGTTTGAGTTCAGCTAGGATTGATGTTCTACGATGCATCCCCATAGCACCCTTATCACATGACTTGATGTAAAATCTCCCAAGCCTTACATAGATTCTTCTTCCTTTCTACTTTTGTGTAGCCAGAAGCTGTATGTATAAATTCTGATGATTATCCACGTTACCAAATACATTATATGAGAAGTCATGCATACCAGTACAGTGACATGAGCATTTATACCTTTAAGACCACATATAATTCTTGATGATAAATTGTAATGTTTTGTATCAATCACTACTCCTTCATCACTTCCAAAGCCTCTACTTATATAACATTTTGGCATGTTCTAGCCAGAAGTTCCAAGTTTCCTCTGCAATATGTATTGCTACTTCACGTCTCTAGTTAACAGTAGCTTAGAACCTTGAATTAGGGCTCTCCAGACAAACAGAACCAAGAAGAGATACATAGATACAGATATAGATATATAGATATGTAAAGAGATTTGTTAGAAGATATTGGTTAGTGTGATTATGGAGGCTGAGAGGGCCCACCATTAGCTGTCTGCAAGCTGGAGACCCAGGAAGGCCTGTGGCATAGTTGGAAGGCTTGAGAGTCAACGATGGCAGTTTCTAGTCCAGGTCTGAAGGCCTGAGATACAGGAATGGCAGGGGCAGATGATCAATGTCTCAGCTCAACAGTCAGACAGAGTGAATTCAACCATTTTGCTCTATTCTGGCCCTCAATGACTTGGGGAAGGCTATCTGCTTTACTCTGACCAATTCAAGTGCTAATCTCTTCTGAAACACCCTCACAGACACACATAAAAAGGTTTAACAAGCTATTTGGGTATCCCTTGGCCAGACAAGTTGACACATAAAATTAACTATCACAAACCTTGACTGGTATTCTAACAATTTAAAAGCAAGCCCAATTGCTGACCTAGTCACCAGGAAATCCTGTCTCAAAGGTCAAGGTAAAGTAGGTGTTTTGAACCCACACTCATGTCTGCCTTGGGCCTGTTAGTTTTCCAGGAAAGAACCTGTTTTCTCAAAGAAGTATCAGTTAATGCTGGACAAAATATCATCTTCCAGACTATAATTTCATGATGAAGATTCTTAGAGACTCATTCTAGAAAGTTGAGACAATGCTAAAATATGACTAGTTTGCCATCTAAAATGTACAAACTTGAACAGTATATTCCCTCCCTCCCTTGACTTCCATGTTATTATGTTGATCTGAGTAGTTTTTAAAACTCCCCTGAGACGTTGAGGTAATGCTCCAGAACTCTCATGGTTAATATACTGAGTCAATTCTACTCCCCAGCCCTCTTTACCTAGCAGTTCAGTCATCATGACAAGAGTACCCATTTGGCACAGCTCCAGATGCTGGATGATACTGAACCTTGGATTTAGGAATTCAGTGAGTCTCCCCACCTTCTACTCTCAAAATACAGTCCCTGCTAATACTTAGTGGTCATCATAAGACTTGATATTATGGTTTCTGCTTTTCATACCAAATATTTCCAGGACAAGAAGACTTTTCTATTAGAAGAGTCCTTTTAGCCCCCTATACAATTTCCATCTTACCCTACTTTGTATTACTAGCAAAGTAAGCAAATGGAAATAGCCCTTTTGTTTTCTGAAATATTTCATTACAAATAAAATGGCTAATTTGTCTAAATGAGATAATGTACATGAAAGCACACTATAAGCTATAAAACAAGCTATAGAAGGCAAGATATGCTTAAATATTTTTATTTAGAAGGGCTTATTGGGGTGCCACCGATGGGGTTAAGCATCCAACTCTTGATTCGGGCACAGGTCATGAACCCAGGGTCAATGGGGATCGAGGCCGCATCGGTCTCTGCACTGACAGAGCCTGCTTGGGATTCTCTCTCCCCTTCGCTTTCTGTCCCTCCCCCATTCATGCGTGCGGTCTCTCTCAAAACAAATGAACATTTAAAAAAGAGGCTTATTAATATTTTTCATTAATTTCAGAATTCTATCATGTCTGAGCTGTAGGGAACCTGGACCTTAGAACTCACTTGTTCCAGATGAGAAAAATGAGGCCTAGAGTTTAAACAATCCCTCCTAATGTCACCCAGCCTAGCAAGTTTTTCCCAGGTAAGGAAGAAAATACGTAAAATATTTTTGCACTAAGATCCGCTTTCTAAAACTACAAGCGGTGAATGATCATTTAAACATGAGGAAAGCTTCAGTCCTTTTGATTTATTCTAACCATTTTCAAAAGAACAAAGAATTTTTATAAAGAAATCATTATATAAACTAGAAACTTAGAAGTTTACCTGTATTTACTTACCTCTACAATTTTAATTTATTTATTTTGAGAGAGAGCGAGCAGCATAAGTGGGGGAAGGGCAAGATAGAGGGAGAAAGAATTCCAAGCAGGCTCCACTCTGTCAGCACACGGATGCATGTTTAATCAACTGAGCCATCCAGGCGCCCCACCTCTACGATTTGAAAAGTTGATTTAAGACTCTCAAAAGCCAACTATAAAAATAAAAGGTCTTCAAAATTTTCTTTGTTCTTAGAGGTGAAAATGTGCATCAGAATTGTAGGAGAATGTTACTTTTTATTCAATGCAAGTTTGTTTTAACATAAATACTTCCATGAAATAAATCCCAAGTACTACATTTAAATGTTTCAGTACAATTTATTCTTATTCTTATTACATTTTAATTTGCATTTATTAAGTATCTTGGAAATATTATATTCAAATAGAACTCCAGAGAAAGGCCATTAACTAATTATTTAGCAGTCTCAGTGGGTCAGCTACCTAGTTAGCCTATTTGCCTCTCCCAGTGTACACATACTTGCTCTCTGGTGGTTATTATTATGTAATTGTCTTCAAGATGTGGCTGAAGCTTGAATCTGGTATCAGACCAAGTCTACATATCCATGAATATAGACCACTGACTACATTTAGGGTGCAGCCAATTACGATGAATCTAAAAAAGACTGGCTATTCTCTTGGGAGAAGAATATATACCCCACCCAAGTGGCAGCTCAGTTTTCTAAGAAACTCAGAAAAAAATAATCCGCGAAGGGATAGAATCAATGATAAGGATAGGGATAATACTCTGAGAATAAACATAATATATACACACTGGAGTAAATAGGCTTCTCTTGAGTCCAAACTCTTACTTTTATTTTTAAAAGTCTGATAAAAATGTACTCAATTACATTTTATACAGTAATATTTAGTGAACTTTGTCCAAAAAGACTTCTGTTTTTAAGTTCATTTGTAAAAATAACAAAAGCTTTATCACTCAATCTCTGGCCAATAAGGAAGGAAGAAAAACCTTGCTAGAAATGAATACAAATAATTTCACACAAAAGGCCAGGTGACGTAAGAATAGTATATTAATTAATATATTTTCTTTGTATTTACAATAAATCCATTTGTTAATACTGTGATAGAAAAAATAATCAGTCCACATTATGTAGTAGAAACAGGCTTTGAGGATGACCATTCCTCTCACAATAAAAACATACAAGGATTTCTCCCACAGCTAAAGTACTTTTCAACATGACAGTCTTGGGTGAAGGTAAAACTGACAAAGTACCTTAGATATCAGCTATGTCCTAGAATCAGGAAATCAAGGGTATTACCATTAAGCAAGCAGCAGAAAGCTGTTTAAGCTTTTCCAGGACCATTTAAATAGAGTAGTTACCATGTAAGGATTTAATTTTACTTGGAGTTATAAAAAGTAAACACACTAAATTGGGTAACTGCATTAATCAAAAGCAGCCCCAAACAAAAAAGCTATCAAAAAAACCCAAAACAAGGCATTCTTATATCATGCATAAAAAGGATAATTATATAATACATATTTTAATGACCAGACCAATAAATAAATGAGGTAAATTTTACAGTTATTGAAACAAATAAACTATATTTAACCACTTAAGTGTTGCGCTGCCACTGCTTCCGTTTCAAAATATAAAGTAATATAATTAACCTATCATCTAAAAACTGCATACTTTGAATGTTTGTTTTTGATCCCCTTTTGAGATAGTAAAGGGGGACTGTGTAACAAAATATTATCTGAATATAAATCGTCAACACCAATATAATACAATTATCATGTAAATGTCATTTTTATATGCACAGTAGAAATACTGTGAAAGCTAGAAAAAAAGATGGAAATAGACTGGCCAGAATTTTAAATTTCAGACTAACCCATGATAATCTAGAACAGGAATAAACAAAAATAAAATTTACACAACAGATACAGCTTGATATCCTTTCCAAATTCAGTAGTCCACCAGATGCACCTTCTAAACAAATCCATTACCTCAAAGTTAAAAAAGGAAGAAAACGTAAATCTCCTTTTTGAGCTTTAGTTTTCAAGTTTACGCTCTTGAAGAAGGCTAACATTAGCAAGAACTGCAATACTATTTTTACAAAGCTAGCATCTTTCCTTTTGTATTTTGTATTTGCTTTCCCTATTTCAGTTATTAGTAAGGGAAAAGAGAGGAAAATATTAAATTATCAAGTCAAGAATAAATATGATAGCCAGTTCATGAAACTATTAAACTGAATCAGTTGGATCAAGAATTTCCCACTACACAGATACTGATTATCTACAGCTACCGTTGGAGTAGTAATTTAGAAGATGTCTATCGTAACTACTGACAGTACTTTTCGTAATATATCAATTTCCACTTTTACTTTCTTCTCTCCCTTACCTCTTACATGAATTATTTTAACTGTGTGACAGGAAATTTTATTTTACAAACTCATTTCAATTACTGAAGAGGTGATTTTAACACCTAAGCCTGCCAATCCTGAGATGATGATGATGATGAGGATGATGATGATGATGATAGGAAAACTGAAACCCAGATGATTTCTCACTCAAATTTCTGCTTTAGTTTTTTTTGGAAGATGGCTGGCAGAATAGAAAGAAGAGCCAAAATCATTAGAACAAATACTGAGTTCCAGGAAACAGCTTCCCCTGCTGTTGTAAGCTGGTACAGTGTTGTTCCTGCCTTAATCGCTACAAAAGAGGGAGGTGCAACACCTAAAAGAAAAAAGAAAAACATAACCATTTTTAAAAAATAAAATTTTATAATGTATTTTATATTCACAAAATTATTCAGAACTCAAAACAGCACTGACATTATTCTAACACTTTGTAATGTACTATTTTAAACTGATTCAAATAAACCCATGTTTAAATTTTAAAAAATTAAAATTTTCTGTGTGTATAAAATTTCTTACAAGAATATAGTAATCTCTGTTTGGTACATTGTTATTTAATTTAAAGCCCCACGGGGTGCCTGGGTGGCTGAGTCGGTTAAGCATCCGACTTTGGCTCACGTCATGACCTCAGACTGTGGTTTCAAGCCCCGTGTCAGGCTCTGTGTGCTGACAGCTCAGAGCCTGGAGCCTGCTTCTGATTCTGTGTCTCCCTCTCTCTCTGCTCCTCCCCAGCTTGTGTTCTATCTTTCTCTCAAAAATAAATAAACATTAAAAATAAATTAAAAATAAATAAGGCCCCTCAAGTTTATTTCCATATAAAGAATTCAATCTTTCAACTACCTCTGGAGGATAAGGAATTTAAAAATTCAAGAAAATTTTCTAGAAAATAATTTAGAACATTTCTTAACAGCTTTTAAAAAAAGAATGTGCTTTGATCCAGCAATTTGCACTTTAGGAAATACTAATGTACCTGAGCAAAGACCTAGGCTCAAGGATGTCCATCAAAGCATTATAAACAACAAAAAATCTGGAAACAATCTAAATGTTCAACAATAAGATTGAGTAAACTGTCATTCATCCTTGACAGAATATACTTAAAATAAAAATGAAGTGGTAGGAGATACTCAGATATGGAAAGATACTCAAAATATGAGTAAGAACAGTTTATACCACAGCATGGATGGAACAACTACATTTTACTAAAAACCAGAACAAATTGGAAAAGTCACTTTAGCCAAAGTTGAAGTTAACTAAATCTGTGGGTATTCCATCTGTAAAATTAAAGAGATGGGGACAAAATTCTCTCTTCTGATTCTGTAACATTATTTTACAAAATCCAAAATATCCCTAAGATTTTTACGTTTCTCAATGAATTCTTTAAGAGCAGCAACAAAAAACTGATTTTGATTATTCTTTTCAAGATCTGTAAGTATTAACTTAAACTTTAACTGATACTTAATACAAGAGGTCTGTTCACTTCGTTGGTATCTAAACAACTCAAATTAAATTTGAAAGAAAAGCAGAATACTCTTACTAAAGAACCATCAGAATTCACAAAATACATAAGCATCTTTACGTCCACTAATTAATTTCAGAATTAAGTGCCAGCTCCTTGAAAGCAAGAATCCTTGTATCCCCCATACTTTTCGTAATGCCCATAATAAATACTAATGTCAATAAAAAGAAAATAGAATCAACTCTATTGAAAATTAAAGTTCAGTATTTTAAAATGGGCACTTTAGTATGATTAAAAAAATATCCAATAAAGTAGTCTTCTTTAAAAGAAGTAACACAGGGGCGGCTGGGTGGCTCAGTCAGTTAAGCGTCCGACTTTGGCTCAGGACATGATCTCGCAGTTCCCGCACTGGGCTCTGTGCAGACAGCTCAGAGCCTGGAGCTTGCTTCGGATCCTGTGTCTCCCTCTCTCTGCTCCTTCCCCACTCATGCTCTCTGTCTCTCTCTCTCAAAAATAAACATTAAAAAAAAAATTTAAAAGAAGGAACACTTAAATCAACACAATCCAGCAAACATTTCAGGATAGCTATTTATGTGTGCCAGGCTCTGTGCTGAAATATGTGCAAAGAACATGAAATCTAGCCCAGCTGGACACTGTTAGGTATGTACACGAGTTCTAACACAGCGTGAACCAGAGGCCTTACCTAGAAAAGTGCCAATAAAAAAAACTTTCAATGGCACATTTATCACAGGGGATGTGATATTAATAAACCAATTCGGCAGAAATGGTGTTATTCTCAAAAATATAATGTAGTTAATGAGATGTTCTCTATGACGCTCAACCTGTCATAAGAAAGAAACCAGTTAGGATCAAGATAAGGCCAATATCGAGAAAAAGTTCCTTAATATACTTATTTCAAATTCTCATTCCCTGATAGTTCAGAATCTATCCAGCAGAAATGATCAACATAGGAACCTGAAAATGACAATGATCTCATTACCAAAGCTAAGTAACATGAGATGAGTTTGTTTGTTTTTTTAATTGTACATATAGCTTAATGTTGCACTATTAGATGGCTCAACAATGACCCTTTACACCTGAAAGAGCAAAATTAAATTTATAACTATACATAAGATACATATCATGTGATTAATTTTTAACTTCCTATAATGTAAAAGGCTAGTATAGCACATCAGTAAACCTAGCTTCTAATTTAATCTTTATTTTTGTGTTATGATATATATTACATAAGTAATTCATTCATTAGATAAGTGAGATTGAACAAGTATAGGGAGATATTTAGTCAATTAAACAAAAGCAGTTTATACTTCTAAATCTTGCTTTACAAATAATGATTGTGATTTGCAGCAAAATGCTTAATTTCTCATCTCCTGGTTTGTAAAACAAAAGGGTAAGGCAGAACGATTTCTGCAATTCCTTTGAGATTTAACAGGTTGTTTCTTCCAATTCTTTCTAAAAATAAGATTTTCTTAGCAACATCATATTAAACCTTTCCGTGTAGTGGTGCCTATATTTGTCATTGCATGTCTTTGTAGAAATCCTGACTAAAGAGAACAGTCATTTCTACTGATGAAATACATTCAAGGAGTTGGTTGATAAAAGTTTTTCAGTGACCCCCTGACAGTGGACTGCATCAACACAAAACAGGTGAGGTGTCCAAATATGTGAATGTCTTCACCAGAATGATGACTTCTCTGCTCTGACTGAACTTACTAGGAATGAAGAATTACAATTACTGTTACAGTACAGAAACTGCATATTTGAAATGATTAACATTCATTATTTGCCTACTACTACTATAATTTACTTTGGTCAAAAATCATTTTTATTAAAGCCCTGAGTCTGGGTTAATTTATGTAGGGACTATACACTGACCTCCCAATTAGGCACAGAATGACACTAAACAACTTAAAAAAAAAAAATACATGTTTACCTGTTGTGACCATTTTACTGCTTTCTCTGTTAGGTATTTGTATACAACTGGCCTCCCAACTAAATAGGAGAGCATATAGCAGAATGAGGCACCGAGTCCAGAACACTAGGAAATAACAAAAAGCCATAAGCATTGTGTACTTTTCCATCTTAGTCACATGGATATAGTCACTTAAAGCAAAGCTCAACTAGTATATATTTTGGGGGTTAAGGGAGGGTACTCTACATGACATCTCTCGTGCAGAGAACAAGAACCCATCTGATCCAGTCCCTTCTCAGACCAAATTATAACTAAAATGAGAATAACTAAAACAAACTGGCACTTATGATTAAACTTAGTGATTACATCCAAATAGTTAATAATAGCATCTAGCTAGCCTAAGAATAAAATTTAAAAGCGAATTTTTTTTCAACTGCTATGCTTGAAAATACCACCTCCAGCTCTGGACTTAAGTCTGTGATGCCCCTGTTCTAGGAAAAAAGCAAACTATAACATCTGCTTATGGGGGGACTTAAAAGATATTACTTAAACATTAATCACCTCTTAAAACTAACGAGTTTATGTTTACACAAACTAGTGGGACCAGATGCCATCCTTCTCCCTCATCATTCTATCAAAAGCTACTTTTTTTCTAGTCTCCCAAATTCATTTTATATACTTACCAAACAAACAAGAAATAAGGCTAGCGGAAAGGGATAAAGAAACCCTGAGAGTATACTGAGAAATATAGAGCCTGGAATAGCAAATGTTTGCAAGCTGTTAACTTCTAAGTTAAGGATTAAAACATAATACAATGGAATTTTTAAAAGACAAATCAAACATTTCAGAAAACAAGTATCAATACAGAAGTTATCATGTTAATAAGATTATATCTGTATCTCAGTATTAAGAAAGCAAAATTGTATCTAAAAGTTTAAAAAACCATCAGTTATGATGCCTTTAACTCTAAATTGACCATTTTCTAGCATTATAAATACAATGCTATTAAGAGTGTGTTACTGAAAGAAAAACCAAGACAAATATCCAATGTGTTCCAGATAAAGAACTGGGCACTTTGGCAAAAGAAACAAAAGGGAGGGGAAAAAAAAAAAAAAAAAGAGAAAGAGAGAGAACAAAGGTCTTCAGTAATCTTATATGCTTCTCTAATGCACTGCATTTACTCCTAAATGTGTTCAAGAAACATGGTTTCTGTGGAAATCTAGGGTATGATAATTACTTGTTTCTAATTTAACTTATAAACATTTACCTCAATGCACTACTCATTAAAAAAAAGGATAGGGGTTACAGAATAAACATCACAAACCTTACTTTTAAGAATTATGCTTTTTACTACTTCCTGTTTGCTCCCAGTTTTAGTCTGGAAGCCCCCTACCCCCTTTTAAAAACCCCTAACATGATTTACTTACAAGTCAGAGTGAATTCCTTCAACGTCTATGCTTCTTTTAAAATTTCTATCTTCACCCATTCTCCTACTCTATTCATGTTTTCATCTCAATCTCCTTTCTTTTTTCTGGCTTCTTTCATCTTCAGTTTCTTGCTCTTCCACAGGATCCCTGCTGTATAAACCCACTCTGATGCCTATGAACTCAAGAAAACCTAGGCTTTCCTTGACCATCATATTCTATCCAGCTAGTGTGCCTCACCTTCACTTCCTCAGAGGAGATTCTCTCCCTGTCTCCTTGCAACCTGACTTACTCATCCACCCGTCTCACGGACAAAAGTAATGATTTTTTCCTGTTTATTTTTTCACTCTGATTTAACTCATTTTATAATTATGTAAAATATTTACTTGGTTCTAAAGTCAAATCTACACAATAAAGTACATCTAGAGAATGACTTCCATCCCTCTGTCATCTCTCTCCCCACAGGTAAACATTGTATTGGCTTTTAAAAATACCCTTTCTTGGGACGCCTGGGTGGCTTAGTCGGTTAGGCATCCAACTTCGGCTCAGGTCATGATCAGGCTTGTGAGTTTGAGCCCCACGACTGGCTCTGCACTGACAGCTTTAAGCCTGGAGCTTCCTTCAGATTCTCTCTCTCTTTTTGCCCCTCCCCTGCTTGTGCTCTCTCAAAAATGAATAAACATTAAAAAAAATAATTTTTCTTTTTAAAAACAGATAAATTATCTCCTTGTGTATGTGTGTACTCATATCATCCTCCCCTGCTTAGATAAAACATTGCATACTGACTTACTATTCTGCACCTTGCTCTTTTCATTTAACATTATATCCTGGAGGTAAGAATGCCTTAACCACATAGAGAGACATTTCTCATTTTTAAATAGCTAGAGTACACTCCAGTGTTTAGACTTGCCATGGCTTATGCAACCAGTTCCCTACTGACATTTGGGTACGGATACTTCTATTTGAATATTTAAAATTCTGCATGTCCTAAATCAAAGTAAATGTTATCTTCCTTTCCCAACCCTAAACAGGGTCCTCTACCTATTCCCTTTTTTCTCTAAACAGCCCAAAATACAAAGCCAAAGAAAGGTAACCACCAAGAACAAAACTGGTATAATACTGATAACTACTGAAGCTGGATGATGGGTACACAGGAGTCCACTGTATGATTTTTCTCTACTTTAGTGTAGGTTTAAAATTTTCCATAATAAAAGAAATTTTTAAATTACCCTAAGATTTTAGCCTTAGGGAAATAAAAAAAGAGATGATGGTGACACATTTAATGTCATCCATAGCTCAAAAGTCTTCAGTGACTACCCAATACCACTGAATATTCTAAATTCCTCAGCCTGGTACTCAAAGTCCTCTACAGTCTGAGTGCAGTGTCTGTTCTATCTCCCTACACTTGTGTCTCTATCCTCCCCTTTTCACACCCTATAGTCCAACTAAACTGGATAACTGATCACTTGTTAGCCACACCCTGTGCTTGTAAGCTCTGCTCTAGATTTGCTCAGAATGAGACTGTGCCATCTCTACCCATAATTCCCTAGTGCCCCAGATGGAAATAGTTGTTCTACCTTTGAATGCTCAAAACACTAGATTTGTACTTAGAATATAATTAGTAAATTAGAAAACTGATTATGAATAAAATAATTATAATGTAAAAAGCCATTTATATTCAAGTTTGACATTACATAATACCAGTGAAGGTACTAATACTACACTGCTGAAGACGGTGGCCACTAGCCATATGTAACTATGGAGACACTGAAATGTACGTAGTCTGAACTCAAGTGCTATGAGTGCAAAACACACAAATTTCAAAGACTTAGTGTGAAAAAAGAATGTAAAAATACCTCAATTTTTATGCTGATTGCGTGTTAAAATGATAATACTTTGAGATATTGGTTCAAGTAAAATGTATTACTTAAATTGATTTCAAGTGTTTTTTTACTTTTTCTAATGTCAACTAGAAAATGTAAAAATTACATGTTGTTCAATTATACTTCTATTAATTAACACTGTATCAGTTATATGCCCTAAGATAAAGTCTTTTCTCTTTTTTGTTCACTGAATTTTAAAAAGTATCTTTTTAATAAAGAGCTTAAGATTCAAAAGTGAAAATAGAAAATTATAAGACAACATGAATTTAACAAGTTATGTTATAAAAATCTAAAATGAGATGTGAAATCATTACAATCACTTACATATCAAGGCAACAATAACAATATGCAATAAAACCTCCTGAATTGACAATATTAACCAATATATGTATTTTTACTATTAACCAATATTTAAAATGTAAAACTTAGGGGCTCCTGGGGTGGCTCAGTCGGTAAAGCGTCTGACTTTGGCTCAGGTCATGATCTCGCAGTCCTTGAGTTCAAGTCTGGCTCTGAGCTGTCAGCATAGAGCCTGGAGCCTGCTTCGGATTCTGTGTCTCCCTCTCTCTCTCTCTGCACCTCCCCTGTTGATACTCTCTGTCTTTCTCTCTCTCTCTCAAAAATAAACATTAAAAAAAATTAAAAAATTGATAAAATTTAAAACTTCAAACCAAATGTATTTTGTAATAATAAAGCCCTTCTTATACTTTCAATTCACTTTCTATAGGACAGTTTATCCTTTTCTACTAATTTGCATATGGATATTAAGACAACTAGGCTATAACATTTATAACCCCAGAGATTGTCAAGATCCATTTATGCTAACTGGTTGACTGACCTTATGAGTGGGTATCTCCTTTATCCCTCAGACATGTTATCCCTCCCAAAGCTGAGAGGCAAAGTAGGGTTAAAAAAAAAAAAAAAAAAAAAAAAAAGATGACTTTCCAAAGTCAACAAAAACTATATGCCTTGTTCACAAAAACCTTATAAATGCCAAATTAAAAAAAGGAATCAAGTTTTTATCTTACTTGAGGAAAATATTTTAATTTATAGTTAAAGTGTATAGAGGCAAAATAACCTTTAAGTCTAACACTAACACTATGGTTTTCCCAGATAGGTTCTAAAATGGAATTAGTAGGAAAGGGGAGCAGTGATGGATTTCTTAAAACAGTTTATTATTATTATTAAATCACTTTACAAATAGCTGCCAAATAACCTGCTGAAAGACAGATGCATAATAATTATTCTCTAAATTTTTCCCAAATTTGGATTTTTCTCATAATAAATAAGATGACAAAGCGCCTAAATAAAAATGTATTCTCACCAGGTAGATAAAGGAATAATGTTTGTATTATCAGCAAAAGTTTTTGTTAACATACTTAATAACAAACTGTTTATGCTAGGAATAACTGCTTCAGGGTATTTAAGAATATACTGACAACATTTATATAAGGAGGCAAGTATAGAAAAACATATATATATGTTAAATACATAATATCTAGTCTAATATAAATCCAAGAAAAGAAAATGCTAATGAATTTTACAAGAAAAAGTTTTAATTGCGAAGTCCCATAAGCCAAAAGAAATTCAGGAAATAAAACAGGAAGCAAGAATATAGTTTGAGAGAATTAATAAAGTAACTAGTTTAACTTTTAAAAATAAATGTTGGTTTCAAAAGGAGAATGATTACCTTTACAGGATCAAGAGATAATGTGTTTCATTAAACGAGAAGATTTGAAAATAGGTTGGATTAAAATAAAAGATACAAAAATCAGATTGAAGTTAAAGCCCGTAACTGGAAGACTAATCACCAGTAGCATAAGCAGTTTGAAAATACGCAGGAAGAATAAAGCTATTTTCCTGACTAATTAATACAACATATATTTCTATAAAACAAAGAAATACATCCAAGAGTTATTTTAAAAATTTATATCCTTTGAATGACTAATTTTCCACTTAAGATCTTTTTACAAAGAAACCATTAAATGGAAGAAAAAAATCACAAACAGGAAGTTTTATAACACAACATGTATAAAAGCAAAAAGTTAATTACAAATTATATCTTCAAACCTAAGGGAGTATTTTTAAAAATTATGCTGTGGTGACTATTCAAAATAAATAAACTAAATTAAAATAATCAATTAACTAATACAATCATAAATTAAATAGATAATTATCTTGAATAATACAGAGGAGAGGAAAATGTTTATGATAAGTGAAATAAGCAGAATACAAAAAAACTGGTAGTAAATATTCAAAAATAATAACTGAGTTGAGGAGATAGGTTTAAAGTGAGAATTTTTCCATTTAATTTTTCAATATTTTATTTAATGTTACATGAAATTAATAACTTTTAAAAGAAAAAAATAGTTATGCATAACTAAACAGACCCTTTAAGACCTCTTTCTTGAACAAAACTAGATTAACAGTTTTTTTAGTTAAAAGGATACAAAATATATGTAGCAAAATAAGCTACAAGTACTTGTACATAAAAGGTGTCCTTATATTTGGATAAAACTTTTCCTAGAGCCTTGGCATCATCCATATCTCTGGGAACCTTCATATTCACTCTTTCTTCTCTAAAGAAATAAAATTAAAGTGAAAAATTTTAAAGCAGAAATTTGCCAAGATAATTAATATCAAAATCAAGTTCAAAACATGAAGTTTTATCCAAAATGATTTGGCGCTTTGATCTGTATTATATTAACCATAAATTCATAAGTTTTAAGTTCAGAAGTCTATAAATATTTGTTCTTAATGATTTAGTATAATTTCTTGAGATATGTTATCTATGTATGAAAGTTCAGAATGACCCAAACTAAATTAGATTAAAAGCATTTGCTCCAACGCTGGTATAAATTTTGAGTTAAAAAGTGAACTGATGTTAGCATATTCAAAACATATTTAACATCATTTTGGGTAATCCTCATGAGAAGCTAAAATCAATAATTAATTACAACTAAAATTAAGTAAAATTTTTGATGAATTTACAGTTCATATATCTTCTGGAATATTTCGACTCAAAGTTCAGATAAAAACTTACACATTTTTCCTTTTCTATTAATCTTACTTTATATTTGGTGCCTTATTTGGAACTAAATTTCTTACTTATAAAAGGCTCAAATAATTATGTTTGTGTTTAATGTATATTGTGCCCATTTGTTTACATGATACAATTTAACCAATCTTGCAGAACAATGATAGACTGCTGCCTAATTTCTATAAAAATAGTAGGTAAACTGATTTCTCATTTATAAATTTAAAAACCAAAAAACTCTTTATAGGGGTGTGTACACACACACACACACACACACACACACACACACACACAAAGAAATAAGCGGAACATCACAGGTGTATAACAGCACACTTGTACACAAGTGATGTTATCATTCTTAGAGCAGATTGGGAGCAAAGACAACCTTAAGAGCCCTCTTTCAGTCAGCTCTTAACTGCCTCCTCCTTGATCAAAACCAGAAAGGATCTAAAATTCAATAACACTAATAGTAACCTAACAATATAACATGCTAGCCTCCCAAAGGCATTTACACTGACATAAGAAATCAAAGTATGAAAATAAAAATAAGTTTAATTACAAAAATTTCAAGCATGAGGAATTGTTATCGAAAGGAATTTAGAGGAAACGGGAACTTCCAAACACCCTGAAATCATATTTCACAGTTCTCCATTACCACACTAGTCTGGCTCTGGTTGAAAGTCTAACTGCATTTTAAAGTCTTTTATGTAATCTATGATTAACATAGGTTGGTATTACTGTGGTTAAACAGCCCTGGGATATTCTGCCTTCTTAAAGTATGTTTCAGTTCCATAATCTCTTCCCTAAAATTCAAAAAAACTCTGAAAACCAAAAGTTTTTCATATTTTTGTCAGCAAAAATTGACCCACACTTAAATATCATAGTCTTTTATCATGCCCATTCCTCTGCAAAAAATATTAATAAATTTGATAATGGGATCCTTCCCCAGATCCTGCTGCAGGTACTACATAACAGACAGTATTTGTTCCATGTTATCTGTCCAAAAATGGAAAAATTCTAAATTCTGAAACACATTTCACCCCAAGGTTTTGGCTAAGGAGTTTTGGATGTATTTAAGATAATACAAGTTATTTTTTTTATAAAGTCCATTTCATTGTGAAAACTACCTATTCAGGTCATATCATTTCCATAAAACAGAGAAAAGAAAAAGAGCTAGGAGAGAGAGATGTGATGGGGATAGAAATGAATGAATAGAAGCAGACAAACTGATCACAAGAAGGAAGGGAGAAACATAGATGGAAAGGTAGGGAAAGCAGAGAAAAAGAGCATCAATGGTTTTCAAACCACAGGTGTCTTTTATGGATTTTAAAATAAGCTTGCTTGGTCACTACTAGCATGAAAAATTAAATAAATAGAATAGTTTAGAAAATATCAGAGACCACCACCTGTTTCAGGAAACTTTAATTTTGTATGTATACATGTATGCAAGTGAGCGGGGTACAAGGGACAGGCACATGCCTGCAGGATCATGACATAAAAATCTATTTCTTAATATAGTTATATATATTTTTTTAATTTGAAAGCCATTAGAAAGATGAGGCTTTAATTACAGGAGCAGTGCTAGGAAAACCCTGCACAGAAAATCAGGAGGCATATTTGGGAAAGAGTATTTAAATAAGTGTCACTAGAGACTTGCTACAAATCATGATAGCTAATATACACTCACCATGACAGTTCTGTTGCTTCAAATTAGTTTAACTTTTAATCTACTTTATCTATAAATGTCTAGGCATTTTTCAGTTTCTTTCTGTATACTTACTCACTAAGCTGAGGAAAATTTTTATATACCAAAAACATAACAAAAGCTGCAGATAAGAAAATGGACACCAATATAAGAAGTGACATTCTTGCTGACCCAGCTTCTGCACAGGCTTTTTCTGAAAGGGAAAAAAAAAAAAGCTATAATTAAGATAAATATTTTTAAAAGACAGTATTCCAAGTCAGCAAATAATTTCCTTAACAACTTTCCTCCCCAATAAACTGTTCATACTTTTGCTCAGTTTTAACATAAAAATTTAACTACTAATGTATTTGCCATTTATTAACCAGGCATATTGCTTCGGGGGGATATACCCATTTCAGAAGCATGAAAAAACAGAACACCAGAATTTGCAGCACTGATTTGCTGATAAGCCAAAGGAGAAAAGAGGGCATTGCTCTAGTTACTATCACTGACTTTCAAATGTATTTATATTGGGAGCTGACAACATAGACAGAATGCCCTCTTAGGAAAAATGAGGTAAAGTGGCAATTACTTCAACTGTCACAAGAACCCAGAAACTGACTAATACAACTGGTGAATGTTAATACAGTACTTTTTACACCAAACGCTTCAGAATATAGTTGAGCCTCAAATGTTTTGGGTGGCTCTCTGGGACTCCAAGAATGGCAGAATTTGTTCACATTCCCTCACAAGGTACTCTTCGTGTTATCTAAAAAATTATATGCAACATAAAAGTATAGGGTCCATGAGTGGCTCAGTCGGTTGAGCGTCTGACTCTTGATTTTGGCTCAGGTCATGATCCCAGCATCATGGGACTGAGCCCAGTGTCAGGCTCCTTGCTGAGTGTGGAGCTTGTTTAAGATTCTCTCTCTCTCTCTCTCTCTCTCTCTCTCTCTCTCTCTCTCCCTCTGCCCCTATCCCCCGCTCACATGCTCTCTCTCTAAAAATAAAAATAAAAATAAATAAATAAATAAATAAAAAGATAAAAGTATGGAATGAGATCCAGGAAAGAGCAAGTAGAAGAATGAGCAAGAATGAGCTGTTTTTATCAGGAAGTAGTCAATAGTGGGGAGGCAAGAGCAAGATACCTTAGTAGTGCTCTCTGTGGAAACAGAAGTGGTGGCATAATTTTTATTGCGCACATCTACCATTATTCCATGTACATACTTTTAATGCTCAGGGGATTAAAAAATATATGTATACCATAAGAATTACTTTTAGTTCTCTGAGAATGAATCTACCACTATGCCCCTCCCTAACTACTGCCTGTGTAACTTTTATACATACTTTTTATGAAGTATCCTAAAACAAATGCCTGTACTCTATTCATTCATTTGGCAAATTCTTCTTCTCAAACATTTATATAAACGTATTAGATAGGTGTCACTGCACAGTTGAGTAACACCCTCCTCCTCAGGGAAACTTTCTCATATTCCCCTTCCTCTCAAAGGGGCTAATCTCGTTGGCCCTATTACAGTTTGATTCCAACACTCTACCTTCCCAAACAACAGAAGGCTAACTTGCCCAAGGTTGGACACCTGACTCAAGTAGAAACTCATTATTGGCTGACCAAATTGTCTCTCGAAAATTTGAACTAAAAGAGATACTGTTGTCAAGAGGTGGTATGTCTTGAGGCTGAAAGATCAAGCAGTGAAAGCCACAGATAATGACAAGGCAGGCCAAAGACATGTACCAGAAAATCTAAGAGTGGAGGTTAAAACAAAAACCCAGAGAGCCCAAGTGGGAGCTATAGCTAACCTACTTGTTAACTTCTAACTTTCCACTTCCCTTAAAGCCTAGCTATATTTCATTTCTTGCTCACGGATGCCAGTGAGATTGCCTCTTTAAAAAAAAAAAAAAAGTTTTAAGCGTTTATTTTTGAGAGAGAGTGAGCATGGCAGAGGCAGAGAGAGAGGGAGACACTGAATCCAAAGCAGGCTCCAGGCTCTGAGATGTCAGCACAGAGCCCATGCAAGGCTTGAACTCACAAAATGCAATATCATGACATCAGCTGAAGTTGGACGCTTAACCAACTGAGCCACCCAGGAGCCCCGAGATTGTCTCACATATTTAGAAGAATCTCCTTTTTTATTGGTGCTAGTTTAAACTTATTTCTGCTCCTTTCAACCAAAAAGCCTTAACTAAAAGACAAACTTCATTTTTATACCTTGTCTCATTTTATTGTAGTTTTATATATTTTACAACTGAATTGGTAAGATTTTGCCCAATTCTATGTTAAACATGGACCAATACAAACCACCTAGCTCCACGCAAGGTGTATTGTGTGAACTACATGAATTGGTATTACCAGGAGCTTGTTAGAAATGCAGATTCAGAGGGCGCCTGGGTGGCTCAGTCAGTTAAGCATCCGACTCTCAGTTTCAGCTCAGGTCATGATCTCCTGGTTCTTGAGATCAAGCCCCGCACTGGGCTCTATGCTGACAGAGCAGAGCCTGCTTAAGATCCTCTCTCTCTGCCCCTCCCCTGCTAGCTCACTCTCTCTGTTTCTCAGAATAAACATTAAAAAATGCACATTCTCAGGCCAACATGCCAAAACTACTAAATCAGAATCTGTGTTTTAATAAGATACCCAGGTGATCTGCATGTACATTAAAACTTAAGGGAAAACAATATGGCCCACTTTGCCTATTTTATAGGTAAGTAAATAGAGGCCCTAAGGAGGTTGCGCTATTAAAAAAATTCCTAAGGAACCGAATGGCATAAAGTATATCCCCAAAGCCCTTTAATATCCATGTATAATCAACTCATAATTTCTGCTATAACACAAATTGCTTAGGTTTGGTGCTTTGATATACCAGATACAAATTGTTCTTATCTGTTCATTAAAGCTGACTTTCTGAAAGACAATATTAGGTTTATCAAGCTCTAGTATGTGAACACTAAAGTTAAAAAAAAGACTTTACTTCAAACGTTAAAAAAAAAAAGGACTGTACTTCAAAAACCAAGTTACAAATAGAAATTTACTTGCTCATATCATACTTTTTTTTAAATATTCTTTTTTTTTTTAAGTTTATTTATTTTGAGAGAGAGAGAGCATGAGCTGCAGAGGGGCAGAGAGAGGGACAGACAGAATCACAAGCAGACTTGGTACAGAGCCCCACATAGGGTTTGAACTCATGAACAATGAGATCATGACCTGAGCTGAAATCAAGAGTTGGACGCTTAACTGATGGAGCCACCCAGGCACTCCACTCGTATCATATTTCTAAAATTTACTGCAGGAAGCAATGGGATCATAAAATACTACAAAAGATGGCTTCAATGGAGTAATAAACCAGGATGCCTGCCACTGAACACTATAGTTCATTAATCCACTAATGTATTTGTATGTTTTGCAGCACAGAAAATTAAACAGAGATCTTAAACATCTGAGGTGGGCATAATATGAAAAGACCTCTGCAGAATCTTATGATAACAAATGCCTAATTGTCCATATCTGTGCCTTGGTTATGATATCTAATTCAATGCTTCTCTTGAGAATTTAAGAAATCATATTTACTCACTCTAAAAAGAAAAGAATAATCAGCCAAAAGTGACAAAAAAAATCAGTGTGCGATAAAACCAATTCAACCAAAAATGTATTTTTTTAAAATTTTTAAATTATTTATTTATTTTTTTAAAGTTTCTTTATTTTGAGAGACAGAGCAGAGGAGGGGCAGAGAGAGAGGGAGCCTCAGGGAGCTCGGCACAGAGCCTGATGTGGGGCTTGAACTCATGAACCGTGAGATCATGACCTGAGCCAAAACCAAGAGTCAGACGCTTAACTGACTGAGCCACTCAGGCGCCCCCAAAAATGTGATTTTAAATAGAAAATCTACTGAAACACAAACTTCTCACAAGGCTAAAATTTTATTTTCCTACTTTGTTAAATAAAGAGGTAATCCACAGGAAAAGAAATAAAAGTAATATATAAACATTGAGGTTTATGGCATAGTTTTCTATGGGCTGACATCAAAGCAAAGTTTATGTACACACACATACTCTGTACAATTATTCGAAAGGTCTGCTACTTCTTAAAGGCATGCTACTTTTAAATCTACCTGGAATTAACTTGCTCAGCCTTCACTTTTCACTTACTTCCCTGCTTGAATCAAGTCCACAGTACAAAAAGGACTGATACAAATAATTTAATATTACTGGCATCTTTTAAACTCTTCAAAACCACTGGTTTTTTTTTTGTTTGTTTGTTTTTCATATGGCAGACATTTGTGCACACAAGAATTACTGGTAAGAATAAATGGCTGATATCCCCCCAACCCCCACCTCTTTCCTGGTACTTTCCTTTAGGACTTCTCCTCTGCAAGGTATGCAGTCAAATATAGAGTTGCTTAGGACGATCTGCTGAGCATCTATTATGTACAAAATGTTTTCCTCAATCTCTGCTTCTAAGAAACTGATAGCACCATTAGCTAGATTACCAAGGAATGAATGGCACAAAGGGGTTTTGAGTATATAGGAAAGCAAGATTACTGGGCTGGAGTAATGGAGGCAAGATTCACAGAGCAGGTAGAAACGTGGTTGAAGACTAAAAGATAAGAAGAATTTACAGCTTTCTAATCCATACTGTAGTTAAATATAAAAAGATTTCAACAGGTTATACAGTTCTCTTAAATTAACAATTAGGGGTGCCTGGTTGGCCCAGTCAGTAGAACAAGAGACTCTTGATCTTGGGTTGTGAGTGAGCCCCACATTGGGTATAGACATTACTTAAAAATAAAATCTTTAAAAAAAAAATTAAGTAAGACATTAAGCAACCTAGCTTTAAAGTTAAACTATAATATTTTCTTCCCATTATTCATTTGCCAGTCCTAAGTAAGGAGTCAGAGGGAAGAAAGGTGTCAGGCAACCTTTAATTGGACTACAGAACACTACCCTGAATGCTCCCAGAGTACACATTTCTCTGACTGCTACTTGTTGTCTTACAGTTGGATGATGAAACACATAGACATTTGAATAAAATTAACCTCCATGTTTAACTTGATACCTATTTTCTGCTCTCTTTAAAATTAGGAAAATTTTGTCAAGCATTGTGTTCAACAGTAACACAGAAAACAAACTGATGAGAATGCAGAAACTAAATGACCTTCAATATTGAAGCTCTCCTTTCTTTTAAAAAAAATTTTTTTTAACGTTTTATTTATTTTTGAGACAGGGAGAGACAGAGCATGAACAGGGGAGAGTCAGAGAGAGGGAGACACAGAATCTGAAACAGGCTCTAGGCTCTCAGCTGTCAGCACAGAGCCAGACGCGGGGCGTGAACTCACGGACCGCGAGATCATGACCTGAGCGGAAGTAGGCTGCTTAACCCACTGAGCCACCCAGGTGCCCCTGAAGTTCTCCTTTCTTTCACACTAACTGGTAACTAGGGGTTGTTAGATATTATGATTCAACAATTATTCTTGAGTGTAATTCTATTAAGTCCAGAGACTAACATGTAATTGATTTAGAGTTCTACACAAATAAAAGTTGAAAATCTTGTTTTAATAATAATTATACATCTACATGTATAGCATACATTTTTATAATGTGCCATGTCATTTAGCATTTAGAGCTACCCACAACAGTACTTTACACATTCATTAACCTTCACATCTTCCATCATACTAATTCCCAATCTGAATTATCCCCATATTTTGCTTTCCAACCTCCTCCCAGGGGAAAATTACTATTAGACTACTAGAGAAAGTCAAGATTATGTTCTCTTAGCCTCCAAATTCACAATTTTTTCTATCTTCAAATAAGGTTATCACTAGCAAATAATCCTTTCACAGCACACTCCAAAAGGGCTATTTCAAGTCTCTTCAAGCCTTTAATTCTATCTTCATCAATTCTCAAACAATGACACTCCCTCCACACTTCAGTGAGCTTCCCAATCTCTACCTTAAGATCTATTCCTCAAATTATCGTCCCTTGCTCCTTTCCCCTTATCTTTGCATTAAATGCCAACACACTTCCTTCCAGATTCTGCTCAAAGAATTGTCTCTTCTCTATGCACCCAATATCTTCAATTCTTCCTCTTAAGATCACCTTTTCTCTAACTCCTAATATGCATATATCCATTCTGAAAAGTCATAACCTTAATGGCCCTATAGTAGCTCCCTATTTTCGTTATTTTCATATCAAAATCTTTTGAGGGGCATAAGGGGGCTTAGTCAGTTGAGCACCCAACTCTTAATTTCGCCTCAGGTCATGATCCCAAGGTCATGGGATCAAGACCCGAGTCAGGTTCCACACTGATCATGGAGCCTGCTTTAGATTCTCTTTCTCTCTCTCTCTCTCTCTCTCTCTCCCTCCCTCTCCCATGCTCACTCTCTCTTAAATACATACATACATGCATACATACATACATACATACATACATACAAAAAAAAACCTTTGAAAAGCAAAATCTTCCTAAATCTGCAAGATTTTAGGAATGACTCTACTGGTCATCAGGTCCATCAGGTCATCAGGTTCTCAACATTTAATGTTTTCTAAACTTACTTGATTCTACCATGAAGAAGCAAAAGACCCATCTCTTTACAGAAACTCTAACAAGTGTTCAAGGTCACAAGAATCTACTGCAGTATTTTTGTAAGTAAATTTTATTTCAAGGGCTTTAGAATTTTTAATTTTTAAAAATAAAAAAATGGTAGCAGTATCAAGTATAAATGTAAACAGCTAACTATAAAATACAAATAATTGACTATTACACACACAAAACATGTTTGTAGGTAGCAGACAAAATGGCACTACCAATTTTGTACGAAAGCTCATTCTCTAAGGATTATGCTCTGCAATCGTGGTACCATTCAATCCACATACCTTCAGACTCAGTTAACCATTTTCAGATGCTTCCCACCTCCATTCACCAAAGACTGAGATCAAGCTTATAATAAATTTCTTCGTAATCCTAAAAGATTCATCATCCATTTAGATGATCCACCCAGGCTCAAAAGTCTTTAAGGTTCATTTCTAGTCAACTTTAGCCACCCACTTCCAGCAACACACTAAGTTCTCACATCCCGAGACAGCTCTACCTTGGACATTTTAAATTCCAACATGCTATTCCTTGATCACCTTTATTCTTTCGTGAGCTTATTCCCTCCACTTTCTCCCTTCTCTTGGGCTCCTCACTTTTCTTCCTTCCATGCCCAACCTCGATTTCATGATGTATCATCTGAAGCAACACCTTTGATTAGAATCCTTACCCTTTTCTTATATCTAATCTAACCCAATACCAGTAACATAAATTCACCTTCTTCACGAAGATGGTTGAGCACAAATAGAAAAATCATGAGTGACCCATCACAGAGATCCATCTTTGGGAAAACTGAGTTAGCCTCATTCCTACTCCCATTTTTTTTAGGTGTCAAACATGAATCAGGTTGAGCCAATCTGATAACAGTGATAGGTTCAGGGACAAGCATTTGATCTGAGACAGTCTAATCAGTGTGAATATTTAGATTTTTTATTGGCAGTGCTAGGAAAAACATTAACAAAGTTATCAAGGACGTATTTAGCTTACCTGGACTTTCACAAGAAATCAACCTTAAGGTAAAGCTGACATCAAAGATATGAAAGAAATCGGATCCTGATCACTGGGCTCATTGGGCCACTGGTTCCAGGCTGAAGCCAGGGAATCCCACTTAATCTATCAATTTTTTAGTTATATATATCAATCAACCTTCTTTCAGCAAGGGTTTCAATTGTATTTTCTATTGATAAGCACAAAAATCCTGATACATAATATTTTGGTTGAGACTGTCTCAACAAATTATACTAACACCTTGGTTGACATCCAGTTGCCAATTTTAGTCTTAACTCCCGGTTATCAGTAATCAGAGCTTCTTTCTTCCTCTAAGCCAGTACCTTGCTCACAGCAGATGCTCAAAGAATATTTACTGAACCAAATAAACAAGGCAGGATCTAGAACAGGCATCTGAGAGGGGTGTATTATCCAAAGTTGAACAATATTGTCTTCTAAAAGTAGTAAAATCAACTTTGAGACAATGTTTCTCAAACATTTTTGGCTGCAATCATAATACACGGCTTTATATCATGAGTAGTACACACAAAAATCTATAAAACAAAAAATAAAATTCAAAGAACACTTATGCCCTACTACATGTGAAGCACTCTATTTTCTCTTCCATTTTTTAAAATGACTCATCATTACCCATCAACTGATCTCACAGTGCTCTCGCTGCTCACAAGGATGATGATCTATATATATTTAAAAAACACAGTCCTAGCAGTTCTCTTGAATCGAAGTGGGAAACTTCTATGACTTGCTAGTAAACAAATCAGCCAGAACAAATAACACAGAAGAAAATAAAATACCCTCATTCAGGCACTCTTGCATGTAGATTAGATCAAGAGCCTCATAAGTGCTTCTTACTTACTCTTCCTCATCATGCAAGAATTAGACTCTCAGTGTTATTATCTTGGTCAAGTCTTCACAGTGGTCCTCAGTCTGTAAGGCTCAGATGTTAGACTAGAGATCAGAGTCATAGCAAGGAATCCACTAAAACATACCAAACACTGCATGTAGAATGTAAAGTAGTTCAAGCATACACACAATGACAACTATTTGTCAAAGTTACATAGATGTATTTCTCAATCAAGAGTTAACTAAAATTTGGGGCGCCTGGGTGGCTCAGTCAGTTAAGCGTCCAACTCTTGATTTTGGCTCAGGTCATGACCTCACAGTTCACAACACTCAGCCAGCCCCACATCAAGCTCTTCTCCTCCTCTCTCTGCCCTTCCCCCACTTGCTCTCTATCTCTCTCTCTCAAAAATAAACATTAAAAAAAAGTTATTAAAATTTTTATCTCTTCTCCAAAACCTTTAATTTTTTTGAGATGTTAAACTAGATACCATCTGCAATTAACAAAAATTGCTTTTCATAATCTGGAAAATTGGTTGCTAAGTAGTTACTAATGACACCACATCACTGGCTCATTACCATTACCATAAGCAACCAAACCCTATCATGTAAGGGATCTACAAAATCTTTTGCCCAGAGAAAGAATTCCTAACACTAATTAAAGAGAGAGACACAGAGACAGAAACTGAGAGGCAGAGAAGGAAAAGAAAACACTGGAAATCACTAGTTAACAGGATGGATCAAAAAACTAACTTTGCAATGAGGCGCCGGGGTGGTTTGGTCACCTGGGTGGTTTGGTCGGTTAAGCAACCACTCTTGGTTTCAGTTCAGGTCGTAATCTCTCATGGTTTGTGAGTTTGAGCCCTACATCTGGTTCTGCGCTAGCAGTGCGGAGCCTGCTTGGGATTCTCTCTCTCCCTCTCTCTCTGCCCCTCCCCTGCTGTCTCTCTCTCAAAATAAATACATAAACATTAAAAAAAAAAAAAAACCACTAACTTTGCACTTAAATCCCTCTGTACCAACATTATTTTGATCATAGCCAACCTTATCTCCTACTATACCCAACAGAAATCCTCCATTCCTGACAAATTAATGTTAATAAGTTTGCTGACATAAAGATTCACACTAACTTTCCAGCTTAATGTTTCCTCCGCCCAGAATCCCTTACCTTCTCTCTAACAATGCAAACCCTACTTCTTCCTGAAGGCATGCCTTCACATCTCCCTCTATGCTTCTATAGATGTGTAGTGCACAGAAGTCGTTTGATAGCATCATAAAAATAATTGTGTTAATGGGTTATTCTAATGATAAAAGATAAACAATTATAAAAGCATTTTGGAGGTTTCAAGGTTTTATTTTCCAAATAGCTTTAGGTTAAAACAACAAAAATCAGCAATAAAAAAAAATGACTGCTACTGCAAACCAAATGACAATCTTTACAAATGATCTATCTGGAAAGACTTCCTGAAGAAGTCTTCAGGACACACTTGGATTACTGTCACTCTCCATAACAGCATCTTCAAAACAATGTTCCTTTAATTTAGAGTGTATTTATACTTAAACAACAATTCATTTCTGGGGTTTTGAAGTTATTTGGCTCTACTGTCTATAAGATGGAGAAATACCCAAATACATAAAGCCTAAAAAGTCAAATTAGACTAAAGACATTTTAAACTAAAGTGTGCAATACATTATTGTTGTCTATGCTTATGATGTTGCTAGACAGTCTTCAAAGACCCTCTCCCTACTCATCACCGGTGGTGGACCACAATGGCCATTTGTTACGATCCCTTCAAGTTTATGGGCTTTTAAAAAAATATTTAAAGAATTTAATCATTTCAACTTTTGAAAAGCAGTGAAAACCTCTATGCCAAGATGGAATCAAAGTATTTAGCTTCCAGGTATGCTTTCTTCTTAAAATAATATTTAAAGTTCAGAGAAATGCCAGAATGGTGTAATGGAAAAAAGCTTGAGAATGGGAGATCTCAGCTATGATAATAATTAACATTTATTTAGTCTCCACACAAGCCATTACACTAAATGCTTTACATCCATTATTTTTGCGTAATTCACACGGCAAGCTAAGCTATTATTACTATCACCTTTGTCATCCCCACTGTACAGTTTAGACACTGAGTTTTTAAAGATAACAAGTCCAAAGTCATAAGTGGTTGAGCAGGCTACTTGGAAGTGGCACCTGGACATAGTTAAATCCTTGCTCTTAACTACTACTTGACTAATCTTGTGACTTTATGCAAGTTCCATATCCACTCTGGGCCTCAGTTTCCTCATCAGTGAAAATAAGGCAAGAGTCTTTAAGTTCCTTCCAGCTCTGTCTAGCTTCAATATTATGAAGCTTACAACCTCCCTGAGCTTCAAACAAGCCAGTGTCATCACTTCTTTTAATTGAATTCAACTACAACAGCATTTACGAGCCACCTCCTAAGTGTCTGGCCTTGAGGTGGGCAGCGGCCCAAGCAAGCCCAGGTCCCTAAACCTCTCTGCTCCCGCGCCCCTGGGCGCCAAGCAGGCCCCCTCGAAAATCCCTGGGACAGACCGGGGTCCTTTCTACTCCGAAGCCCCTCCGGCACACTACCCCCTCTGGGCCAACCCCAGCTCTGATTCCGGTTCTACTCACCCTTCAAGTAGTCTCCGCTGCCTGGCGTCATGAGACCGCGCGTCCCCGCTACCCTGTCCCCCACAGGGGTCGTGTGGAGTGCCCCCGTCTGCGATCTTTCGGCGACTCTGCCTTTCGCCATGGCTGCTGCAGGGAAGGTGAAGGAAGAGAGGTGATGCTGCCCCCGCTTAACAACACCTCCGCCTCAGGCTCCTTACACCAGGGGCCGCAGCCGCAGCCACAGCCACTTCCGGGGCGACCACCTCACCTGAGACGACCTCAGCCCGGAGAGCACAGCGACGCTCTGCTGAAACCTACAGCGCCCACTCGGAGTAGGCTCCGCCCCGCGCCACCCCCGTGCCTCGCGCGCTCACGCTCGCCCAGTAACCGCGAGACAAGTCAGGGCCCTGGCCCGCCCCGTTCACTGTCCCGCCCCTGCTCACGACTGTATAGAGCATGCGCAGTCGCAGTCCCGGAGTCGGTAGTAGCTCGAGGACAAGAGGCATCTAATGCGCAGCTTTAATTATCCGGAAGTGCGGTCCTTGAAACTTCAAACCCTTTGTCCCGGCCGCCGGAAGTGCCCGCGAGTGATTAGTTGGCGTTTCGCAGCGAATGGTGATTCAGCTTACTGACTTCACCAATTCTCCAAGCGGCTGTCTTCACTCTGTCGGATCTAGATGTTTCGTCTGAAAATGTTGAAAAATACAAAGCCTGAAGCGAACCGATCGAGTTTAAGGAAAGTTAAGGCTCAGAGAGGAGCTATAACCTGTGAAGGTCACAGGATGGCAGAGAAGGGTTTAGAAGCTTTCCCATTGCCTCACCCTGTCGCCCCTCACTAGCAAACCCAGGTCACCTCATTTAGCTTTTTCTTTCACTGAGCCCAAACGTGCCGTTGTTGACTGTTAACTTTTTCCACACTTAAATCTCAGAACAGTGTTCAGGTTACTGGTGAGTGTATTGGAATTTCCTCTTGAGAGCAACTTGGCAGTCTGTATAAAATACTGTTCCTATCCAGTAATTATATTTCTAAGAAACTATTTCATGGAAGTAAGGATACACAGGGAGTTATTCCTAACAGCATTATTTATTAGTATAATGGTAAATGTGGAAGCAACCTAAAAACCCAACGCTAAACAATAGTTGACTAAATTATGGGAGCTTATTGAAGGGAACTGTTCTATGTACACAACCTCTGCCTACTTGCATTAACACCTTCAGAGGCACCTGGGTGGCTCAGTCGGTTGAGCGTCAGACTTGGGCTTAGGTCATGATCTCACAGCTCATGAGTTTGAGCTCTGTGTGGGACTCTGCTGACAGCTCAGAACCTGGAACCTGCTTCTGCTTCTGTGTCTCCTCTCTCTCTGCCCCTAACCCACTCGCATTCTGTCTCTCAAAAATAAATACACGTTAAAAAAAATTTTTTTTTCAAAGACCTTCAGTGACCACTCTAGGAGGTAGCTCCCCATTTTATTTCCTTCATGATCGTCATTAAAAGCAATTATTATTTGGGTTATTTGTTTACTTGTTCATTGTCTGCCACCTCTACAATGTAAGGGCCTTGTCTTTTTGTTCACCATTGTATCCCCCAGCAGCTGACAGAATGCCAGCATCTAAGTGGGCATTCAATAAATTCGCTGAATAAATGTTCAACCATAGAAAATTATATTTATGAAGAGATTAATAATGTGGAAAATGCTTATTCAAAAATTCAAAGAAGTGGGGCACGTGGGTTAAGCTACTGACTCTTGATTTCAGCTCAAGTCATGATCTCATGGTTGGTGGGATCAAGCCCCCAGTGCGGAGCCTGCTTGGGCTTCTCTCTTCTCTCTGGCCCTGTCCTACTTGTGTGCCCACACTAGCGCACTCTTTCAAAATAAAAAACTTTAAAAAAAAGAAAAGACAAAAATTGAAAGAAGTATAAAAAACAAAAACTATGAAATACTTAAGAAAGTAAATTTATATTTTAGGATAAAGTATTTTTGTTTTGTTTCTGTATTTTTATTTATTTTTGTGATGTAATCTCTATGCCCAACTTGGGGCTCAAACTCATACCCCAAGATGAAAAGTCACATGCTCCACCCACTGAGCCAGCCAGGCATCCCAGGATAGAGAGTCTTCAGTAAGATACAACGATTTTTTAGCATTTGATATATTTTATTACATAAAAAAGTTAAAAGTATAACAAAAGCACCAAAAGAAAAAAAAAAACCCAAAACCCAGAAATAGACTGAGAAAAAATATTGCCACATAAAAAAGAATTACTACAAATTGGGGGGGTGCCTCTCTGGCTCAATCCATGGAGCATATGACTCAATCTTGGGGTCGTGAGTTCAAGTCCCATATTAGGTGCAGAGATTAATTTAAAAATTAAATAATTACTACAAATTAATAACAAAAGCACAACTCAACAGAAAAGCAAACAAAGGATATGAATAGTCAGTTCTCAGAAGAAAAAGTTAAATAGCCAACAAATTAGGAAAAGATGAACAACCTCATTAATGCCGTGTGATAACACTGACTGAGAGGTACATAGAATGCATTAGCAGAAGAGGAGTAGCTAAATTAGAGTGGGTTGCAGTGAAGGTCTCTTAGGTAGAATGAATATTAAGCCGATTTAAAGGACGAATAGGAAGGGTGCGTAGGCGGCTCAGTCAGTTGAGTGTTCAACTCGATTTCAGCTCAAGTCAGGACCTCAGGGTGCCAGATAAAACCCCTGCATGGAGTCTACTTAAGATTCTCTCCCTCCTTCTTCCCCTCTTCTCCTGCTCACAAGCTTGTTCTCTCTCTAAATACAAATATAGGATGGCTAGGAATTAGCAAAAGAAAGCAGAAAGAAACTTGCAAAAGCTGGAAGCTACTACTAATCTCTGAAAAATAAGTGCAAGCAAAGAGTGGGAGAATGGAAAGAAATGAGATGAGAGAGATAAGACAAAGGACTTGTCACAAAGTGCTGGAAGTATGAACTTAATGCTCAAGGATACCTGAAGTCATTGAAGAACTTTTAACTGGAAAGGGACATATTAAGATTAGTATTTACAAATCTTATTCTGACTACTCGGTGATAGAATTGAGGAGTGTCCCAATAGCAGCAGAAAGACAAGGTAAGAAATTATTTTTTGTTAATTATTTATTTTTTAATTTACATCCAAGTTAGTTAGCATATAGTGTAACAATGATTTCAGGAGTAGATTCCTTAATGCCCCTTTCCCATTTAGCCCATCCCCCCCCCACAACCTCTCCAGTAACCCTCTGTTTGTTCTCCATATTTAAGAGTCTCTTATGTTTTGTCCCCCTCCCTGTTTTTATATTATTTTTGCTTACTTTCCCTTATGTTCATCCGTTTTGTACCTTGAAGTCCTCATATGAGTGAACTCATATGATATTTGTTTTTATCTGGCTAATTTCACTTACTGTAATACCCTCTAGTCCCATCCATGTAGTTGCCAATGGCAAGATTTCACTCTTTTTGTTTGCCCAGTAATACTCCATTGTATATAATACCACATCTTTTTTATCCATTCATCCATCGATGGAAATTTGCGCTCTTTCCATACTTTGGCTATTGTCGATAGTGCATGTGCCCCTTCGAAACAGAATACCTGTATCCTTTGGATAAATATCTAGTGGTGCAATTGCTGGGTCGTAGGGTATTTCTGTTTTTAGTTTTTTGAGGAATCTCCATACTGTTTTCCAGAGTGGCTGCATCAGTTTATATTCCCACCAGCAGTGCAAAAGAGATCCTGTTTCTCCGCATCCTTGCCAACCCCTGTTGTTGCCTGACTTGTTAATTTCAGCCATTCTGACAGGTGTGAGGTAGTTTCTCTTTGTGGTTTTGATTTGTATTTCCCTGAGTGATGTTGAGCATTTTTTCATGTGTTTGTTAGCCATCCGGATGTCTTCTTTGGAAAGGTGTCTATTCATGTCTTCTGCCCATTTCTTCAGTGGATTATTTGTTTTCTGGGTTTTGAGTTTGATATGTTCTTTATAGACTTTGGGTACTAACCCTTTATCTGATATGTCATTTACAAATATCTTCTCCCATCTGCCAGTTGCCTTTTAGTTTTGCTGATTGTTTCCTTCGCTGTGCAGACACTTTTTATTTTGGTGAGGTCCCAATAGTTCATCTTTGCTTTTGTTTCCCTTGCCTCTGGAGACACGTTGAGTAAGAATTTGCTGCGGCCAAGGTCAAAGAGGTTTTTGCCTGCTTTCTTCCCGAGGATTTTGATGGCTTCTTGTCTTACGTTTCAGTCTTTCAACCATTTTGAGTTTATTTTTGTGTATGGTGTAAGAAAGTGGTCCAAGTTCAGTTTTCTGCGTGTTGCTGTCCAGTTTTCCCAGTACCACTTGCTGAAGAGACTGTCTTTATTCCATTGGATATTCTTTCCTGCTTTGTCAAAGATTAGTTGACCATACCTTTTGGGGTCCACTTCTGGGTTCTCTATTCTGTTCCATTGATCTGAGTGTCTGTTCTTGTGTCAGTACCATACTGTCTTGATGATTACAGCTTTGTAATACAGCTTGAAGTCCAGAATTGTTATGCCTTCTTCAGCTTTGGTTTTCTTTTTCAGGATTGTGTTGGCTCTTTGGGGTCATTTTTCTGGTCCCATACAAACTTTAGGATTGTTTGTTCTAGCTCTGTGAAGAATGCTGGTGTTATTTTGATAGGGATTGCACTGAATGTGTAGATTGCTTTGGGCAATATCAACTTTTTAACAATATTTATTCTTCCTATCCAGGAGTATGTAATCTTTTTCCTTTTGTGTGTGTGTGTGTGTGTGTGTGTGTGTGTGTGTGTGTCTTCTTCAATTTCTTTCATAAGCTTTCTATAGTTTTCAGTGTATAGATTTGTCACCTCTTTGGTTAGATTTATACCTAGGTATTTTATGGGTTTTGGTACAATTGTAAATGGGATCAATTCCTTGATTTCTCTTTCTGTTGCTTCATTGTTGGTGTATAGGAATGCAACCGATTTCTGTGCATTGATATTGTATCCTGCAACTTTGCTGAATTCATGAATCAGTTCTAGCAGTTTTTTTGTGGAATCTTTTGGGTTCTCCATATAGAGTATCTTGTCATCTGTGAAGAGTGAAAGTTTGACCTCCTCCTGGCCGATTTGGATGCCTTTTATTTCTTTGTGCTGTCTGATTGCAGAGGTCATTAAGAAATGTAACCCATAAAACAGAACCAAATAAAAATTCTGGAATTAAAAAACACAATATCTGATATTAAAAATTCACTAGATGAATTTAACATCAGACCAGACACCATTGAACAAAAGACCAGTCAGTGACCCTGAAGACAGGGCAAAAGAATCTGTCAAACTGTAGCACAGAAAGAAAAAGGCTGAGTCTAACATAAGCCTAATTAGAACTTCAGAAAGAGAGAGGAAAGAATTAAAGTATCTGAAGTACTTTAAGAAATAATGGCCAATGTTTTTACAGATTTGTTGAAAAAAAAATAATAAGCCCAAAGACCAAAAAATTCATTGAACCCCAAGCAGGATAAACATAAAGAAAAACATAGTTAGGTATATCATATTGATACTGACAGTCAAAGATAAAAAGAAAATCTTTGGAACAGCCAGAGGGGACTTGGGGGAAAAGACACATTTCATTCAGGGGAACAGCAATAAAAACAAATGTGGACTTCTTATAAAACATAACGCAAATAAGAAGAAAATGGAATGATTTCTTTAAAGTGCTTAAAGAAAACAAAACTGTGAACTGAGAATTTTAAATCCAGCAGAAATATCTTAAAATATAAAGGTAAAATAAGGATATTTCAGTTTAACGAAAGATGAAAGATTTGTCATCAGCAGACTTGGAACATAAGAAATGTTGTGGGAGGGGCACCTGACCTAGCTGACCTAGCTCAGTCAGTTGAGCATGTGACTCTCAATTTTGGCTCAGGTCATGATCCCAGAGTTGTGGGATTAAGCCCTATGTCAGTCTCCCTGCTGAGCATGAAGCCTGCTTAAGATTCTCTCGCTCCCTCTGCCCCTCTCTCCTGCTCACTCTCTCTCTCAAAAATAATTATATATATAAAAATATATATGTATGTATATATTTATATATGTATGTGTATATATATGTATATATATATATATATATATATATATATATATATATATATATAAAATTTTCCTTCTATATAGAAGGAAATGCAGATCTACAGAGGAATGAAGAGTGCCCCAAATGCTAAAACACAGGTAACTATAAAAGAACTTTTCCTCATATAATTTTTAGAAGATAATTGGTAATCATACATTATTGGTGGGAGTTTTAAATGGTACAGCCACCACTTTGGAACAAGGTTTGGCAACTTCTTATAAAACTAAATAAACACTTACCTTATGACCCCTCAATGCCACTCTTAAGTATTCACCCATCAAGACTGAAAACAAGTGTCCACAAAAAGAGTTATACACAAATATTCGTAGCAGCTATAATCACAATAGCTAAAATCACTGGAAACAAATGGTGTGAGGACAGTGTCCCTGAAGTGGGGTGGGCTGGCATAGGGTGTCAGAGCCCAGACAGAATGAGGAGGCTGGTTTGGCATAGAAGTTTAAAACCCAGGCAAGTGAAGAGAGTGTCCTTACAGAGAGGCAGCCCATTCCAAGTTTTCAGAACCCAAGCCAGGTTTGACAGAGGTCCCCAAGACTACCCCCAGGTTCAATGATTAACCAGGACCCAGCACATAGTCATACTCATGGCTAGGATTTATTACAGCAAAATGATACAAACCAAAATCAGCAAAAGGAAAGGTACATGAGGTAAAGTCCAGAGGACACTAGATACAAGCTTCTGAGGGTTCTCTCTCCCAGTGGAGTCATACAGAACATGCTTAATTCCTCCAGCAACAAATTGTGACAACATGTGTGAAATGTTGTCTACCAGGGAAGCCTATTAGAGACTCAGGGCCCAAAGTTTTTGTTGGAAGTTGGTCATATAGGCACTCTATGCCTAGCCAGAATCCCAGATACCCACAAGGAAAGCAGTTTGTTCAGTATAAAGCATGTTATTTATACAAACAGTTGGGACACAGTGAGCCACCCTTCTCACGGGAATGCTGAAACCCTCCTGAAATCCAAGTTACCAGATGCTAGCCACAGGCCAACCTTTCAAGCAGGCTCTTCTATGGAGAGCAGTCTCAGGTCTGCTATATTAACTCTTCTCTGCTCACCAGGTGACAAGGGTATCCCTCAGAAGCAGCAGCTCAAACCAGGTTTTCAATGCCAAAGGAGGATGAGGAGAGTGTCCCCACAGGAGGCAATGATGGCACAAGAAGTCAGAGGCAAAACTGGGTGAAAGTGCCTCCATGTAGGGCAACCTGGTGCAAGGTGTCTGTTGGAGTTCAAGTGGGATAAGGTGGGCATCTGCACAGGAGAGAGAGGGGTACAGGAATAAGAGATTGGTTACAAACTAGTAGATCGATAAAAAATAAGTAATAGTATTAGGAATAATAGAAGCCTGGATTTTCTTACCAGTATTAGAGTTAGAAACACGGAAAGGTAGAAAAGTGGAATGAAACCCGTGATGTTGGATTGAAATTGGAGGTATTGGTGCAAAATCATAGTTTTCAGTACATGGATAGATAATAGGTAGATCAATAGATGATGGATCGATGTAGGAATGAATATAAATATAAATAAGTGTGTCTACTAAAAGGCCCTGGGGGTAGGAGTGCGTGGCTCACTCAGATGATAGAGCATGTGATTTTTTTTTAATTTTTAAAAAATATTTATTTATTTTTGAGAGAGACAGAGACAGAGCTTGAGCAGGGGAGGGGCAGAGAGAGAGGGAGACACAGAATCCGAAGCAGGTTCCAGGCTCCGAGCTGTCAGCACAGAACCTGATGCAGGGCTCGAACCCACGGACGGTGAGATTATGACCTGAGCTGAAGTTGGACGCCCAACCGACTGAGCCACCCAGGCACCCCTAGAGCATGTGATTTTTGATCTCAGGGTCATGAGTTTGACTCCCACACTGGGCATAGAGTTTGCTTAAAAATAAAATAAAATAAAAAATAAAAGAGCTTAGGGGCAATGACACCCAAAAACAATCAATATACTTAGTGTCAAGATCTTGGTTCTAAATAACATTCTCCATTTCTTGGAGAAATGGCTGATTGCAAGTTTGGGGCATGGAAAAATACAAGTGAGACTGGAACACCTTGTGCAAGAAACAAGGAAGTGCTCAAAGAATGACAGGGACATATCAAAGGGACTCGAGGAAGCTTGAAGAAGCTCTAGTGATGAAATCACATGTAATGTGAGCTGCAAAATAAATAATGATATTTTAACAGACTATAGCCCATCAGATAAAATATGAAATTATGAATTTATATTAATAAAAAATCAGGGGCACGTAGGTGGCTCCATCGGTTGAGTGTCTTACTCTTGATTTCAGCTCATAATTCCAGGTCATAATTCCAGGGTCATAGAATTAAGCCTGACCCTGCTCTGAGCTTGGGGCCTGCTTAAGATTTCTCTCCCCCCACCCCCTCTCTCCCTGTGCTCCTCTCCCCCACTCATGTGCTTTTTCTCTCTAAAATGAAATAAAAAATAAATAAAAATTTAAAATCAATGAATAAATTAAAATTTTGATGAAAATATAATATTTACATAGTTTCAAAACACCATAAAATATGATTAATTACAAAAGGAGAAAGTAACTTTATATATCATATCAACAACTGCTGGTAACAATTATGAAAGAAATAAATGCACACATCACAATTATAGTTGAAGATTTTGCAATTCATTTCTCAGTAACTAACAAAATAAGTAGATCTTCTGTATCCTGATTGTGACATTAGTTATGTAAATCTGTTTATTTGCTAAAATTCATAAAACAGCATTGCAAAAACTCAATTATACCGTAGGATAATTAAAATAAAATAAAAATAATACATACACATGTATATTAGAAAGAGTGGCAAAGTCAATTAACAACCTGATTTTACACCTTAAGAAACTAGAAAAAGAAGAGCAAACTGAGTCCACAGCTAGCAGTAGAAAGAGAACAATGGCGTGGAGGCAAAAACAAGAGAATAGAAAAACGACATGAAGAAAATCAACAACACCAAAAGCTGGTTCTTTAAAAAAGATCAACAAAATTGACAAATCTTTACCTAGGTTGACTGAAATATAAAGTGAGAAAAACCACATTACCAAAATCAGGAAAGAAAGTAGAACATCACTACAGATTTTACAGAAATAAAAAGGATTATAAAAGAATATTATGAACAATTCCCTTCAGGAGAAGAACCGGATGGCAGGGGAACAGTGATGTTTTACTACTTGAATTTTATCCTGTGTGCACGAATAATATATTTAACCAATAACAACAAACTTCTGAGCACAAGAACAGATCAAGAAGAAAATAATAATTAAAATATAAATTATTCTTACTGTATTCTCTAAAGTTTTTGCAATACGCTTGTGTCACTTTCATGATTAAAATAAAAATAATTTTTAAATGTTAGTAATGTCCATGTGCATACAATTTTGGCTGTCTTTCTTTAACTTACTATCATATCAAGTCTTACCTCTTCTCAGACTAGAGAAATTGAATGAAAACAGCATCTTCTCCTTGGCTGGTGACCGGGAACTGGAAACCCTAAGCTTTGCATTCCCAGGTGAGGAGACCTCAGTCTGAACTGGGAATGGAAGTAGTTTAAGAAACAGAAAAAGAAGAGTGGTTTCTCAGGGAGCCAAAGAAGGAGGATTGGTCCTAAAAATAGATTGGAATGTGGTGGCTGGACTCAGGCATTTAGAACTAATTTTTAAGTCCCAGTGTTCAGGCAGCTGTCAGACAGGGCAGGCCAAAAGCCAGCAGGATCAGGTCCCTGGAAACCAGCTGGTGAAGTTGGAAAGAAGAAGCAGGCAATGAATGTGGGGTAGGCAGGGTCAGTACCTTCAAATACTGGCACAGCAGTGAGTTCTGTCCCCAGACTGGGTGGGGAAAGGCCTGGGCTCCAATCAAGAGCAACTAGCCAGGTCAGACTCTCTGGACTGACATCACTCTTATGCCCAAAGAATGTAGGCAGGTCAGACTGCCTTTTCATTTATGCTGGCTGGAAAGAGTGCAGAATGAGTCCAAATGGTTCAAGGCTTTGAGGGTTGGCCCTCTGGCCCACTTCCGTCAATGCTATTTGCCCAGGCCAGTGAAGAATCCTGGTCTCCAAAGAGTCAAGAGTATCTGAACAAATCAGAATAACTCTTTTATTTTTAAAAAGTATTTATTTTTTCCATAGGACATATCATTGATCATCATTATATGGCATACTTGTGTGGACTATTTTGTTTTGTTTTGTGGTGCTTCTCCAGTTGGAATGGAAGTTCTGTGAGAACAGGGCACTTTTTCTGCTTCATTCATTGCTGTGTTCTCAAAGCTCAGAAGAGTGGCACAAACAGTTGCTCAGAAGACTTTTTAAAATATGTTTATTTATTTTTGAGAGAGAGAGAGAGAGAGAGAGAGGAGGAGGAGGGACAGAGAGAGAGGGAAACAGAGGATCTGAAGCACTGACAGTACAAAGTCCAATATGGGGCTTGAACTCACGAACTGTGAGATCATGACCTGAGCCGAAGTCCAACACTTAACCAACTAAGCCATCCAGGAACCCAGGGAAGATTTTTGTCGAGATACAAAAAAGTATCATGGCCAACAGCTTGTCACAAAAAGTTCAAATAGTAAAGTTCAAAATGAAAAATTAAGTGTCCTCACCATGTCTCCATCTAATTCTACCCCCTTAAGATAACCATTATAACATTTTGGTGTGTACAATACTATTCCTAGAAAAATCTGTCTTGCTCATTTCTGCACATCTTAGGCAGACCACAGTCCCTGGCCCATAAGAAGTACTTGATAATAACTACTTGAAAATTCATTGAATGGGTTATAAGCAGTCTTAGGGTTGGGAAGGGGCAGCCAAAAAAGGGCTGGCCACTACAGGCTACTTCCCCAAACAAGTTAGGGTGAGTTCTTTGAATTAGGTATTCAGCTATACATCACTAGTATTGAGGAGAATGCCTGAACACTCTACCAATTATTTATTAAGCACTTAGTCAATGACCCACCCTCATACTGGGTAGACAAATTTGGTTCTTCAAATACTTCTGGCTTCTTTGAATAAGACTCTTTGCCCTATTAAAATGGTCCAGTGCCTTCCTACCAGAGATGTTGGCCCCAGGACAGAACTCCCATCCCAAGGGGCTCTCTATATCTCTTGGCTGTTGGCAAAACAAAATGAGAAGACCCTCCCATAGGCCAACAGACACAGATAACCCAGGCTCATGCCCAGCATGTCTGGATGGAACACTGCCCAGTTAGAACCTCTGAGAGACAGAGATCTGTCAGCATCTCTTTGTGAGGGTGTCTCAGGGGATTTGTCTGAGTGCCAGCTTCTCTGTGGAAAATGCAATCAAAGCCAGAAAAAACCAGCAACTCAGCCACACTGAAAATACAATATTGAAGCATTAAGCTGGAATGTGGCAATTTACAGCTGTCACACCACACTCACTAAGTGAAATCACATTTTGCGCCAGATTTCCAAAGGCATAATCATATGAAAACTATTTTTATTGCCTTGATGCACGGTTAAAAGTAGTTTACCACAAATGTAAGAAAGTCTACTATGGGATCTCTGTTGAGGAGCATAAATATGGAGAGCAAAGTAGTTGTTTTCTACTTTACTTCAGGAAACATTTAGTTATAAATAAAGTGATGCAATGAGCACAGAAGAGTGATTTAGGGTGGATTCTTTGCTAGTCAATAACATCATTGAATCAATAAAACGGAATCAAATTGTAGAATTTACCTTCATCATAGGAAAGCTTCTTAGTAGGCCTGGACTACAATTTGGGCTTCAGTTCACCTTTATTTTCTTCTTGACTTCTGCATATTTCCCTACAGGCCTTTTAACTTCCAGAAGTTCAACACAATCTTTCAATCTCACACTGTACTTGCCATCGGGTTCTGTCAGTGAGGGCTGGGGGGAATGAAGAGAGGACTCATACTCTCAGTATCCAAAACATTACAATTGCCAAATAATTCCCAGGCCCTTGTGCCTGCTAGTTCCTTGGCTGGAGAGGCTCTTTTCCCAAATCTTTGAGTAGCTGCCTCCTCGTCATTCAGGTTTCAGTCAAATGTCGGTCCTTCCTGACTATCCTACTTGCTATTACCCTCTTCTCATCACTCTGCTTCATGACACTTAGTCTTGTTGTCCTTATATCACGTCACCTGAAATTTTATTATTCATCTGATTATTGTCCATTTCCCTAGGTAAGACCTAAGCACCATGAAAGCAAGCACCTTGTCTCCCTTGGTGACCACAGTATTCCAGCACTGCTTGGTACACAGCAGGATTTTTATAAATATTTATTTATAATTGAATTGGTGGTGGTTCACAGATGGCAAGCAAGTGACTAAGAGAAAGAGCTTTGGAAGGGTGATTTATTTAAAGATTTAAAAAGAAAAATTTTTAATTTTCAGTGAATTATCTTCTTGCCAAAAAGAAAAAGAAATGAATTGGGATTATTGTGTCCATTGCCAACTTCTAACTGTGCTCTTGGCCCCAGTTTCTTTACATGGTATGAGTGTATAAAACACAGAGTGCTAGTTTCACCACTTGGATCTGAGATCAGAGGAAATCAAAAACCATTAGCAAATCTTAGAAACCATTATACATGTTTTCCTCATTAGCTCTTGCAAGAGTCTCCCTAAAACATACTGTTATTCAATGGAACATGCAAATTAATAATGAAAAAGTTTGCTCAACTAAGATGAAGAGATTACACATGTATGGAGAAGACACATTGTAAAACTTTTTAAAATTTACATCTGAGTTTGTTAGCATATAGTGCAATAATGATTTCAGGAGTAGAATCCAGTGATTCATTCCCTACATATAACACGCAGTGCTCATCCTCCTTAATGCCCCTTGCCCATTTAGCTCATCCCCCCACCCACAATCCCTCCAGCAACCCTCAGTTTGTTCTCTATGTTTATGTTATATTATTTCTTATGTTTTGCCCCCTCCCTGTTTTTATATTATTTTTGCTTCCCTTCCTTTATGTTCATCTGTTTTGTATCTTAAATTCCACATGAGTGAATTCATATATTTGTCTTTCTCTGACTGACTAATTTCACTTAGCATAATACACTCTAATTCCATTCATGTTGTTGTAAGTGGCAAGATTTCATTCTTGTTGATCGCCGAGTAATATTCCATTATACTTTGGCTATTGTCAATAGCACTGCTATAAACATTGGGGTGCATGTGCTTCAAAACAGCACATCTGTATTCTTTGGATAAATACTTAGTGGTGCAGTTGCTGGGTCATGGGGTAATTTGATTTTTAATTTTTTGAGGAAACTCTATACTGTTTATTAGAGTGGCTGCACCAGTTTGCATTCCCACCAGCAGTGCAAAAGGGTTCCTCTTTTTCCCCATCATTGCCAACATCTGTTGTTGCCTGACTTGTCAATTTTAGCCATTCTGACAGGTGTGAGGTGCTATCTCATTGTGGTTTTGATTTGTATTTCCCTGATAATAAGTGATGTTGAGCATTTTTTTCATGTGTCTGTTAGCCATCTGGATGTCTTCTTTGGAAAAGTGTCTATTCATATCTTTTGCCCTTTTCTTCAGTGGATTATTTGTCTTTTGGGTATTGAGTTTGATACGTTCTTTATAGATTTTGGGTACTAACCCTTTATCTGATATGTCATTTACAAATATCTTCTCCCATCTGCCAGTTGCCTTTTAGTTTTGCTGATTGTTTCCTTCGCTGTGCAGACGCTTTTTATTTTGGTGAGGTCCCAATAGTTCATTTTTGCTTTTGTTTCCCTTGCCTCTGGAGACACGTTGAGTAAGAATTTGCTGCGGCCAAGGTCAAAGAGGTTTTTGCCTGCTTTCTTCCCGAGGATTTTGATGGCTTCTTGTCTTACGTTTCAGTCTTTCAACCATTTTGAGTTTATTTTTGTGTATGGTGTAAGAAAGTGGTCCAAGTTCAGTTTTCTGCGTGTTGCTGTCCAGTTTTCCCAGTACCACTTGCTGAAGAGACTGTCTTTATTCCATTGGATATTCTTTCCTGCTTTGTCAAAGATTAGTTGACCATACCTTTTGGGGTCCACTTCTGGGTTCTCTATTCTGTTCCATTGATCTGAGTGTCTGTTCTTGTGTCAGTACCATACTGTCTTGATGATTACAGCTTTGTAATACAGCTTGAAGTCCAGAATTGTTATGCCTTCTTCAGCTTTGGTTTTCTTTTTCAGGATTGCGTTGGCTCTTTGGGGTCATTTTTCTGGTTCCATACAAACTTTAGGATTGTTTGTTCTAGCTCTGTGAAGAATGCTGGTGTTATTTTGATAGGGATTGCATTGAATATGTAGATTGCTTTGGGCAATATCAACATTTTAACAATATTTGTTCTTCCAATCCATGAGCATGGAATGTTTTTCCATTTTTTGTGTCTTCTTCAATTTCTTTCATAAGCTTTCTATAGTTTTCAGTAAAACTTTTTTTAAAGTTTATTTATTTTGAGAGAGAGAAAGAGAGAGAGAGAGAGAGAGAGAGAGAGAGAGAGAGAGAGAGAGGCAGAGAGAGAGAGGGAGAGAGAATCCCAAGCAGGCCCTGAGCTGTTAGCACAGAGCCTAATGCAGGGCTCAAATCCACAAACCATGAGATCACGATTTGAGCCAAAGTTGGACGTTTAACCAACTGAGCCACCCAGGCGCCCTGAGAAGACACATTTTAAAGGGATAGAAAGGGGCGCCTGGGTGGCTCAGTCGGTTGGGCGGCCGACTTCGGCTCAGGTCATGATCTCACGGTCCGTGAGTTCGAGCCCCGCCTCGGGCTCTGTGCTGACAGCTCAGAGCCCGGAGCCTGTTTCGGATTCTGTGTCTCCCTCTCTCTGACCCTCCCTGTTCATACTCTGTCTCTGCCTATCTCAAAAATAAATAAAAAAACGTTAAAAAAAATTAAAAAAAAAAAAAGGATAGAAAAAGTGCCCACCAGAAAAAAAAAGGGGGGGGGAGCATTGAACTAGTATCAATAAGATCATCCTTTTCTTTAGTTCTCTGGTGAAAAGACTATAAAGATGGATATGAACCAACAAGTGTTGGTGAGAGTGTAAAGAAAAAAGAACCCTTGTGCACTATTGGTGGGAATGCAAACTGGTGCAGCCACTGTGGAAAACAATATGAAGGTTCCTCAAAAAATTAAATGGAATTACCATATGATCCAGTCATTCCACTTACTGGGTAGTTACCCAGAGAATACAAAAACATAAATATGGAGAACAAACTGAGGGTTACTGGAGGGGTTGTGCAAGGGCAGGGGATGGGCTAAATGGGTAAGGGGCACTAAGGTATCTACTCCTGAAATCATTGTTGCACTATATGCTAACTAATTTGGATGTAAATAAAAAAAAAAAAGACATATGTACCCCTTTTGTTTATAGCAGCATTATACAATAGCCAAGATATGGAAGCATCCCAAATGTCCATCTTTAGATGAATAAAGAAGTAATATATATATATATATATATATATATATATATATATATATATTAGAATATTACTTAGCATAAAAAAGGAATGAAATCTTGCCATTTTCAATGATGTAAATGTGATGAGGGACCATAAATCAAGCTGAAGCCCTACAAAACCCTCCTCCCTCAGGTGGGGTATGTGTGATATTCCTGTCTCCATCAGTTTATAAATGTCTTTGTAAATCACCAGAAAAAAAGGCAATCTTATCAATAGCCTAGTCTCTAGAAACCCATAGACTCTGCTTCCTGGAGCCCTATCATCACCATCCCTTCCACAGTGATGTGAGGAACAAAGACAAGACGGAAATGGTAGATACAATTAAATTCCTTTATAATGTGCAGCCCATTGGCTAATACTTGAGGCAGGAGAAATATACCATTTCTCCAGAAACTCCCAACTATCTTAATGTTAATGATTGGCTACAGGGAAAAACAACCTTAGCTTGACAATAGCTAGGCCTCCAGTATCTTATGAGTCATCTTTAGCATATCAAAGTCCTTGTGGAAATCTCCCTTTGGCCTTTACCTCTTCCAACTCCAAGGTATATATATAACCAGTCACTCTTCACAATCCCAGTGTAGCTCTTCCTGCCCACGGGTCCTGTCCCCATGCTTTAATAAAATCACCTTTTGCTCCAAAGATGTCTCAAGAATTCTTTCTTGGCCATAGGCTCCAGACCCCACCACCACTCCAAAACCGCATCAGATGGAGCTAGAGAGTATAATGTTAAGTGAAATGAGTCAGTCAGAGAAAGACAAATACCATAGGATTTTACTCATATGTGGAATTTAAGGAACAAAACAAATGAGCAAAGGGGAAAAAAAAGAGAGAGAGACGAGCCAAGAAACAGACTCTGAACTACAGAGAACAAATTAATGGTTACCAGAGGAGAGGTGGGGATAGGCAATATAGGGGGATGTGCAATAGGTGAAGGGGACTAAGAGCATACCTTTTGTGATGAGGACTGAGTAATGTATAAAATTGTTGAATCACTATATTGTACACCTGAAACTAACATAACACTGTATGTTTATTATACTGGAGTTTTAAATATAAATAAGTAAGTAAGTAAATAAATAAATAAATAAATTAAGTAAGTAAGTAAGTAAGTAAGTAAGTAAATACTGGGGGAAAATACTATAAGAATGGTAAAAATTAAGATATTTTATGGCCTTTATACTTGTGATGAATTAATACCAAGTAAAGATGTATATTTGCATCATTAAAAAAATTAACATTACCAATCACAGCTTTATCCTAAATGTCCAAAATATGACTTTGGTAATATTGCCTCTCTGAAATCTTTTTTTTTTTTTTTTAAGAGATAGAGAGACTGAGTCTGTGAATGGAGAGGGGCAGAGGGAGAGGGAGAGAGAATCCCAAGCAGGCTCCACAGCAAGTGCAGACCCCAACTCAGGGCTCCATCTTACAAACCCTCTCACGAACAAGTGAGATCAAGAACTGAACTGAAATCAAGAGTCAGAGGCTTAACTGAGCCACTCAAACACCTCTCCTCTCTGAAATCTTTTTGGATCAGTGTGGAAATTTTATGTAAGGAGCAAGGCCCTCAAAAATAATGGCAATTGATTTCATTCCTCTTACCTTCACTTTCCTCATCTGTAAAATAGAACTATCCTTATCATATACAATAGATAATGTATACCTAGCTTTAGGCATAAGTACCTAGCTTTAGTAGATATTCAATAAATGTTATTTTTGGGTTATCACTCTCTTTAAAGTAATTGATCCATGGGGCAACTGGACGGCTCAGTCAGTTGAGCATCCAACTTGAGCTCAGGTCATTGTCTCCTGGTTCATGAATTCGAGCCCAGGATCTGTCCCCCTCTCTCTCTGCCCTTCCCCCTTTCACTCTCTCTCTCTCTTTCTTTCTCTCTCTCTCTTTCTGTGTCAAATAAACATTTTAAAAAGCTTTAAAATAAAAATATAAAGATACTTGAGATCCAGAAACCCTTTGAGTAGCATCTGGGCTTCTGGTCTGTGATCTGCTTCAGCCACACTGAGCTTTATTCTACATCCTCCCTGGAGGCTTATTCAGCAGGCATGGTGGGAAATAAGAGTGTTCTAATTGTAAGCTGTCCCTCTTGTCAGAACAATAAAACAACAAAATCAAGCATCGTTTCCAGTCTCCTCTCCAGCATCAACTGTGCTTCAGTAATCTAACGCTAAGAGGTACCTAGGGTAAAACTAAACAGTGTGCACCCATCCAGTGGAGGCTACCATTTCATCAGAGGCCACAGCAGGAGCAGAACAAAAGAGAACCACAGCAGTGAGTTTCAGGGATGCATTCCTAACAAGAGGAAGCTAGCTATATAAGGAGAGCTCTGACTGTCTCATCTCTCTTCCTGACCCAGTCCCAAGAACTGGGAAGGGGAACCAGTGCCCCAGAACATGATCCAACGCCACCCCCCTCCAGGCACCCTCTAGGTCACTACAACAGGAGGATGATTGAAAAAGTCAAACAGTGTCCTCCTGCCAGTAAGTCTAGCTTGTATTGGGTGAGGCAGAGAACTTTGAACCAATCATGAGACTGATGTTTGAAACCAGATTGAACTGAATTGTAGTAGTCAAGTCATAGAATCTTCCAGGGGTGTCATTAAGGTACAGGAGACAGGGATTTGCCATCCCAGTTGAAAGTGGTAATTGAAAATAATAATAACACAGAATAATTACTGAATGCTTACCATGTGCCTAGCCTGTTCAAGAACTTTGCATACATCAATCTGTCTAATCTTCATAAGCTTGTGAAGTAGGTCCATTACAATCTCCACTGGACGCAAGAGGGAACTGAGGCACAGAGAAGTTAATTTGCCTAATTCAGGCTCTGGCAGTCCTGCTCCAGAGCCAAGCTTTCACTTAACATGTTCTACTGCTTCTTCTGTCCTGATAGGTTTAGATTTCGTCATAAGCCAATTAGTAATATATGTGGAGCCCACCACATATCAAAACCATATAATGTGATAATGTGTGAGTTCAGAGTTCTCTCTTCTGCTTAAACAATAAAATCTCTCAAGATATGAATTTTAAGAAATCTCAGCTTATTCAAACAAAACATTTTAAAGGGAAGGCCCACTTGGGTTGCAGGGTAAAGGCCAAATGAAAATCACCTGCTAAGAAGAGTTAAGAAGGAATCTGCCCTGTGTGCTACTGCCTGTCTCTCACTCTACTGTTATTTGTTAAGGAAGCTCTACAACCAATATGGGACTTAAACTCACGACCGTAAGATCAAGAGTCACATGCTCTACCGATTGACACAGCCAGGTGCCCCTGTCACTCAATTTTTTTAACAGCAAAGACTTTATATAAGAGAATAGTCCTCCAAAGTATTAATGTCTTTCTTAAGCAACATTGCCTCTTATTAAAGATATCTTCATTTTTTTCAATTATTTTCTTCTCTGATTCAATTTGACAAATGTTATTGAGCATCTGAATTGTGCAGTGCACTGTTATGATGCTTCCTTCCCTCAAGAAAAATCACACGCTACCAGGAGAGAAAAGAAAATACATAACTCACGATAACTCCAAAAGGTTTATAGTACTTGTTCTGGTGGTTCTGTGGGAGCCCAAAGAGGTGAATGCTTGGTTTTGACAAGGTGTGTCAGGAGGCTCCATAGAAGAATTAGCATTTGAGTTGGATTTTGAAAGATGAGTAGGATTTAGATAGGTAACAGTGGGGAAACAGCGTTCCAAGGAGAAGGAAACCATAAGCAACTCATGGAAGCATAAAAATGTATGGCATGTTCTTGGAAAGCAGTAGTCAACAAAGCAAAAGGAGGAAAATGAATATTGGACAAGGCAGGATTTAGACAAGAAAGTGAGAATGGAATGGGGTAGAGGAGAAGCGGTGTTGGTGAAGGAAGCCTATAAAACTGAGCTAGAGCCTGGAAGAGAGTGTGGATTGCCAGTATTAGAGGTACTGGTAACTAAAAAAGTGTTTTGAGACTAGATTAGGGTAAGGAGAAGTTCAGTTTGGGACATATTTATAGTCTTTGCATCTTATGCAGGTGGAGGTATTCACCAGGACAGTAAAAATCAGGACCTAAAGCTCAGCAAACTTTAAGGCTATGAGTAATAAATGAGGAAATGATACGTAGGAACAGCCTATGAGTGAGACAGAAAATTGTGGGAGTAAATAAAATTATTCAGCAAAGTGGGTAGAGCAAGAGGATAGGATGTCCAAGAACAAATCTCAGAGATCTGTATAGGGCAAGTGGAGAAAAGAAAAGACTGAAGGATACAGAGAGAGAGCTGTCAGAAAAGTAAAAGGAGAATCCATGGATGGGGGAGTCACAGAGGCCAAAGTAGAAGAGATTCAAGAAGGCAAGGACAGATGGGGCACCTGGGTGACTCAGTTAAGCAACTGACTCTTGATTTTGGCTCGGGTCATGATCTTGTGGTCAGTGAAATTGAGCCCTGAGTTGGGCTCAGCACTGACAGCATGGAGCTCACTTGGGATTCTCTCTCTCCCTCTCTCTGCCCCTCCCCTGCTTGTGCTCCCTCTATCTCAAAATAAATAAATAAACAAACTTAAAAAAAACAAAAAGAAGGCAAGGACAGTCAACATGGCAAAGAAGAATGGAAACTGAATGAGAATCATTGGGTTTGGCAACTAGAAATTGATGACCTTTGAGAGGTTTCCCTCTCAAAGCATAGATGTTTTCTCTACATCTTTTAGAGAGTATACAACAAAGGCTATTACTAATTTTCTCTAGTAGTTTTCTTAGTCATTGTCCTAGTCACCTCAGGTTACCATAACAAAATACCTAGACTAGGTAGCTTAAACCACAGATGTTTATTTCTCACGGTTTTGGAAGCTGGGAAGTCCAAGACCAAGGTGCCTGCTGATTTGGCTCCTGGTGAGGATTTTCTTCCTGACTTGCAGACAGCTGCCTTCTTGTTTCCTTCTTCATCTGGCAGAGAAAGAGAGTTCTAGTATCTCTTCCAATGCTTAGAAGGGCATTAACCCATCATGGGGGCTCCACCCAATCACCTCATTTAAATCTAATCATCTCTCAAAGGCCTCCCCCCTCCAAATACCATCATATTGGGGATTAAAGTCTTCAACATATGAAATTTGAGGGGACACAAATATTCAATCCATAGCAGTCATGATTCTTTGGGTTGCAACTAAGAGAAATTCACATCAAACTAGTGCAAAGAAAAGGTATTTCAGCAAAGCATCATCCCCTTACCATCTTTCTATTTCTTTCTGCACAGCTGTTTTGGCATCCTCTGCCATCAGACTAGCTCTCAATGTTTTGACCATGCATATGGCCAAACATGACCATTCCACAACTTCTAAGAATGTGCCTCCTCCACTCAAGCATCATGCAGGTACTGAAGTAGAATTTCTCGAATCTAATTATAATTCCCAAAGAAGTTTGTATACCTGAAACCAACTCTACCTTTGTCAAGTGTTAGAGGCATGAAACAGTAACCTTCCTTTTTTCACAGAAGATTGTCTGAATTAAGTTTCTGTTATAGCAATCGAAAGAGTTCAGAATTTTTCTTTCTTTTTCTTTCTTTCTTTCTTTCTTTCTTTCTTTCTTTCTTTCTTTCTTTCTTTCTTTCTTTCTATTTTTATTTTATTTATTTAATTAATTAATTACTTTATTTATTTATTTTTACTTATTTATTTATTTTAGAGAGAGAGAGCACACATGAGTTAGGGAGAGGGGACAGAGGGAAAGACAGACAGAATCTTAAGGCTCCACGCTCAGCACAGAGCCCAACTGAGGGCTCGATCCCATGACCCTCGGATCATGTCCTGAACCAAAATCAAGAGTTGGAGGTTCAAATAACTGAGCCAGCCAGGTGCCCTGAAAAAGTTCAGGATTCCTGATGGTAAAAATTGTTAAACCTCAGGATGGGTTCCAAGAAAGGCTTTCTTTCTAAAGAAATTCTCCAAGAATTGTCTAGAATGGACAATTCCTTTCTTAAAAAGGCCTCAAATCTAGATTTTTCCCTGTCATTTCAAAAGCAAGTGACCAAGAAGAAATCACCCAACTGCTTCATTACCTGTCTAGGGAGTCAGGAGGTGTTAATATCCCAATCTGACAAGTACACATGGGCACAAAGATCCTGAATTAGTTTCCTTTTTTTTAAAATATAATTTATTGTCAAGTTGGCTAACATGAAGCATATACAGTGTACTCTTGGTTTTGGGGGTAGATTCCTGTGATCTTAATTATTTTCTATTGTTATCTACCAGGTCAACACACCTGCTAGGAATAGAAAACCCTTTTTAGCCTCAGGAATACACTTTTTTCTTTCCAAAAGTAAACTGCAACATATCAACAGTTAACAAGAATGAAGGTAAACTTTTACAGCTTATTTATTCCACTGAAGTGAACACTAGCTACCCACTTAGCCAAGTACCCTAGATTGCTTCAGGCAAGTGAACCCTTGAGCAGGAGATATAATTGGGAATTACCTCCTTTAGCATTTAATCTTTTTCACCCAGTTATTTCTGTATAGCTTTCCTTCTCTGAATACTCTTTCATCATTTACTCTTTGGGGAATCTGAGCATTGCATTGCCTTTTGAGATCTGGTTGTAAGGCATTTGAAGTCCTTTGGTAAGAGCAGGATTTCCCACTGTGAGAAAGGTATTTTACTAGCAACAGCTGTTACCTCGGGGTGAGGGGTAAGGGGTGGATTGTGCAGGACTTTTACTTCCTAAATGAAATATTTCTGAAATGTTTGAAATGTTTACAATGAGTATCAATTGTTTTTGTAATCAGAATATAATGTGAACTCATATTTCTTTAGCATGTTCAATGCCAAATAAGAAGGCAACCCACACAGAAGATATTTCAGCTGTGGAACTCTCCAAGGGGATGGTATTCTCTCTAGCATCTTGCACATTTTGTCCTTTTTCTCTTCTAATGATGAAATCCTATGTTTTTTCTACAAATTTTAATGTCTTAACGGAATTATGATAACTTCAGGTCTCTGCCTCCAGTCTTGGCGTTTTCAAGTAATTACCCACACTTTTACCAGAGTGATCTTTTTAAAACACAAATCTGAGCATGTCACATCCCTGCTTCAAATTGTCTGAGACTCCTCCGCCCCTGCAAGCCCCAGGGACTCCATGAACCAGTCCTACCTACCTGCTTCTGTAGCCCCATTGCCCTTTACGTCCAGCTCTGTTCTTTAAGTTTCCATAATACCAGACTGTTATAAGACACAGCATCTCAAGGTTTAAACTGAGACATCTCCTTCTCTGTGTAGGTGAGGAAGTACAAAGGCTGCTCCAAAAACTTGACTTTGATGGCACTGGACTCAGTTGTTCTCCTGTGATTAAGACTGAAGTCATAGGGATGGAGGCAGAAGTGTTGGCACTGAAGTGGGTGGAGTGTCATCACCCTACTGATCATCTGCAAACATCTCCTCATTCCTACCTTAACAACAGTAGAATCACCAGTACATCTCTCTATCCCCCTTGACACTAGTTTTCTCTGTGGTTTTCAGGGCTTGACATAACTCTCTGGTGGCTGTCGTGATGTCTGCTAAATGGATCATCTGGTATTTCTAACCCAGAAACAACCTCAGAATGAATGTCATGTAGATCACAGGCTGCTGTGGCTTAGCCCTACTGGGCCTCTTGAGTTCCTGTTGTTGCTAAAGGATCAGGAAGTGAGGGTGGGGATGGGGGGAAGGGGACTTAAGAAGAAAGAGAGGCTACACCAGAGTAGTCCTGTGCCCCAAAAGACTGTATTATCAAAGGCCAGCTTGTTCCTTGCCTACTCTTATTGTGCAATAATTGGAAGCACTCTAAGCTTTTTCCTCTTGGTCATGAACAGTTTATTATTGAACTGGTGTGCTATAAGAACACAAAAAGTGTGTGGTAGTGATTGCACCCAGAGCAAATACATGTGTAAGTGGTCAAGATCTGGAAAGGAAAGTACCAAAATATAATTAGTTATATGTCAGGTTGGTGGTATTATGGGTGACTTTTTCCTATGAAGTTTTTAAGTTAGTTCATCTTTTAAATACTTGTTAAGAGAAAAGGGGGGTGGGGAAGGGGATAATGCTGTACCCTTGACCCGAATTTCTAGCATCTAGTGTAATAGAATGTATATATACTATAATAATCTGCTCTAGTCCAGGAGTCACCATAGAGTTCAGCCGAATACACCCATGGAATTAGAAAGTCATGGAAGGTAACTTAAGGACAGTCCAGTCCAGGGGTGCTTACTGGGTTGAGTGTCCTACTCTTGATTTTGGTTCAGGTCATGATCCCAGGGTCATGGGATCGAGCCCTGCATCAGGCTCCATGCTGAGCATGGAGCCTGCTTGAGATTCTCTCTCCCTCTGCCCCTCTCCCCACTCACTTTCTCTCTCTAAAAATTAAAAAAAATTTTTTTTAATTTAAAAAAAGACAGTCTAATCCAATTTTTCTTTTTATAGAAAAGAAAGCTGAGACCCAGAAAGATCAAGTGGTTTTCCACACTCGCCCAGCTAATTTGTGGCACAGCTAAAAAAAAAACTCAATCTTCCCTTTTATACAAAGGAAAGAACAATTTTATTCTTTCTTAATTTATTCTTTCTTACTACTGCCTTTCAAACTCACTCTGTCAACTCTCCCTTCCAATCCCTTTAACTTATAGTGTTTGGTCCTCCAGCCTCTGACCTAGCCCTCAGGACTGAGATAAAACATCAGTCCCTCTACCTCACAACTCTGGACACTCAGGTCAGATTGTCCCAAAAACTCTATCTCCATACACTCTGCTCTACCTCCCAGCTACCTCGGGGGCATTTCTTCCACTCAGCACACATGGCCATGAGATGTCAGTCAGTCTCCTTTCCTGGCAGATCCCCACTCTTTCCCTTCCCTTGACTAGAAAGTGAGACAAACACAGCACTCTGAAAATTGTCTTCAAAGAAATCCTTGCTTTTTAAGCCTCTTCTCCTAGGGTGCAAGAGTGGCTCAGTCATTTAAGCGTCCAACTCTTGGTTTTGTCTCAGGTCATGATCTCACGGTTTGTGAATTAAAGCCCCACCTCAGGCTCTGCGTCGACAGCTCTGAACCTGCTTAGGATTCTCTCTCTCTCCCTCCCTCTCTCTCTGCCCCTCTCCTGCCTGCACACTCTCATTCTCAAAATAAATAAACTTAAAAAAAAAAACCCTCTTCTCCTTAATTTTCTTTTCTCAGGACAAAAGTGGGTGACAGTCTACAGGTTTTAGAACCAATTAGGGGGCTACCTCCTGAGCAAGTCATGCTTAAATGATCTGACACATCTCCTTGCAACACGTGGGCACTTGTAACCTATTATTCTAAGCTCTGAACTAAGGAAATAGGGATATCTCATTTAACATCCAATTAGAAGTGCATCTATTTCTTTCCCAGTTCTTTGTTTCTTAATACATTCCAGCTGAAATTTTTCAATTTAATTTTTACTAAGTTATGCATTCCAATGAGAGAACATATGCCTTTTATATTTTGTAATGTGTTAGACCTTGTGGTGGGGCCATCTTCTGTCTCCCTCCTTCCCCTTAGCTGAGGCCATCAATAGCACCTGTAGGCTCAGGCTTGATCTGGTCATTGGATCCCACACAGAAGGAGGAATTTATGGCACTTTAGTCCCTCACTCTAGCTAGGGTTGCTCATCTGAACTTATACCCAAGTTCTATCAGATAGATGACCTTCAGTTTCATTAAGACTCAGCCCTGCCTTGGACTCCAGACCCAGTCCTAGTGCCTTACATCCAATCCTGATAACCCTGCAACTGGGGCATGCCTGCCTGTTCCTTTCAATTACCCACTCCTTGGGACTGGAATGTCCCCGAACTTTAGTCCAGGGACTGGGGTCCTACTACCAGCTGACCAGACTTATCTATTTGTCTGAAATCCTGAGTATCTACTATCTCAGAATTCTTCTCAGTAAGACAACACATCATTTTCTGTTTGGCTTCAGATACCAACTGCTGGCCTATGTTACAGCTTGCTATCTGTCAGTATGCCCTCCCAATGGCAGATTTGGCCTGCTCAGTGCTTCTGCAGCTGACACTTGTCCCCTTGTGGTATTAGATACCTGTCTCTTTCACTCAGCTGGCCCAGGCCACCACAGAACTCAAGCCAGGCATGAGCCATTTCCCTTGAACAGAATGCTTTGTTATATAACTGGTCTGCAGAACAGTGCAACCCTTGAGACCAAACTAGGAAAAGCACAGCCCTGTGTAGTGAGCCCTTTGAGGATAGATCAGAGAATCACCCATAGTGTCTATTCAGGCATAGGCAACCTGTATCAGAGACTGTTGAGTCCCACTAGTTCAATGGATGTGTGTGTGATGGACATCCATTTTACCTGCCCATCATCCCTTCTTTTCTGATATCATGACTTTTCCATCCCCATTCTCAATCCATAAAGTTCTGGTTGGGCTGACCCAAACTCCAGCATTAGTCCTGGCCAACCAGAGCAACACAACACACCTCAGACACAGTGATTGTTTCAGAAATGTCCACGTGACCCAAGCTGGACCAATGACAGTCTTACCTGAGAATGATAGAGATGCTTTCTGCTAGGGTTACTAAATTGGTAGAATGTAACCTGGAGCTACTGGTGGCCATCTTTTTTCCCACATAGGGAAAGCCTGCCTGAGAATGAAGTCAACTCAAAGGAAAGCAAACCTGAAAGAGAGAAGCAAATTGGTTACAACATTGATCCAATTCTAAAGCCAGCAATCCATCAATGGACTCTTTGGTTTATCAGACAACATATTTACTTTTAGTGTGTAAGTCAGTAGGACTTGGATTTCCATTACTTTAAAATTAATACAGTTGGGGCTGTCTGGCTCAGGATAGTGTGCAACTCTTGATCTCAGTGTTGTAAGTTCAAGTCCCACACTGGGTGTGGAGCCTACTTAAAATTAAATTAAATTAAATTAAATTAAATTAAATTAAATTAAATTAATACAGCTGACAAGACTGACTGGTATTTCCTTCTGCTTGACCAGCTGATTAAACCTCTAGGCTGAAAATATAGTGAAGAAAAGCAAGTTGAAAAAAAATGCTCAAAAATGTATTCTTTTTTAAATTTAAAAATTTATTTATTTTTTTTTTAATTTATTTTTAGCATTTATTTATTTTTGAGAGACAGAGAGAGACAGAGCATGAGCGGAGGAGGGGCAGAGAGAGAGAAGGAGACACAGACTCTGAAGCAGGCTGCAGGCTCTGAGCAAGCTGTCAGCACAGAGCCTGATGCAGGGCTTGAACCCACAAACTGTGAGATCATGACCTGAGCCGAAGTCAGATGCTCAACCAACTGAGCCACCCAGGTGCCCCTTCTTTTTTTTAAATGTTTATTTATTTATTTTGAGAGAGTGAGAGAGAAAGAGTGGGGGAGGGGCATAGAGAGAAGGAGAGAGAGAATCTCAAGCAGGCTCCATGCTGTCAGCACAGGGTCTGATGCAGGGTTCAATCTCATGACCATGAGATCATTACCTGAGCTGAAATCAAGGGTCAGACACTTAACCAACTGAGTCACCCTGGTGCCCCAAAAATGTATTCTTTCATTCATTCAACTATTACATAAGAATAGCAGCATAATACAATGAAAAACAACACAAGGTTCAGAGCCTATCAGATCCCTGTTCAATCTTAAATCTTCTATTTTCTAGCTGCCTATATGGGGCATGTTAATTAATATCTCTGAGCCTCTGTTTCTCCTTTTGTAAAATGGGAATAATATTACCTATGTCCTAGGGTTATTATGAGAAACAGATATAATGTATATGGTGCCTGGCACTAAAAGGTTTTCAATAAATGGTGCTTATTTTCATTACAAAACATCTTGGGGCGCCTGGGTAGCTCAGTCAGTTAAGTGACCACTCTTGGTTTTAGCTCAGGTCATGATCTTACGGTTCATGGGTGTGAGCCCTACACTAGGCTCTGTGCTGCTGGTGTGGAGCCTGCTTGGGATTCTTTCTCTCCCTCTACCTCTGTGCCTCCTCCACTTATGCTCTCTCAAAATAAATAAATAAATAAATAAATAAATAAATAAATAAATAAAACCCAAAAAAAAATTTTTTTAAAAAATACATAACATCTTGAGCTGCAAGGACTTTGGGCTAAGGGGTTTAAAAAATAAGGGGCGCCTGGGTGGCGCAGTCGGTTAAGCATCCAACTTCAGCCAGGTCACGATCTTGCGGTCCGTGAGTTCGAGCCCCGTGTCAGGCTCTGGGCTGATGGCTCAGAGCCTGGAGCCTGTTTCCGATTCTGTGTCTCCCTCTCTCTCTGCCCCTCCCCCGTTCATGCTCTGTCTCTCTCTGTCCCAAAAATAAATAAAACGTTGAAAAAAAAAATAAAAAAAATAAAAAAATAAAAACAAGGGGCACCTGGCTGGCTCAGTCCATAGATCATCTCTTGAGCTCAGGCTCATGAGTTCAAGGCCCAAATTGGGTGTGGAACCCACTTAAAAAAACAAAAAAATTAGAGAAAAAAAAAAGCAAAAAAACTTGATCACTACCTCCAGAGATTCAAATTTTAACTAAAGAAAGAAACACAATGTTAAAGACAGAGAGGCAGTGTAAGCTGTCTTGTGATTGGCAGAAGCCTCCATAACTCAAAGGAAGGAGATAATTCCTTTCTGGGGTGATCAAAAAAAGGCTCATGGAAGAAGTCAAATCTGGGCCCTTGAATGAACAAAAGTTTTGGTAAGCGGAGATTGGGAGAAAGAGCATTCCAGTTAAAAACAAAACAAAACAAAAGGCGGGGGAACCTGGGTGGATGAGTCAGTTAAGCATCTGACTCCTGATTTTGGCTCAGGTCATGGTCTCACAGTTCATGGATTTGATCCCCACATCAGGCTCTGTGCTGACAGCTCAGAGTCTGCTTTGGATTCTCTCTCTCCCTCTCTCTCTGCCCCTCTCTTGCTCACTAACTCTCAAAATAAATAAACTTAAAAAAATGGTTTTTTTAAGAGGCAGGAGTGAGAAAATGGCTCTATCTTCAGGATTACAAGGCATAGCAACATGGCTGAAGTATAGAATCCACATAGAAGAGGAAGCTAAAGCTGGAGGAGTTAACTGCTGCCAATTCAGGGGTGGGGTGTGCTGAGGGGTGCAGCTTCTATCCTGTCCTCAGGGACTTAGAATCTTTCAATAGACCCAGGCGATGGGAACCTTTGAACATTTTTGGACAGCGTTTATACAGGATGAAAGTTCTGATTGATCAGCAAATCACTTGAATCCTCTTCCAAACTGCACATTTCTACCAGCTGTCCCTAGAAACCCTGCCTCAATGAACCGCTGTAACTAAGGAGAGCATGTTATAACTCTCAACTGCATGTGGGGACATGAAAAATGGTTGGGAAACATCTGCCCAGAGGCAGACATGCTTTTTCAGAGAATATTGTGTGTGGTCAAAAGGGCACCAGGATCAGTAAAGCTGTGAAAAAAAGGGGGAAGGAGAAGAGACAGCCTGCATTCATCCCTCCCTTGGATTCGTACAATCATTTCCTCCTAGCTGCTCTTTCTGCCTCTGGTCCTTCTCTATTTTTTTTTTTTTTTTAATGTTTATTTATTTTGGAGAGAGACAGAGACAGAATACAAGTGGGTTAGGGGCAGAGAGAGAGGAAGACACAGAATCCGAAGCAGGCTCCAGGCTCCAAGCTGTCAGCACAGAGCCCGATGTGGGGCTCCAACTCACAAGCTGTGAGATCATGACCTGAGCCGAAGTCGGACACTCAACCGACTGAGCTACCCAGGCGCCCCTGGTCCTTCTCTATTTCTATTTTATATTTCACTATCAGATTAATCTTCCTGTTCTGATCCTGTCATGCCAACTTCAAAACCCTTAATGATAAGTCACAAGCCACTCCCTACAGAATAGACTGAAATTCTTTGGTTTCCTATAGAAGGGTCTTTTTGGATGAGGCTGAAACCACCTTTTAGACCTCACTTCCTGCTACATGTTTCCAGGTATCTTCTGGTCTAGCCAATCTGACTACTCAAGAGTCCCTTGCTTTCCTGTCTCCATGCCTCTTTTGTGCCACTCCTCCTGGCTGGAATACCACTCCACAGTCCCCTACTCACCTATTTCCAACTTCTCCATCCTTGAAGGCTCAGTTCACATGTTCTGATCTCCTCTTTCTCCTATTCTGCCTTTGATAATGTCTTTTTTGAGCTCCCACAGAACTTTACCTGTATCTCTGTTTATGTATGCATCATTTACTTTAAAACAAAAAAACTTGTAGTCGTTTATTTTTTTTAAGTAAAAAATTTTTAATTTGGGGCACCTGGGTGGCTCAGCCAGTTAAGCATCGACTTTGGCTCAGGTCATGACTTCACAGCTTGTGAGTTTGAGCCCTGTGTCGGGTTCTCTGCTGTCAGCACAGAGCCTGCTTCAGATTCTCTGTCCCCTCCTCTCTCTGCCCCTCCCCTGCACTTTCTCTCAAAAAAAACCATTTTTTTTAATTTAAAATTTGGTAATACATTTTACAAGTACAAGACAGTGTAATAAAAGTTGTTATAACCTCACCACCGAGAATTGCCAATTTTTTAAACATATTTATTTATCCATTTATTTATTTAACATGTTAAAAATGTACATACCCTTAGAGTTTCAGTTTTGCAGGATGAAAAATGCTGGAGATTTGTTGCACAACAATGTGAATGCATTTAATACTACTGAACTAACACTTGCGCATGTGCATGAGTGGTGGAGGGATAGAGAGAGAGGGAGAGAGAGAACTCCAAGCAGGCTCCACACCTCTAGCGTGAAGCCTGTCTCGGTGCTTGAACCCATCAACTGCAAGATCATGACCTGAGCTGCAATCAAGAGTCAGACCCCCAACCGATTGAGCCACCAAGGCGCCACTAAAATCACCAGTTTTTAAGCTTCATATTTGCTTTCATATTTCTAATAGAAGTGAAATATTACAGATAAAATTGTTTCTTTTAACCACATACTCTCCCACTTAGTCCCATTTCTCCTCTCAATGTCCAGTGGCAATTGCTAACATGAGTTTTGTGTGAATCTTTCCATTCTAGTCTCTATAATTTTATCTGCATGCATATATGTATCCATCACCAATGGATTATGATGTTGTGTCTTCAAATTTACATTAATGGTATCATGATGAATGTGTCATTTTGCATCTTGCTTTTATCACCCAAAGTTTTTTTGAGACTATTTCAGGTTGATTTATGAATATACTTTTATTTACCTATTACTCTTTGTTTTTTTAAGCTTGTTTATTTATTTTGAGAGAGACCGAGATAGTGCAAGTGGAGGAGGGGCAGAGAGAGGGAGAAAGAGAGAATCCCAAGAAGGCTCCGAACTGTCAGCAAAGAGCCCAATGAAGGGCCCAAACTCACGAACCATCTGAACCATGAGATCATGACCTGAGCTGAAACTTAGAGTTGGACACTTAACTGACTGAGTCATCCAGGCACTACTACCCATTACTCTTTGATAAAAATTTAGGCTGCTTCCATCTTTCTGCTTTTATAAACAATGGAGCAGAGAACATCCTCATACTTGTTTCTTTGTACACATGGGTGAGAGTTTCTTTGGAATACATACCTCGAAGTATTAATTACTAAGTCATAGGGTATGTACATTTAAAAATTTTTTTAGGGGGCACTTGGGTGGCTCAGTCGGTTGAGCGTCCAACTTTGCTTCATCTGATCTCACAATTCATGAGTTTGAGCCTCACATCAGGCTCACTGCTGTCAGCGCAGAGCCCGCTTTGGATCCTCTATCCCCCTCTCTCTACCCCTCCCCAGCTTGCTCTCTCCTTCTCTCTCTCTCAAAAACAAAATAAAATAAAATAAAATAAAATAAAATAAAATAAAATAAAATAAAATAAAATAAAATAAAATAAAATAAAATAAAATAAAATATTTTAAAAATAATTTTAAATATATATGACATAAAACTTACCATCTTAACCATTTTTAAGTATAAAGTTCAGTAGTGTTAAGTGCATTCACATGGTTGTGCAACTAATCTCCAGAACTCTTCATCTTGCAAAACTGAAACTCCAAGGGTATGTACATTTTTAACATATTAAGGGCATGACTTATTTCATCTACTAAACTATAAGCTTTGTAAGTGTATGATCAACATCTCATTAATTTTTACATTGAGCAAAGTGCCTAGTATAGTAGTTTAACAGGTAGAGACTTAACAAATATTTGTTGAATAAATGAAAGAACTAATCAATCAAGAGGAATAATAATATTTTCACAATTTTGGTGAGATAAGATTTTCTTATCACACAGATGAGATACTAGAACTCAGCTCTGGCAACCTTACCTATTTGGAACATAGCCTGCAAACCAGAAAGGGACAGTAATGACCTCTGACCAAAAAAAAAAAAAAAATCATCAATGCTTTAAAAACACATGTACTTTACCTAAGGAGATCCCTTTGGAATATTTATTTATTTGGAGTCTATTTACAATTTTCAAATTTGCATTATAAAAACATGGCATATTCGGGGCCAAAATTAGGAGATCACAGAAAAATGTCTAAAAATAGGTTTAAAAAAAAAATCACCCTTCACTGCAGTTAGAGAGATACACTGGTCAGACTTCCCCTCAAGAAAGGACTTACTGGAGCACCTGGTAGCTCAGTAGGTTAAGCGTCTAACTCTTGATCTCAGCTCAGGTCACAATCTCATGGTTCATGGGGTCGAGACCCACATTAGGCTCTGTGTTGATGGCAATAGCATGGAGCCTGCTTGGAATTCTGTCTCTCCTTTTCTCTGCTCCTCCCCTGCTTGTGTGTGCACTCTCTCTCTCTCTCTCAAAATAAATAAATAAACTTAAAAAAAGAAAAGGTAATGTCCAGCTGCAGGCAGTGACAAAATTCAGCTGTTAACTTTTTGGTCATCCTCAGCTATCCAGCCAAGGTCAGTCTGTTCTCAGAGTGGCCCCAACCAATGACTGTGGAAGGTGGTGGTACAAAGGCCTGTTTATTTCTACCCATCATAGGACACCTCCAGTTGGCATTCTTTGCTCCAAATTTCCCTGCTGGGCTGGGAAAGATTTTATATCACGTCTGCCCAATTCTACTTCCTCCCCTTTCTTTTCATTGGTGTAGCTCCCCAACAAACTTTTTCACTAACTCCAGTTCAGCATTTGCTTCGTAAAGAACCCAACTGACACAACCTTAATTCTATAATCCTAATTCCCAGAGATACACACCATAGCATTCTTTTTGTTTAGGTTTTTATTTATTTATTTTGAGAGAGAGAGAGAGAGCAGGAGCAGAGGAAGGGCAGAGAGAGAGGGAGAGAGAGAATCCCAAACAGGCTCTGCACTGTCAGCACAAACCCCATGCAGGGGCTTGGACTCACGAACTGTGAGATCATGACCTGAGCCTAATTTAACGCTTAACCAACAGAGCCACCCAGACACCCAACACACACCATAGCACTCTAAATTTTTTTTATATATAGAGAGAGTGTGTGTGTGAGAGAGCAGGGGAAAGGGGCAGGGAGGGAGAGAGAGAGAGAGAGAGAGGGAGACAGAGAGACAGAGAGAGAGAGACAAAATCCCAAGCAGGCCCCATGCTCAGTGCAGAGCCCCCATGTCAGGCTTGATCCCATGACCCTGGGATTATGACCTGAACCAAAATCAAGACTCCACTGCTTAATGTACTGAGCCACGCAGGTGTCCCTGCGATGTTCATTTCTCAACCCAAATTTTATTTCCCATAGTACTTCTAGACCTGAAAAAAATCAAGAAAAGGGGCTCAGTGTTGCAAGCATTCCACAACAGTAACAGTCCAGAGCACAATACAACCTCCAGGCTGTGTACCAACCACGGTACTGCTGGATACACTATCAGAGTGCTGGTATACTGCTCATCTGTCAAGCCAACCCCACTCCCACCCCCTTCCTCAGTGAAACCTTTCCTCTTTCCCCTCTGTAGTTGCTCCCTGTCCTGCTCATACTTAGATGGGAGCACTTATTACCCAGTATTATAAGTATGTGCTTATGTGTTTATCTTCCCTGCCCCCAGCTTCTGCAGGACAAGAATCTATGTACCACAATGTAGGATGAAGACTAAGCATAAAATATTTATGGGAGGCATGGGGGTTGTGAATGAGCCAGGCTTTATGCTTTAAATACTAAGGAAAGGACAATAGGAAAAGTGTTACATTTTCTTAAGCGGGTCTTGGAGACTATGGTGTGCTGTGTAACAATGTACCAGGTCATTGTGTGAGTTGGATGGGAATGTGGCAAAACCAGTTAGGAAGTCCCTGCAGTGACCCAGCACTGAGATGTAAGAAATGCAAGATGGCTGCGGTGGCATGGAGAGGAAGAACTACATCTACAAGGTATTTCAAAAGAAAAATAACAAAAACTGGGATTCGCTGAGTTCTCCAGATTTGCTACAAGTGCCAACACCGCTAAGGTGGGTATGGACTCACCCCCATTTCGCCCACGTGCGAAGTGAGACTTGGCTAGATGAAGTGACTCTCTGGGGGTCACACGCCATGCAAGTGGCAGTGCTGAACTTCCAATATAGGTCGTCAGGCTCTGAAGACCTAGACCTCAATTGCCCGGGTCAAGATTACACACTCTCTGCACTGCGGGCTGAGGAATATTCCTGAGCTGAGGCCTCAACTCCTCTACTTACGGAGAAGGACCTTGCAGGGCCCAAGCACCGCACAGGGACGCTTAAACGAGCGGTCAGGACCTTGAAGGCCCGCACCTAAGGGCGGAAGAAGGCGCGTCGCGGGGGCGGCGGCGACGGCGGCGACTCAGCGCGCGGCCCGGGGCGGAAGCGGCTGAGTCACCGCAGGGCAGAAACGCAGCACGCGAAGACAGGGCCCGGCGGCCGGCTGCTCCCGCACTGGTGAGCCGTGACGCCCGGCGTCGGCACACGCAGGGAAGCGGACGGCGGCTGGCGGAGGCCGGAAGAGCTGAGTCAGAGCGGGCACGCCCGCGGGGGCCGCGCGCCGCAGCTCCAGGGCGCCGGGGCTGCGCTCGGATCCCGGCCAGCCATCCGCACGGCCCCGCGGAGACGCGGTTGGGCGCAGGGCTTCGGCGATCGCGCCCACACGCTGGAAGCCGAGACTGAAATTTGAAGTCTTGAGATGGCCCCAAGCAGCGGATCCTGTACGCATGTTTCGGTGGAAGCTACTGACCTTGTGAAAGGAGACAAGCTTTGGGTCTAAGACGGGGAAGATTTTGAAGATCAAAAGGACTTGCCCGGGACCAAAAAGTGATTTGTCTGCCTCAGTTCCAAAATGCAATAAATAATAATTAAAACAACACACACACACACACACACACACACACACACACACACACACACAATTATTTTTTAATGCAAAAGCGAAAAATCCGGAATCCCAAGAGAGGATAAACCTTGCAATAAAGGTTTACAGAAAATAAAGTTCTCCCAGGATGGGAACATTGCACAGGGACTTTCTAGAGGTCCCTGATAAACTTGATTCATAGACCTTTCTCCAGTTTCTCCCCACTACTACGCTACTGAGGCCAGAAGCCCATTTTTTTATATTTTACTGTTTTTATTCAAGTTTTCTTTTTTTAGTCAAAAAAGATACTATAGAAATCCCGGGGGGGGGGAGGGGGAGGGAATCGTACCCAATTACATAGTCCCTGAAACTAGAAACCACAATTACTTTTGCTTCTCCCCTTACATTTTTGTTCACAATAAGTTTTTTATATAGCTGCATCAGAGGTATCATCTTCTATTTTACTGTCTTAAGGTAATGTTATATAAACATTTGCCCATGTCTCACAGATCTTCGGGATCATTATTTTAAATAACTGCATTATGCATAAACTACTAAGTAATCCTCCTGTGGTGTGCTTGTAGATTATTGACTGGAATTGCTCTTTTTTTGTTTCCGATTGTCCATGTTTGTCCTCCATCAGGAAACCTCACTGGGCAAAATGGTGGAATCTAACGTGGAAAAGTGGCTGTGGACCATTGCACTATAGGAAAGCTTATTTTCTTTTTAAGAGCTGCCATAATTTCCCCAAATATTCTTTTAATATTTTATCCCACTTGGATAATCACAGCCTTTCTTTTTTTTTTTTTTAATTTTTTTTCAACGTTTATTTATTTTTGGGACAGAGAGAGACAGAGCATGAACAGGGGAGGGGCAGAGAGAGAGGGAGACACAGAATCGGAAACAGGCTCCAGGCTCTGAGCCATCAGCCCAGAGCCTGACGCGGGGCTCGAACTCCGGGACCGCGAGATCGTGACCTGGCTGAAGTCGGACGCTTAACCGACTGCGCCACCCAGGAGCCCCATCATAGCCTTTCTTTAATGCTTTAAGGTATACATTTGAAAAGGCTAGACCTTTGCAGGAGTGTGACAGAAGTGGAATTCAGAGTTGTGTCTGAGACATTTTCAGATTTTCATCAAGCCCTTTATGCTGAAGTGCCACTGTTAACAGTCTTCTGTGTGACTTGGAACAAATTATTTAACCTATCTCAGTCTCCATTTTCTCATTTGAAAAATGGGAATAATAATAACACGTCAGGGGCGCCTGGGTGGCGCAGTCGGTTAAGCGTCCGACTTCAGCCAGGTCACGATCTCGAGGTCCGGGAGTTCGAGCCCCGCAACAGGCTCTGGGCTGATGGCTCAGAGCCTGGAGCCTGTTTCCGTATCTGTGTCTCCCTCTCTCTCTGCCCCTCCCCTGTTCATGCTGTGTCTCTCTCTGTCCCAAAAATAAATAAATGTTGAAAAAAAAAATTTTAATAATAACACGTCATATACTGTTGTGAGACCTAGATAAGATAACATTTGTACAGTGCTAAGAATGATGCCTGCACAGAGTAGTTCAGAAGTGTTATAAATACTGTCTGCTATTAAAGACAACAATAGCTGTGTATTGAGCAGTGACAGGCACATCTACCATGGCTACCAAGGCTGAAATAATAGAAGTATTTCCTCACAAACTTCCCCCCCCCCATTTAAAAATCACTCAAATGTGTAAACCTTTTCTATCAACTCAGTGATTTTGTTGTTAGAGATAATGGATAAAACTGAAAAGAGATAATATCACAAGATCTTTGGAACAAAGTTTATATTTAGAAACTCGGACCTATTGGAGACAGTGGGAGTGAAGGGGGAGGGCGGAGAGAAGGAGATCAAGAAGCTGCTACTTTTCATCTTAAACTCTCTAGTACTACATTGTAAGTATGCAAATATACTACTTATTTCTTGTTTTGTTTTGAATGTGTGGCCTGAGTCAGTAAGCTGAACAGTTCTTCAAAACTAATCTGAGTCCTAGATCTGGTTCTGGTGTGATACACACTAGAATTTGCTTTTTTCATTCTCCTTCTTAGGCACTTTTTCAACTGTTGTTATTCATTCATCTATTCAACACATATTTGTTAAGTGGCTATTATGAGCCAGACACTATGCTATGTACTGAAGATTTTTTTTTTAATTTTTTTTTTTAACGTTTATTTATTTTTGAGACAGAGAGAGACAGAACATGAACGGGGGAGGGTCAGAGAGAGGGAGACACAGAATCTGAAACAGGCTCCAGGCTCTGAGCCATCAGCACAGAGCCCGACGCGGGGCTGGAACCCACGGACAGTGAGATCGTGACCTGAGCCGAAGTCGGACGCCCAGCCGACTGAGCCACCCAGGCGCCCCAAGATTTTTTTTTTTTAAATAATCAACCAAAATTTGGAACATGTGTGCCAGCTACATATAATGGATTTTTGTTAAAGACTTCTGTTATTGTGGGTCCTTGGGTTTGTTGCTAGTGAATCTTAAGATGACCTAATAAAATATAGGTTTTTGTTTTGTTTTGTTTTGTTTTGTTTTGTTTTGTTTTGTTTTGTTTTGTTTTCAATAGACCTGGACCTAGAAATTCTGCTTCAGACTCCAGGGTCCTGCACATGGGAAATAGCTGTGGTGAGGGAGTCACTTCCACTAATACTGTCTTTCTGGAGCTCTGCCCTAAGATAATGTGATGCCAAAGGGCCCTGTGGGTACTTTGCTGGAGAAATTATTTGATTTAAATCAATTCAATTCAAAATCACATATTGAGTGAGTACTACTTATAAGCACTGGGGTAGGAGTAGGAGTTGAACCAAAGATGAAAACAGCCCAGAGCTTGAAGCTTATAGTCTTTTAGGAGTCTTAAATTTTCCTGAAGTTTGTTCTGAATCAGACACTTGTCTTTTTAAAATCTTTAATGTGTATCTTCTGCTTTCAGATTTTTTATCATCTCAAAAAACACAAATTTAACTGGACACTTTGCTAGGGGTTGATGATACCGTTTTAAAAAGCTGCATTGCTGATTGCAGTGTTGTTGATGGCATCTGAGTCACCAACACAACCAGCTTATATCAGTTCAAATTGCAACTGTAACATTTATAGTTTTGCTATGTATAGTTGTAAGCATCTGACTACTGCTTTATGACTTCTGGTATAGCCATGCATGAACAATTACATTTTGAAGTACATACTATTTTATTATAAATAACTTTCCTTTTTGTTTTGTTTTTGTTTCTTTGGAGGGGGTTGGTAAAACAGAACATTGTTGATTTTCTTAAAAATGTGTGTATGTGTAGTTAGACTATAGTATGTATGTACCCCATTTAGGAATAGTAGAGAGAGCATTACAAAAAGGGATCTGATAGGGTTGGGAACTAATGGCCTAGTTAAATAAATCTAAGTGACTTATCCTGGCACTTATGGCCATCATTATCTTGTCCCAGGTTTATTCCTCTTTGTTATATCTAAGATCAGGCCAAGCTGTTTTACTTAATATGCCTAGTTTTTGAGCGGTGCCTTCTACTCCCACAGCTGTGAGGTCACCTTGTTCTATACCACAGGACCCTGTCACCTTTGACACATCTAATTGACCATTCTATTCATAGCCTGTCCAATTGCCTAAGGGAGTTGCTCAATATGACTGATAATAATTAACTAGATCAATAAAATTTTCTCTTGCAAAGATTGAATTTGAGACCCAGACAGTAAAGTGGTTAATAGCAGGGTCAGAAGATGAAAGGCATACAGAGAAACAGGTGTAACTAGAAGTTAGGACACAGCAGAATAAAGAATAGACAGTCTTGAGTATGTAGAAACAAAATGAGAAGTTAAATGGTAGTAGATACAGTGAGAAAATCCCCATATAGTGACAGACCATAGACAGGAATCCGGATAAAATACCTGATCCCTTGAGCTGCCTTGGATCTGGTATAACCTCTAGTTCCCAGATGGAATTCAATCTTTCGTGAGGTCTCAGTCCTGCATGAGTGACATTCCTGTCTTCTTTATTTTCCCACATAGTGTTGGAAGAAATCTTTATCACTTAAAGTAATGTGATCTTTGCAATCAAAGATCCTAACTACCACATTGTCATAAAGCATGCTCTCCTATTTCTGTGTCTTTGTCGTCTCCTCTGCTTGCATTGTTCTGCCCTCAGTCTTGTTATTGCAGCTTTCAGCGCTCTGTATCCAGAGTCCAGCTCAGATGCCACCTCCTCCAGCCACCTATCCCTAATATCTCAGCTGCAAGTAAAGACCCCCTCTCTCCTCAGAGCCCCCATTTCTGCCGCTTTTAAGAATATTTTTCACTCCCAGGGCATCTGGCTGGCTCGGAAGAGCATGCAACTCTTGATCTTGGGGTTGTGAGTTTGAGCCCCATGTTGGGTGTAGAGATAAATAAGTAAATAAGTAAATCTTTTTTTTTAAACATCACGCCCAACTCTGTATTATATAAGAACATCGTCTCTATTAGATTATGAGCACCTCGAAGTAAATACAAAGACTATTATATGTTTCCTTCGCAGCAGAGCTAAACATGCGCAGAGTAGATGCTTCATTATTTACTGCTCCTTCTACTGATATATTGCTTATCTTCTCCCTGTTTCATGGTGTCAACTATCCTCAAGAACATGGCATTGAACCAAAACTGGTTTGCACATAGCGGATTTTTAATATATGTCAGCTGAAAGGAAGATCTATCTTTTACTTGATACCCGGTAAGCATCACATCCTGTGCCCTGGGCATCAAAAAGATATACCCAATATTTCAAATTAATGTTTTCAGTAACAAACATGTTCTTCCTACTGCAATGCTGAGCACCCTCTAAGTCACTCAGGCTTAAAAACTTTAAGTTGTCTTGGGGTTCCTGGGTGGCTCAGTTGGTTAAGTGTCAGACTCGACTTCAGCTCAGGTCATGATCTCACAGTTTGTGGGTTTGAGCCCTGAGTCGGGATTGGTGCTGACAGTGTGGAGCCTGCTTGGGATTCTCTCTCTCTCTCTCTCTCTCTCTCTCTCTCTCTGCCCCTCTGCAGCTCGCACACACACACTCTCTCTCTCTCAAAATAAATAAACTTAAAAAAAAAACACAAACCTTTAAGTTGTCTTGCTACTACATCTAAAGTTCCATTGTGATAGTCTGAGTTTCCCCCAAAGTAGAACCTGAGACATAATGCCGGTAATTTATTTGGAAGTATAATTCCAGAGAGCAGGAGTGAGGACTAAAACTAGGAAGGGGAAAGAGCCAATACAAAGAAAGGCTTTTGGTTGTCTCCTACTATGGAAGACTGGCCTGTGGGACTGTGAGATTTATGAAATGCATCTCAGGACCATCTAACCAAGAGAAAAAAGAGAAGAGTCAACTCTCCTTCCTCATTGGTCAAGGATTGCCTCACAGACTGTTAACTTCCCTGTGCTTCCAGGTTGCACATGCATAAGAGCCAAGCATGTTTCTGTGGGCATACTGTAAGATGGCATTACAGAAGCCCTAGGGTAGGAAGTGAGAGGCCTGAGTTCAGGCATGAGGTAAGGCCCAGCCACACAGACAGGTTGTATAGGTATATGTCAAGAGCTGTATTTACAAGCCACAGTTACAGGGATGCTGACAGAAGATCTGAGACTCCTAGGCCAGAGGCAAAGGAATTTATTACTCACTACACAGTAGGCAGCATCAGGTTGTTTTGTTTTGTTTTGTTTTGTTTTGTTTTGTTTTGTTTTTTAAAGTCGGCTTCACACCCAGTGCAGAGTCCAATGTGGGGCTTGAACTCACAACCCTGAGATCAAGAGTCAGACCCTTAATTGACTGAGCCATTCAGGTGCCCTCGGCAGCATCAGTTTTATGTTCGTATCAGTACTCCATTTCTGGACTAGTTGTCAATCTCAGTAAGAACTAATTGCTGCCCCTCCAGGGTGGAAGGGATCTTATGGAATCAATCTGCTACCAAGTGTCTGGCTGGTTTCCTCAAGGGATGGAGTGATATTGAGTGCTCCACATTAGTCTCTTCTGCTGTATAGTCTCCATCCCTGCTATTTTGGCCACTCCCTTAAGAGGCCTGTTGTTTAAGCACTGGCATGGCCAAGGAGAGTCTGGCTGGCATCCATAGGACAAGACATCCTGCCTACCTGGTTTCTGAGTGCATTTTTGTAATGTTTAGTCTCTAGTGGGTATCATAATGAGGCACAAAGATCTATACACTTTGTGCATATTTCTTTAATTCCACCCATTTACCTTTCCCCAGTTTTCTTTGTCCCATCACCCAATTTTTCTTCATCCAGAACCCTTATTAACCAGATAAAACATTCACCACTAGAATCCATATATATCCATATCTCAGGCCACTTATCCCTCCATATAAAGTGATGAACAAGTATACTGTTCTCAACTCTACCTGCTCGGAGACTTTTCCTTCACCACCAAGGGGTTCTTTAGGACTGCACCTGAGTAGAGTTGTGGTTTAGCATAGTCCATTTTTTATTAGGACCAACATAGTAGCTGATCTTTCTGTGAACCAGGCCTAAGTTTCCTGCCCCCATCATTGAAGTGAATTGAAAGAGAGGCTTTATAGTACTACAGAGGTAAGTGACACAGGAATTTAGGTTACTTGTTAATTATAATTTACTCATGCCTTCTCATCCTGCCTAGACCCAATCCCAAATCTAGCATTTCTATTGTACAATGGAATACTTGAGCTTATTTTTTAAAATATTTTATTTTATAGAATTATCCTACGACCCACCAATTGCACTACTAGGTATTTATCCAAGGGATACAGGTATGCGGTTTCGAAGGGGCACATGCACCCCCATGTTTATAGCAGCACTATCAACAATAGCCGAAGTGTGGAAAGATGTCCATCAGTGGATGAATGGAAAAAGGTGTGGGATGTGTATACACACACACACACACACACACACACACACACACACACACACAATGGAGTATTACTCAGCAATCAAAAAGAATGAAGTCTTGCCATTTGCAACTACATGGATGGAACTAGAGGGTATTATGTTAAGCAAAATTAGTCAGGGAAAGATAAATATCATATGATTTCACTCATATGAGGACTTTAAGGTACAAAACAGATGAACATAAGGGAAGGGAAGCAAAAATAATAAAAAACAGAGAGGGGGACAAAACATAAGAGACTCTTTAATATGGAAGACAAACAAGGGTTACTAGAGGAGTTGTGGGAGGGGGATGGGCAAAATGGGTAAGGGGCATTAAGGAATCTACTCCTGAAATTATTGTTGTACTATATGCTAACTAACTTGGATGCAAATTAAAAAATAAATTAAATAAAAATTAAAAAAATATTTTATTTTTTTAATATGAAATTTATTGTTAAATTGGTTTCCATACAACACCCAGTGCTCATCCCAACAGGTGCCCTCCTCAATGCCCATCACCCACCCTCCCTTCCCTCCCACCCCCATCAACCCTCAGTTTATTCTTAGTTTTTAAGAGTCTCTTATGGTTTGCCTCCCTCCCTCTCTACCTTTTTTTTTCCTTCCCCTCCCCCATGGTCTTCTGTTAAGTTTCTCAGGATCCACATAAAAGTGAAAACGTATGGTATCTGTCTTTCTCTGTATGACTTATTTCACTTAGCATAACAGTCTCCAGTTCCATCCACGTTGTTACAAAAGGCCATATTTCATTCTTTCTCATTGCCAAGTAGTAATCTGTTGTGTATATAAACCATAATTTCTTTATCCATTCATCAGTTGATCGACATTTAGGCTCTTTCCATAATTTGGCTATTGTTGAAAGTGCTGCTATAAACATTGGGGTACAAGTGCCCCTATGCATCAGCACTCCTGTATCCCTTGGGTAAATTCCTAGCAGTGCTATTTCTGGGTCATAGGGTAGATCTATTTTTAATTTTTTGAGGAACCTCCACACTGTTTTCCAGAGTGGCTGCACCAGTTTGCATTCCCACCAACAGTGCAAGAGGGTTCCCATTTCTCCACATCCTCTCCAGCATCTATAGTCTTCTGATTTGTTCACATCCAACGTGGGGCTCAAACTCACAACCCTGAGATCAAGAATCTCAGGCTCTACCAAGTGAGCTAACCAGATGCCCCAGAATGCTTGACCTTATGACATAGCAGATTTTGTAACATGCAGCATGTGATTGGGAACTCTGATTGCATTGTCACTCATGTCCCATGGAAAAGCAGTTGGGCTCTACTGGGTCCCAGTTACACATTGGAAACTGTTTCTCAAACAACTACTTAAAGGGTCAGGTAGTAAATATTTTACACTTTGTAGACAACATACAATTTCTGTTGCATATTCTTTTGTATAATCTCTTTTAAAATGTAAAAACCATTTTTAGCTTCTGAACTGTAAAAAACTAAACTCTAGTTTAGTATGAGCCTGGAGCAGTGAAGGGGGACAGACTTAGATCTTAAGAAGGAAGGGGTCATCTTATGAGACATCTGCCTCAGCTTAGATCTTAGCAGGATCCTCAGGTGAAGGGAGGGACCTCTCCTAGCTAGGCTTCTTCCTTCCTGCTTCTACTAGCTTGGAGGATTTAAGAGAATCCAGGGGTTCAAAATTCTCATGCTTACCCATCTAATTATCTTTATCCTAGATCTCAGAGTTCCACTTTCTATCAGGGACTGACTTTGATGTAAGAGATAGGTTGAGGCTTTGAAGCAATAGTACTCTGATGATCATAATACAGGCCTGATTTTCAGCACAGGCTACAGTTTTTCACAGGCATTGAGGGTCTCCTGAAATGCTGTCATAGGAGCCTTCACTTTCATAGCATAGAGTGGTTGATTGGCTTAGAGGAGTTTGTCCTTTTCCCTTTTTTTATTTTGATTTTTTAAATGTTTATTTGTTTTTGAGAGAGAGAGAGAGAGAGAGAGTATGAGGAGGGAAGGACAGAGAGAGAGAGGGAGAATCTGAAGTAGGCTCTAGGCTCCAGAATGCTGTTAGTGCAAAGCCTGATGCATGGCTAAAACTCACGAACCATGAGATCATGACCTGAGCCAAAGTTGGACACTTAACCAACTGAGCCACCCAGGTGTCCCTGTCCTTTTCCTTTTTAATTCCACTTTTCCAGTACTAATAAAAGTGAACTCCAACCATAATCTCATAGCTATCATTGTCCTATGCTCTTCAAGTGCCACAGCCATTGTATACATAACCAATACTTCCCTTTCACCAGCACCACATGCCAATCAACCACAGGTGAGATTCTTAGTAAATGTGATTCCTGGGCAGGTCAGAGGTCATCTAAGCCCTCTAACTAAACTTGTTATCACCAGCAATGAAGTCCTCATTAGGTGATACAATTCTTTCCTGAGGGTCTGCTCGCTCTCTCTCTCTCTCTCTCTCTCTCTTTTTTAAGTTTATTTTGAGAGAGAGAGTGTGTGTGTGTGTGCGTGCACGAGCAGGGAAAGGGCAGAGAGAGAATCGCAAGCAGGCTCCATGCTGTTAGTGCAGAGCCCAGCTCAGGTCTCTATCTCTTGAACATGAGGTTATGACCAGAGCCGAAATCAGACAGTGAACCCACTGAGCCACCCAGGAACCCCCTTAGGGTCTGCTTTTTAAGACTATTTTATATAGCAATGCTCTTAGCCTGGGTTGCCAGGATAGCAGACCCTGAGACAAAGGCTTATGTGTTTATTTTATAGTGTGATTCTAGAGGGCAGAAGTAAAAGACAACCTTTATATATATAAATATATAATGTTCTGGAGAACTGGGTGCTAGATCCCATGAGGACATCTGAGGAATTATTTGAAATGTATCTCAGGACCATCCACCTTAGGGAAGAGAGAGGAAACATTTGCTCATTCCTGTTTTCATTGGGTAAGGGTTGCCCCACAAGGCTTAAACCCGCCTGGGCACTTGAGTTTTACACATGTACAAATACCCAAGCAGGTGCCCCGAGGATCCCAAGATGGGAAATAGAGAAGTCTTAGGGCAGAAAGTGAGAGGTAAATTGCAGGCTTGAAATGAAGTGTTGTCAAGTTGCACCCTGACGTGAAGATAGATGAAAACTGCACGGAATTGGTCAATACAGCAGTAGCTATAAGGTTTTGAAGTGGTGCATAAGAGGTATATAAAATACCCATGGGGGCGCCTGGGTGGCGCAGTCGGTTAGGCGTCTGACTTCAGCCAGGTCACGATCTTGCGGTCCGTGAGTTCGAGCCCCGCGTCAGGCTCTGGGCTGATGGCTCAGAACCTGGAGGCTGTTTCCGATTCTGTGTCTCCCTCTCTCTCTGCCCCTCGCCCGTTCATGCTCTGTCTCTCTCTGTCCCAAAAATAAATAAACGTTGAAAAAAATTTTTTAAAAAATACCCATGAACTTTACTTCCTGAAATATTGCTCTCTGGCAACACTTAGATCCTTACTATCAACTGCAGCTCACTTTTATCTGGTTTACCTGCTCTTGGTCTCACTCTTTCCAAGTCAGCACTCATAGTACTACCAGAATGCCCTTTCTAAAATATATGTAATTCTCTGGTTTAAATAATAATCATGATGACAAAATGATGGTGATGACAATGATGGTGATGACAATGATGGTGATGACAAAATAATAACACTAATAATAACTATCATGTCATTTACTATATGCCAGGTGCAGTATTTAGAGCTTCATGAGCTTCATGTGCATTTACTCATTTTTCACAACTCACTGAGATAAATATCATTATTATTTAAATGTTCATGATGAGAAACTGAGTCTCCTTGAGATTAAATAACTTGCCCCCCATCATATCCCTGCCATATGGGACAGTTCAAATTAAATTCCAAGACTTTTTTATTTAAGTCTGAGCTTTTAAACCACTCCACAGTACTGTCTTTTTTTTTTTTTTAAGTAGGCTCCACACCCAGCATGGAGACCAATGAGGGACCTGAACCCTGAGATCAAGATCTGAGCTGAGATCAAGAGTCATTTGCTCAACCAATTGAGCCACCCAGGCACCTCCACAGTAGTGTCTTAACAAGTATTTTTATCTATAGCACAAAGTTTAATATAATACTTTAACGTTTTCACACTAACTGACCTTTCTGAACTCAACTCTCATTATTGTCCTCCGCTTTCCTCTCCAACGTGTTCTGTGCTCTCATTACTCTATGTCCTGAAACATCCTTTGTCTTAACTCCATTTGCAGAAGCATCTCTTTCTCATCCTCTAAGTTCAGAAACCATGACATACAGTCATCTGAAAAGTCCTCCTGAACACCTTAAAAATTAATAATCTTGGGGGGCGTTGAGTGGTTCATTTGGTTAAGCATCTGACTCTTGATTCTGGCTCAGGTAGTGATCTCACAGTCATGGGATGGAGCCCCACATCAGGCTCTGCATTGACAGCATGGAGCCTACTTGGGATTCTCTCTCTCCCTCCCTCTCTCTGCCTCTCCCCTGTTTGCACATGTCCTCTGACTCTCAAAATAAATAAATAAACTTAAAAAAAATTAGCAATTTTGAACTATAGTTTGTTCTTCCATCTTTCTAGGCTTAATATTTTTTCCTTCTACCTTCCCTACCTCGCTTTCTTTCTCTGTTTCATTCTTTAATTTTTGGGTCTCAGATGTGAAAAGTTGACTTAATTATATATAATCTCAGTTCTTAGTGCATATCATCATCAGCCCATGTGAGACTCTTCTACTTTTCCTCTTTTCATCTCTCACATTAGCATCTCATTCCCTTTCACGGGCAAGCACTTTAATATGTTTGATATGCATCCCTAAATAATTATAATCCTTAAAAAATTTTAATATTTATTTTTGAGAGAGAGGGAGAGACAGAGTGTGAGTGAGGGAGGGTCAGAGAGAGAGGGAGACACAGAATCTGAAGCAGGCTCTAGGCTCTGAGCTGTCAGCACAGAGCCTGACACAGAGCTCGAACTCACGAACCGCGAGGTCATGACCTGAGCCAAAGTTGGACACTCAACCAATTAAGCCACCCAGGCACCCCAATATTTATAATCCTTGTAGAATATATAATATTATTTTGTGTGAGGATAAATTTTTAAATGTCAAGTAAAATATACTTTAATGAGAAAAGTTACTGAGATAAAGAGAATTATTTCATAATAATAAAAGTTTCAGTTCAGGGTGCCTGGCTGGCTCGGTTAGAAGAGCATGCAACTTTTTTTTCTAAGTTTACTTATTTATTTTGAGAGAGACAGAGAGAGGGCGCAAGTGGGGGAGGGGAAAAGACAGAGGGGGACAGAGGATCCGAAGTGGGATCTGTGCTGACAGCAGAGACCCTGATGTGGGGCTTGAACTCACAAACAGAGAGATCTTGCCCTGAGCCAAAATCTGATGCTTAACTCACTGAGCCACCCATGCAACTCTTGATCTCAGGATTGTGAGTTCAAGTCCTACGTGGGGTGTAGTGATTACTTAAATAAATAAAACCTAAAGAGTTTCAGTTCACCAGGAAATAACATAGCCCCAAATATGTAATGTAAAAAACTTATTGACAGAATTATAAGGACAAATTTAGAAATCCACAATCAGGGCAGCTGGGTGGCTCAGTTGGTTGGGCATCTGACTTCAGCTCAGGTCATGATCTCTGAGTTTGTGAGTTTGAACTCCACATCAGCCTTGCTGCTGTCAGCCTGTCAGTGCAGATCCTGCTTCGGATCATCTGTCCCCTCTCTCTACCCCACCCCTCCCCCACTTGCACTCTTCCCTACCCTCCTGCCACCAAAAAAAAGAAAAGAAAAGAAAAGAAAAGGAATCCATAATCATAGTTGATTTTTATTTTGAAAAAAGTTTCAAAAAACATGGGCTCCATGCTGCGCATGGAGCCTACTTAAAAAAATAAAAAATAAAAATAAATAAAAAAAATTTTTTAAAAACAAAGAGGATTTAGAAAAAATAAGAGGATTAGAGATGTTATGTTGTGTCCCCCCACCGAGTTCATATGTTGAAGCTCTATCAGTACCTCAGAATGTGCCTATATTTGGACCTCTTTGGGCCTTAAAAGAGGCAAAATTGAAATGAAGTCATTAGGGTGGGCCCTCATCCAATCTGACTGGTGGGTGTTCTTATAAGAAAAGGAGATTAGGACATACAAAAGGAGATGCCAGGAAGCAGATATGCAGAGGAAACACTATGTGGGGACATGGTGAGAAGGCAACCATCTCCAAGCCAAGGAGAGAAGCCTTGGGAAAAACTAGCCCTGTTGACTTTTTTTTTTCTTTAAGTAATCTCTACACCCAACCAGAGATAAAGAGTTGCATGCTCCTCCTGACCGAGCCGGCCAGGCACACTGCCCTGCTAATATCTTGATCTTGGACTTCTCGCCTCCAGAACTGTGAGAGAATAAATTTCTGTTATTTAAAAAAAAAAAATTTAAGTGACAATGTGATATATTTTTTCATTATGTTTTACTTTTGTAACTCTTTACATTGAAAGAATTTCAGACTTTACAGAAAGACTCCAATAATTCCTGTATATCCTTTACCCTGATTCTCCAAATGTTAACATTTTACCTCATTTGCTTTATCATTCTCTTTCTGTATATTTTTCAAAAAGGTTGAGATTGAGTTGCAGACATGATACACCTTTACTACTAATTTTTCCATGTGTATTTCCTAAAAGCACATTAGACATTTTTAAGGGCTTGTTTCTAGATTTTGTTAAGGTGAATCCAGTGTAGATTTTTCTTTAAGACATGGTCTTTACACCTAAGGCACTTCCTTTCTAGTGTTTCAGCTGAAGTCCAGGGGTGTTGACGAGATTTCTCCATTTTCTCAGGGCTAAAATTCCAAGGACACCCAGACTGCCTGATCTCTAGCATCTCTGTTCCATTCTTAAGCTCCTAGGAGCTTCTCTCTGGCAAGACTTCAATGGTCTCACTGTGTGTGTGTGCAGTACAACCAGCAACCGTGTTCTCACGGGAGACCACTACACAGACTTCCAGGGATCATCTCGATAAAGCTCTCTCCTCCATGAAATTTCATCCCAAAGATTCTAATAATTTCACCTGTCTTGAACTCTGATCTCTGCCTTTTCAGTTTGGCAGGATCCCTGTGTTCTATCAAAACCTAGTTCTGTGAACTATAGGTAAGAATTATTCTTAGACAGGTAAATGGACAATCATGGGACTCACTTTGTAAGTTTCCTTACTCTCAGGGATCACAGTCCTACACTCTCTTTTTCTTTATCTTTGCCAAAAAATCAATACCTCACATACTTGGTACAGTTTTGTAGTTGTTCACAGTGAGAGGGATATTCCTATAGCTATTCCGTTGTGATCAGAATTGGCATGTGTATGAGTTTGTAATTTACATCAATGTCATTATGCTATAAATTTCATTGAGTTGCTTCCTTTCCAACACAACAGTGTGTTTTCAAAGATCTGTTCCTATGGCTGTAGATAGGAACATAAATACTGTTGCTTTTACTTGCAGCATGGCGTTCCATGGTGTGAATTTATTACTTTTATCTTTTCCGGTGCTCTAGTGATAGATATCTGGGTTGCCTCCTACTTCCCCCTATAACAACAAAAAGCCATGAAGACTAAGTTCTGAAATATAAACCTTAGGACTGGGAGTACAGCCTTATAGTATGTAAGCACTATTTGATTTTGCAAAGCACTAACAGATTATTTTCCAAAATAGTTGAACCAGTTTATATTCTCATGAGCAGTGCACAAGAGTGCCAATTTTCTCATATACTTGTAAATACTTGGTATCATACAACTTTATCTTTATTCTAACAGAATAAAAATGGTATTTCATTGTTTTATGATTCACTAATTACTAGTGACCTTGATCATTTCTGTATGTCCCATTTTGTAACTCAAGCCTCCCCTTCCATGAATTGCCTTTTAATAACATTTTCTTATTTTTCTTTTGGGTTTTATTTCTACTGATTTTCAAAAACTCCACATGTATGTGACAACCCATAGTAATAGTCCTCTGTGGGTTTTAGATGTGGTAAATATCTTTACAGAGTCTGGCATCTGTCTATTGACCTTGTCTATGTCATCTTTTATTAGACAGAAGTCCTTACTTTCATGTAGACACATTTTTGGTTTTGGGTTTCAAAAACCTTTCCCTTTTTCTAAGTAAAAAAAAAAATCTGTTACACTTTTTCTATTAGTTAGAATTGTGCTTTTCAAAATGATGTCTTTGATCTATCTGGGATCCACTTATGTACATAGTGTGAGGGAGCCAGTTTTATTTCTTTCCTTATAAAGAACCAATTTTTTCCAAAACTACTCATTCTACAACCTGTACCTCCCTATTACTTTGGGGTGTCAACTTTGTCATTTATGAAATCCCCATTTATATAAGGATCCAGTCTATACCTTTGGTTCTGTCCCATTTTCCTATTTATCTGTTTCTGAGCCAGTGATGTTGATGCATGTTTTTAATTACTATGGTTTTACAGAAATCAATATGGTGTTATAGTGAATCATATCTTATTTTCTGTTATCTTTTCTAATTGGTTATGGTTGACATAGGCAAATGCTATTGATTGTTTCTTTTAAAAAATTTTATTGAGATATAACATACATAATGGAGTATACAAACTGAGATTCACTTAAGAATGAAGGGTTAGGTAATTTTTGGTTGTGTATATATAACAGTTATAACCACTATCTACACAAATAGAAAACATCCCAGAAGTTTTCTTGTGCCCTCTCTCTGTTAGTATCTCCTCCAGGGGTAGCTTCTATTCTTACTTCTACAACCATTGATTAGTTTTGCAGGTCTTTGAATTTAATATAAGTGGAATCACACAATATGTACTGTCTTTTGTGTGACTTTTTTCATTCAACATTGTCACGGAGATTCATCCATGTTGTGTGTATATCAATAGTTTGTCCTTTTTCATTGCGGTGTAGCATTCTATTGTATGAATTTATTTATCCATTCTATTAATGGATATTTGGGTCATTTCCAGTTTTGAGCAATTACAAAGAAAACTGCCATCAGTATTCTCATGCTGGTCTTTTGATGGACACAAACATTGATTTCTTTATGATGTATATCCAGGGTCATATGTACGCTTAATTTTATTTATTTATTTAAAGGTTTTATTTTTAAGTAATCTTTTACACCCAACATGGCATTCAAACTCACAACCCCAAGATCAAGAGTCACATGCTGTACTGACTGAGCCAGCCAGGCATACCCTTGTATGCTTAGTTTTAGTAGTCACTGGCAAACATTTTTCTAGTGATTGTACCAAATTATACTCCACCTGAAAAGCATGAGAGTTCTAGTTGTTCCACATCTTAATCAACCCTTTGAATTGTCAGTCCTTAAATTTTAGAGGTTCTTTGGTGAGTAATGCTACCTAATGGTTGTAATTTGCATTTCTTAGATGACTAATAATGTTGAACATCTTTTTACGTTTCTTGTCAATTTTGTTTTTCTCTTTATTGAGATGTCTATTTAATTTTTTGTGCATTTTTAAATTGAGTTGTCTGTCTTTTTTTAAAAAAACTGATTTGTAGGAATTCTTTATTACTCTGGATATAAGTCCTACTTAGATTTAGATTTATGTATCTTATTAGCTTGCCACTATTTATTTGTTATTTTTAAATAACAATTTTATTTTAGAAGAACTTTAGATTTGCAGAATCATTGCAAAGATAGTATAGAAAGCTCCCCTATACCCCAGACCGAGTTTCCCCTATTATTAACATTTATATTAGTATAGTACATTTGTTACAATTAATGAACCACTACTGGTATATTATTACTAACTAAAGTCCATATTTTATTCAGATGTCTTATTTTTTCCTAGAGTCCATTTTTCCTTCTAGGATCCCACCTAGGATACTAAGTGGCATTTAACATTTATATCTACTTAGATTTCTCTTGGTTATGCTATCCATTTTTAAAAACTTTTTTTATTAGGGGCGCCTGGGTGGCTCAGTCGGTTGGGCGTCCTACTTCAGCTCAGGTCATGATCTCCCGGTCCATGAGTTCGAGCCCTGTGTCGGGCTCTGTGTTGTCAGTTCAAAGCCTGGAGCTTGCTTCGGATTCTGTGTCTCCCTCTCTCTCTGCCCCTCCCCCACTCCTGCTCTGTCTCTATCAAAAAACGAATAAACGTTTTAAAAATTTTTTTAAAAACGTTTTTTTATTGTGCAATTACAGATTCACAAGAGATTGCAAAGATAGTCCAGAGAAACTGTGGAAAATAATATTGAGATTCTTTAAAAAATTAAAGATAGAATTACCAGGGCATCTGGGTGGCTCAGTTGGTTAAACATCCAATTCTTGATTTTGGCCCAGGTCATGATCTCACAGTCTGTGAGATAGCCCCGAGTTGGACTCCACGCTAACAGCATGTAACATGGTTACGATTTTCTCTCTTTCTTTCTCTCTCTCTCCCTCTCTCTGCCCCTCCCCTGCTGCCATGTGTGTGTGCACATGCACGCTCCCTCTGTCTCGTTCAAAATACATAAAAATCAACTTAAAAAAATAGAATTATCATATAATCCAGTAATTCTACTACTATTTACTCAAAGACTATGAAATCACTAATTCTAAAAAATATATGCACCTCTGTGCAATAAACCTCTGTGTTTATTGCAGCATTATTTACAATAGCCAAGATACGGAAGCAACTCAAATGTCCATATAGATGAATGGTTAAAGAAGATGGATAAAGAAGATGGATATCTATATCCATATCTACATCATCTGTATATGTATCTATATAATTCAATGGAATAGTACTCAGCCATGAAGAAGAGTTGAAATCTTGCCATTTGCAACTACATGGATGGATCTAGAAGGTATGATGCTAAGCAAAATAAGTCAAAGAAAGAGAAATACCATAAAATTTCACTCATATGTGGAATTTAAGAAACAAAACAAATGAACCAAGAAGAAAAGAGAAACAAAAAAACAGACTCTTAAATCTAGAGAACAAACTGGTGGTTACCAGAGGGCAAGTGGGTGGGGGAATGGATGAAATAGGTGAAGTGGATTAAGAGTACACTTATCATGATGTGCAGTGAGTAATGTGTAGAATTGTTGAATCACTATATTGTACACCTGCAACTAATATAATATTGTTAATTTAAAAAAAAAGAGTACAGAGAAATCCTGTGTACTCCTTGCCCAGTTTCCCCAATACATCTTTTTTTAAATTTTTATTTATTTTTGAGAGAGAGAGAGAAAGAAATGGAGCATGAGTGGGGGAGGGGCAAAGAAAGAGGGAGACACAGAATCAGAAGTAGGCTCCAGGCTCTGAGCTGTCAGCACAGAGCCCGATTTGTGGCTCAAACCCATGAAACATGAGATCTGATGTGAAGTTGGATGCTTAACTGACTGAGTCACCCAGGCGCCCTGCCATTACATCTTAAGTAGCACAATAGTAAAACCAAGAAATTGACATTGGTGTAATGTATGTGTGTAGTTCTGTGTTATATTATCACATGCATAGATTTGTGTAACTACCACTGCAATAAAGATATAGAACTATTTTATCACCATATCTCCATTGTGCTACCCCCTTTACAGTCACACAACTTCTTTCCCCCCTTCTCCATTACCATCTCTAACCCTTGATAACCACCAATTTGTTCTCTACTTATATAATTTTATCATTTTACCACTGTTTACTTTTGAATTGACTTTATTTTTCTCAGGGTAGTTTTAGGTTTATAGAAAAAGTGAACAGAAAGTACAAAGGTTCCATTTGTCCCTTCACTGCTCCCTACATAGTTTCTCCTTTCATTAGTATCTCTCATTAGTGTGGTGCATCTGTTATAATTGATGAGCATGTATTGACATATTATTAACTAAAGTCTATGGTCTACATTAGGATTCACTCTGTGTGTTGTACATTCTATGGGTTTTGACAAATATATAAGAACATGGACCCACTATTACAGTTTCATGTGGAATAGTTTTCTACCTAAAAAATCCCTTGTGCTCCATCTGTTCTTCTTTCTTTCCATCCCTTGAGCCTCTGCCAACCATTAATCTTTTCATTTATCCCATGTTTTTGCCTTTTCCAGAATGTCATATAGTTAGGATCATACAGTGTGTAGTCTTTTCATGTTGGCTTCTTTCACTTAGCATACACTTAAAGTTCCTCTTTTTGCGGTTTAATAGCTTATTACTTTTCATTGCTGAGTAATATACCATTTCATGGATGGACGTGGTTTATTTATCCATTTACCTATTGAACAATATCTTAGTTGCTTCCAAGCTTGGCAATTATGAATAAATCTACAGTAAACATTCATTTACAGATTTTTGTATGGTAATATGTTTTCAACTTATTTGGGTAAATACTAAGGAATGCAGTTGCTGGATTGTGTGGTAGCAATATGTTTAGTTTTGTAAGAAACTGCCAAACTGTCTTCCAATGTGGCTGTGCTATTTTACATTCCCACTAGCAATGAAAGATAGTTTCCGTTGCTTTACATTCTCACCAGCACTTGATGTTGTCAGTGTTTTTTATTTTAGCCATTCTGATAGGTGTGTAATGCTATATCTCATTGTTTTTTTCTTTTTTAAGTTTATTTATTTTATTTTCAGAGAGAGAGAGAGAGAGAGTAAGTGTGCACAAACTGGGGAGGGGCAGAGAGAGGGAGAGAGAATCCCAAACAGGTTCCATGCTGTCAGCACAGAGCCTGACACAGGGCTCGATCTCACAAAACATGAAATCATGACCTGACCTGAGATCAAGAATTGGATGCTTAACAGACTGAGCCACCCAGGTGCCGTGGTATCTCATTGTTTTAATTTGCAATTCTTTAATGACATATGATGTTGAGCATCTTTTCATGTACTTATTTCCCATCTGTTTATCTTCTTTGGTGAGGTGTCTGTTCAAATTATCACTTGTTGAGTTTCCTGTACCTGTGCATGGCTTGTTTGGTATACATGATCTTACAATAATCTAATGATAGAACTACTATTGTTCCTATTTTACAGAATAAAACATTGAAGCATTAAGTCATGTCAAAGCTAGGAAATTAAAAAAAATTTTTTTAACATTTATTTTTTTTGAGAGAGACAGAGAGACAGAGAGAGAGAGAGAGAGAGAGAGAGAGAGAGAGACAGATCATGGGTGGGGAGGGGTAGAGAGAGAGGGAGACAAAGAATTCCGAGTAGGTTCCATGCTGTCAGTGCAGAGCCTGACTGACGCAGGGCTCAAACTCACAGACCACAAGATCATGACCTGAGCTGAAGGATGCTCAACTGACTGAGCCACCCAGGTACTCCAAAGCTAGGAAATTTTAGATCTCCTCCTCTCTCTGTCAATATAAATAATGGAATATTACTCAGCCATTAAAAAAATGAAATCTTGCCATTTGTGGTAACATAGATTGAGAAAGGGGTACTAGGTTAAGTAAAATAAGTCAGAAAGAGAAAGAAAAATACCATGTGATTTCACTTATATGTGTAATCTAAAAACAAAGCAAACAGACAAATGTAACAGAAACAGTCTCATAAATACTGAGAACAAGCTAGTGGTTACTAAAGGGGTGGAGGTGGGCGAATGAGTTAAATAGGTGAAGAGGATTAAGAGATACAAACTTCCAGGGGCACCTGGTTGACTCAGTCAGTTAAGCATCCGAATTTGGCTCAGGTCATGAACTCACGGTTCCTGAGTTTGAGCCATACATCTGGCTCTGTCCTGACACCTGGAGCCTGGAGCTGCTTTGGACTCTGGCTCCCTCACTCTCTGCCTCTCCCCCACTCTCACACTCTGTCTCTCTCTCAAAAAAAATAAACATTAAAAAAATTTTTTAAAAAGAGATACAAACTTCCATTTATAAAATAAAGAAGTCATGGGGAATATAGTCAATAATACTATAATAACCCTGTAGGGTGACAGATGGTAACTACACTTTATCATGGTGAGCATTTAGGAATGTATATAATTATTAAATCACTATGTTGTACAACTAAAATTAACACAATATTATATGTAAATTATACTTCAATTTTGATAATTTTAATTTTTTAAACGCTTATTTATTTTTGAGAGAAAGAGTGTGTTGCAGGAGGGGCAGAGTGAGACGAAGACAGAGGAACTGAAGCAGGTTCTGCACTGACAGCAGAGAGCCCAATGCAGGGCTTGAACTCATGACCCATGAGATCATGACCTGAACTGAAGTCTGATGCTTAACCAGCCAAGCCACCCAGGCGCCCCATGCTTCAATTTTTATTTTTTTATTTTTTATTATTTATTTATTTTAATTTTAAAAATTTTATTTTAAGCAAAGTTAGTTAACATGTAGTGTAATAATGATTTCAGGAGTAGAATTTAGTGATTCATCACTTACATGTAACACCCAGTGTTCATCCCAACAAATGCCCTCCTTAATACCCATCACCCATTTAGCCCATCCCCCCACTCAACACTCCTCCAGCAACCCTCAGTTTCTTCTATATATTTAAGGGTCTCTTATGGTTTGTCTCCCTCTCTTTTCATCTTACTTTCCCTTTCCTTCCCCTATGTTCACCTGTTTTGTTTCTTAGATTCCACATGAGTGAAATCATGATATTTATCTTTCTCTGACTTATTTCACTTAGCATAATACACTCTAGTTCCATCCACATTGTTGCAAATGGCAAGATTTCGTTTTTTTGATTGCTGAGTAATATTCCATTGTATGTATATACCACATCTTTATCCATTCATCAGTCGATGAACATTTGGGCTCTTTCCACAATCTGACTGTTGTCCATAGTGCTATTATAAACATTGGGGCGCAGGTGCCCCTTCAAATCAGCATTTTTGTATCCTTTGGGTAAGTACCTAGTAGTGTAGTTGCTGGGTTGTAGGATAGTTCTATTTTTAAGATTTTGAGGAACCTCCATACTGTTTTCCAGTGTCTGTACTCTATAAGATGTGACTTAATCTCTTACAATCTCTGCCAACAAGAAAAATAACCAGAAAGTTAACTGAAAATAAATGAAAATTATCTATAAATTACTCATCCTAAGAATTCCTCTAGCAGATTCAGTTTGCATTCCCACCAGCAGTGCAAAAGGGTTTCTCTTTCTCCGCATCCTCACCAACATCTGTTGTTTCCTGAGTTGTTAATTTTAGCCATTCTGACAGGTGTGAGACTCTATCTCATTGTGGTTTTGATTTGTATTTCCCTGATGATGAGTGATGTTGAGCATCTTTTCATGTCTGTTTGCCAACTGAATGTCTTCTTTGGAAAAGTGTCTGTTCATGTCTTTTGCTCATTTCTTCACTGGATTATTTGTTTTCTAGGTGTGGAGTTTAAGTTCTTCATAGATTTTGTATGCTAACCCCTTATCTGATATGTCATTTGCAAATACCTTCTCCCATTCTGTTGGTTGCCTTTTAGTTTTGTTGATTATTTCCTTTGCTGTGCAGAAGCTTTTTATATTGATGAGGCCCCAAAAGTTCATACTTCAATTTTCAAAAGTTCATCAAAAAAAAAAGTGTTAAAGAAATAACTAAAAAAATAATAACAACAGAATAAACATTTAGTGTGTTTTCCCCAAAATCTAAATCGTCTTATATCTATTAAAACTTACATTACATAATTTAAAATCTTTCCAAAAAGCAAACTCCAGGGCTCAGATAGTTTCACTGATGATTTCTACCAAATATTTAAGGAAAAAATAATGCCAGTTCTACACATATTCTTTCAGAAAACAAAAGAGGAAGGAGTACATACTCCTGATACTAAAACTAGGTAAAGACATTTAGGGAAAAAGAACAAAAAAAACAAAAAAACTACTGACCAATATTCGTCATGCAGATAGATGCAAATGTCTTCAAAAAAAGTAGCTAATGGAATCCAGCAATATATAAAGTTTTTTCCAATGTTAACACATTATGACCAAGTGAGGTTTAACCCAGGAATGTAGCATGTGAAAATCAATCAGTATAATTCACCACATTAAAAGAATAAAGAAAATCCATATGATGGTATCAATAGCTCTAGAAAAATATTTGACAGAATTCAACATCCTGTTCATATTAAAGACTCTAAGAAAACTGGAAATTAAAAGGAATCTTTTCAATGTGACAGAATCTGTGGCAACCTTATGGCTAAAGAATGGGAAGAAAGTAAAACCATTTTTATTTTTATTTTTTTAAAATTTTTTTAATGTTTTATTTATTTTTGAGACAGAGAGAGACAGAGCATGAGCAGGGGAGGGGCAGAGAGAGAAGGAGACACAGAATCTGAAGCAGGCTCCAGGCTCCGGGCTGTCAGCACAGAGCCTGATGCAGGGCTTGAACTCACGAACCGTGAGATCATGACCTGAGCCAAAGTTGGACACTTAACCGACTGAGCCACCCAGGTGCCCCTAAAACCATTTTTATATGAAGAATACCTTATTATATGCAGAATTCTAAGGAATTTAGAAAAGAAACTATTAAAATCAATAAGTTAGCTTAGCAGGTCTGTAGGATACAATGTCAAATATGAAAATCAATTGTATTTCTAGATATAAGCAAAAACAGTTGGAAATGATATTTTAAAATATCATTGACTATAACATGAAATATTTAGGGATACAGTTAAGAAAATATGTGTGAAATCTGTGTACTGAAAACTAAAAATATAGCTGAGAGAAAATTTTTAAATATTCAAATAAGTGGAGATATATACTGTGTTCAAGGATCAAAACATTCAATACTGTTAAGATGTTAATTTTACCCAAGTTGATGTGTAGTTTTTTTTTTTTTAAGTAGGTCTATGCCCAACGTGGGGCATGAACTCACGACCTTGGGATTGAGAGTTGCATGCTCCACTGACCGAGCCAACCAGGCACCCCTGTAGATTTTGTTTTAAGATTTTTAAAAAATAATCTACACACTTAACATGGGGCTCTAACCCACAGTCCCAAGATCAAGAGTCACGTGCTCCACTGACTGAGCCAGCCAGACACCCCTGATGTGGAGATTAAATGCAGTATCTATCCTAATCTCAACAGACTTTTTAAAATTGAAAATTAGCAAGCTGAATTTTCCAGATGTATTTTGAAATGCAAATAACCCAGAATAGTCTAACCAATTCTGAAAAAGAGTAACAAAGTTAGAAGATTTACACTGCTTGACTTTAAGACTTAAGCTTTTTTTTTTTTTTCTTCAACGTTTTTATTTATTTTTGGGACAGAGAGAGACAGAGCATGAACGGGGGAGGGGCAGAGAGAGAGGGAGACACAGAATCGGAAACAGGCTCCAGGCTCCGAGCCATCAGCCCAGAGCCCGACGCGGGGCTCGAACTCCCGGACCTCGAGATCGTGACCTGGCTGAAGTCGGACACTTAACCGACTGCGCCACCCAGGCGCCCCTTTTATTGAACTCTTAATAGACATTCAAGCTTCATGGTAGGAGGTAAAGATACAAAAGTGAATAAAATATAATCCTTATCTTCAAGGCCCTCACTATCAAGGGATGGATAGGGAGAGGAAACCTTTCCTTTTTTTCTTTTTCGGTTTATTTTTATTTTTAAGTAATGTTAAGATGTAGACCCAATGTGGGGCTTGAACACACGACCCCAAGATCAAGAGTCACATGCTCTTCCAACTGAGCCATCCAGATGCCCCAGGGAGAAGAAATTCTCAAACAGGTTGTATCAGTACACTGATGGAGCTAACAACAGGTTATATTATGGAAATTTTATGACCTTTCACAATTTAAGTAGCTTATGTGAGCCTTGATTCTTCATTTGTAAATTAGGGATAATTATGTAAACCACACCTCCAGGCACAGTGGTTGGCATATAAGGGATATTAATATTGCAAAGTCCACTATTCCAGGGAAAGACTTTTGTGCCCCCTTTTCTCCTTTTTTGCAAACTGAAAACAGTAAGTGATTTTTTAACAAGTTGCATTTAAAATTTATGATTCATTTTAAGGATATATGTTTACATAACTTTATTATAATCAAGACAGTTATGAAAGGAAATTACTCAAAATATCACCATCCTAGAAAATAAATTAACTTCATTTGCCAGCTTTATTTCCCAAGTCTTTGTCCATGTTACAAAGCCATATCCTCACATAACTGTTTCTGTGTTGTTACAAGGTATATTATGTATATATATATATATATATATATATATATATATATATACATATATTTTTTTAATTTTTGTTTTCAACGATTATTTATTTTTGAGAAAGAGAGAGACAGACTGTGAGCAGGAGAGGGACAGAGAGAGAGTCGGAGACACAGAACCCAAAGCAGGCTCCAGACTCTGAGCTGTCAGCACAGACCCTGATGCAGGAATCCACCAACTGTAAGCTAAAGTGGAACGCTTAACCAACTGAGCCACCCAGGCGCCCCAAAGTACATGATATTTGTAATTTTTAATGCCTGTGAAATATTTAACTGACTGAATTCTTTGAATTTGCTTAACAATTCCTATATCACTCCACATTTCTCTTGAAAGGCAGAGTGATTCAGTAAAGAGAATGAAATCTTTTAAAACAGAAACATCCTAGGTTTGAAATCCTGGGTGAACTTCTTACTACCTAAGTGACCTTGGGCATGTGATTTAACTTTTCTGAAACTGTTGCTTTAACTGTTTTAAAGAAGGTAGTGTTCCAATAGGGATTATGCTCTTATTCTGCATTTACAGTTGATTTATAGGAAGTTCCTACCAAAATTTGGATACTCCATAAAAACCATATTTTTAATATTTGGTAATCATAAATATGTAATGTTATAATATCTTTTACACATAAATCAGATTTAATCTTTTGTGTTATTTCCTTAAGATAAAGTCTCATTAATGGGAATAGTTGGGGCAAAGATTATGAATACTTTTATGGCATCTAGAAACACATCTCAAACTGCTTTTCAAAAGATTACCTTCAATTACAAAGCTACTAGCAATGGATTGCATCATACATTGAATTAGATTCACCTCACAATCACCAGAGGTATATTATTATGGGAAATCCTTGGGTTTGTTTTAATTTTTTTTACTGTGGAGTTTGAACATTTTCCCTTTTTGAAAAGCAAGAGTTGCCTGTAGGAGCAACAGTTCAGGGCCACGTGGGATGTGGAAAGCTCACGCGGACTACGTCTCCCAAGGTGCCCCGCGGGCGCGCCGACAGGAAGTGGCTGGAGCATCTCCCGCCTCCACGCCGAGGCGAAGAGGTTCTATCCGGGGCCTTGGCGCTTCTCTTTCCTTTCGCGCCGGTTGCCGCTGCGGAGCGCGGCAGGTCCATGTGCGCAGTGAGCGGCGCTATTCCTGGCCCAGTAGCACCCGAGCTCCGGGTTTGACCGAGTCCGCGCTGCGATGGACCCCAACACCATTATCGAGGCCCTGCGGGGCACCATGGACCCAGCCCTGCGTGAGGCCGCGGAGCGCCAGCTCAATGAAGTAAGGACGCCGGGCGGGCGGTGGACTGTGGCAGGCCGAGCCCTCCGGGCCTGGCCAGAAGCGCGGACGGCGTCGCTGAGGGGCCCAACTGGAGGGGTGGGGCGGGAACCTAACTGCGAGTGCCGCGCCGGGGCGCCTCAGACTGCTGCGGTGGTGGCGGCGGCTAAGGCAGCCTTTGCGTCGGATCCTGAGCTGGGCCTCTGGCTGCGGTCAAGGCATGAGGAGCCGGCTGAGGCGAGGCGGGCGTGACGGGCTGGACACATGGCTGGCTCGGGTGGCCGGCCGCCCTCTGGCTCATACCCAGCTCGTTCCTCGCGCCCAGGAGGGGGCGAAACTCGCTGAAAGGTTTTTCAGACGTTTCCGGGAGCAGTCTCGCTGGCGTCGGGTTTGGAGGGGCTCCTGGGAATGCAGAAGCTGGTCCTTTGGGGGCTGCGCCTGTCATCCTGTCACTTAAGTGGGCTGATCGGTGATCGGCACAACTTTCTTCTCTGCGACTGAGCTGTTAGGGAAAGCTTTCAGAGGCAAGCCCCCGCCTCTTTGGCAGGGCGAGGGTAGTGCTGGATACCAGTCTGATTCACTGCTCTTTTACTCTAATAATGCCCCAGTCGGGGAGGCAGGACAATGTAGTAGAAAGTCAGGTGAAGTACACCCTTCTAGGTAGAGCTGAACCACTAATTTTCTTGACTGACCTTGGGCAAGTCGCTTAACCTTTTAATGCTGAGTATCTCCCATTCATAACATCAGGCCACAGGGTTGCCGTGACGGTCAAGTGAGACAATGTAAGGCCGAGTGCCTTGAAATGTGCCAAGCTCCATATCAACTCGCTCATGACTGGTTCCTTTTTTCTTCCTTATTTTCGAGGGACCACCCTTTGGAAAACAGCTTTAATATGTGGGCATACTATTGTACTACCTTAAGTTTCATTATTTCTAAATCAATGCAAGTTTTTGTATTTTAGTGAGTATTTTAAAGGCTTCTTAAAAGGACCCCTGTAATTCCTATGCCAGTTAATAATTGTCTTTTGGTATACTACTGAGTGCAAGCTTTAGTGAAGTTCAGTGTACATTTATTTTTAAACGGAAAAAGAAGTCCCTTTTTAAAGTAGAAATTCAGTTATTTTATACTCCTCTTAACTGGTAAGTAACTCATTTAAAAACATTACTTATTATTGACTTTGCAGAAGCCACAGGAGTATTCCTAACAGGACATCATCAGTGTACAATGCTATGTCAGAGATCTCTGCCCTCAAGGAACTTGTGTTTTAAGAAGACCACCCACAGAGTTTAGACAAATAAAGTGTAAAATTATTTCAAAATAAAAAAGTTAAATTTTTTTTTTTAATGTTTATTTATTTTGAGAGAGAGAGAGAGAGAGAGAGTGAGCATGTGAGCAGGGGAAGGGCAGAGAAAGAGGGAGCCAGCACAGAGGAAGCCACACATATGGTGAGATCATGACCTGAGCGGAAATCAATAGTTGGTTGCTTAACTGACTGAGCCACCCAGGCACCCCTAAAAAAATTAAGTCTTACGTATATAAATGAGACCATCATTAGATCATACCAAGAGTGATGCTCAAGTTGTTTTTTTTTTTTTTAAAGATGTTTTTAAGTATTCTCTCCACTCAAGGTGGTCCTTCAACCCACAACCCTGGGATCAAGAGTCCCTTACTTCACCCACTGAGCCAGTCATGCCCCAGTGCTCAAATTTTTAGGCTCAAAGTCACCTTGGGAGGAGCTTAGATTTCTTTTGGATATAAAATAACGCACTGAAACAAATTCCCATATTGAACCATTACGAAACTATGGAGGTAGTTATGGATCACTTTTTATTTTGATTTATTTTTGTGATAGACACAGGTTAAGATTAACATTTTGTTTATGAAGTATTAATACATGTGTAAGTTTAGGCACTCTAAAAGTTCAGTCACAGTGATTTCTACTATGACTTTATTATCCTGCCAAAACATGCTGTGTGTAATTATTAATTTTAAAAATTACTATTTGAAAAAAAAAGTTGATTCCCTAATAGAAAAATTTGAAATTCATTCATTCTTCAAGCAGTTATTAAATGTCTGGTTATATATGCTGACATTTTGTAATTGAGACCTAGGATAAATATTTCACAATCTGATTTTTGGAAGATGAATAATCAAAATAGTATTCATAGCATTTTTTACTTAACTGTTAAGCTTCTGTTAGAGTTTTGGAATACTTTGGAGTAGTGAACACTGCTTTTCTGTGAAAGAAAATTTGGTGTCTAGCCTGTATTTCTGTAATTGTTAGCTGTTTACATTTTGCAAATTTCTTTCAATTATCACACCTCGATTTTTTAGTAAGTTTCCTAAAGTAACTTTTCTTTTAATTAGAATATTCTCATCTCTAGTCTTCATTCCACCTTAATGAAGTGTTCCCATTTGAATACTTTCTTGCTTTGACTTTTTTTGTGGCAGAACCTTAATTTAGGAAATAGATTCCAGATAAGTCTTGAAGAAGCTTGACTATAGCAAGAATGAGGAAGTAACATTTTATTTTCATCAGGCTCTTCTTGATTTTGGATAAGACAGGATGAAGCAATCATTCCATACTGGTTTTTGTTTTTTTTTTCAGCAAGTTATATTTTGGTTCATTTTCGTTAAAAGAAAAAGATTGACATTTGAGTGAATCTTTTCAGCTAAGTGAAGTAATCACGAACTGTAAAAATTGTAAATGTTATCAAAGTATTAATAGTGCAGATAAAACAAAAACAAAGTGCTCTTGCCTCGCAGTGATTACACTTAACTGTTTCATCTGTGTGGAACCTCTTTTACTCAGTTGTCTCTCATACTTGTTTTCTTACTTCCCTCTATCATTGTTCAACTGTCTCCATATCACTAAGGAGTTCCCCTGGCTATGACACCCCAGACACACTATACCTCCCTTAGTTTATTTTTCTCTGTAACACTGGTTTGTCATACATATTTTACTTATTCTCGCCAGTATAATTTTCAAGTTTCATGAGGTGAGGAATTTTTGTCTTTTGTCACTGCAATTCTTTGATTTGTTAGTGTTAGGCTTTACTGACTTTATTATGACAGATAACAAACAGTAAGACTTTAGCTGTTATACCATCTCTCATTAGAGAACTTTTTAGAGTATTTATATGTTTTTTATATTTCATATAGATAAAATTAAGAAATTTCCATGAGACTGCTGGAGACCACAGTAAGGAGACTGTTTTTTGGCAGATATTTTCAAGACACATTTTAGTATTCACCACTGATTTACACTGTAGCATGGCACGAATTTTGATCCTTTTTTTTTTTTTCATTGCTGTTATAATTTTGGACTACATTATCATGTCTCAATTTGAAATTTCTTCATGTAACAAACTTTGCCTCAAAGACTGGAGAAAACCATTAAAAAGTACAAGCATTCTTGGAAATATAATTGAAAACCTCCTTAGTTATTTGATTTTTTTTTTTTAAACAATGAAGCATTTTGCACTAATTGGAGGATCTTAGGAAAGTTATTTAACTTCTAAGCATCATTTTCCTTATGTACAAAATAAAAGTAGTAATAGTGTGCATATCATTGTGTCATGTGAGTTGATGCATGTAAAAAATTCAGCAAAGTGCTTGGAACCTGCTAAGTTCTCTCCAGGTTATTTGAACCACTGCATCAGTGCCAATTGATTAACCACTCTACCACACTATACATTTTATTTCTTGTCTCAGTCTAACTATAGTAGTTTCATATTTTAGTGGAAAATGGGGAAAGAATACAAGTATGTATTTGGACACTGAGATTGTTAGTAGATAGCATTATTGTATCATGAAAATTGGCACAATTATAAGCACAGTGCCTGACACTCAATGGACTCTCAGTAAATATTTTGTTGTATGCATGGAGAAATAAGAACTTGAATAATAGCCAGAAATGTCTTTTAATCTTTAAAGTAGATTTGTGTACAGGAAACTCATTTGACATGTAAATTGTATACTTTGAGATTGACTTCTATAGATCTAGAAGTACAGTTCTAAAAAATTTTAGGAAATTAAAATATATGACATTTGGTATTTATTCATTCAACATTAATTATTTGTTATGTTTCCAGAGACTCCTACTTCCTACTCTTGCTCTCACTCAGAAAAACTTGTTTCTTCCTTTATAAGATAAAGTTAAGACATTTGTGAAGGTTTTTGGCAGATTATTATAATAGACAAAGTCTCTGCCGTTCTTCCTGCTTTAGCTGCCAGTGTTCTTCAGTGGAAACCTTTCCATACAAACCTTTGCTCATGCTACTCATTCCTCCTATTAAGCTCTTATAACCTAAAAATGAAAGTTTTCCTGTTCACAAATCTCATCAATAGCATCTTAAATGCCATCTTTTCCTACTCTGACCTTCTGTGGTACTTTGTAAACTCAAAAGTCACCTTTTTAATACCTAGTTGTATATATTCTTATATTTTAACTATTTTAATTTTATTTGAACTAGATGGTTGCTGTCTTTTCTACTCTAAAAGTGCATTGACTTTGGGGCGCCTGGGTGGCTCCGTCGGTTAAGCGGCCGACTTCGGCTCAGGTCATGATCTCACGGTCCGTGAGTTCGAGCCCCGCGTCGGGCTCTGTGCTGACAGCTCAGAGCCTGGAGCCTGTTTCCGATTCTGTGTCTCCCTCTCTCTCTGACCCTCCCCTGCTCATGCTCTGTCTCTCTCTGTCTCAAAAATAAATAAACGTTAAAAAATTTTAAAAAATGCATTTAAAAAAAAATAAAATAAAAAAAATGAAAGTGCATTGACCTTGAACTTAGTCTCCAATGAGAATAAAATCTGTAGATGAAGATTTTTTTTTTTTTTTTTTAAATCTTCGGAGTATTAGCTGAGCATAGATGTTCAACAAATAATTGCTTCTGTTATTTTTAAAATATTTGGAAGAGGGCCACCTGAATGGCTTAGTCGGTTAAGCATCCGATTTTTCGTTTCAGGTCAGGTCATGATCTCATGGTTTTGGGATCCAGCCTTCCTTGGGCTCTGCACTGACAGGGTGGAGCCTGCTCAGGAATCTCTCTCTCTACCCCTCTCCTGCTGTCTGTCCGTCTGTCACGTGTGCGCGTGCGCGCTCTCTCTCTCTCTCTCTCTGTCAAAATAAATAAACTGTAAAAATATTTGAGGGGCGCCTGGGTGGCTCAGTTGGTTGTGTTAGACTTTGGCTCAGGTTATGAGTTTCAGCCCCACATTGGGGCTCTGTGTTGCCAGTGCTGAGCCTGTTTCGGATTCTCTCTCTCCTGCTCTCTGGCCTCCCCCTCATGCTTTCTTTCAAAATAAATAAACTTAAAAAAAATTTGAGTGACTATCATGTGGCAAATCCTATCTTTAATGCTGGAGATCTGATACCATACATAAGACAAAGTCCTCACTCTCGTGAAGCTTACATTTGAACTTAAGTTTTAAATGTAATGTCAGGAAACTTTTTTTGAAACGTTTATTTAGGATGACAGCTTCCAGTCTGGTGTATTTAATAGCAAATGTCTTTGTGGTAGGTACTGAGTTAAGTAGATGGAAAGATTCTTGATTCCTACCTTTCTGGAGTTTCATAGTCAACACGGCCCTCATAACACATGTGGTTGGACTTACAGTAGAGCTATGTGTAAGTTTTGGATAAAGATACTTTTAAATCTGACTTTGGTTAAGGCAGATAGAATCTAAGTATCAGTATCCCTTCCCCTCTTACACTTGCAGCAAGAAAAATTGCCATAAGTAGAATTAGAAAGCTTACCTAGGAGCATTTTAAACCTTCAATTCCTAAGCTTAATGTGCTTTAAAATGGTCATGTGATAGACATCCTGTTTCTCACATTCGTTATGTGAAAAAGTAAGTGGACTTAGCTTTGATATGTTTCTTGATTTTTTTGTGTTTATCTTTTAAATACATAAACTACCTGTGTCACTTCTAGGGTTTTCACAGATGATTACAATTACTAGTGTAAGTGATAAATTTTTATTTATAAATGGTGAATTTGATTGTTTAATTAAAGGACTTTTGAAATGTTCAATTAGGGGCGCCTGGGTGGCGCAGTCGGTTAAGCGTCCGACTTCAGCCAGGTCACGATCTTGCAGTCCGTGAGTTTGAGCCCCGCGTCGGGCTCTGGGCTGATGGCTCAGAGCCTGGAGCCTGTTTCTGATTCTGTGTCTCCCTCTCTCTCTGCCCCTCACCCATTCATGCTCTGTCTCTCTCTGTCCCAAAAATAAATAAATGTTGAAAAAAAAAATTAAAAAAAAAAAAAAAGAAATGTTCAATTAATGAAAATCTTAGATCTGGAAAAGTGCAAAATGATGGCATGTTTATAGGACAATTTGGCATGTCTAGAAATTCAGCAAAATACTTATGAGAATAAAATATGCATTTTTGGAAGACACAGTTGTCTGTACTCTGAGCAGGTAAAATTCCTTAATTAGGAATATCTGTAAGTAGATACTCTTCTGAATTTGGGAGAGGGAAAGTCTCTGGATACTTTGTTAGATAGGAAGTTATTCAGTGACACAGCATGTTAAAGATCTGAAAGAAAGATATTGCCATATTAACGTTTATAAGAAAAATTTCTTTTTCAGATAGAGTAGATGCATATATTATTTTACTTATTGTTTGCTTCTATCAGTGGCACATTAATGATATTTGATTTAAAGTGGGTTTTTTTTTTTCTTTTGGTTATAAGTCCTTTATAATTAAGTTTTTTAAAACTCCTTAGTGGGAAAGCATTTATGTATTACCGCTATTTAATGAAAGGCTGGAAGACTTAGTGAAGAGCCTCAGACTGGTCCTGATTCTATCACTATGATGATGTAACCTCACTATGCCTAATATTTCAGGTAGATAAAATCGGGATATTTGTCAGATTCTCTAGTAAAACAGAAAAGTTAGAAATCCCTTTGCTCTTGAAATTATCTGGCTGTATTCATTTATGTATTCTGATGTCACAGTGCCCTTATGCCCATCTTTTTCCTTATAAATAGTGTTAAGTACAGTAGCTAATTGAAGGTCTTTCAGATTGCATTCCACTGGAGAGAAATAATAAAAAGTTACCTCTTAAAGAGTTAGCTTTAAAAGATATTGACATTAGGTAATTACATTGGAAAATGTAGGTCTAGAGGGGAAACTGATACTGGAGAAAACATGGCTTAAATTTTAAGTTGGGTTTGAGGAGCTGGTAAATATCAGAGGGAAAATGTGTAGCAGGCAATAGGGAATGTGGAATTGAAGGTTAGGAGAGAAAGCAACAATGGAAAGGAGACTTTTCTTGGTGAATTGAGAGGGAGGGAGTGTCATCTGGAGGTGTAGGGTGGACTGGAGGGCTTCACTTTTGGCCATTCCTATTTTTGGAACTTTGAGAAACAGAAAAAAGGAGACTGGATAATTGTATATAAAAGGAGGAAGCCAAGAAAAGGAGTTTTAAGTAAGAAGGTTGGTTGTGGGTAATTTCGTTTCCTTTTTACTTCAACGATTAGTTTTTCTACGAGTCAACACGAATTATGTATTAAGTAAAAAGCTATTAGAAAAAGAAAGGGTTGTTATTTTTAAATGAGGGAGGTTAAAGCAAAATTTAGACTTTTTTGATGGAAAAAGCGTTTAAAATATTGGTAACCTTACAGAAAACAATTTTCTGAATACAGAGTTAGTGAGTAGAAAGCTAGTAAGGGGGTGGGGATAAGATTGTAGGTTAAAGGGTCTGGCGAAATTTGTTTATGTGGGTATGTGTAATCATTTTTTCCTTTTGTAAAGTTAGACTTACTTGGGGGGGTGGGGGAAACTGCCCCTAGAGTAGAAGTTTTTCAGGCCTATTATTACCTGTTATAATAATAGCTTTCCACCTGTGATGTTTTATATTCATTTATCCTAGAATTAAATCCTTGATACTGCTTCAAGACCTTATTATCTTCCTTATCAGGTTGTATAAAAATTTCAAAAAAAGTTCACACTTAACTAGATCTTGATGTCACAATTTATTCATTTTCATCTTTCATTATTGTCTTTCATTTTCCTAATAATCTCTTGAACATAACCCATACTTCTTTTCTTTTTAAAAATCCCACCCCCCCATCTCATCTCTATGGGTTTAAGTCCTTTTGGACCTAACTCAAAATTTTACGTCGAAATAGAATTAATACCCCAACCTACCTTATAGTGATCTTTCATCTCTGTAGTGTCTGACACATCGTAAGTACCAATAGGTGGAGTGGAGTTAAAGGAAATGGAATTCAGGTTGTGGCTTTTGAAAAATTTTGATGAAATGGGTTTAAGGGTGAATGTTGAATTGTCTGGGTCGATGACAATGAGAAGGTAAGAAGTTGTCTTGAAAGGTAATTTTGTGTTGTGGTTAGCAGCTTTTAAACTTTAGTATTAGCCGTTGTAGCGCTACCTAATGATGTATGATGACCCATTTGTTGCTTCAGTTCTTCTGGTTCTCTGATTGCTGGAAACGAGAAGCTTGAAGAAGGGCCTATAATTAGTGTCAGCATCTCTAACTCATACTCTAAAAGATTTATTGTAGCATCTTGAGGCCCATATCAATGTTTGCCAAACTGTTGAGAGTGATAACATAATTACTCAGATTTTATTATTTTTTTTTAAGTTTATTTTGAGAGAGAGAGAGAGAGAGAGAGAGAGAGAGAGAGCGAGCGCATACGCATACCCAAGGGGGGGAGGGAGAATTCCAGGCTGGCTCAATATCAGCTCAGTGCGCAATTTGGGGCTCAAACTCAACAAACTGTGAGATTGTGACCTGAGCTGAAGTCAAATGCTTAACCAATTGAACCACCCATGTACCCCAATTATTCAGATTTTAAAAGGTTTTTGTGATGAAGAGTGAGGCTAGTGATTAAAAGGAGGTTTTCCTGTTTGAACAGTTAAAGTGTATCTTTATTTGATCTCTGTTTTACAGTTGTACCAATCCATGGTCTTTTTTTCCTTCATTTTTAAACTTTATTGAGGTATAATTTACATGCCATAAAATACAACTCTTTTAGGTGAAACTCAGTGATTTTTATTTTTAGTAGATTTAGCAAGTTGTACAACTGTCACCACAATCTAGTTTTGGAATATTTTTGTTTTCTCAGTAAACTCCCTCCTTCCAGTTTAATCTTGTATCCCAGGTCTAGGTAATTGCTAATCTACTTTTGCTCTGGATTTTCTTGAGAATGTCATGTCTGATATTTAGTATTACTTTATGTCTATTTGTTACCTTCTTTGGGAGGATACAAGGCATTAGGGATTTCACCTGGATGGAAATTTGTATGGGGGCAGGTATATAAATATAAATGTCCCAGGTTGAGTTTGCTTGTGCTGTTTCTGCTGTCAGAAACATCCTTTTTTTTTCTTACCACGTGGTCTAGCTCAGTTGTCTGAAAGGAACCCTTTTTTTTCCTCACTTGCACTTTTGAGATATGTGCTTGTGTTTCTGAAGGCAAAGTAACTTAAAGAGTAATAAAATAAGCATTTATTTTCATGGTTCAGTTTTTTTTATAACTTGAATTCAACCACTTAAAGTATCCAATTCAGTTGTTTTTAGTATATTCAGAATTATGCAACCATCACCACAAACTTTAGAACATTTTCATCACCCCAAAAAGAAACTCTGTGCCTGTTAGCAGTCACTCTCCATCTCCCTCTCTGCCCCCTGCCAACTCACAGTCCTGGAGTATTGGCATCTTTCACACAATATATATATATATATATATTTTTTTTATTTTTTTTATTTTTTTTTTTTAACGTTTATTGATTTTTGAGACAGAGAGAGACAGAGCATGAACAGGGATGGGTCAGAGAGAGAGAGGGAGACATAGAATACGAAACAGGCTCCAGGCTCTGAGCTGTCAGCACAGAGCCTGATGCAGGGCTCGAACCCACGAACTGCGAGATCATGACCTGAGCCGAAGTCGGATGCTTAACCGACTGAGCTACCCAGGCGCCCCTCACACGATATATTTTTAAGGTTCACATATGTTGTAGCATGTATCAGTACTTCATTTTTTTTTTACTACCAAATATTTAATCATTATGTATGGATAAGCCACATTTTGCTTGTCTATTCATCAGTTGGTAGACATGGGTTGTTTCCACTTGAGGGCATTATAAATAATGCTGCTGTTAATGTTCAGGTAAAGGTAGTCTTGCCTTTTTTGTTGTTTTGGCTTTTTTTAGAGAGAGCGAGAGAAAGGGAGAGTGGGTGCGTGGGTGAAGGGCAGAGGGAAAGAAAATCTTAAGCAGGCTCCATACCTTGCATGGAGCCAGATCTCACGACACTAGGATCATGACCTGAGCTGCAATCAAGAATCAGACACTTAACCGACTGAGCCGTCCAGGTTCCCCCAGTTCTTTTTTAGAAAACCAGAAACAAATATGACAACTTTAGGAGTCTTTAACTTTTTTGTACTGTTAATGAAAGTGACCAGGGTCCATAGTATAAACTGGAAAATAGAAAATGTGTGAAGAATAGCTTCTTTATAATCCTACCACCCAAGATACAACTATAGTAGCATTTTGGATATATTTCATTATTTTCTGTGTATGTTGCACTGGAATTTCATATAAGTGTATTAAATAATCCTATAGTTTGTATACTACTTTTATCATATGTTCAAAGCTATTGATTTTTAAGTTTGTATTTAAATGTAACATGCATGCAGAATAGTCATAAAGGTACAGTTGATTAATTTTCACAAACTGAACACACTATGTAAAATAGCCATATTCAGAAATAAAACATTATTAGCCCCTTGTAAACCACTTTCCAGGCTGTTAATTTTTACTGATTTCGTTTGTGTGTAGCCACTTAGTAGAACATCTCTACTGGGAAATTATTACCGAATTGGGGAAATAGACATTACCGAGGATATGGTTTTTGAGCTGTTGGTGCCAGTGTAGGTTAAGAATGCTAGTTGGGATAAATGGGAAGGCAAATACAAACATCCAAAATATTTTAGGAGGTAGGTTATTAAATTTTTCTTTTAGTTCATAGTTGGTGAGTGATGGGAAATAAGGCTGGGACCAACTTCCAGGTGGGTAGCCTTTTGTGCCGAACAGTGGAATAAAGTACTGAGAATATTTATTTGCAGAAATTTAAAACCTGTTTTTTTGTTTGTAGGCACACAAGTCTCTGAATTTTGTTTCAACACTGCTTCAGATTACTATGTCGGAACAACTGGATTTACCTGTGAGACAGGCAGGCAAGTTACTAAATTATTTTCTTGGGTTTATGTAAGTCATTTATTTAAAAGGTTCATAGTTGAATAGCAGAGGTATGTTGGGATGGCCCTTCATTGATTTTCTTCCCTGAAACTTGGTTTGCCCTCTTGTGTTTACTACAAACAGCTAGTGCCTTGATATTTGGTGGCAGAAAAGAATGTGATATTTCCTTGAATTAAAAGAGAAGCTAAAAAGAGAAATTGATAAGGTTTATTAAAAGATTGTTTATTCCCTGTTTATTTGCCCAGTGGATGATTCTAAGATACAAACCTCTTTGTTTATCAGTTGTTCCTTTAATTTTTGCCTTTATTGTTTAAATCATTTAAAAAAATACTACAGTAGCCCTCACTTATCCATGCTGGATACATTTTAAGACTCTCAGTAATTGCCTAAAACTGTGCATAGTACCAAATGCTATATATACTACATTTATTTTTATACATACATGCTTATTGATAAAGTTTAATTTGTACATTAGGCGAGTAAGAGATTAGTTACAGTAACTAATAAAAATTAGAGCAATTATAACAATATACTGTAATAAGAGGTATGTGAATGTGGTCTCTCTCAAAATACCTTCTTTTCCTGTACTTACCCTTGTGATGGTGTGAGAAGATAAAATGCCTGTGCAATGAGATGTGGTGTGGTAGATGATGTAGGCATTTTGACATGATGCTAGGCTATTGTTGGCCTTCTGGTAATACGTCAGAAAAGATCATCTCATCTGCTTCCTGACTGTGGGTGACCGCGGATAACTGAAACCACAGAAAGTGAAACTGCAGAAGTGGGGGGGACTACTGTATTTCTTAGTTCCAGTTTCAACAAGATATTGAGCAATTCTCTCAGTACCAGATAGTGTGTGAAAATGTGGTACACTATTTCTGATATTAGCTGTTGGTATGCAAAATAATGGAATTCCCATCTTTAGGGTCCTGTTACTTAATTTATTTGCAGATGTATTAATTTTGTTATAGGAAATATAAAATACTAATAATTGCACCATTCTAGGAAAACCAGTTATATTCCGGTATTATTTCTTGCTGTTCTTTTTCCCTACATCAATTTCGTTAAATTTTTTTTTTTTTGCTTCATTTAATGTATAGTAATCATTTCCCTTTTCTTAACATAGTGTTAGTTTTAAAACATATTTCAGTGGCTACATAATTTACTATAATGTGCCATAGGCAGTGAACCATTTCTCAATTGTTAGCATTTAATCTTAGATTTGTTTCATTAACAATTGTATTCCCAGTACCTAAAATACTGCCTGATACACCAAAAGTAATTAAAAAATAAATGAATGCTTATAAGTTTATTATTTTTTACAATATTGGTATATAAGTAGCACAATAATAGAATATTTTTTATGTTTATAAAATATAGGGATTTCACTGGACCCTGGTCAGATGTAAATCTTTATTTTAACTGTCCTTTCTCTTTTACCAGTGAAGTTGGCATTTTCCCATTTGGTTATTCTTTTAAATAAGAATCTTTGACTTTAAAATATGAAATTTTTACTTAAGATGTTGAAAGTGGCATTTAGGGGCCTTAATATTTTGAGACATGATTATGTACATTAACAAAATTAAATTGTGCTAGACAGTTGTTTAGTATGTACAAAACCAGAAGCAGCCAAACTGTGGAATTAGTAAAAATTTTAAAATATAATAACTACTTTAAAAGTTGCATTCTTATAATAATTGAATGATCCTGGGGCACCTGGGTGGTTCAGTCACTTAAGCATCCGACTCTTGATTTTGGCTCAGGTCATGATGTCATGGTCCTTGAGTTCGAGTCCCATGTTGGGCTACACACTGACAGTACAGAGCCTGCTTGGGATTCTCTCTCTCTCTCTGCCCCTTCTCCATGTGCACGTTCTCCTTCTCTCTCAAAATAAATAAACTTAAAAAAAAAAATTGAATGCTGCTCTTTAGTATAGGGCATATGGTGATAGCAGCTGCTAGATGATAGAAATAAATACTCAGAGGCTCTATGCAGAGGACATAGGAGTGTATCAAGTCTTAATTTTAATCTTTGTTCTGTTTTGGAAGAATCAAAATTCTGGAAATAGTAGTAATCTAAAATATGTTACATATACTGAGTCTGTGGGTTTTTTTTTAATTATTTATTATTATTATGTTTTTGAGTAGGGGAGAGGCAGAGAGAGAGGGAGAGAGGATCCCAAGCAGGCTCCACACTCAGCATGGAGCCCTAACTGGGGCTCAGTCTCATGATCTTGAGATCACAACCAAAATCCAGAGTCAGATGCATAACTGACTGAATCACCCAGGCTCCCTGAGTCAATGTTCTTTATTGTAGATGTAGTTTGTCTTAAAACTTTTGTTGAAGGGTATTTTAATGTGTAGTCTTAATCTCTTTTGCAATACTTTTAAGGCGGGATATTATTTTAATTCCCAAGATAAACAAAGTAGAATGTAAAAATCATAGATGTATTAGTTATCCTTATTCAAATAGGTGTAAAACTCCAGGTCTTAATTACTAATCAGAGAAGAGCTGGTATTTTTTAGAATTTAGTAATTGATTAATTTTGAATAATTTCCCTTTCCTGTACATCTTATGCATTTGTGATTAAAGGTTCTCTCATGGGAAGGGGAGGACTGGATTAAAAGCACTGTTAGCAATCTAGTTCATGTTAACTAGCAATGTTCAAGATAGCAGTGTGATCGGTAACACAAAATAGGTAATCTGTAATTTTTGAACATAGCAAATTCTCCCATAAAATAAAATGAATTTGAAGTTGTACAATTGCATATTAATGAAATACTTAAATTTGTAGACTAGAGATTTTTATACTATAATTTTTCTATGATAAAAATAACAGCCTTTGTACGTCTTAGTTTGGGCTGCTGTAACAGAATACCATAGACTGCATGACAGAAGTTTATTCCTCACAATTCTAGAAGCTGAATAGTCTTAAGATCAAGAAGCCAGCAGATTTGGTGTCTGATGAGAACCCACTTTCTGGTTCTTAGAACCTCACATGGTGGAAGGGGAAGAACCTCTAGGGTTTCTCTTTTAAAGGCATTAATCACCTACAAAAGGCCTCACCCCTAATGCTGTCATTTAGGGGGTTAGGATTTTGACATAAACTTGAGGGGGGCCACAAACATTCAGTCTATAGTAGTGTTACTAATTGTAGAAGCTATATTGGTATGTGTATGTGGTTTTATCTTTAGAGGCTTCGTTTAGAAAATTGATAAGGTGAAATTAAATAGCTTTCCGACAGAAAACAGGATAAAAAATATTAGGAATAAATGTGATGTGAAAAGTCTTTAGCAGTTTTGTTTGTATAGTGTGTTTATTTGCAGAGTTCTCTAAGGCTATATGTTTAATAATAACTTTATGGATCATAACAGTAGCTAAGAATTAAACTTGTATTTTGATTATCAACTTTTAAAATAATAGAAAGCAGTATTTTGTTTTTAAAAAAGGATAGCTTTACTGACAGTGGTTGATCCGAAAGAAATAAATTGAGGTGTGGACACTTATAGGGGTATTCACAATGCTTTCACAGTAAATACTGTTGTCAAATTTATCTACATTTTAGGTGTTATCTATTTGAAAAATATGATAACACAGTATTGGCCTGATCGGGAAACAGCACCAGGAGATATATCTCCTTATACTATTCCAGAAGAAGATCGACATTGTATTCGAGAAAATATTGTAGAAGCTATTATCCACTCTCCTGAGCTCATCAGGTATATGTATATTTTTAAAACTTACCCATTGTTGCAGGTATATAATTTGTGGAGTTTGGGAGGGGGTCTTTCCAGAATATAAAAACTTGTCTTTTTTTTAATTTTTTTAATTTTTTATTTTAGAGAGAGAGAGAGACAGAGAGAGCGCGCGCGCACAAGCAGGGAAGAGGGGCAGAGGGGGAGATAGAGAATCTCAAGCCCCTGTTTCGGGCTTGATCTCACATAACTATAAGATCATGACCTAAGCTGAAATCAAGAGTCAGGTGCTTAACTGACTGAGCCACCCAGGCGCCCCTAAAAACCTGTCATTTTTATAGCAGTAAACTTAACAAATGCTGTTACAGGCAAATTTCTTTTTATTTAATTTTCTTACTGTGAATTTTACACTTATAAAACCTAAAGGTTTTAAACTTCCTGTAAAACTTGTGAAACATAGTGTGATCAGGTGGACACAGGTAAAACAAAACTTTAGAATGCTGTCATATACGTTATATTTTATAGTCTTGGTTGTTGTTTTTTTTTATTTTTTTTTTTTAAGTTTATTTATTTTGAGAGAGACAGAGACATGTAAGTGAGGGAGAGGCAGAGAGATGGGGAGAGAAAAATCCCAAGCCGGCTCCATGCTGCCAGCATAGAGCCCAATGTGGAGCTCAAACTCACGAAACTGCCAGATCATGATCCAAGCTGAAACCAAGAGTCGAATGCTTAATTGACTGAGCAACCCAGGTGCCCCATATTTTATAGTCTTGATATTTAAAAGCTCTTATTTTTATATGATTCTGCAGAATTTTTAATGAGAATAACTATGTTCTAAATGAAACTCGTCAGTTGATGATAGGGGTGAAAAATAAAAAAACAAAATCACCTGTATTAAAAAAATTTTTTTGAGGGGGCTCCTGGGTGGCTTGGTCGGTTGGGCAGCCGGCTTTTGGCTCAGGTCATGATCTTGCAGCTCGTGAGTTTGAGCCCTGCGTCTAGCTCTGTACTGACAGCTCAGAGCCTGGAGCCTGCTTTGGATTCTGTCTCTCCCTCTGTCTCTACCCCTTCCCTGCTTGCACTCTGTCTCTCTCTGTGTCAAAGGTAAATAGACATTAAAAAAATTTTTTTAATTTTTTTATTTTTGAGACAGAGGCAGGGGAGAAAACAAGGGAGGGGGCAGAGAGAGGGGGAGCCACAGAATCCAAAGCAGGCTTCAGGCTCTGAGCTATTAGCACAGAGCCTGATGTGGAGCTTAAACCCACAAACCACAAGATCATGACCTGGACTGAAGTCAGACGCTTAACCGACTGAACCACCCAGGGGCCCCCAAATCACCTTGTAACATTTGTTGGGTTTCTTTTAAATCAGTAGGAACAGGTAGATTTTGCTCAGTGGCTTACTTTTGTCTAAACAGCAATTTTCTTGGAGCAGAATTTTATCTAGGTAGCATTTCTTCCTCTTTATTGTTTATTTTTGACTTTCAGGGTACAGCTTACTACATGCATTCACCATATCATCAAACACGATTATCCAAGCCGCTGGACTGCCATTGTGGACAAAATTGGCTTTTATCTTCAGTCTGATAACAGTGCTTGTTGGCTAGGAATTCTTCTTTGCCTTTATCAGCTTGTGAAAAATTATGAGTAAGTGTCTCTCAATTCCTACAGAGATTTGAGAAGTAGGAAAAGCTTGGAAATTTTAAGGTAGTCTGTTTGAACATCTAAAATTGCATTTGGTATATAAATATTAGTGAATTATATGTTGATTTTAATTCAGTATTTTCTTTTTGAAATAGCATTCTTATTTTAATTCTACAATTGCTTCTGTTGATTCAACTAAGAAACTCCTTGTGCCCTTTTTTCTTGCTATGTTTCCCTATTCAAAAACTCAGTTATCTTTAATTCCTCAATATGGGCTCATCAATTTGTGTTGATTAAAGGCCTAAACTAAACATGAGCTTTTTTAAAATGTGAAGGGTAGCAGAGTACTTTGAGCATTAGAGCTCTTTATTTAACTTCTGGCTTTCTGTGAATTTTTTATCTTAATTTGGGGTCTTGATAAGATCCTTTAAGAAAGATATGTTGAAATTTCATATGATCATTTGTAATCATTGTATTTTGAGGGATCCTGTTTCAGTGTTTGCATATTTGAACAAATTATAGTTCATATAAGTAAGTAGTATCAGTAAGACACATTTTAGGTTAAGGGATCATTTTAGATTTGGGGTTAGGGATGAGAAAAAATACATAACCTTGGAAGTTGAGGCATAGCACTAAAGGTGGTAAGCCAAATGTTGAAGGGATTATCTCCAAGTGTATAGTGAAAGTAATGAAATTTGTAGGCACTTAAAAGTTTTGATACTAGAAAATTATGAGGAAGGCATGAGGAACACTTAACACCATGATGGTGGCTTTATTTCCAGTCCTAACAGCTACACAGATGCCATTGTGAGCCCTCTAATTCTGGGGCTTGTAGTTAGCCTCCAATATAAATACCCTTTTTGGGTCCCAGCTCAAAGTAGCTGATGAACTGCTGCTTTTCTTCTGAGCAGGAGAGAAATATACCATTTACAGCATTGGTACTGGTGTTTTCTTGTGTTCCCACCAGCTACCCATCTTCCTGCTAAGGAATGTTCCAGCTGTTGCTCCAACCTCTGTCAGAGTGCCAGTTGTTGTAGTTCTGGTAAGTGAGTGATTAAAATGAGAGAGAATAACAATAATCTGTTATTGTCATTGAGGAGGTTCAAGTCTCTCCTGTCCTATAATCTTAGCAGGAGAGAGTGTGACAGGGATTTTTTTTTAATGGGAGACATAGGAGGCTGCTACAGTATTGGAATTCCAGTTCATTTTCCGCCAGTGTTGATTGTGGAGCACAAGGTGTTCACAAGGGATCTGTGTGGACTGAAGCAGTTCTAAGAAAATTCATGGAGAAATTGGAAGTTGTGGTGGTCTTCAGGAGCATAGATCCTCAGGAAATGCTTGTCAGTTGAAGGAGCACAGAAGGAGCATTTGAAGAGGAAAGCATGTCACACCATACGGAGTAGTATGAACAAAGAAAGGTACAGAGGTGGAAATGAGATACTGTCTTTAGTGGGTAGTGAGGAGACCACTAAATGGTATGGATAATTTCTGTTGAGAGGTGGGGGATAATTTTGGTCTGGTAATTGGGACCATGTTAAAGAGAGTTTTGAATGCCATGATGGAGAATTTGGATGTGATTCTTTTAGATGCTGATATACCATTGAAGATTTTTTTTGTTTGTTTTTTAAGAGAAAAGTGATGGACTAGTACTTAGGATTTCTGGTGAGCCTGGCTCACCAGATTGTCACATTGTAGCCTTGTGGTAGTCCGCTTTTATTAGTGTCATATTTTCATGCTTTCAGGAACTTTTCAGGTCTTATGGGATAGTGATTTGTTTCCTATCATAATTATTTTCACATACCAGTTAGTTTAGATTAGCAACTAATACCATCTAACTTCTAGTCCTCTCCTTGATATTGAGAGGGAGGTAGGAAAAAAGAATGTGTAATATGAAATGGGTAGTCAAACCCTCTTAATGTGAGTGATCATCTGGGTTGGATAAGTGGAGAGAAGCACCTAATATAGTTCTACCTTTATTGTTAAAAGGAAATATTTTTTTTAAAGGAAATATTTTCTATAATTACTGTAGTTTATATAATCAGATTGGAGAGTGCAAATGGCTTCCTTTCATAAACTGTTGTGGTTTTTTTGACTCAACTGTGCAGATAATGTTTTAAAATGTATGCTACATGTAATTTCTTAGCACATTAAAATAGTACTTAAAATAATGTCAGTTTATTGTTTAATAGTCTCTGTTGTTATTAGTGAGAACATTTGTCTTGGTGTTTTTTTATTGTGAGCAATTTACTTTGGTTCTAATTTCATCCAGTAGGGAAAAAGAATCTGGCTTTTTTACCTTTACCTTTTAAAAATGTGCTCAAATATTCAATTCTTAAATACATTTTCTTCCTTCAGGAAGGCTACCAGTAGATAAAACTGGAGTCTGGTAGGGAACACCAATTTAAAGTGGTTTAGATTAATCTGAAAAGATAAATTGTGTCTTTTAGAATAATGACTTAACAACTAGTCTGTATTTTGCAGAGCTTTTCTTCCTATTCCTTAATGAAGCTGGGGTGTCTTTCCTATATTTCGAATCCATTAAGTTATTTAAAATTTTTTTCATTGAAGCATATTTGACAACTTTTTTAAGTTGAAGTATAGTTTAATTTTTTAAAAAACCAACAGACCTTTTTAAATAATACTGTTAAAAGGCTGAGAAATCTCTATGCGGAAATTTCTCACTTAGGTCAGCAATTCTTTACCCACATCCTTGAACAAATGTGATTCCAAATTCAAGATTTTTTGGATTTTAGAAAGGTAGCAAGGTTCACATAATACATGTTAAACACTCCTTTTGAAACTGAACCATCACTCAGTAGTCAAACACATTCTTGTTTTTTTCAAACACATTATTATATCTGCTACGAAATGTGTGAATATCCACTCTAGATGGGATAAGTGAAGGTCATAAATAGCCTGTTGAGGTCAGGTTTTGTTGCCAGATAAGTTACAAAAGACCTTCCTGTTTATAGTACTTTTAGAAGTAGAATATTTTCTGCCTTATAGATGCCATTTCTGCCTTAATGGTCTTGGTATGTAAATAACAAGGATGGTAATATACAATTGATTTTATGTCAGCTGCTAATATTTAAAAGTCAAGTCATTGTAGCTCCTCATTTGTATCAGTATTCACAAATAGAGATTGCATAGTGACATGGTTAAGAGGACAGACCTTTGATCTTGACTGATGAGGTTTATACCTTGATGAGTATACAGGGAAGGATACTTCTTTGTGCCCCAGTTTCCTCAAACCATGGAAGTAAGGATGCTAATGGAGCCTTGAAGATTATCGGCTTCATAATGAATGTTCAGAAAATTTTAAATATTTTATTATTATTTCAGGGTTTTCTTAAGTTGCTTTTGCTTGTGATTTGGTTCCATAGTTGGTTTTTCTTTTTCTTTCTAGGAATCTAAAGTTGCTTAGGAAGTATTTGTTTATATATTTATGTGAACAAACAAGCAGTTTAATTTTGTAACTCATACATATAAATAAAATTGTGAAATAAATTCTTACAGAATTAGTTTGTATTCCTACCCAAAGGTACAAGAAACCAGAGGAACGGAGTCCACTGGTAGCAGCAATGCAGCATTTTCTGCCAGTTCTAAAGGACCGTTTTATCCAGCTTCTTTCTGATCAGTCTGATCAGTCTGTCCTTATCCAGAAACAAATTTTCAAGATCTTCTATGCTCTTGTTCAGGTAATTTTTATAAAACTGTTTTTATATGTAATAAGTCTGTCTTTGCTACATTAAAAGATAAAGAATTTCCATGTCTTAATTTCATGTGAAAATCTGGATCAAGTAGATCTCTTGCTAGTCAAATATAAATCGCCAAAATTGTAAGTACATTAAAAGTCTTACCAAGCACACTTCCCTAAATACACAAACAACTCCAATAAATCTTAAATTATAACTGGTCAATCTTAAGCTCCCTTAAACCATCTAACACTATTTACAAAATCAGTAAAAAATTTTTATGCCTTTCACCTTAAGCATTCACAAAGTCTGAAAATCAATTACTGAAATTACAGTTTATATCTAGATGAACCTGATATGCCAAATGTACCTAGATTGTCCAAGTAATTACGAAACCTATTCCTAAGCTTAACACAAAAATGCTAGTACTTTTGATTTACTTGACTGGCACACAATAATGGGCTTCATCATTTTTACATATTCTAAGTCTGGGATAAAAGATATCCAGTAAGAAAGTGATTGTATGTATATTCTCAGTGGGATGTAATTATTTATATGAAACCGTTTTTGATCAGTATTAAAAGTCTGGTTCTTTTTGTGCCATGTAGCCAAAGAAGGATTCATCTCATCTACTAGGACCTTTGGTTCAATTCATGCCCTTACTTAACTTTTAAAATATCATTTAAATAGAACTGTGACTTCCCCAAAGATTGTAACTGACTCTATTGTTTGGTTGGATTTTGCATTTCTTTGCTAAATCTGTAGATTTAATAGATTTAGACAATCTCTTATCTCCCAGTCTTAAGCAAAGGGCACTTGAAGTGATTCGGATATATACTATCTATACCGTTTTCGCTTGTTTTCTAGTTGGTAAGATTATAACTTTTTTAGATTGTTATTTTTATAAATTGTTTTAGGGCATAGGACAAAATAGTTACCTCCCCAACTAATTTTTTTGACACCAGCATACCCTGGTATCAAAATATAGCCCTGTCTCACTTGTGAAAATAGATAGATACCCTAAAATTCTAAATAGGATATTGATTTTATGAGCCCATTAAGAGGATTTATCCAAGGAACAGAGTGGATCAACAGATCAGTTTTTGTGATTAACTCATATTACATGGGGAAAAAAAAGACCTGTAATCATGTTTAAGAATATCAGAGAAAGCATTTGATCAAACTTAATAAGCATTCCTACTTAAAACAACTCTTAAGAGTCCTGGAATAGAGATTTTCTTCACTTGATAAAAGACATTCACTACAAGTCCATAATGTCACTCCTGTGGTTAAAATAAAACATACTCCCAGTAATTTGGATGACAAGGATGCCTACTGTCATTGCCACAACTCTCCACTGTAGACAACTGACCAGATCAGCCGAATGAGAAATTTGGTTGGGTACTAAAAAATTAAATGAAATACTTTTTTAGGTTTTGTGAAGAATTAAAGGAAGTCAGATTTTCTTTTGTAAGGATTTTTAAATAATTGATTCTTGATTTTCATTCAGTATACACTACCACTGGAACTGATAAACCAACAGAACCTGACAGAATGGATAGAAATTTTAAAGACTGTTGTGAACAGAGATGTACCTAATGTAAGTAAGTCTCCTTGTGTTCTTAACATTACTAAAATACTTAAGTATCTTTTGAAAATTTTAACTGATCTTTCCTGTAAATTTTTTAAGAGTTTATATAATTCATAATACAAATTATTCTAGATGGAGAGACCACTTTGTTTACATATGTGCATATACTAAGTAAAAAATTATAAAGGGTTATTTCATATATTATTATTTAGGTACGTATATATATCTCTTTATCTTTATTCTTGTTTCTTTTCAGTTTTTATTTATTAATATTAAAAATCTTATTTAGGTTTTATTTTATTTAACTAAACTCTACACCCAGAGGTGGGGGTCAGACTCACGACTTTAAGATCAAGAGTTGCACGCTCTTCATCACCTCACATAGTTACAAAATTCTTTTCTCAGGATAAGAATTTTAAAGATCTACTCTCTTAGCAACCTTCAAATATACAGTACAGTATTGTTAACTATAGTCAGTATGCGAAACATTACATATCTAGAACTTCTTTATCTTATAGTTGACAGTTTATATTTTTTGACTACCTTCTTAAATTTACGATGGTAATCATTTCACAATATATGTGTATATCAAATCATTGTGTTATACATGTTAATACAATGTTATATATTAACTATGTATAATTTTAAAAGACACTCATTGTTAGATTTTAACCTATTAATTTATCAGACACTTATGAACCAGGGGAAGAATTTGGCAAATTAGTAAAACTTTGTAGTTAGTTACATTACTTGTTTTTTTAAATAACAACTTTATAGAGATAAAGCCCACAGGCCGTAAAATTCACCTTTTCAAAGTATACGATTCAGTGATTTTTAGTACAGAAAGAATTGTCCAGCTGTGTTTTTAATTTAATCACAATTTTAAAAATAACAGCTATATTTCTTTATTATCTAGTTCTCTAGAGAGGTAGGGGAATTCCTAAGTCCCAAATACATAAAATGTTTTTAGTGTTCTTACATACCTTATTTAATCCTCAAAAAATCCCTCTGAATTTATTTAAAAAAAATTTTTTTAATGTTTATTTTTGAGAGAGAGAGAGAGCGCATGCATGAACAGAAGAGGGGCAGAGAGGGAGGGAGACACAGAATCCGAAGCAGACTCCAGGCTCTGAGCTGTCAGCACTGAGCCCGATGCGGGGCTTGAACTCAACTGTGAGATCATGACCTGAGCCGAAGTAGCACACTTAACCGACTGAGCCACCCAGGCGCCCCTCTGGATTTATTTTAAATAGAGACCTAGAAGGGTTATGTAATTTATCCAAAATAATTTTATTAGTGGAATAAGTGAGACCAACCTCGTGTTCTGTGGTTTATCGCTTAAATTTTTATCTTAAAGAAAAAAAAACGTGTAGAAGAAATAAATAGGACATTTCTCCCACTCTGCAGGAAACTGTACACATTTAATAGGTGCAACATATAATTTTGCTTATTTATTTTGAGAGAGAGAGAGCATGGGCAGAGAGATTGAGGGAGAGAGAGAGAATCCCAAGCAGGCTTCACGCTATCAGTGCAGAGCCTGAAGCAGGGCTCAGTCTCACAAACCATGAGATCATAATCTGAGCCTAAATGAGTTAGATGCTTAACCCCTTGAGCCACCTAGGCACCCCTATAATTTTTACTTTTTATTTAATTTTTCATTTGGATTTTAGAAAGCATGAGAGGGGGAGAGAGAAAGAGAATGAATCTTAAGCAGGCTCCACACTGAGCGTGGAGCCCGACATGGCGCTTGATCCCACAACCCTGGGATCAAGACCTAAGCTGAAATCCAAGAGTCAGTTGCTCAACCCACTAAGCCACCCAGGAGCCCCACAAAATATAATTTTAAAATTTTCATTTATATACTCTGTACTTTTTGGGTATAATTTATAAATATGCACATACTATAAATAAATATCCCAGTGAGTTAGCAGTTATATGTATCCATGTAATCACCTAAAATATTTGCTGGTAGTTAGCTTTAGTCATTCCTACCATTACCATTCTTATTTATGGCACCATAGATTAGTTTTGCCTGTACTAGAACTTAATAAAAGTAATTATTTGTATTTACCTTCTTTTGCATAATGTATTTATGGTATGTATTCATGTTGTGTGGTAATAGTTTGTTTCTTATGTATTCATGTTGTATTGTAGTAGTTTGTTCTTTTTTATTACCAAGTTATATTTTGTTGTGTGGATATACTACAATTATGTATTCATTCACAAGTTGAGGGACATCTGGGTGGTTTCAGGATTTTAGTAGTACAAATGAAGCTGCTATGAATGTGTTTACAGAAATCTTATAATCACAAATTTTCATTTTTCTTGAGTAAATAGTCTCTAAGACACCTCCAATCTCTAGACTATTTACAACTGAATAACCATGAGTAACACTGTTCTTACTTTAGAAACATTTCATGTTACCTTTTAGAGAACTTTACCCAAATTTGACTTAAGAAAATGAAAATTGAGGGGCACATGGGTGGCTCAGTCAGTTAAGCGTCCGACTCTTGATTTCAGCTCAAGTCATGATATTATGGTTTGTGAGTTAGAGCCCCACCCCAGGCCCGTTCTGACATCATGCAACCTGCTTGGGATTCTCTCTCTCCATTTCTCTCTCTGCCGCTCTCTCATTCTCTCAAAATAAATAAATAAGCTAAAAAAAAAAAAGACCTATAAAAAAAAAATCTATCTCGTTATTTATTTTTAAATAAATATCTCTTTAAAGGAAACACTTCAAGTTGAAGAAGATGATAGACCTGAGTTACCATGGTGGAAATGTAAGAAGTGGGCTTTACATATCTTAGCAAGGCTTTTTGAAAGGTAAGTTTCTCTCAGTATATGATGATTTAAGTTTATTTTTTCAAGCACTTGGTTTTATAAGTGTTGATACATAAAGCAATATAGAGAAACAGTGTGGGGGCACCTGGGTGGCTCAGTCAGTTTAGCATCTGACTCTTGATTTCAGCTCAGTTGGTGGGATCAAGCCCTGCTCACAGTTGATGGGATCTCTATCTCACCGCTCACAGTTGGTGGGATCAAGCCCTGCTTTGGGCTCCATGCTGACAGCAGGGAGCCTGCTTGGGATTCTCTCCCTTTTTCCGCCTACCCCTGCATGCGCACATGCTCTCTCTCCCTCCCTCTCAAACATTAAAAAAAAAAAAAAGAAAGAAACTGGGTGTTTTAATAATGTTTTTTTAGATATGGAAGCCCTGGCAATGTTTCCAAGGAATATAATGAATTTGCTGAAGTATTTCTGAAGGCATTTGCAGTTGGTGTCCAGCAGGTAAGTCTAAGAATTTTTCTAAGTTGAAACATGGCATTATTGGGTTAATTTCTGTCTTTTCATAGTTCATTGGTATCCAAAACTGCATGAACTCTGTAGCAGTTGTCATTTTTGGTCTTAGGTGTTTACTATTCTCTTTAACTTTTTGAGAACCTCAACAAACTTCTATTTATGTGAGTTATACCTAGTGGTATTTATCATATTAGAAATTAAAATTTAAGAGTTAATTCATTTAAAAATAATAAACTTCTTATATATTAACACACAATACATGTTTTTTTTTAATAACTGTTCCCCAAATGAAATGTTTTTAGCAAAAAGAAATGGCATTGTTAAACATTTTTACTAATATTTTTAATGTCTGGCTTAAGAAAAGACAGCTATGTACTCATCTACCTATGTAATCAGTCTTTTGTTTTGGTGGACATAAATAACTGTGGCATGGACTCAGAGATAAGTTGGAAAAGAAAAGGCTTTTTTTTTTTTTTTTAAGTTTATGTATTTATTTTTGAGAGAGAGTATGAGCAGGGGAGAGAGAGAGAGAGAATGAATCCTAAACAGGCTCAGCACTGTCAGTGCAGGGCTTGAACTTAAAAACCGTGAGATCACGACCTGAGCTGAAGTCAGAGTCAGAGTTTAACCAACTGAGCCACCCAGGTACCCTGGAAAGAATGTTTTAATAGACTTTCACATAGTTGTGGAAATTCTTTGATAACCACATCAAAATTTGATAGTGGTAGTTTGTTTCTCTCTCTCTCTCTCTCTCTCTCTCTCTCTCTCTCTCTCTCTCTCTCTCTCTCTCTTTTAAAGTAAACTCTGCACCCAGCCTGGGGCTTGAACTCACGAGTCCAAGATCAAGAGTTACATGTTCTATAGACTGAGCCAGCCAGGTGTCCCAAGTGGTAGTTTCTTAAAGGTTAATTGCAGTATAATGTTTGTAAGAACAAATATTTTATATTCTGTTACATTAACACCTGTTGATCTATATTGCACTTTATTTTTTAATATATGAAATTTATTGTCAAATTGGTTTCCATACAACACCAAGTGCTCATCCCAAAAGATGCCCTCTTCAGTACCAATCACCCACCCACCCTCCTCTCCCTCCCACCCCTATATTGCACTTTAAATGGATCTTTTATCCATACATGATTTTGTAACATACAGTCATTTGGAAAATTGAGTTAATGAAGATTTTCCAAATGTTAATACATTGCATTATTCATATTAAAAAGCAATTACAGGGACTCCTGGATGGCCCAGTTGCTTAGGCGTCTGACTCTTGATTTTCGCTCAGGTCATGATCTCACGGTTCCTGAGATCGAGCCCCTTGTCAGGCTCTGCACTGACAGCTCAGAGCCTGCTTGGGATTCTCTCTCCCCCTCATTCTGCCCCTCCCCCACTGACATGGTTTCTCTCAAAATAAATAAATAAACATTAAAGAAAAATAAAAAATCACATTAACTAATGTCACCACTGATGTTATTAGAAATATCTTTAAATATTGGAAAGCTGATTAAGTAGATCTAAGTGTTTAGGTATAAGATTTTGAGAATTCTAATTTTTGTTTGAAAGCTTAGATTTTAGCACCAGGAATGTATTTTTGGTTATTTTCCTTGAAGGGAGAAGGCACTTTTTGTTCATTTTTGAGGAAAGATACACAAGTCTAAATAACCACAATTTGTCAGGTTTTCTTTCAAGTATATGATGGTGTTTGATGGGAAAAGCTATTACTTATTTCATGTTTTCTTCCAACCCCTGTACTTTGGTATGTAGCAAAAGTGCTACACATACACTCCTCATTTAATAATATTTATATTTCTGATTCATTAAGAGTGTTCTTAAGGAGAGGTTGTTCTGCATTTAATATGGCTATAAAGAGTATGACAGCTGCTTGTACACTTTGGTGCCTGCCACTGCTTTATTCGTGTTAGGCACCAGAAGTTTTGCCACCATTGCTTTTGTACCATCGATGTAGATGTCACACAGTAAAAAGGGCAAATGAAGTCTTAGCATTGTTATGAAAATAGTTTTGACCTCATAGACCTGTGAGAGGTCTGTGGGCCAAATCTTGACAATATCAATTAGAATTAGAACTCATGGCAGACATGGTTTGGGCAAGGTTTTTCAGGGAGGTAACTAATAATATCGGGCTGTCACAAAAGATTGTGATGTGTTCAGTAAGTAACCTATGATTTTCTCTTACTATACTTAATTGGAAACTAGTCCTTTGAAATAGTATTATTTCAGTTTGTTTATAGGAATACCTTGGGATTAAATATGGTTCTCTAATACATAATTTTAAAAATTCTTTTTAAAATATGGTTATTTTATAATGATGATTTGGGTATTAAGATATGTGTGTCAGGTGTTTTGGCTGGCTTAGAAGTGGTTAAAATTTCTATTTAACTTTTGGTTTTTGCTCAAAAATTTTTTTCAAAGGTTTTATTAAAGGTATTATATCAGTACAAGGAGAAGCAATATATGGCTCCTCGAGTTTTGCAGCAGACATTAAATTATATTAATCAAGGAGTTTCACATGCCCTCACCTGGAAGAATCTGAAGCCTCATATACAAGTAATAATTTTCTATCTGAAATGTTTTTCTGGCAAATATAATGGAAATAACATTAATTATCATAAATGTTGAAAAATGCATATTTTGTTGACTTATGTTAGTCTAGTTCTTTTAATTGTTTTGAGAGTATAGTAGGAATGAGACCATACCTTGACATAAACTTTTAAAAGGTACTTTTTTAATATTCAGAATTTTTTTTAATTTTAATTTAAAACTATTATCTTAAAGCTTGCCTTTAAATTCTTTTTTTTTTTTTTTTAACTTGCCTTTAAATGCTTTTGGTTGGCTTAAGATTAGAACATTTTAATTATATAATTTGGAGTAAGCAAAGGACTGCTTCACCAGATTAGTTTGGGGGATAATTAGCTTATATACTATTTCTATGAGTAATGTATTTGCTTTATTACAACTACAGGATTTGATGGACTAAAATTTCATATTGTATTTTTCTCAGAATATTAATTGCTACCTATATACACATAAGTCTTATTTTATAATTACTTGTTTCACAAAGGGTAATAGTTGATCTGAGAATCATTACTAAAGTTTGATATTAAGCTTAAAATACATATTATAGGGTTGGTTTTGCTTTAGCACTTAAACAAAATTCGGGGTTTAAATTTGAAGACTGACTTAAGGTTACTTTTCTTAACTTTTAAATCGCAGGGCATTATCCAAGATGTTATTTTTCCCTTGATGTGCTATACAGATGCTGATGAGGAACTTTGGCAAGAAGATCCTTATGAATATATACGCATGAAGTTTGGTAAATTTTCACTTTCTTTGAAATAAAATGTCAGTAACTAAGTTTGTATAATAAACCTAGGGGAGTTTTAAGGCCTCATCTTTGGTATGGTACTGAAAAATCTTTATAGACCCCCACTTTTTGGGGTCTTTTCATTAGTTATGGCATGATTGTCTTTATTCATTTATTTATTTATTTATTTATTTATTTATTTATTTTAACCTTTATTTATTTTATGAGAGACAGAGCATGAGCTGGGAAGGGGACAGAGAGAGAGGGGAAGTCACAGCTTCTGAAGCAGGCTCCAGGCTCCGAGCTGTCAGCACAGAGCCCGAAGCAGGGCTTGAACCCATGAACTATGAGATCATGACCTGAGCCAAAGTTGGCCACCCAACCAACTGAGCCACCCAGGCGCCCCCCCCCTTTTTTTTTATGTTTGTTTATTTTTGAGAGAGAGGAAAGAGACAGCATGAGCAGGGAAGGGACAGAGAGAGAGGGAGACAGAATCCAAAGCAGGCTCCAGGCTCTGCGCTGTCAGCACAGAGCCCGACGCCGGGCTCAAATTCACAAACTGTGAGAACTGAGATCATGACCTGAAGCAAAGTCAGACAACTAACCACTTGAGCCACGCAGGCACCCCAATGATCTGCATTTTTAACAGACACAAATATAGTAGTGTTACTGAGTTACAGTTTGTGGATGTGTTTCTGGCATATGCCAGAATTGTTGCAAATTCAAGATTACACCTTAATACTAAGTGCCTAAACTATACTTTTGGATCTCATGTCAGTCATCATATATGTGGGAATTGAGAAGATGCATATTGGAAGCTGTATCACATGGAGTCTCTGCATGGAACTAAGGAATTGTAATTTGGCTCATGTTGAGTATTAGTTCTTTTTCCTACCAAAATCTGTTGTATTTGCAGATTATTCTTTTGTGACCATATTGTGGAAATTCTCACATTTGTAGTGTTTTGTATTAAAGAAAATAATCACTAGGAGAAATTGATGGATTAACATTTTAATTTGTACAGAAAAGACATGAAATTAAGCTGTTGCAAAATTATGTAGGAATCTGGGTTCATTTTCATACCTTGCATGTAGATTTAGACAACTTTTTTATTTACTTATATCACAGAATCTTATTTTTATTGATTTTCAACCATTTAAGAATGTGAAAAACAATTATTATGGGCAGTAGAAAGACAGTTGATGGCCTGGATTTGGTCCAGGGCCATAGTTTGCCACCCTCATCTTGGAGATAAAGGAGATACAAAATGAGAGCGATTTGAAAGGCAGTGCTTATTTCTGCAAAGGTACTGTTGTAGCAAACTTCAAGGGACTTAAAAGTTAGCATTTAGAATAAACTTATCAGAATACCCATCTGACACCTTTTAAGGTCTGTTTTTTACAGAGCATCATTTGTAAATTTTGTGAAAATGTTTGTTGAAGAAATTGAAATTCCTGGGTTTCGTATTAATTTTAAGTTTATTCTTTAGATGTGTTTGAAGACTTCATTTCTCCTACTACCGCTGCCCAAACACTTTTGTTCACAGCTTGTAGCAAGAGGAAAGAGGTAGGTTGTTTAGGTAACTTTTGCTTTAATATTTAAAATTTGTTCAGGTGTATGCTCAGCTTTTAATGTTAGCCATGTAAGTCATTTTGTCTTTTTGTTTTTGTTAAGGATTGTTTGGAAATCACTTAAGTATTACTTTTCTTTTTTAATCTAGGTACTGCAAAAGACAATGGGATTTTGCTATCAGATTCTTACAGAACCGAATGCTGATCCTCGAAAAAAAGATGGAGCCCTGCATATGATTGGATCTTTAGCTGAAATACTTCTCAAGGTATTTCTTTTGTGTGCAAGTGATTTAGTAACAGTTTTATTGAGATACAATTCACATACAATTCACATACCCCATAACTCAGTGGGTTTTATTCACAGAGTTGTATAACCATCATCCCCAAAAGTGTTAGCAGTCACATTCCATTTTTTTCCAGAGCTTTCAGCCCTAGGCTACCCCTAATCTACTTTTTGTCTTCTGTACAGGTTTACCTATTTTGGACATTTCATGTAAAGGGAATGTGCTCAGTTAGGAGTAGGGCTTTTTCAGTTAGCACAATATTTTCAAAGTTCATATTGTGGCCCGTGTCAGTACTTCATTCCTTTTTGTTGCCAAATCATGTTCCATTGTATTGATATACCACATTGTATTTATCCATTCATCCATGGATGGACATTTGTATTGTTTCCATTTGAAGCTGTGATCATTTATATACACGTTTTTGTGTGCATGTAATATTTTTACTTCTCTTGGGTAATACCTACCTAGGATTCAAATTGCTGTCATATTTTGAGAAAGTACCAGACTGTTTTCTGAAGTGGTGTATCATTTTATATTTTTATCAGCCATGTATGAGGGTTCCAGTTTCTATGTCCTCACTGATTCTTAGCAATCTTTTTTATTATAGCCATCCTAGTTGGTGTCAAATGATATTTCATTGTGGTTTTGATTTCCATTTCCCTGATGACTAACAACATTGAGAATCTTTTTTGATGTACTTATTGGCCATTGTTTATCTTCTTTGGAGATATTTTCAAATTCTTCACCTACTTTTAACTGGATTGTCTTTTCATTGTTGAATTATTAAGAGTTCTTTGTATATTCTAAATACTAGATGGTTTTTATAATGATTTGCAGGTATTTCTGCCATTTTGTGGGTTATCACTTTACTTGATGCCCTTTGAAGTACAAGTTTTAATATGATTTTGAAATTATGTCCAGTTAATATTTTCTTTTGCTGCTTATGCTGAAGATACTTCTTTTTGTAGGAGTTATTTTCATATTGCAAGGTAATTGTAAAATAGTGGGGTTTTCTCTTTGAAAAATTTATCTTTTAAGGAAATTTATAAACATGAATGTATCCATTTGCAACTTAGGAACATCATGCTTTTTGTGACATAAATTTTCTAGTAAATAATGACCCTGGGTTAGATTTATGTTTAAGAACCTCAGCTTAATTATACACGTTGTGTCTGGCTTCATAAATTTGAAATTTGTTTTTGGTTAAAAGCTAATAAATGATAACAAAGTTCAAGTAAGTATTAGTCACAGAATCATCCAACTCCCAGGAACCTTGTTCCATGTCACCATTTGTAGGTATATTTTGTGTATTTTTCAGCTTTTCTATATCTGTCTGTCCATCCTTCTGTTAGTTTATAAATTAAAGACAATGGTTATTTGTTGTATGGAAGGCTGGGAATCTTGAGTGAGTGATCTTGGCAAGTTCAGATTTTTCTGTCTTTTTATTTTTAGGTAATTTTAGACTCACTGAAAAATTGCAAAAATAGTTCTCATTACTCTTCCCCTAATGTTACCTACCATCTTAGATAGCCATCCACAATTCTCACAACCAGGAAATTAATGTTGCTGGGATAGTATTCACTAATCTTACAGACCCCTTTCATGTTTTGCAAGAATTCCCTCTAATGTCCTTTTTTCTGGTCCATGACCAGTCCAGGATCCCACATTGCATTTAGTTCCCATGTCTTAGTTTTCAGTTCTTGAAGTGTTTATTAGTTTTTAATGTTGATGTAATATGCAATTCCAGGAACTCTTAAAAGCTTGTTACCACTTAGAAAAGACCCTACTTTAAGGCTAATGAGAGTCTTTTTAGTTATCCAGATTACCTTGAAAGCAAGGTCTTTTCTCAGTGTATGTTATATTCCTTTAGAACTTTTCCAGAGAGGTTTTTTTCATTGTGATAGTTATTATAAGGTAAGGAATAAAATTAACCACACTTCCATCCTTCAAACATAATTACTGTTAAGATTTGGTGTAATTGTTTTCTAAGTAAATGAGGTAAAAAGATGAAAGAAAAGGTATTCTGTGTTTTTTGATGGTTACGTTTGAGAATGAGAAAATTAGATATTGATACTGAGGTACAAGGAATCAGAATAAATGTGTGGTTTGACATCAGTAGTGATTTTTAACATTAGTGTATTTATTTGGTATTTAAGATGATTACATTTGGAATTCTTTCAAAAATAATTGTTGTTTATATTGACAGAAAAAGATCTACAAAGATCAGATGGAATACATGTTGCAGAATCACGTATTCCCTCTCTTCAGCAGTGAACTAGGCTATATGAGAGCGAGGGTATGTGTTAAAGCTGTATTAATTTACATTTTTGTCTTGTAATGAATAACTGCTTATGTGGACTTTTATGTGGAAACTTTTTAATGCTCACCTTAAAAGCCATATTTCATGTTAGACTTCTGTTTCATGTAAGTATTTAAATGGCTGATATAATGTGTGCATAGTTTTCATCTGTGTCTGATAGCAGTGTCTGCCTGTGTTTTGCATTCAGATCTTGCTATCCACACAAACATCATGCAGCCAAAGAGTAAGTTGGGATCATAGTACTGGTCTAGTGTTGTCTCTTTGGACATCTCTACCACTGGCCAGCCTCCAGATTCCCACACAAAAAACTTTGGGAATAGAGGTACTGTAGCTTGTGGCAATTTAATATAGGATATCTATAGTAACTCATTGCATTTTTTTAAAAAGGCTTGCTGGGTCCTTCACTACTTTTGTGAAGTGAAGTTCAAAAGTGACCAGAATCTGCAAACGGCCTTAGAGCTGACTCGAAGATGTCTGATAGATGATAGGGAAATGCCTGTGAAAGTGGAAGCTGCCATTGCACTTCAAGTGTTGATCAGCAATCAAGAAAAGGGTAAAGGATTTTATCTCAAAAATAGTACAGTGTTTTTATACATAATTGTACAAGGCATCTTAGGAACTTGATACCTTGTGAAGGTGCCTATGTTTATTCTTTGATATATATAAGGTTTTAAGGAGTTTTGTTTCCAATTTTTTTTCTCACAGCTAAAGAATATATCACGCCATTCATCAGACCTGTAATGCAGGCTCTTCTTCATATTATAAGAGAAACAGAAAATGATGATCTTACCAATGTAATTCAGAAAATGATCTGCGAGTATAGTGAAGAAGTTACTCCTATTGCAGTAGAAATGACACAGCATTTGGTATGTTTTTTTGAACCAATCACTTATTCATTACTTACAACAAATATTTTCAGAGTGTACTGTGTATCAGGTAGTGTTCTAAGCCTCTGACATATATTTAGGCTCATTTAGTACTTTCACAGTCCTATGTGAAGAATATTCCTTTTTTTTTTTTTTTTTTTTTTTTTTGGTTTATTGTGAGAAAGAGACTGCAAGCAGGGTAGGGACAGAGAGAGGAGAGAGAATCCCAAGCAGGCTCTGCGGTGTCAGTGCAGAACCCGACATGGGGCTCGAACCCATGAACCATGAGATCATGACCTGAGCTGAGATCAAGAATCTGTTCTTAACCAACTGATCCACCCAGGCGCCCCAGGAATATTCCTAACTGAGAGAAAGTGTGAACTATGAAAAGGTTAAGTAACTTGCCAAAGCTAGAACGGTGGATCTGGGATTCACCCTTCAAGTGTACACCTCCACAACACACTGGGGTGGGGGGGCGGGGGGGGATTCTTTTTTTTTTTTTTTCCAAGTCTATTTATTTTGAGAGAGAGATAGCATGAGTTAGAGAGAGGGAGAGAGAGAATCTCCAGCAGGCTCTGCACTGGCAGTGCAGTACTTGAATACCATGGAGCTTGAACCCACAGAGCTGTGAGGTCATGACCTGAGCCAAAACCAAGAGTTGGACACTCAACTAACTGAACCACCCAGGCATACCCCTCCCCCCTTTTAAAAATATTTTGGAGATTGAGAGTGTGAGTGGGGGAGAGGGGCAGAGGGAGAGAGACAATGCCAAGCAGGCTACACGTTGAGGGTGGACTCAATCCCACGACCCTGGACTCATGACCTCAGCCAAAAAGAAATCAAGAGTCAGACACTCGGCGTGCCTGGGTGGCTCAGTTGATTAGGTGTCCAACTCTTGATTTCAGCTCAGGTCATAATCTCATGGTTCGTGGGTTCAAGCTCTGTGGGTGAAGCTCTGTGCTGACAACATGGAGCCTGCTTGGGATTCTATCTCCCTCTCTCTCTGCCCCTCCCACGCACATGTGCATGGTGCGCGCGTGCTCCCTCTCTCTCTCTCTCTCTCTCTCTCTCTCTCTCTCTTTCAAAAGTAAATAAACATTAATGAAAAGTCAGACATTCAACAGACTGTGTCCCTTAGGCACCCTGTGCATTATTAGCTATGACTCCACCCTTTACTTCTTAGAAGTTTCTTTGAAAATGATTGAATTTTATAACAAAAAACCTTGATTAATATACCTGTATCTGGGCATTGTTGAATGTTAGCCAGTAAAATTAATAAAAATACTCATAATATTAAGCACTTTCTATGCCTTGCCTCTTTTAATCCTCACAGTTCTCTATCATAAATTTCTCAAATGAGATGTTAGGACTAACGGGTCAAGTAACTTTAAGATCACCTACTCAATGGCAGAGCCATTTGTTTGATTGTAGAGCCAGGCTCTTAATTATTATTAACCAGTTTGGTGATATTGATTGGTTTTTCTGTCCCAGTGAGAACATTTTAAAAATGAAGTTTTAGACCAAAATGTGTTTATACTGCTTTAATGGTAAGCCTAAGTTATATTCTTTTGAACCTAGGCAATGACATTTAATCAGGTAATCCAGACTGGGCCAGATGAAGAAGGAAGTGATGACAAAGCAGTTACTGCTATGGGAATCCTGAATACCATTGACACACTTCTTAGTGTAGTTGAAGATCATAAAGAGGTAAGAAAATGATCCAGTGTTTACAAGGTTTTGATTCAGGTTTTAGGGAATTTAGAGCCATTCTTCAACTGTACTACTGCTTTTGTTTCTTAATTATGATATACTACACATAACATAAAATTTACCATCTTAGCCATTTTTAAGTAAATAGTTCAGTGGTTTTAAGCACATATTGTTGTGCTACCATTACCATCATCTTTCAAGTTTTCTTCTTATACAGTTGTCTTTTGGAAAGAGAATTGTAATCATGAATTTTTTTCTAATGAAATAATTTGGGGCACCTGAGTGGCTCAGTCAGTTAAGCGTCCCAACTCCTGACTCTTGACTCTTTGTCCCTGCCCAGCTCACATGCGTACTCTCTCAAATTAAATAAACTTCATATATTTTTAAACTTTATTTATTTATTTTTGAGAGAGCAAGTGGGGGAGGTAGAGAGAAGATCCCAAAAAGGCTCTGCACTGTCAGTGCAGAGCCCAATGTGGGCATCAAACCCATGAACTGTGAGATCATGACCTGAAACGAAATCAAGAGTCAAATATTTAACTGACTGAGCCACCCAGGCATGCCCCTCAAATTAAATAAACATTAAAAAAAAATAAAAATGAAATAATTTAAAACATAAAGGATAAAGAACAGAGAAAAACAAAACCAATAATACCCTTTAACCACCACCTAAGTATATTAGATTTTAAAATTTCGTAGGATATCCTTTAAACTTTTTTTTTTTAAACTTTTTTTCTTTTCTTTTTTTTTTTTTCAACGTTTATTTATTTTTGGGACAGAGAGAGACAGAGCATGAACGGGGGAGGGGCAGAGAGAGAGGGAGACACAGAATCGGAAACAGGCTCCAGGCTCTGAGCCATCAGCCCAGAGCCTGACGCGGGGCTCGAACTCACGGACCGCGAGATTGTGACCTGGCTGAAGTCGGACGCTTAACCGACTGCGCCACCCAGGCGCCCCTAAACTTTATTTCTAATAAGAAAAGCAATTTCAGATAGATGTAATCGAGGCCCTTGGGGTACCACTTCGCAATCTTATTTCCCTACTTCTTTCCCTTGGAAATAACCAGTGTCCTGAATTTGGTGTTTAGAATTCTAGTGCAGATATTTATATGCATAAATCATGTTTTCAGGTTATCTGTGAATTGCCTTTTGCAATATGAAATTTTTTGTAAGCTATTTATATTCTATATTATAATTGGACATAGGTAGAAGCCATGAGGAATTCTGTAGCTGCCTTATGGTTAACAAATCAGTTTTCACTATATATTTGAAGAGTTGAAAATGTTGTAAGTATATGTATTTGAAATGGATGTCCTGGTTCTATACCCAATTAGTAAATTTTATTGTCTCGTCTCCCCACTTTTTAAACATTCTGATGCCTTCCAGGGATTTGGGATCTGATTGAGGACCATAATGACAATTAAAGAGCAATTTGTATTTTCAGTCTTTCTTAAATGGCTTGGGGCATGGTTCACTATATCTACTGTAATTACATAAATAGAGGTGACTTAAGCATTGGAGTGGTAGAAATAATGCCTTCTTTCAAATAATTTTGCTGTAAGCCACTGACAGTGATGTCTGGACTGCGATAATCTATATATAAACACAAAAAGGTCTGTAATCTATTTGCAAAATGATGTGGCTCCTTTATTTTCATAATTATTTACATTTTCCTAGGATATTATGTTTTCTTTTTTAGGTAAACTACACATTATTGCTCTTGTTTGTTTCATCATAATGGTATTTCATTAAATTTAAATTCCTTATTGACCCACAATTTTATGAGTCACTTCAAAGCAAAGATTTAAAATGATTTCTTAAAATACTATATATTTCAATAAGCAGTGAATTACATTTATGTTATTTAATAATTTATTCAGTGGTGTGGGACAGTTACATACAATTTGTTTTCTCCTCTTTCAGATAACCCAGCAGCTTGAGGGCATCTGCTTACAGGTCATTGGAACTGTTTTACAACAGCATGTCTTAGGTATATACCTCTGTGTTTAAAATTTGCTGCTTTTTTACATCAGCAAGCGTTGTCCTAATGACTCCATACTCTCTTTTAGAATTCTATGAGGAGATCTTCTCTTTAGCACATAGTTTGACTTGTCAACAAGTATCTCCACAAATGTGGCAGCTACTACCTTTGGTATTTGAGGTTTTTCAGCAAGATGGGTTTGATTACTTTACAGGTAAGTCAAGTCAGTAACTCAGTAGAAATACTGAGGATTTCCCCCAATTTGATTCATTTTTAGTATATAACTTAAACATATGCTTTTGAGTATTATAAGTGCTCCATTGTTTAGATGTTATCACTAGCAATTAATGCTCAAGGACAATAACATTGATACCCATTTTATATTTGATTTAGTTATCCTTTTAGGTTTGTTTTCTTTAACACATATTCTCACCTTCTTGCCCCCTATTAGTCTTTTTTGTATAATAATCATCTTTGTATAATACAGACCAACTATAAGGGACCAGACAGTCTCATATTTGCTTTCTTTTTCTAAGGAGATTTTTTCAGAAACAAAGCATTTATATTAGTAAAGATATTTAAATTTTATTAATTTTTTGGTTTAATTCATTTTTAATGTTTTTATGCTTTTTATTAATACAGATATGATGCCTCTGCTTCATAATTACGTAACAGTTGATACAGACACACTTCTGTCGGATACCAAGTATCTTGAAATGATATATAGTATGTGTAAAAAGGTAGGTCATTTTTAGTAAATGTAAGGATATATTTCATCAGGCTGGTACTACAAAAAGTATGCAATTGTGAAGAATGAAGATACATGATACATTATGGCAAATATATGGGTCTGACAGAATAAGGGCTTTAAAAGCTATAAACTAAAAAAGACTGGGTTCTAGATGCCACAGTAATGGCTTTGACAAGTGTTTGTCTTCTGTCTGCCCTGACATTTAATTGGAGTTAGAAATTTTTTTGAATTTTAGAGTGCCTGGAACTTACTTACCTTAGCCTGGTTCTTTGCTAGGCTTTGATTCAAAAGAAGGAAAGAATCAACTGATTTGAGAGATACTTGAAAGGATTAGGAATAGTTAGAAGTGTTTATTATACAGAAAATTCTTGGAGGTTACAGGTTTATGGAGACTATACGGAAGTTATTTAGTAAATAGCAAGATTGTAAAAGCCAAGGATTTTTTTTTTTTTAATGTTTATTTTTGAGTGAGAGAGAGAGAGAGAGAGAGAGAGAGACAGTGTGGGCAGGGGAAGGGCAGAGAGAGAGGGAGACACAGAATCCAAAGCAAAAGTCAAGGATTTATTTAAAATGAAAGTCAAATAGTCCTGTGCCATTTCTTGGAAAATCACAAGTAAGTGTATGGTGAATGTAACTTTTTTTTTATGTTTATTGATTTTTGAGAGAGAGCATGAGTTGGGGAGGAGCAGAGAGAGAGAAAGAGAGAGAGAATCCCAAGCATAGAACCCGATTCAGGGCTTGAACCCACAAACAGTGAGATCATGGCCTGAGCCAAAATCAGAAGTTGGACATTTAATGGACTGAGCCACCCAGGCACCCCAGTTAGTTAGTTTTATATAATGTTTTTCTTAAACAGAAGGTAGGGAATAAAATCTTTGAATTGGGGTCCTTCATTATCAGTCAATATAATTGAGTAGCATTTGCAGTTCTATCAGTGTTGAGAGGCAGCAGGGTGTTTAATACCAAGCATTTAAAAAAATGATTTTGTTCTATGGCATTTTTTAGATGGGCTTGTCTCGTTGATCCTTTTCTTTTTGAACATTTCATCACAAAATCATTATCTGGTATATTATTATTTATTGCCAGTTACACAGTTTATGTTACTACTCTGGGAATATTGATATCCATACCATTTATTTGCCTTTTCCAGAAGTTATCCTTAACACTTCGAGTCCTCTAACGCTAACTAGCACAAGTCCAAAAATTTCTTGTCTGGGAACAGCATTTGCCATCAACAGGCTGCCTTTTCTTCTCTCTCACTTCAATGACACTATTTCTTATTTTGTGAGATTTATGTAGAGAAAAGGCTTTCCTAGCAATGTTAGCTTCTTAAAATTTATTATTTCTTTCTTTCTTTTTTTATTTTCACTTTACATAAGAGCCAGATATCCTTAAGAAAGGTATGGTGCTTTAGCTACTACCAGGGTTGTATGAGAAGATAGTAGTTTTCAACATGCAATAATCCAGAGTGACACTATAGGGGAAGTGATTTGATTAGACCAGGAGGTAAGAGTGCTGAAATAAGACCAACCAGTAATTCCCAAATCCTCACTGTTGTTTTAGATTATAGTCTGTGTAATAAATATTGCAATCATATATATGAATTAGAATATCTTAAGAAAAACTCCAGAGACTGTCTAGACAGGGGACAGAGAAATTCCTTGATTTAAAGGTTTCATGATGCCTCATTGCAGTTTTATATTCTGTATTGATCAGGTTCTTACAGGAGTTGCAGGAGAAGATGCAGAGTGTCATGCAGCAAAATTGTTAGAGGTCATCATTCTACAGTGCAAAGGGCGTGGCATTGACCAGGTCAGTGAGGCAATGATTAATGTTTCCTGTCTGAGGCTTCAGAGAGATAATCTTTCCCTCCAGTTTTTTTCTTTTGGGGTATTTTTTGTATATTTTGTATGTTATTATTTATTATGACACTGTAGATAACATTTTTTTAATTGTTGGCTTAAAGTTAATATATAATGATCATATGTTTAGTATGTCTGAAAATATGACAAGTTTTATGGCTACTTGTTATGCAGAGTGAGATTTTTTTTAATAGTATGCTGTGGAGTATTGTTTGTCACATTATTGCTTCGCAGTAAGAAAGATTTAGTTGTTAAATTTCCATGGTCAGTTTCAGTAGGAGTTTTTTTTCCAGCTCTATTGATATAATTCAAACATAATGTTATATAAGTTTAAGGTGTGTAATATGATGAATTGATACACATATATTGTGGAGTGATTACTACAATAAGGTTATTAGTAAGAATATTGTGAATCCACCTGGCTATTGTGGTGAGGCTCAGTGAAGATTTGTCTTCTCTAAAGGTAGATTTCTCAGTGAATCCCTCAACAATATAAACTATTGGGTCATCCAATGGGGATAAAAAGAAGTTGGTTGAGGCAACAAGTTAATATGAGTAGGATGGTTAGATTACTATTAACAGTTTTGAAATATTTTGCTCTTTATAGTGCATTCCCTTATTTGTGGAAGCAGCTTTAGAGAGACTGACAAGAGAGGTGAAGACAAGTGAACTTCGGACAATGTGCCTGCAAGTTGCCATTGCAGCTTTGTATTATAATCCACACCTCCTTCTGAACACCTTAGAAAATCTTCGTTTCCCTAATAATGTTGAACCAGTTACAAATCATTTTATTACACAGTGGCTTAATGATGTTGATTGTTTCTTGGGGTAAGTGACATACATTGGATCTTTGTTTATTTAACTTGGTGAGAAACTCTGCTTATTAAAAAAAGGAAAATATTTTGTTTATTTTTTAGGCTTCATGACAGAAAGATGTGTGTTCTGGGCCTGTGTGCTCTTATTGATATGGAACAAATACCACAAGTTTTAAATCAGGTTTCTGGACAGATTTTGCCAGCTTTTATCCTTTTATTTAATGGATTAAAAAGAGCATATGCTTGCCATGCAGAACACGAAAATGACAGTGATGATGATGATGAAGCTGAAGATGATGATGAAACCGGTAAGGAATTTGTGGTGGAGGAAGCCAGACTTACCGACTTCGAAATATCATTGAACTTGTTTTTTAGCCTGTCTCCTAAAGAAATATGGATCATAGCCAAATGCTTTCATGTTCATTCATTCATAGAAAGACTGCCTTATCTTCCAAATAGAGTAAGGTGTATGAAGGCAGGAACTTTGGATAGATCTCCAACATGTAAAGCAGTTCTAGGCATTTATGGTTTTTAGTGTGGGCAAACATCTATCGTCTGTTAGCACTAACACCTAAGTATACCTACGCTATAAAATTAAGTCAATTAGATGTTGGCTAATACATTTCATCTGTAGAACACTAGACTATAAGAGTATAAATTGATAGAAAGTTGAGTAATGGTTTAAAAAAAAAAAAAAAACTCCCAAAAGCTACTCTATGGATATAACATAAACTGTAATTTTTTTATTGGTATTTGGTTTGGTATATACCATAAGTTCCAGAGAACAATAAGTGCTGAATCTCATATTATGTAATCCTTTTTCAGACCTCTAGTATTAAGAATTGTGGTTGGGTTTCTTGGGATTTCTATGAGAAATTTTTTATTCTAGGGGCGCCTGGGTGGCTCATTCGGTTAAGCATCCAAGTTCAGCTCAGGTCATGATCTCACAGTCCGTGAGTTTGAGCCCCACCTCGGGCTCTGTGCTGACAGCTCAGAGCCTAGAGCCTGCTTCGGATTCTGTGTCTCCCTCTCTCTCTGGCTCTCCCCCATTCATGCTCTGTCTCTCTCTGTTTCAAAAATAAATAAACATTAAAAATAAATAAATAAATAAAATTTTTAAAAAAGTTTTTTATTCTATTGCTTATTTTATATATATACATATATATATATAATTTGTTTCATTATTTTGAGAGAGCGTGCATGTGAGCAGGGAAAGGGCAGAGAGAGACAATCTCAAGCAGGTTCTGCACTGTCAGCACAGAGCCTGACACAGGGCTTGGTCTCACAAACCATGAGATCATGAGCCAAAATCAAGAGTTGGACACCTAACCAAGTGCCCCTGTTGCTGAGTATTTAAACGCTACTTCCTGAAACTTGAATTTATTCAATTGTGATTTGTAATTTATTGACTGTGGTCACTGTCACTTTGTTGAGTAACAGAATACTGTTAACAAACGTACCTATTTATGACTCTGTGGTAGAGGAACTGGGGAGTGATGAAGATGATATTGATGAAGATGGGCAAGAATATTTGGAGATTTTGGCTAAGCAAGCAGGGGAGGATGGAGATGATGAAGACTGGGAAGAGGATGATGCTGAGGAGACTGCTCTGGAAGGCTATTCCACAATCATTGATGATGAAGATAACCCTGTTGATGAGTATCAGATATTTAAAGCTATATTTCAAAGTAAGTCAACTTTTATATGTAACTCAGCTAGGTCTATATGATCCATTTTCCTGAATCCATCTGTTCTTGTTTGTGTCTGTCACTTAAAGAAGGTATTTAGGTATATCAAACCCAAACTAGAATATGATTTAGGGATTGGTAGCTAAAGTATACAAAGTTACTTCTACTGTTACCATAGAGTTTCAGAGTATTGCTTCATTTTATTATTTTACTTTATTTTACTTATAATGTGCTGAAACATGCACATTATAAGAAAATGGTGTAGTTCAAAGTTTATACAATGACAGTTCCTCTTTCCCACTTCTGATTCCTAGCCTTTCAGCATTTTCCAGAGGTATCCGCTCTTACATCTGTTTGTTGTGTGTTTGTGTATTTGTGTGTCTTTTTTTTTCCTGGCCAAAACCATAATGAACTTTGGAGAATTTGACCATTTTTAACATTAGTGGTCTTAGAATCCCTTTTCTTTTTTCCTGTAGCACATTGTATGTGGCTTTACCATCTTTTACTTGGACTTCAACAAAATATAACATCAGTGTTCCATCCAGCTTAAGAAATTCAAATTGGCACTATATTTGAAACACCCTTTTCTCCACAGTTAACGACTATGTTGACTGTCAGTTCTATATGAGAACTTTGATGTAGAATAAAGTTTCTGATAACCAAGGCATTACTCGTCCAATCCCATGACAAAGCATTTTTGATACAAGGTTACAGAAACACAATAGCTTTTCAAGTTGATCATTTTCAAGTTGCTTTTAACTCTGAATCTTTTATTTTATTATTATTATTTTTTAATGTTCATTTATTTTTGAGAGAGACAGAGCATGAGTAGGGGAAGAGCAGAGAGAGAAGCAGACACAGAATCTGAAGCAGGCTCCAAGCTCTGAGCTGATAGCACAGAGCCCAATGTGGTGCTCAAACCCACGAACTGTGAGATCATGACCTGAGCCGAAGTCAGACACTCAGCCGACTGAGCCCCCAGGCACCCCTAACTCTGAATCTTTTAAATGGTTGAGGTACTTGTAAATTTTCCCTACTCTATTACTTAATTATATAAGACCTGGTTTCAGTTCTGATTCTTTATTTGCTTACAGATATAAATTATGAGAATGATTAGATTTTTTTGAGGCATAAGCCAAACCAGAATTTTTCCTCCCTATCACAAATAAAGTAACTTCACTTATTATTGGGAAAATATAAAGTAGATCAGAATGTCAGTATTGGAGGTGAAGTAGAAGGAACAGAATAGAAAGGAACTACCAGGCCTCTCATAATTTCCCTTTTTCCCCTTGTTTTCTTTTTGATAGCTATACAAAATCGTAATCCTGTGTGGTATCAGGCTTTGACTCATGGTCTTAATGAAGAGCAAAGAAAACAGTTACAGGATATAGCAACTCTGGCTGATCAAAGAAGAGCAGCCCATGGTATGTCAATTGACCACAACCCCTCTTTAATGCAATTAATGACTTGATAGAGCTCTAAAATCTTTATATTAAATGATATAAAATTATATAAAAGCTACAATTGTTGCAGGTGATAGGAATTCTGAAGGAAGGAAATGTGAAGGAATGAAGAAATGAATTCTGTTTTTACCCATAGTGCACTGATTTTAAGTGTAATTGGAGACTACTTTCAGTATACAATAGCTTTGATAAAGTTGCTCAAGCTTACGGTGATGGCTTGATAGTAGAAAGTTCTATTAAAAGTGTAAACAAGTTTTTAGGTTATGAAAACTATGCATTTTCTTAGAAATATATTAAAGGAAATCCCAGACATCATCACATCTTAGCATCTTTAAACATTTCAGTATGCATTTTAGAAAAGGACATTTTAGATAATACATAGCCTAACAATTTTCTGTAGGTTTTAATACCATTAGCCAAACTAGTTTAATATAAAAAGAAGTATCCTCCTTATAGAGAAAGCATAGCTTCTTATTAAGGTATTTTATGTTTGGATTTGCCAACACTAGATTCATTGGCTGTTACTCCCTTTGAAGACTAAATCCTGATTTAGTATTTGACTCAAAAAGGTTTATTAAAAAAATTTTTTTAACATCAGAAAGTGAAAGTTGGCTAATGTCTATAGCATACAACAGTAGAGTTTATCTTCTCCATATAATGTACCCCTCTTTTATTTCTATGTAAGAGAAGGGGGAAGAGGACAACTTTGGAACTTCCTAGCTAATACTAGTGGGTTAATAAGCTTTTGTTAATGTCTGTCAGTTTCTTCTCTTCTTCAAAGTAGTAAGAAGATCAGATACTCTATTAAACTTCCACGTACTTGTTTTTTTAGAATCCAAAATGATTGAGAAGCATGGAGGATACAAATTCAGTGCTCCAGTTGTGCCAAGTTCTTTCAATTTTGGAGGCCCGGCACCAGGGATGAATTGAATTATCACTTTGTTTCCTGCTGTGTGATTGTAGTGAAGAGCTTGTGTTCCTCCTAGTAGCGGTTCCAGAACTGGTTCATGTTATCTACTCTAAACTAATTGATCAATAGATGGACAAAAAAACCCAGGAGGTGGGACCTGATCATGCAACTTGGCACTGAAAAAGAAACCAGAGGGATTTCAGCAGGGGGGAGGGGGAGGGAGGTAATTTGGGGGCTGTATTTTCTTTATTTTTTGAAGAAAGTAAGATTCTGACTGAAAGTTCAAGTGACACTGTGGAAATCTGAAACGAGGGGATGTCATGAAGGCAGCTTTTCTTTTTCTGAGGAAAAAATAGGCATGGGCTACAGGACTATTTAAAATGTCTCATTTACAGTATAAGCTCAAAGGTAGATGTAATTTTTATACCTATGAGTATTTGTCCGATTTCTGTCTCTTCCTCACCATTGGGTATCTATTCTTTATATGTAAATAAGATAAGGTAATCGATAGCCTTATTCAATCTTCATCATTTTCATTCATCAAAGATTGTTCCTATGTAGATTATTGAACATTTATTGTAGCACTACATAACTGATTAAAACAAATCTGTAAATGAATTAGCACTTTCATATTGAAACAAGCCTGCTAGCCTATGTATAAAATAGCAAAATGTTTGCTGTTTATAAAAAGAAGGGATGTAATGGGGTGGGGGGCAGGGGTAATTTCAAGTTATTAATTTAAAAATGAACTAGCAATTTTGTACCTGGTGACTTTGTGGTGCACTCACCTCTGATAGTGACTTGAATTCGGTATGTTAAAAGGGGTTAGTGATATTTCATTGCTGCTAAAAAATGGCAACTCCCTCTGTGTCCTGTTTTTTCTTAAAGCTCTCAGTGTACAAGTGGATACTTGGATACAAGACCTTACTGTATCAAATAAGAAAGGTGATATTTGAAGCATGTAAATTGGATATAAAGTTCTACTCTTAAAGAGTTGATAAAAGAGTATGGTTAAACATCTATATATGCAATCTATTAAAAGAACTTAATTCGGCTATTATGTCTTGATTTGATTGCAGTTTTTTCCTAATTATAAAACTTTTTCCTTATTGGCCTGTTTTTATCCTGTACCTGGAAACAGTGCAAAATGCACACTTCTAAAATTTAACATTTAATACCTGCCCATATCCCCCTCTCCTTATCTCTCCTACCCCTCTTGTTGATTGTGGTATCTGATCTTAGATAGATAGGCTGAAGGCACACGGTTCCCTCCAGAAACCACTATTGATACCACTGCAAAAACAAGCCAGCAACAAAGACATGGAGAGGTTGGCTTGCTTCCCTCTCTCCTAACTGCATGTTCAAAAATAAGCCTTTATTGATCTTGAACATCTGTCAGATGAGTCATACATTGGGTTATTTTTTTATATACATGTATACACACAATATTTCAAATTGAAAGCAACATCTCAATGGATTCAAAACTATTAAATGCTGTTGTCTATAACAGACTAGGAAATTTATAATTGTAAAAATGAAACAAATGCACATATTGATATTTAAAATGCGTAATGAAGAAAACCCATTGGTGTTGTGCTTTTCTTGTATGCCAATAATTAAGCCACTACTGTTGGCACTGTGTGGTTTTCTATTTTAACACTGAAGGAGTGAAAGTATTTCCTATATTTATGAATTTACTATGAAAATCTTGGCAAAAAAAGAAAAAAAAATTGTCTGTCTAAAATGTGTGGGTGAAAACTGTTAATCAAGTGTGTTTCTACTTTTTTCCCCCAAGTTGGACACCATCTGTATACCCTAGGTTGCTTAAGGGGATTTCACTATTATATAAAAATCAATAAAATTAAAATGGAGTAGTTGTATATATGCAACATTGTGTACAGAGGGGATATATTGAATAGTATTAAACATTTTCGTCTTCCTTTACCTTTTATCCCTTAATATCTAGTCTACTTTTTTAAATTTCAGACTTCAATGCTCTTTGAATTGATAATTCCAATTTTCACATTGTTATTGGAAAACCATATCTAATAAAGGTTTTAGTTATTCCCATGCACAGTATGAAAATTCTCATTTGCTGAGCTTTTATTCCAAGAAAACGTATTGTTATGTCTTTGAGAATTTTTATTGTCTCCTCTGTCATACAATCTAATCTCCATTTACAGATTTTAATTGAAAGTAAAGACCTTAAAATTAAATTACGTGAATATTAACTAGTACTCCAGTGTTAGTTTCTAATGTATCAAATATATATATCTCAGTTATTCACAGTATTTCCTTAAATTTAACATCAAATTATAGTTGTTGTGTTTTTTTTTTACAGATTATGCACCTTGGTATTTGTCAGTGCTTCTGGACAAGGTTGTAGAACTTTGGGTAACTTCAAGAGTATTTACAGACTTGTAATTGGTTGCATGTAGATAGTATTTATTCAATATACAGCCTTTTCCACAGTTTCGCTAACCTATAACTTAAACTTTTTAATTTCTAGAAGTTAATTATGATTTGGTTTAGGTTTCAAGTTTTGTTTTGTTTAACGGCTTTCAGCGAAAGCATAGAAATTTCACTTTTTGGTAAACTTAAATGATCTATTTTTTAAAAATATATTCATTTATCATTGTTAAAAAAAGTTAATCTGTTTCTCTCCAGGTATAAATGGTGATTACTAAGCTACACACCTTATCAAGATAGTGATTGCTGTGCTCACCTCTGGAAAAGACCAGAGTGTAGAGCAGGGGTGGCCAAACCACAACCCTATGACTATATGCCTTTATTCAGCCCCAGATGTAGGCCTTGAAGCAAGCATGAAGAAAAGGTCATTAAGAACTGTATTAATAGGACTAAACCACATCTTTGGGAAGATCTAACACAATGCCTTAAGCATAGTAGGCATTCCATAAATGTTTGTAAAATGAATGACCTAAAATTACATTAAAACCTATCCATTATAAAAATGTCAGTTTTGTTCTATATACTTTTAAGTTCTGGTGAAGATTATCTGTGAATCTTTATTAGCATGCCTAAATTCTAGATTTTACCCTTGATGAGGTTGGCCACTCTTGGAATTGCACTTTGGTGCATGTGGTTCTTACAAAGGGAAACTAGATACCCAGCTAGAAATCCGGGATTTTATCAGTATGTAAGGGAAAGTATCTTTTAAGTAACTTCTTTGTGAAGTAATCCTCCCTTTCTCGGTTTTTTTAAAGCATAGGTGATATATACGTCTAGATTTTGCTTTCGTGTATGGATTGAAATTTGTCAGTTACACTCAATATTTGAATCCTATATTTAAATGCTTCCCATCTGAGTCTTAAAAGATTTTTTTTTTCTTTTTGAGAAGGAGTGCATGTGCGCACGCAAGCAGGGCAGAGGGAGAGGGAGAGAGAATCTTAAGTAGTCTCCACCACAGTGCAGAGTCCAACATGGGGCTCAGTCTCTTAATTGTAAGATCATGACCTGAGTCAAAATCAAGAATCAGACAATCAACTGAGCCACTATCCAGGTGCTCTTTAAGAGTTTTTAGGGGCACCTGGGTGGCTCAATCAGTTAAGTATCCAACTTCTGCTCAGGTCATAATCTCATGTTTCATGGTTGTTCAAGCCCTGCATTGGGCTCTGAGTTTGAGTTGACAGTTCAGAGCCTGGAGCCTGCTTCAGATTCTGTGCCTCTCTCTCTGTCCTTCCCCTACTTATGCTTGCTCTCTCAAAAATAAACATTAAAAAATAAAAGATTAAAAAAATCATTTAATGAACTAAAGCTAGAAATACAAGGGAACTCCTCAACCTGAAAAAAGGGCATTACCAAAAACTCTTTTTTTTCTTTATTTTTATTTATTTATTTATTTATTTATTTATTTATTTATTTATTTATATATTTATTTATTTATTTATTTTTGAGAGAGAGAGAGGGTGCAAGCAGGGGAGGAGCAGAGAGAGGGAGACACAGAATCCAAAGCAGGCTTCAGTCTCTGAGCTGTCAGCACAGAGCCCAATGTGGGGCTTGAATTCATGAACCATGAGATCATGACTGAGCCGAAGTCAGATGCTTAAGCTACTGAGCCACCTAGGTGCCCCTCAAAAACCTTTTTTAAAAAGCTAATTAAAGGACCTAATGATGAAAGGATAAAAACTACAATCAAGAACCAGACAAGCAAGTAACCTGTTGCCAATTCTGTTCAACATTTTACCTGAGATTGTGTAGCCAGGGCAATTAGGCAAGAAGAAGAAATAAAAGCCTTTCAGATTGGAATGGAAGAAGTGAAACTTTGCAGATGACATGATCTTATAGAAAACTTACAGGAATCCACATATAGAAAAGAGCTAAGGGCTTGATCACAGTTGCAAGACACAAGATTAATATTCAAAAAAAAACCCTTATATTCCTATACAATAGCAATGAAAATAAAATTGCATTTATAATAGCATCAAAAATTTAGCAAAGCTGAACATAAAGTCTATAAACGCTGTTGGAAAAAGACCTAAATGGAAAGACCTCCCATATTCATGAGTTGAAAGTATCATGATGGCAACACTCCTCAGATCTACAGATTCTGTGTAATCCCTAAGACATCCCAGCTACTTTTTTTTTTTTTTTACAGGAATTGACAAAATAATTGTAAAATTGTATGGAAATGCAAGGGACTCAACCATGACAGTGGTACTGGTGTAAGAATAGACATTTTATGCTGACTGATGGAATAAAGTTGAGAATACAGAAATAAAACTAAGTTTATAGTCAACTGATTTTTGACAAGGGTGCCAAGACCATTCAATATGAAAATAATCTTTTCAAGTGATTCTGAGACAGCTGGGTATGTACCCTCACACCGTACATAAATGTGGTTAAAAGATTTACATATAAGACCTCACTCAAACTTTGAAATTCTTAGGAAAAAATGCATTAATATTTGTGACTCTGAATTAGGCAACGGTTTCTTGGATCTAACACTAAAGCACAAGCAACAAAAGGTTAAAATAGGTGACTTGAACTTCATCAAAATTTTAAACTGCTTCAAAGTGAAAAGACAACCCAGAGGACCTTTACAACTCAACAACAAAAAAACCCCAATTGAAAAAATGGGAATCCTGGGTTGCCTGGCTGACTCAGTTGGTAGAAGATGCGATTCTTGATCTTGGGCTCAGGAGTTCAAGCCCCATGTTAGGCACAGAGCTTATTTAAAAAAAAAAAAAAAAAAAAAAATTCTTCAAAGAAATGACCTGTATCAGGAAAAGATGCTGAATGTCACTGGCCACTAGGGAAATCACAAGGAGATATTTCACACAGATTAGCATGTCTATCATCGAGAAGGTGAACAATTACAAGTTTGAAGAGGATGTAGAGAAACTGGCACATTCAAATTGCTGAGAATGCTTACCTGTTGTAGAAAAGTTTGGCAGTTCCTCAGAAGACTGAAAATAGTGGAACACAGAAATGCTCCTAGATGTACATACCCACAAGAAATGAAACACGTTTGCACAAAAACATGGACATAATTGTTCATAGCATTATAGCCAAAAGGTGAAAACCCAAATAACCATTAATTGATGGATAAACAAAATGTATACTCACAACCAGTCGGATATTAACAATAAAAAGTAAGTACTGTTAACATGCTACAATGTGGATGAGCCTTGAAACAGTGAAAGAAGTCAAAATGTTCCATTTATATGAAATGTCTAGAATTGTCAAATCCAGAGACAAATTAGTGGTTGTGGGAGTGGGAAAGGGAATGAAGACTGCTAATGGATGATGAAGGTTTTCTTCTGGTGAAGATGACAATGTTTTATTTTTTCTTTAGGTTTTATTTATTTAAGTAACTCTACACCTATGTGGGGCTCAAACTCACGACCCTGAGATCAAGAGTCCAACCGAGCCAGCCAGGTACCCTGATGAAAATATTTTAGGTTGCATGTCTTGTGAATATACTAAAAACTGCTCAAGTATAGTTCAAAATGGTGAGTTTTACATGAATACCCCTATTTTCATTTTTTTTTTCCAAAATATATTATTTTTTAAGTTTATTTACTTTTAGAGTGATGAGGGCAGAGGTGGGGGGCGGGCGGGAGTGGGGAGAGAGAATCCCAAGCTGGCTCCATGTTGTCAGTGCAGGACTGGATTCACCAACTGTGTGATCCTGACCTGAACTGAAATCGAATCTGATGCTTAACTGACTTAGCCACCCAGGCGCCCCTCAATTTTCAGTTTTCTTAAGTCAAATTTGGGTAAAGTTCTCTAAAAAGCATGAAATGTGCCTAAAGTAAAAACAGTTTTACTCATGGTTATTCAGTTGTAAATAGTCTAGAGATTGGAGTCAATCTTAGGGATTGTACTCTCATACTTTGTTTTGTTACTAGTTCGTTCTTTATTTTTTAATTTTTATTAAGTAACTGTAGGCCTAAGATAGAGCTCAAATCCAGGATTCCAAGATCAAGAGTCACACATTCCACCAACTGAGCCAGCCAAGTGCCCCGTTCATATTTTAAATCTCATCACCCTAACAGCAGCCCTACTACCTGTAGTTTTCCATAAATGGTGTACCTCTGCTTTATCTTCTGATGTAATATATAGTATTAAGAATTTAAGACTGAGCCAAACTCTTTTTCTCAACAAAGTTACAGCACTTAGTGTTCTTCTGTAAAATGGTGTATCAATCATACTGCTTATTTGGAGACATGAACTTCACTTAAAAAAAATCCCACCTTGTCTCAAGAGAATGTTTTCCCAGAAAAATAAAATCATGTTAAAACCACTGGTTGCATTCTTTGACTGCTCACTATCTACTATGTATATTAATTGGTTTTCCTTTTTTCTGTAATGTTGTACTTCAGATTTAAGTAAATATAATTAGAAGCCAAAATGATAGAATGTCATGGAGATAGTTTCAAAAGGACACTTGGAATCTTAAGGGGCTTCAGAAGATTTATATTTTGTAAATTGAGGGTGTTATTTTCCCTTTAGTTTGTCACTAAAGTAAACAACAGACATTAACAATTGGTAAACCCTGAAGCTCATTAATTGGGTGATCTTTTCAAATAAGGTTGACAAATTGATCCAACAATAGAGTTGGTAAAAAGAAAAAAAAATGCATTCATATTGGCGTTAGAGATGAGCTTGAAATAAGGGAAACTGTGCAATTAGCCACTAACAAAACATTACTAGTTGTATCATACCTATACTTCTACATATATCCTCCCAATTACACTGTGAAATAAGTGGTTTTACCTTACCAATGAGTTAACAAATTCTGAGACTAGGACACATCTACAGCCACAACTCCCAGAGGAGAGCAAGAAACTAGTTTGGTTTTAAATTTGTTAGTGTTGAAAGTAAAATCTACAAATTCATGATAAAAAAATTCAAATTTATTACAGAATTTAGTAAAGTGAGCTATAACAACTTCTCCCAGAAATCATTTCTTTGTTCTTTTTAATTTTTAAAAAAATGTTTATTTTTGAGAAAGACACAGAGCCAGAGGAGGAGAGGGGCACAGAGAGAGGGAGACAACCAACCCAAAGCAGGCTCTAGGCTCCGAGCTGTTTGCATAGGGTCTGACCTGGGGCTCGATCCCAGGAACCGCAAGGCCATGACTTGGGCCGAAGTCGACTCTTGACTGACTTGAGCCCCCAGGTGCCCATTTTCTTTCTTTTTTTAAGCATGCTTCACACCCAGGCTGCAGTCCAACATGGGGCTTGATATGAGAAAATCAACCAGTTCTCCAGAAAGTTTTGGGTACTGAAAGGAATGTTTTAAAAAACATGATGAGAACAGTTTTTAAAGGAGGCTGGAAACGTCAAGCCTATTTAGGAAACTGGGGAAATATGGTCCAGCTTTATCTAAGAGCTTGAAATAGCACTGAGTGGAAGTGAAATATTTTTAAGCCATTAATTTGAGATGTAGTAAGATAGAAGACAGGTGATTGGGGAAAATCTGAACATTATGAATGGCGTTGAATACCACGTGTACTTCAACTCTGTTCTACAGTCACTGGTAAATGCTATTAACAAAGTATCATTACCTGTGACAAAATCAGAATTAAGGTTTTTTCTCTCAATCAGGTTACAATTATAGCACCCTATCCACCACCACCAATTTTTCAACCACTCAGAAGGTTCTGGGGATATAAAGATATCCTATAATTGCAATCTACAACTAACTACAGGGTGATTTTTAAGTTATTTTTGAGATTCTGTATTATACTGTGTTTTAATGAGTAGACTGAAGGCAAGGGACTCAGTAATAATAACTGGCTAAACTGCATAAAAGTACAGATTATTTAATGACACTTCTGTTTATACAAATATAACATCCGGAAGGTACTGAAAGATCAATTAAAACATCTTGTTTTTCATCTAAACTCTCCATCTCTGTGACAAAGGGAATGTATCCATTGGGCACAAATTTGTTTTGTAAGCGTATTCCTCCAGCCTCAAGTAACCTAATCTAGTTTTGTGTCACATTTTTCTTTACATGGGCGTAAAAAATAGTAACTACTTTAAATTCCTAAGCAATTCGTATTCAAAATAAATTCAAAGTCCTATTTACCTTCTAATGGAGTTTGGGCACCGATTATGCAACTGTGCCTTGGTTGGGTAACCCAGCGGGCCGGTGAGTCGGCCTCCACACCCCGCCAAAAAGAATGTAACGTTAATGTCTCAAACTAGAATCCACAGGCTAGCTACCTCTAACACTCTAACATCCTTTTGCTTTAATCCTTTAGCCATAATCACCATTTGAAATCCAAGACACTAAATGAAACACCATACAGCTCTCTCCAGTTTTTCTAAGGTCACAAAAGTGTTAAAAATCCATCAGCCACCTTATTCTCTTAGTAACCCCCTCATTCTACATCTATAATGCTCGGTTTAACACATCTTGAGTCTTCACACCATCTCATCTTTACGCAGCTTTGTCAAAGCAAATAAACACTGAATACTCCTGAAAACACTAGTATTTCCAATAGTTTAGAAAAAGTCTGGGTTGAGAGCTACAAGAAACTATGACCTAAACTTCACAACTAATTTGTATCCATTCTTAACGGTTTGGGGGAGCCCAAGTCAATGTTTTTCCCACCCTTTCAACTTTCCTTTAATTAGCAACACATACAAAAGGGAAAGTAAAAAACGAGGGTAGCGACACCAATACAGACTTAAGATTTTTAACCTAAACAACATGAAAGCGCAAAAGCATCCGAAGGGTCTCCCAGCAGAGTCTAGGACTACCGCCCCGTTCGTTGCCGAGCTCCCTCGCAGTTTCGGCAAGGGCAGGAGGCCCACTCTCCCACCGAATGATGATGCCCCGGCGACTTGAGAAGCGCAGGCAGGCCTAGCAGCCAGGGACCGGCACACAGCAGCTCTTGGAAAACAAAGCCGTCGCCCGAAACCAAAGGCCTCAACTGGCACCGAGAGCCCCCAGGGAGCGGTCAGGCGTCTTATTCTGTACTAGCCCTCCCCACAACCTCCCTCCCAACGGGGCGACACTCGGCAGTCGCTAGGCAAGGCCCAACCAGTCTCCAGAACGCACTCCAGCAAGCCCACCGGGAGAGCCAAGGCCACCTCCTAGCCCCTGTGGGGAAAATGGCGCCTGTCACCCCTTCTCCCTCCCGGCTAGTCACAAGGACCATCCTCCCTCCCTCGCTACAAAATGGCGCCTCCCGCTGAGGCCCCAGAATCGGCATAAATCACTTGTCAACGAGGCGGTGTCGGTCTAGGATGAGCGGTTCTGCCAACCAGTCAGACACAGGAACTTTGATTCCGCACTTTGCACAAACCACTCAGGCGCTAGCTGTAAGGCCAGACGAAACTGACGTCAAGAAAAGGAGGCGTGAATAAGGCGGTCTCCTTTCGCGTTGCCTTAATTTGAGCCAATGGCAAGCAGGAAGCGTCTTGTGAGTGACGTAATGCCCACCCAATGGAGGCTGGGGGCGGGCCTCAGACTGACTATGCGGGTTACGGGGCCTGGGGGCCGGGCGGCTGTTTCCTGTCCTGGTGCATGGTGGTCGGACGAAGGAATTGTTGGAAAATTTTCTCGGAGGTTCGTATATAAATGTGTTTTTACCCAGTGTGCATTATTCTCCGCCCGGCCGCCGCCCTCAGCGCGGCGGCGCGGGCCCGCTCGGGCCCGGGCTCTGACTCCGGCTGCTCAGCCTTCGCCGCAGGCCCTGCCGATCCTACGGCCGGCCTCGGTAGCGGCGCCTGGGTAGAAGCGGAGTTTATTAATAACCCGCGGCCGCCACTCTAGGGCGGCGGAGCTTTTCTCGCTGAGAACGCAACCTCCCCCCCCCCCAACCTAGTCTCTGCGCGGTGCGCCCCGCCTGTTCCCCTCAGGGGACCGCCGAGGGGGAGGGAGTGAAGGAGGGGAGGGTGGAGCCCTCGGGAGCCTGGAGGCGCTTCTCGGCTTGACCTCCGCGCTGGGGCGAGTCCCCAGACGCCGCCTAGGCGAAGCTCCTCCGGCTGGGACGCCGAGGCACGGTCAGCTCCAGGCCCCAGCCCAGCCTGGCGCCGGCGGCAGGACTGGCCAAGGGCCCTCTCGGGATCCTGCCTGCGGATCGCACCCAGAATTTCCTCCCGCCCAGATCGTGCACAGATTTCTTGTTTTCTCACTTTTTTTTTCTTCCACTTTTAGATTACTGAGGCCTAACATGGAATATTGGAAATTGTCAGTTTTCCTTGCCCTTTTTTCTCGGTTTTGGCCAGAGTTAACGAATCTTTCAGTTGCTTTGTACTATGTTACCGTGGAACGGGAACCAATTTTTATTCCCGCCGCTTTTGCTATTTTGAACATTTTAAGCGTTTTAACCGCATTAACGAAGTTAAGCAAAAAATAGGAAAGAATACCATTGCTAAACCCATTATATTTGTTTAAAATCAACTTCAGCCGTTGCTTTTAGAAGTGTCTAATCAGATGGTATAATAATGAAGTGGGGATGTGGTGGAAAATTGTAGGTTCAAAGTTGTCCTTTGGGTGATACGTGTTTTGCTGAATTAAGAAAAATCTGCAGTTAACAGAAATCTGCAGTATTTAATACTTGCTCTTACTGAGTGCCTAGTTTAAGTTCATTGTTAAAGTGTCTAGTAAGAATAGATGATCAGATCACTAAATACGATGCATAACTAATTTCTCCAGGCGTATTTTGACTACTTAGGAAATTAATTATTTGGCCATTTACAAATACTTGATCGGCTGTTTTTTCTATAGCCCCCTTTTATTTTTTAAAAATAATATCTTTATTGATATAACTTACATATCTTACACTTCACCCATTTGAAGTATGTAATTAGGTAGGTTTAATAAATTCACAGTTGTGCTACCATCACCACAATCCATTTTAAAACACGTTCATCACTTCAAAATGAAACTGTACCGGTTAAGTTACTCCTCATTTACCCATAAACCTTCCCCAACCACTAATCTACAGATTTGCTTATTCTGAACATTTTATATAAATGGAATCACGTAGTATGTGGGCTGTTGTGACTTTTTTTCACAGCATAGTGTTTGCAAAGTTCATTAATGTTTTAACTTGTGTCAGTACTTCATTTCTTTTTATTGCCAAGTATTATTTCATTGCATGGACATAACTTTTATTCATCCATTCATCTGTTGGTGGACATTTGGGTTTTCACTTTTTGTGATGCATAATGCTGCTGTGAACATTTGTGTACAAGTGTTTGCGTGAACATGTGTTTTCTATTCTCTGGTATAAGTACCAAGGAGTAGAATTTCTTGGTTGTATGGTAACTCTGCTCAACGTTTTGAGGAACTGTCAAACTCTTCCAAATTGTCTACACCATTTTATATTCCTCTCAGCAGTGTTTGAGTGTTCCCATTATTCCATATCTTGCCAACCCTTGCTATTCTTTCTGATGGTAGCCTTCTGGGTATGAAGTGGTATCTCTTATTGACTTGCATTTCCCAGTGGCTAATGGTGTTAAGCATTTTTTTCATGTGTTGATTGGCCATTGTGTATTTTCTTTGGAAAAATGTCTATTTGGATCTTTTGTCCATTTTTAAATTGGATTGTTTATTATTGAGTTGTAAGACTTCTTTACATAAAAGTCTTTATCAAATAGATGGTTTGCAAACTGTCCATAGCCCTTTGCTATAAGTTGGGATATTGTGAAGTGAACATTCATCACATTCTTCATGGAAAGATGACCTAGCTGGATTGCAGAATTATGCCTCCAGTATTACTTTAGCTTATATTTATAAAATGTATGCAGTTTTTGATCATGTAAGGAGAACTTTCTGAGGCCTGAGGTCTTCTTCATTACTTAATTTTGAAATTTTTATATAGGTTTTTGTATGTTTATTTTTGTTTTTTAAAGTTTTTATTTATTTTGAGAGAGCAAACAAGAGTGGGGGAAGGGCAGAGAGAGAGGTTGAGAGAGAGAATTCCTAGCAGGCTCTGCACTGTCAGCATAGAGCCTGATGTGGTGCTCAAACTCACATACCATGAGATCATGACCTGAGCTGAAATCAAGAGTCAGATGCTTGACTGACTGAGCCATCCAGGTGCCCCAAGTTTTTGGGGTTTTTTTTTGTTGTTGTTGTTGTTGTTGTTGTTGTTGTTGTTTTTTAAAGGCTCTGAGCTGTCAGCACAGAGCCAAATGTGGGGCCTGAACTCACGACCCATGAGATCATGACCTGAGCCCAAGTCAGATGCTTAACCGACTGAGCCACCGGGTGCCCCTTGTTGTTGTTTTTTTAAATCTGAGGTTTTACTTAGCTCTGAGTCTTTTTGCTCCTGGCTTGGTTTCAGGACATAATGATTTCTTAAAGACTTGGGTTGTGTTCTGTCCTTGCTCCTTCCTATGCTTAATTTGCATTTATTTTATTTTATTATTTTTAAAAATTTATTTACTTAGAGAGTGCAAGCAGGGTAGGGGCAGAGAGACAGTGAGAGAGAGAATCCCAAGCAGGCTCTGCACTGCAAGCACAGAGCCCAACACGGAATTGGATCTCAGAAATGTGAGATCATGACCTGAGCTGAAATCAAGAGTCAGACGCTGAACCGACTGAGCCACCCAGGTGCCCCTAGGATAGTGTTTTAAACTTTATTGTACTATCAAAATGATTTTGCTTTTAAGATGGATTTAGACTGAGAAAGCTCCCTCTCCCTCATAAAAAAAAAAAAAAAAACCCAGAAAACAATAATACACTTTTATCCACAGTTTTCCATAAATCTAATCCTAATTTAAAACTATGCTGCAGTGAGAACTCTGCAGCCTGTGGGAATAACTTGTCCATTAATGTGTAGGCACAGGCATTTAACTCCAAACTACTTTTGTGTGTGTGTGTACCTAAAATTCCACTTTACTTAGCACTTAATTTTGGCTAGGCACTGAGTTAAATGGTTTGTTGAGTGGCTTACAGATATACATAAAACTATTCATTATGAACCTAAGGCAAATACTAGAGTTCTCCCTGTTTTGCAGGTGAGTTAACTGAAGTTTGGAGTAACTTGTCCAATTATTACACAACAAAGCTAGGACTTGAATCAATGATTGGCTCAAGCCTAGTCTCTCAGCTGAGTTATTCAGTAACATACCAAGTACCTATCTCTTTAACTTCTTTAAATTTTAAAATATAAGATGTCTGGGGGAAAAAATAAGGTGTCTGTAGCTCTAGAATGATAAAATATTTTGAGTGCTGTACATAATCTGGCATAGCAGGGATATTATTGTGTTATTTATGCACATCTTTATTTTTTAAAAATTGTTTAATGTTTATTTTTAAGAGAGAGAGTATGAATGGGTGAGAGGTAGAGAGAGAGGGAGACACAGAATCCGAAGCAGACTCTAGGGTCTGAGCTGTCAGCACAGAGCCTGATGGAGGACTCAAACTCATGAACTGTGAGATCATGACCTGAGCCAAAGTCAGACACTCAACCGACTGAGCCACCCAGGTGTCCCGATATTTGCACAACTTTAACGATGGATGTTTTTGGCCATGTAATGAAAAATAGAGATCTTCTATATAGTGTGGATGTAATGGTCACAAGAAGTTGGAATTATTAAAATTAATTGCAGTTTACATATGCTATATACACACCCAATACAGTAGCATATGATAAAAAGTGTGGCACCATGAAAAGAGCATTGGAATAAAAGACAATGTAGTCTTTAGTCCTGTCTCAGTTAACTAGCCATGTCCTTATACAAATTGTATTCATTTGGTCAACAAATATTTAGTAAGTGTATACTATGTGCCAGGCATTCTTATAGGCACTGAGAGTTCAGAGGTGAACAACATAGATGGAGGCCCAGCCATAATGGAACTTAGAGTTCACTTAGAAATTCTGTTAAGTACTATTGAAGGAGCTAGAGTTCTGTGGTAAAGAATAAGGGGATGGTGGTAGAATGGATATTTTAGATAGGTGACATAGTATGTGCTAAAGCAGGAAGATCAGCATGGCTGGATGTATACAATGGAGGACATTTGTAAAGCACTGTGCAACATGAATTATGTTAAACTCATTAGATATTTATTGAATATATAACTTTTTTTTTAAGTAGGCTTCATGCTCAGCCCAGAACCCAGTGCGGATCCTGAACTCACCACCCTGAGATCAAGACCTGAGCTAAGATGAGTTCAATTCTTAACAGACTAAGCCACCCAGGTGCCCTGAACATATAATCTTAGGTGTCAAAATTTTAAAGACCCATAGGACACAGTACCCACCTTAGAAGACTTGTAGTCTAATTGGGCAGACTGGATGTGGAAATTAAAGTTTTGGACTTTAAAAACTTTAAAGTTTTTAAACTTTAAAGGAGGAGTGACTCTGCGGCTCAGTCGGTTTAAGCATCCAATTCTTGGTTTCGGCTCTGGTCATGATCTCAGGGTTTGTGAGTTTGAGCCCCTCTGAGCTGACAGTGTAGAGCCTGCTTCGGATTCTCTTTCTCACTCTCTTTCTGCCCCTCCCTTGCGCACTGTCTCTGTCTCTCTCAAAAAAAAAAAAAAAAAAAAAAAAAAAAAAGACTGTAAGAGGAGAGAGGAGTAGTAGATAAGGAAACAAGCCTTACAGTCACAAACGAGGTTCATAGACCTCACTTTCCTCACCTGTAGAAAGAAAACTGGCATGTTTTGGGGTGCCTGGGTGGCTCAGTTGGTTAAGCATCCAGCTTCAGCTCAGGTCATGACCTTGTGGCTTGTGAGTTGAAGTCCTGCATCAGGCTCTGTGTCGACAGTCAGAGCCTGGAGCCTGCTTTGGATTCTGTGTCTCCTCTGCCCCGCCCCTGCTTGTGCTGTCTCTCTCAAAAATAAAACTTTAAAAAAACAACAACAACAACACACAAAAACTGGCATATTTTGAGTACATCTGAAGTGCTAAGGGCTTTATATACATTGTTTCACTTTTTTTTTTTTTAACATTATTTTACTTCTGACAACAGTCCTATCAGACGAGTATTCTCCCATTTTTTCAAAAGAGAAAATGGGAATTCAGCAGCAGGTTAATTGCCTAGGAGCTGAGCAAGGAGTCAGATGCTAGAATACCAGCAAATTATTAAGCCATATTCAGTTGGAATCTATGATAATAAAAATGTGACTAGTATCCATAGTGACCTGGGCTCCAAGCCAAATAACAGCAAATACTATAGGATTCAAATGATGACTGAGATCTGGCTAGTTGGGGACAGAGGCACCATGGAAGAGCCGGTGACAATTAAATCTCTTCCCTGTGCCTAGACTGCTCTTTCTACTCTTCCTATTCCTAGGAAATGTTTACTTATCTTTTTATGCCCAAATTTCCATGTCATCATCTTTGCATCCTGAGGAAAAGTTAGGTGCTCCTTACTCTGTTAATGCCTCTGTTTATAATAACTTTTTTAAAAGTATTTTATTTTTTAAAGCCATGAGAGTCATACATGGTAAATATTTTTTTAACTTATAAAATGTGTACAGTACGGGGCGCCTGGGTGGCACAGTCGGTTAAGCGTCCGACTTCAGCCAGGTCACGATCTCGCGGTCAGTGAGTTCGAGCCCCGCGTCGGGCTCTGGGCTGATGGCTCGGAGCCTGGAGCCTGTTTCCAATTCTGTGTCTCCCTCTCTCTCTGCCCCTCCCCCATTCATGCTCTGTCTCTCTCTGTCCCAAAAATAAATAAACGTTGAAAAAAAAAATTTTTAATGTGTACAGTAAAAATTAAAAGTCCCTTACCCACTCCACCACATCTCCTAATCCCATTTCTGGGAGGTAACCACTTGAATTTTTAAATGTATATACAAGCATATGCAGATGTTTATATACATTAAAAAAAATTTTTTTTAACATTTATTCATTTTTGAGAGAGAGAGAGAGCATGAGCAGAGGAGGGGCAGAGAGAGAGGGAGACACAGAATCTGAAGCAGGCTCCAGGCTCCGAGCTGTCAGCACAGAGCCTGACACAGGGCTCGAACTCACAATCTGTGAGATCATGACCTGAGCTGAAGCCGGACGCTCAACTGACTGAGCCAGCCAGGCGCCCCTGTATACATTTTTAAAAACATGAACGCAGTCATACCATACATAAATACTTCTTCTGCAGTTTGCTTCCCCCCCGCCCCCACTTACAATATATTTTGGACATATTTCTTACCATTTCATATCCCATTCTTTGTCATGTCTGCATGTTTCATTTATGAATGTCCTATAGTTTATTTAATTTGTCCTTTAGGTGCACTTTTAGATTGTTGACTAATTTTTGCTATTATAAATAATACTACAATGAACTTTGCACACTTAAGAGAGTGTCTGTTTAATAAGTCCCAAGAAGAATTACTTTGTTGAAAATTGCATTTAAGGGGGCGCCTGGGTGGCGCAGTCGGTTAAGTGTCCGACTTCAGCCAGGTCACGATCTTGCTGTCCGTGAGTTCGAGCCCCGTGTCAGGCTCTGGGCTGATGGCTCAGAGCCTGGAGCCTGTTTCTGATTCTGTGTCTCCCTCTCTCTCTGCCCCTCCCCCGTTCATGCTCTGTCTCTCTCTGTCCCCAAAAAAATAAATAAACGTTGAAAATTGCATTTAAAATATAAGTAGGGATGCCTGGCTGGCTCAGTCAGGAGCTCGTGACTCTTGATCTCGAGGTCATGAGTTGAGCACCACATTGGGTATAGAGATTACTTAAATAAACTTAAAAAATAAAAAATAAAATATTGCTAAGTGGTACCAAGTTGTTCTAATTATTGTGGTCCCTCCCTTAACATTGTGTTTAATTACCTGTTTTCACTTGTCTTGCACCATGGAATGAGTTTCTTAAAGACAAGAACTTCTTTTTTACTTCTCTGTATCTCTAAAGGGTTGTATGCACACACACACACGTATACACATATACATGTGCATACACACACACACATGTACATGTATACATATACTACTCAAAATATCAGTCCTGGGTATTTATCCAACAAATGTATATATATTTTTAGTAGTTGATTATGGTAAAGGTAAAGACCTATAGGAGAATAATAGGAGATGAAATTTGAAAAATGGATAGAACCCAGACTGGAGAGTAGCCTGAATGTCAGACTAAGGAACAGGAGTTTAGTTCTATAAGTAGTACAACTATAAAAGATCATGGGGGAGGGGCGCCAGGGTGGCTCAGCCTCCAACTGGTGATTTCACAGTTCATGGGATGGAGCCCCACATCGGGCTCTGTGCTGACAGCATGGAGCCTGCTTGAGATTCTCTCTCTCCCTCTCTGCCCCTACTCCACTTGCACTTGCTCTTTCTCTCAAAATAAGAAATAAACATTAAAAAAAATTTATTTAATTAAAAAAATAAAGTAACCCAAATTGGAATTCATCATGCTAGTGATTTTTGTAAAAAAGTTGATGCTGAATAGAGAAATCCATACACGCAATTTTCAGAGAAAAAGGCCTTGCTTGGCCTTCTATCAAGACTTGGTGAATATATGTATGTTTATATATTTAAAAAGTATATATAAAGCCTTGGGCTTTTCTGAGAGTGTCAAATAATCCAGTAGCTCATGTAAGAGTTGCTGGGCCAAATGGTTAGAAGATTGACTTTGCTACTTATGTTGTGAAGTTAAGGATACTGTTTATTTTTATTTTTTTAAGTTTATTTATTTTTGAGAGAGAGTGAGCAGGGGAGGGGCAGAGAGAGCAGAGGGGAGAAGAGAGAATTGGAGCTAGATGCAGGGCTTGGATTCATGAACTATGAGATCATGACCTGAGCTTTGGCTCAGGGGTCAGATGCTTAACCAACTGAGCCACCCAGGCACCTCTAAGGATACCATTTAACTTTTCTTGAGTTTCATTTTCTTCATCTGCAAAACTGGGATAAAATGGTTCTTTATTCATAGGATTGCTAGAAGAATCGTTTAAAAAAATTTTTTTTAACGTTTATTTATTTTTGAGACAGAGAGAGAGCATGAACGGGGGAGGGTCAGAGAGAGGGAGACACAGAATCTGAAACAGGCTCCAGGCTCTGAGCTGTCAGCACAGAGCCCGACGCGGGGCTCGAACTCACGGACCGCGAGATCATGACCTGAGCCGAAGTCGGCCGCTTAACCGACTGAGCCACCCAGGCGCCCCAAGATTGCTAGAAGAATTAAATGAATTAGTAATGTCTGGCATATGGTAAGTTTTATGGAAGCGTTAGTTATTATCTTTATCATTTGATATTTAATATATTAGTATTATTAATATTCTTATTAATCTATTAAATAATATTAGTATCATTAAGTACTAGAATTTTTGTCAATATTGGTGGGACATAAGGGTGCCTGGATGCCTCAGTCTGGTTAAGTGGCCAACTTCGGCTCAGATAATGATCTCAAGGTTTGTGGGTTCGAGCCCTGCATTGGGCTCTGTGCTGAAAACTCAGAGCCTGGAGCCTGCTTTGGATTCTGTCTCTCTCTCGTGCTCTGTCTTTCAAAAATAAGTAAACATTAAAAAATTTTAAAAATATATTGGTGGGATGTAGAATGTGAGGAGGTTATGGCTAGAACAAGACCAGAGGATAGAATGACCAACTTGTCTTGATTTGCTCAAGACTATTCCAGTTTTAAAACCAAGTCCCCCACTTAAAGTGGAAAGTCCCATATTCGGGGAAACTCCTCAGTCTTGGGCCAATTGGAATGGCTGTCCAACCTGCTGGAGAAGTTACTAGAGTCTAGATTGTGATGTTTGCACTCTGGGGAAATGGGAGAGTACTAAAGGTTTTGAGACAGAGAACTGCTATGATTGGATTTAAAAGCACTTGGACTGCTATGGAGATTACACTGAAGGAAGGTAGGAGTGGACTTTAGGAGGCTGATGTAATAATCCAAGTGAGTAATGGTAGCCTCAATTAAGGCAGTCTAATAGAAGTGAATGAATTTGACAGGTATTTAGGAAATAGAGTGATAGTTCTTAGTGATTGGCTGGAGAATAAGGGAGATTTCAGCTACTGGGTTGGTGATTGCATTTGTTAGAGGTAGAAATGCAACAGGAAAATTTCATGGGAAAACCTGTTGGGATGGAGGTGACTATGGACCACAGAGGTCATTGAGGCCAGTAAGCAATGAGACATATATATAGATCAACAGCTCTTTAAGAGAAAGGACTAGATAGATTTTAGAGAGCTTGCAAGTTTCAGAGATCTTTGAAGCCATGCGAATGGATGCGATTGTTCAAGAGGAAAAGTGCATAAAATGAAAAAACAAACTAGGACAGAAACTTGAGGATCCTACATATTTAGGACCCCATAGGAGAATCTGGAAAGGGTTAGCTAGGAAGTTGGAGAAAACCAGAAGCATGTGGATGCCACAGAAGCCAAAGCAAGAGAATGTTCCAAGGAGATAAAGGTCAGTGGTATTGAATCAAGTATGATACAACTGAAAAATAGCCATTACATTTTTTAAATGTTTAACTGTTGTCATATTAGGTCCTTTTTTAAACTTCTTAAAAATCTGAGGTATAATCTTCAGTATGCATTTGATGAGTTTTAGCAGTTGTATTCGCCCAGATGGTCATCACTCAAAAGAAAATCCCCCAACCTTCCAACCACAGTTTGGTTTCTATCACTGTAGATTAATTTTGTCTGTTCTTGGATATTAATAGAATAATACAATATGTATTGTATCTGGCTTTTTCCCCTCAACACAATACTTTTAAGATTTATCACTGTTATTGTATGTATAGTAATTTGTTCCTCTTTATTGCTAAGTAATATTCCACTGTATAAATTTATCACAACTTCTTTATCCATTCTTTAGTTGATGGACACTTAGGTTCTTTTCAGTTTGGAACTGTTATGAATAAAACTGCCACGGACAATTCTTGTACAAGTTTTTCTGCAAGATACACATACATTTTCATTGGGTGAAAGCCTAGGAATGGCCAGTGAACTTTATGTTAAATTGGAGATTTGTGACAGCCAGGGCAATTTCCTTAGAGTTAGGGACAGAAACCAGATAGATGATAATGAGAAATCAGGAGGTATTCTTAGTAACAACTGTTAAGGAAATCTAGCTAAAGTAATCTAGTCTAGATAAAAAGAAAAGAGACTGGTAGCTAAGTCAGATGTGAGATTGTTTATTTGATTTTATTTTTGTGCTTTTTAAGTTCTTGATGGGAAGGAATTAGAAGATAGAGGGATTGTTTTCAGAAGAGGTCCCTGTGATCCCTAAGGAGGAAAGACAAATGAAATGTAGGTTGGAGGGATTAGTTTTACCTTGTAGGAAGGTAATCTGGCAGGAGAGAAGGAGGAGGCATGTGGAAATGCAGTCAAGTGATAGATTTGTTGGCAGAGAATTCCTCTATGATGATGTCTATATTTTCTGTGAAGTTGGGGACTGATTAATTTGTTGAAAATGTGGTGTCAGGGATAAGGAATGGGGGATAACAGGAAAGGGAGTGAGGATAGAGAGGTTTGAGGCAAATGGAAATTATTTTAGAGGGACCTGGTTGGCTCAGTCAGTAGAACATGTGACTCTTGATCTCAGGGTTGTGAGTTCGAGCCCCACGTTGAGTATAGAGATGACTTAAAAATAAAAAATCTTTGGGGCACATGGGTGGCCTAGTCTGCTAAGTATTCGACTTCAGCTCAGGTCATGATCTTGTGGTTTGTGAGTGTGAGCTCCATGTCGGGGCTGACAGCTCAGAGCCTGGAGCCTGCTTTGGATTCTGTGTCTCCCTCACTCTCTGCACCTCTGCCCTCCCTCCCTCTCTCTCTCAAAAATATATAAAAACTTAAAAAAAATTTTTAAACCTTAAAACGTATTTTAAATAGTTACCATGAAGAAACAAACAGTTTGCTGGACAACTTTGGAAGTTCAGAGGTTGGAAGAGCTCAAGAACTCTTATGGCGCTGAAGGCCTGTTTCATTTATTTTTATTTTTATTTTTTTTAAGATTTTATTAATCTCTACACCCAGTGTGGAGCTCAAACCTACAACCCTGAGATCAAGAGTCGTACGCTCCCCCGACTGAACCAGCCAGGCGCCCCAGGACTGTTCCATTTAACTATCAATAAGTTATTAGATCTGAAAAGTGCTTTGTAAATGTGATGCCTACAGAAATAGTTACTTCTAGTTATTTCTGTCTAGAGGTATATGTTTAAACTATCCACATTTAGTGTCCTATTCAATGCCTTTTTGGACAGAGGATCTATTTTGTTTAGGAGTTGTGTGTCAGGAATGCCCTCTGTAATTTTCATAATTGTCTAACAATTATGCTTTGCTTCCCTTACCCATGTAAAAATAGCAATTTGAATAATAAAACATTAACATATACAATGTTTATCTTAGAGAAGTAAAGTGCAATTTAGCATAGTAGTTTTCAAATGACTTTCTTATGCCTTTTTCTAATGGAGCAGTGCCAGAAGTGGCTTCTGAATATGCCAGAATCTTTCTCCTGCTGCTTCTATTCCTCAAACTCCCTAGTCTCAGTAAAAGCAAACCGGGGCATGCTTAGCAACCTGCTGCCTGCCGGTGTGCCCTTACCAACCCATGTTGTTGGTGCTAATCTATTGAGGTTTAAGAGAAATATTTTTTAAAGCTCTTTTTTATATCAGTGGTTCAGTTAAGATCAAACCATCACCAAAATTGGCATTCCTGATGATTAGACCTAGCTGTTCATTTCTAAATTCTTATCTCTGCTCTCACCTCTTTTTCTCATAAGTATTTTTAGCTTTAGGCCTGGTAGACCTTATCTCAGCTACCTGCCAGTCAGTATCAAATACTCAGTTTCTGAATGGTCCTGGACTTTGGCGAAGCCTTCAAGTTTCAGCATTTCACCCATCCACTAGAATATTCTTCCCAGTTAAAATTGGTAGTATATGGGGTGGGAGGGAGGGGAGGGTGGGTGATGGGTATTGAGGAGGGCACCTTTTGGGATGAGCACTGGGTGTTGTATGGAAACCAATTTGACAATAAACTTCATATATTGAAAAAAAATTAAAAAAAAATAAAATTGGTAGTATAAATTCTATCACTATATTTTACCCTCCTACGGAGCCTGTGAAAACTCCCACCTCATTTGCCAGCACATTCTAACTGCCCTGTATTTAACTGAATTACATTTCATCAGTGAAACATACTTAGTCCCTGTGTATATTTAAATAAAACTGAAGAGACTTGAAAGACAGTTTTCTACAAATGCTAACCAAAGCAGTATAACTAATTCTATAAACATTAAATGTACAGGATAGCCCACTATTTTCATGTTGCTGTATACTAAGGAACTTCCTCATTCCAGGTTAGGAGATGTCCTAAAATGTAGCACAAATGACCAGGGTTAAATGAAATAGCACTTCCTTTTTTTAAAGTTTATTTATTTTGAGAGAAAGAGAGACAGTGTGAGTAGAGGAGGGACAGAGAGAGAGAGAGAGAGAGAGAGAGAGAGAGGGAATCCCAAGCAGGCTCCTAGCTGTCAGCTCAGAGCCCCATGTGAGGCTCTGTCCCACGAACCATGAGATCACCATCTGAGGTGAAATCAAGAGTCAGATGTTTAACCAACTGGGCCACCCAAATGGCGCACGGAGCACTTTTTATAGTAGGAAATTTTGGAATTGAGAGCAGGTAATAGAAAGACCTAGCTTCTCTGTTATGGTTAGGTGAAATTGACCTGAAGTTAGGGCCTGAGTTTGACAATTTCTGAAGGCCTGGTTTGTGTGGCTCCATGCAAAGAAACATCTAAGATTTGTTAATCTAGATCTTTTTGTATCATTTTTTATTGTGATAAGATTACTTGCAGTTAGAGTTCTTGCTTTTATACCTGGACCATTAGATTTATGTCTTCATAATAATTTGTGGTAATAATGTTCTCTAACAAATTAAGCTAACCTTGAAATATATAAGGGCTTCACATTTTATTTTATTTTTTAAGATTTTATTTTATTTTAACTTTATTTTGAGAGAGAGCGAGCAGGGGAGGGGCAGAGAGAGAGAATCCCAAGCAGGTTCTGCAGTGTCAGCACAGAACCTGATGTGGGGCTCAAACCCATGAACCATGGGATCATGACCTGAGCTGAAGTCAGACCCTTAACTGCTTGGGCCACCCAGCTGCCCCTAAAATTTCTTTATATATTCTGTATATAACATTTGCTACATTTCTATAGTATGTTTGTTTTTCTTAGGCTGACATGCATCATCATCATCTTCCAGAAAGGCAGGAAGTTTATATATTACACACTGTCTTCATGGAGATTCCTGTAGTGCTTCAGGACAGCCTCCTCTGTGTCTGATTTTGGCCCATGATTCATGACTAAACCACATGAAATTGACTACCTTTCATAAGGTGGCCCTTTCTAAAGGTATCGTGTCTGTCTTACATGTTCATTTCCACACAACCTGAAAATGTCAATGACAGAAATGATCAAGACATGATGATGGATATGTGAGCAACTATGGGGTGTTTGATCTCTGGCTTGTTTACTTCTTTTCTTCACTATCGTTTTTTCCCCCATGTGATCTTTTTCTAACAAAGGGCTTTGTATCCCAGAGTCTTTCTGAGAACTTTAAAAATAAGAGGGACCTGCCATCATTTATTATCTCTGGTAATTGTAGTGCCATTTGAACTCCCCTGAATGTTTTTTCCCATCGCTACTTCATGTATTTGCCAGCAGTTCATGTCCAGGGAATAGTTGTCTATTCATCTTTCTATTAATGTAGTTTTTTGCTTTTTTTTCCACTGGGAATGAAACTGTAGGTGTTGAAATCTTCCTAAAGAAATTTAACAGTTGAGGCGCCTGGGTGGCTCAGTCGGTTAAGTGTCCGACTTCGGCTCGGGTCATGATCTCACTGTTTGTGAGTTCGAGCCCCGCATCGGGTTCTGTGCTGACAGCTCGGAGCCTGGAGCCTGCTTCACATTCTGTGTCTCCCTCTCTCTCTGCCCCTTCCCTGCTCATGCTCTGTCTCTCTCTGTCTCAAAAATAAATAAACATTAAAAAAAATAATAAAAGAAATTTAACAGTTGACCAGCTTTCAGACAAGAAATAACTTTTTTTTATTACAGATATTGTCAGTTACCTTTTGATGTTATATATGGTAGTTATTTGGAGATTATATATAATTGAGTGAAAATGACAACTTTAGACATTTCTTAACATCACGACCCAAAGTACCTTGTAATCTGCCTTTTAAAAATTTATTTCCTAGGTGAATACTATAAAAATCACAATGCTTACTACATCTTATAGGTGTTTTTCTTTCCATTTCCCTATCTAAATTTGTTTCTGTTATATAGTGACAGAACTTGTTTTGAAAATTAATCTGTCCCAGTCCTATTCTCATCAGGGGTCTTTTTTTTTTTTTTTTTTTAATATCTATTTATTTATTTTTGAGACAGAAAGCACGCACAAGCAGGGGAGGGGCAGAGAACAAGGGAGAGAAAGCATTCCAAGCAGGCTTCTCGCTGTCGGCACATAACCTGACATGGGGCTCAATCCCACGACCCTGGGATCGTGACCTGAGCCGAAATCAGGAGTTGGAGGCTTAACTGACTCATCGCCCAGGTGCCCCCTCATCAGGGGTCTTAACAGCTATACCAATGTATACTTTGAGGCTTCTCTGATAGTTCTTAGAGGTAGCAAGGAAGTGTTGAAGTTTCAGCCTGCTCTATGAACAGTTATAGATAGGAATCTTTCAGGACTCCCTAAAAAGTCAGCCTTTGATTGACTTTCACCATAGCTGTGATGCTTTTCTATGAGCCTAAACCACAGTTCCCGGCTCTAATTCAAAGAAGATACAGTTGGGGCATCTGGGTGGCTCAGTCAGTTTAGCGTCTGACTTTGGCTCAGGTCACAATCTCGTGGTTTGTGAGTTCGAGCTCCGTATCAGGCTGTGTGCTGACAACTCAGAGCCTGGAGCCTGCTTCAGATTCTGTGTCTCCCTCTCTCTCTATCCCTCCCCCACTCATGCTCTGTCTTTCTCTCAAAAATAAATAAACATTAAAAAAAAATTTATTTTAATAAAAGGATACAGTTTATAGGGTTTTTTTGTTTTGTTTTGTTTTGGTTTATTTTGAGAGAGATTTAGAGTGCAAGCTGGGGAAGGGCAGAGAGAGAAGGAGAGAGAATTTTAAGCAGGTTCTGCACTGTCAGCACAGAGCCAAATGCAGGGCTCAACCTCATGAACTGTGAGATCATGACCTGAGCCAAAAGAGTTGGACACTTAACTGACTGAGCCACCCAGGTGCCCCAGTTCATAGTGTTTCTAAAACAAAAATGCTTTAAGTAGTCATAAATATAATTGCAAATTATTACAGTCTGCACATTTTTCTTTTAAATATTGACACTGAAATCAAATCTTTAGACTTGGAAAGTCCTCGAGAGATCCTCTGGTCCAATTCCTTGGCTCAATGCAGCTAAGTTATCCCAGCTCCTATTTGAGACAACCCAAGGCACACAGAGATAATGGGACCACGAAGTGAGAGAAGGGAGGAAGAGGGTTGTGGTGGTAATTGGTAAAAGAGCTATCATTCATCCATTTATTCAGCACCAATTGTGTGTCTACTGTGTGTCAAGTACTTTTTAGACCTGTGAGTCAGCAGTGAGCAAGCAGATAAAAATCCTGGTGTATTGTAGGTGGGTGGGTGGGGTGGGGAGGATAGATAAGAAACAAAATAAGTAAATACATGTAATATGTTATAGTGCTATGCAGAAGTATGAAAGAGGGAAGAGGGTTAGGGTGTATCATGGTTTGGCGGTGGGAGGTGCAGTTTGAGATGAGGTGAACAAGGAAGCGCTCATTGGGGTGACATTAAGCAAAGACTTGAAGAAGATCAGGGAATACCAATGAAGATACAGAGAAGTATGTTTCAGGCAGAAGGACCATCAAATGTAAAGGCCCTGAGACAACAGAACACCCACTATGGGGAAAAGCAAGGACACCAATGTGGCTGAAATGCAATGAATGAGGTAGAGAGTAGTAGGAAATGAGGGACAAGATTATTGGCCTCATAGGGCAGCATAAGGACTTTTGGTTTTACTCTAAGTTATCAGAAGGTTTTGACCAGAAAAGAACACTCTGACTGTTGTGTTGAGAGGAGACTGGAGAGGTCACAATGGAGGCAGGAAGACCAGTTAGGATGCTGTTGCAGTAACGTGGGCAAGAGGTGGTAGTGGCTGGAATCAGGGAAGTAATGGCAAACTGAGAAGTGGCCAGATTCAGGATAGATTTCTGAAGACTGACTCAACAGGACTGTGGGAATAAGTGGGGATCTTCAACTATGTTAAACCCAAAGTACTCTGATTATGGAAAGTTTAGATATGTTACAAAACTGATAGGCAAGACTTGTCAGTGTGCTCAGTAGTTTACTGATGAATATGAAAGGCGTGCTCTGGACTTTGGGTTAATACTCTTAACCCTGCATATTAAGTGAAATTTCATTGTGTTCGTTTCGGCAGCACATATACTAAAATTAAGTGAAATTTCAGCCTATTTTGAATTCTGTTTACTTCTGTAGCAAATTTTTGTGGTTGATAAATATTCTTTGTAGCTTTTATTTCATATGCATTGTTCTTTGTTCTCAAGTGCCTGTATTTTTCTTCAAGGTAGAAAATGTTGTTAGCCCAAATAAATCGAGATTCTCAGGGAATGACAGAGTTTCCTGGAGGAGGAATGGAGGCTCAACATGTTACCCTGTGCTTGACAGAGGCAGTAACGGTGGCAGGTGAGCAGTTTTGTGTGCAGGGATCATGTGGGTTTGGAAATATCATTTATCTTAAGGGAGAATAAAAACTCACAACACTGTGTTTACTTCCCTCTTCCTTGTTTAGCACACGTGACCAAAACTAAGCCTTTCTTTTCTTGCTGTGGATACTGGGTGCAATAGGGCAGGGAAATCTTTTTTATAAATGCTAGAATAAATCCCATTTAAGTCTTAAGCAATCTGCCTTATGCCTAATTTTCATTAAAAATTTTTTAACTTAAACAGCACATACATGTGATAGTTATCTAAAGAAAATAACTATTTTTTTATAATAGATGGTGACAATTTAGAAAATATGGAAGGTGTAAGCTTGCAAGCAGTAACACTTGCAGATGGTTCTACCGCTTATATACAACACAATTCTAAAGGTATGTGCCTCATATACAGCTCATGGGTTAATACCAGCGATTCATAACCTCAGAGTTCGAACACCTGGCAGCTTACCCCCCTTCCCAGTCCATCCTAAAGATGCCTCGTTGCATATTACCATTGCATATGGTAATTTTTAAATAGTTTCAGGTTAACTTAAATTTGTTTTGATAATTTGGGGACTCCCTGTGAGATTTTTGGAATACACTCTGGGGTGTGAAAATTAGAGGGAAAGTGGGGGAGTGTCCCCAACCTATTTCTAGTAAGACCTTTCTTGCTTTTTTACTTGAGGTTATTATGTATTTAATGTTTTTACAAAACATGCATAGAAGTATAGACATTTGGTTTTGTTTATATAACATCAACTGTAAATCAGTGTCTCCTTCGCCCCAAGAAATAGCCCAATTCTCAAACTCCTTGTTTTATGGACACCTACTGAGCACATGCATACATAGTCAAGGGACTTACAGCACCCAGGAATGAGAATGACAACTGGCCTCACATACACTGACATATCTGCCAGTATTCCCAGGTCCAGCTTCTCTGTAGTCAGGGTCACTGTTCCTAAGTGGCTCCAAAAGGTAAATAGAGATTCAGCTCACGTAGCTTGCTGTGATGAGCCACTCTTCCTCTTGAACTTATTTAACTGAAAATTGGAGGGGAGGAAGAATGGCTGAGGGAGGATTTTCTGCTTTCTATAGGATCACTGGATGTGTTTTTGAATTGCTTCAGAACATTGAGGGAAGAATCAAGATGAACATGATCTTAAGTAGTGTATGTTTTTATAGTTGATACCATTTTGAAATTGTATAAAGTTTAAAGTTTTTGCTTGTGCTAATTTATTGGCTTAAATCTTTTGTTCCAGATGGAAAACTCATAGATGGCCAGGTCATTCAGTTGGAGGATGGTTCTGCTGCCTATGTTCAACATGTACCCATACCTAAAAGTAGTAAGTATTTGATACTTACTTACCGTCCTGATTCTCATGCTTCAGGATTTGTTACCTCCAGCTGCCTCTTACTGCCTAAACTTGGTTCAGGTCTCTAGTCTTCCTTTTGAAAGGGGAGATCTGTATGTGTGAAAGAGAGGATCTAAAGACCATTTTGACTTCATTGAGACATTCTCTCAAAAATGATACGAAAGACTGGGACGCCTGGGTGGCTCAGTCGGTTGAGTGGCCAGCTTCAGCTCAGGTCATGATCTCACAGCTTGTGGGTTCGAGCCCTGCGTCGGGCTCTGTGCTGACAGCTCAGAGCCTGGAGCCTGGTTTGGATTCTGTGTATCCTTCTCTGTCTGCCCCTAACCCACTCATATTCTGTCTCTGTCTCTCTCAAAATAAATAAACGTTAAAAAAAAATGATACGAAAGAAGTTACTGGACTACGCTCCAGAGATAAATGGACAACAGTCCTAAGTGAATCTTTCTGTCACTTGAACTAATTCCTACATGTCTCTCATTTTCTTCTTTTTTTCCCTTCTTTCAACTCTCCTAATTCTCTAGTATATTTTTCAAAACAAGTGTTCTAATATCTTTTTACTAAGCACTTACTTAGAGCAGCTTTACTGAAAATACTAAACGTTCAAGGACTCATAAAGCACGTATAGGTTTTTATAATGTGTTTAATGGTTTATTGACTCTTGCTGCTGAGTTATCAGAATGTACTTAGAAGACATGAGATCTAAATGTAAGCATTGTTCTTGAGCAGGGGACAGTTTGCGTTTAGAGGATGGTCAAGCAGTGCAGCTAGAAGATGGAACTACAGCATTTATTCACCACACCTCCAAAGGTAAAATAACTTTGGAAATAGGAAGAGAGAAATGGGAGTGTGGGAAAAATAAGACCTGCCTTTACATGCTGAAGTGCTTTCATGTAAAAGAAGATTTGTGTTTGTTCTCTGAAATATGGCAGATTTTGGCACAGTCCAAGGAAAAACTTTCTAGCAATTTGAACTGTCAAGTAACAGGTTGGAATAGAAAACTTTAAATAGAGGCTGCTTTTCAAATATGAAATTAAGCATTTGAAAGTTATTGATTTTTTCCTCTTAAAATTTTTTTTTTTTTTTAAAGCAAAGTCCTTTGCCTGTCGTGTTGGTCTTTAAAACTAAAGAGCACCATTTGTGTGCACCTGGGTGGCTCAGTCGGTTGAGCATTCCGACTCTTGATTTTGGTGCAGGTCATGATCCCAGCGTCATGGGATTGAGCCCTCGTTGGGCTCTGTGCTGAGCATGGAGCCTCCTTAAGTTTCTCTTTCTCCCTCTCTGCCCCTCTCCCATGCTTGCATGCTCTTTCTCTAAAAATAAATAAATAAATACATACATACATACATACATAAATGAATGAATAAATGAATAAATCTAAATAAAATCTTAAACTTTATTTGAAGCAAATAGGACAGAAGTGTTCATGCTTTATATTAATTTCGTGTAGGGAGGACCAGGGTTTTGAGGTGGAATGCATAGGAGTAATGAACACCGCTCTGCAACCAGACTATCCGGGTTCAAATCTGGGTCAGCCGTCTTTTAGCTATGTGACCTTGTTCAGATTATTTAACCTCCCTGTGCTTTAATTTCATCATCTGTAGAATGAGTATTATTATAAGTATCCACATCATAGGGTAGTTGTGAGGACAAAATGTGTGCAAGCATTTGTAAAGCACATAGAACAATATTTGTCACATAGTAAATGCTCAATAAATGTTAGCTATTATTACTTTATAAAATATTTTATAGAATGATATAACATGTTTTAGAAAGACTGGTTGTGAAACCAAAGGGAGGAATTTTTTAAATTTTAGGATCCTTAAACTTCTAAGTAAATTTGTTTAATTAAAGTTGAGAACAAGTAAACTCTGAATTTTTTTCTTTAGCAGTGGGACTTAATCACAGGTTCATTGTAATTGTCTAGATTCATTATTTCACAATGCTGTATATATCTTGGTGTGGCTATTTAGAAGGAAAAAAAAGCTCATGGATCTTGGGGTCATACTGACATGAGTTTAAATCCTGGTTCCTCTACATACTGATTTTGACTGTTAATTGTTAGTTTTTGAAATTTTCTGGTTCCTAAGAAAAGTGGCTTTACTTCCCCAAACCTCCAGTTTCCCTTTTATGGAATGAGAGTGGTGAATATACCCACCTCTCACAGAACTGTTGTGAGGATTAAACGAAGTCACACATGTTAGGCACGTGGACTGGTGCTCATAGAACTACTCAGTAAAAGTTCATTCCCTTCTTCCTTTAAACATATAACTCTGTCAGACTTCCTTTAATTTAATGCCATTCTCTTCCACTCCCCCAGATAGTTATGACCAGAGCGCATTACAGGCAGTTCAGCTGGAAGACGGCACCACAGCATACATCCACCACGCAGTGCAAGTCCCGCAGTCTGATACCATCTTGGCAATTCAGGCTGACGGCACAGTAGCAGGTCTGCACACCGGGGATGCCACGATTGACCCCGACACCATCAGTGCTTTGGAACAGTATGCAGCAAAGGTACAGCATTTTACAATGTCAAGAACATCCCAGATACGGCTTCTTTGTTTTTCATTAAAATAAAATTAAAAAGCATACTTTATCAAATAAGAAACTAGCAATTCAAAGTCAAAATCAGATAAGCCTCGAGGAGAAGATCAGCATTTATCTTAAAAGAAATGAAGTGTAGAAAGAACTATTTGAATAAAGATAAAAGGAATGAAATAAGAATTTCTAGAAAAGAAATGGTGAGAGATAACTCACAAAAAGATGTATATTCAAGGATGAGTGCCGCGAAAGAAAAAATAAGGTATAGATGGAACAGCTTATGAATTAAGAAACAGAAATTAGAGATTGGAAAACATGAAGGAAAGTCTCAATTACATTTTACATCAGAAGGGCTGGGTTTTTTTCCCTATATTGAACATATATCTTTCATATGACTAAAAGAGTTTCCCCCCCCCCACTTTTTATAGTAGAAAATTTCAAGCATACACAAAAATAAATGATAATGAATCCCTATGTACTTGTCACCCAACCTAAAGAAATACCAAAATGTAAAACTTTGTTAAGCTTTATTTTATTCCTACAGGTGTCCATTGATGGAAGTGAAAGTGTAGCAGGTACTGGAATAATTGGAGAGAATGAGCAAGAGAAGAAAATGCAGGTATGGAAAGCTACTTTTTTATATAAGAATCTCTTTCCCTTAGCATTTCCAGGTCCTTCTGTGGATGAAAGCAATAGCTAACTCATTGCCTCTCTAGGAAAATCTTTCCGGAGAAAGAGTGTATGTATTAGGCAGTAGCTTTCTTGAACTACCCCAGGTTTCAGGATTCATTATGTGTGGTTGCAGAGTGGCACTAAAGAAATAGAAATATCACAGAAATCCAAATGAAGTTTATGCTCTGGAATCCAAGGCAGTTTTGGAGACCAGATGGTCTTCTGACTGCCCCCACCCATGGTTGTTTGTGGATTCTTTTTCTAGGGCTCCACCTTTTTGGGGACTCACTCACCCTCACTACTTTCTTCTTTGTGTCTTTTTGTTTCTTCCACTCCCATCTGATTCCCTACATACCCTGTTTTTCAACTTCTGAAGAGAAGGTCCAGCCTAGCTAGTCATCATTGTTCCTACTGAGTAAAACTGTTTTTGCTTTTTGTACCAGACTGCTTCCTGGGCCACAGGTTGGCTGACTTTGCTTTAGATGCTCACCCTGGGTCCAGTCATTGGTCATCTCTTATCCAGACAACAGCCCAGAGCAGCAGTGCCTCTAAAAGTTTTGTGGAAAGGTTTTTGTAGGAAGTACAAAGTAGTCACAGATGCTTCCTAGGACATCTACAAGTCAAAAATCCAAAACTTAGATTAATTAAAGCTTCTGTTCTGAATTTTGTGTTTGTGGGGGACATGTTTGGGTGGGTGTGTTGGAGCTTGTATATAATTAGTGTAGCACATTCTTGCTTTAATGCTGCTCCTTGAGAAAATATCAGCAGTTATCTCTAATATTTTGCTGATTCCTCCCCCATGGTAGTTGTTTGCATTCTTTGAGAGTTTTATCATACTTAACTCCTATTCTAAAATTATTGCTTCAGGGCCACAATTTTAACTTGAGCATTAGCATCACACTTAATAACATGGAGTGATACTTTTAGGGGTTATCAAGAAGATTTTACATTTATAATAATAGTAAATGATAAAATAACTGAAATCACTGGTAGAAATTTCATGCTTCTAAACATTGCTGAATAGCCAGTATTTCTGTTTATTCTCTGAGATGGTATCATGAAGCGGCAGTAGTATAAATACAGTTTGCAATTCACCAAGCCCATCAGCTTTGCAACTGTGTGATTCTTGGCAAATTTTTCAAGTGTTTGAATTCATAAAATGAGAACTATTTTTTGAACTGCAGGATGTCAAATCCACTTAAGACATACACTACTAAAATGCAAGCGTAGTGTAAATACATTCAAGAGATGTAGGTCAGTGCCTTAGAGTCTATCTCCTATTAGTGACTAACAATTAAGTTTTTAAATAATGGAACATTTTTTTTTTAATTTTTTTCAACATTTATTTATTTTTGGGACAGAGAGAGACAGAGCATGAACGGGGGAGGGGCAGAGAAAGAGGGAGACACAGAATCGGAAACAGACTCCAGGCTCTGAGCCATCAGCCCAGAGCCCGACGCGGGGCTCAAACTCACGGACCGCGAGATCGTGACCTGGCTGAAGTCGGACGCTTAACCGACTGCGCCACCCAGGCGCCCCAATAATGGAACATTTTTAAGGAGAGACAGTTAGAGCTACACTTGTAGTAAACTAATATAGAATGGGTCTTGTAAAAAATGAGTGAATTTACCACTGGGTTGTGTAACATTATAATATACCATTATCATAAAAGTCTATCTATTGCCAGCAGTAATTAATTTCTGGATCCAAAAACATAACTAGGAGTTCAGTATTGCTAAAGCAAAATGTCATAAAAAGCCCTGTTACCGCAGACATATAACCTTTTGGCGTTGGTGGTAATAGACAAAGAAACAGAAGGAAGTTGACTAGGATTTTTGCAACTGTAGCTTTTTCTCCTTTGCTCTTTGTACCTCTCCCTTACAGACTAGATGTAGGCGGTCCAATATGGTAACCACATGTGGCTGTTGAGCGCTTGAAATATGGCCACTCAGAATTAAGATGTGCTGTGAGTGTAAAATGCATATACAGCACTTGAAAACTTATTATGAAAAAAAAGAATATAAAATATCTCAATAATTTCTCATATTGATTACACATTGAAATGATAATATTTTAGACATACTGGGTTAAATAAAAGAATTGCTAAAATTAATTTCACCTGTTTCTTGTTACTTTTTTAAAATGTTGGTTTATTTATTTTGAGAGAGCAAGAGAGAGTGAGCAATGGAGGCGCAGAGAGGGAGAGAAAGAAAGTATCCCATGCAGGCTCTGCACTGCCAGCACAGAGCCTGATGCGGGGCTCAAACTCATGTACTGTGAGGTCGTGACCTGAGCCAAAATCAGGGGTCAGACACTTAGCCGACTGAGCCCACCCAGGTGCCCCTCTTTTTATTTTTTAAATGTGGCTGCTAGAAAAAAAATTTTTTTTTTAGTGTTTAATTTTGAGAAAGAGAGACAGAGCGTAGTGGGGAAGGGGCAGAGAGAGTGGGTGGGAGACACAGAATCCAAAGCAGGCTCTAGGTCCCAAGCTGTCAGTACAGAGCCAGACGTGGGGCTTGAACCCACAAACTATGAGATCATGACCCGAGCCAAAGCCAGAAGCTCAACCGGCTGGGCCACCCAGATGCCCCAAGAACATTTTTAATTATATATGTGGTTTGCACTTGTGATTCATAATTTCTTTTCATCATTTTAGTGCTAGACCAGAAATTCACGAATCCTTCATCCTTTATTTTTTTTTAACGTTTATTTATTTTTGAGAGAGTGTGCACAAGCAAGAGGAGAGGCAGAGAAAGGGGGGTAGAGGATCTGAAGTGGGCTCCATGCTGACAGCAGTGAGTCCAATGTGGGGCTTGAACTCATGAACCTTGAGATCATGACTTGAGCTGAAGTCAGACACTCAACGGACTGAGCCACCCAAGTGCCCCAAACCTCCCTCCTTTGATATAGTTTAGTATCATATTTGAGGTTGAGAGCCCAGTACATAGTATTAAAGGGTCAAAATATCCCAAAAGAACCCCTGCAAATAAACAGCACCTGCAACTTCTTGGCTTATCTCTTGGTATTGCTACTTGTGCTAGAATGCTTAAGAACTGTAACTCTGTGCCTGGCTGAACTTTAAAATAAATAATGAACAATAAAAAGTCTGTAGCTAAAGCAGATTTTTTGTAAATAGTCTTGTTTCAAAGCTCTAGACTTTTTTCATTTTGATGCTTATAGTTGAGAACTTTTTCTTCCATCTGTAATATAAACATACTAGTTGTGCTGCTGAGCTGATCTCTTACATGAAACCAAATTTCTTGTCATAAGACAAGAAAGACCTAGAGTTTGAGGTGCTGGGTGGCTCAGTCAGTTATACATCTGACTCTTGATTTCAGCTCAGGTCATGATCTCATGGTTCACGGGATTGAGCCCCAGGTTGGGGCTGTCAGCAGAGAGCTCACTCGAGATTCTCTGTCTCTGCCCCCTTTCTGATCAGGCTCTCTCTCAAAATAAATAAACTTAAAAAAAAAAAAAAAAAAAAGACCTAGAGTATGTAAAGCAGCTGTGCTCATATGGAGGTAGTTTTGCCACCTCCACCAGGAGACATTTGGCAATGTCTGGAGACAATTTGGGTTGTCACAATTGGGGGAGTATTTTTTTTTTTTTTAATTTTTTTTTTTTAACGTTTATTTATTTTTGAGACAGAGAGAGACAGAGCATGAACAGGGAAGGAGCAGAGAGAGAGAGGGAGACACAGAATCTGAAACAGGCTCCAGGCTCTGAGCTGTCAGCACAGAGCCCGATGCGGGGCTCGAACTCATGGACCATGAGATCATGACCTGAGCCGAAGTCAGACGCTTAACCGACCAAGCCATCCAGGCGCCCCCACAATTGGGGGAGTATTACTGGCATCTAGTGGGTATATGTCCTGCAAGACATAAAGACAGCCCCTCCAGAAAGAATTACCCTGTTCAAAATATCAGTGGTGCCCAATTTGAAAACCTGATCCAAAGTACTCTACTTAAGAATGCCAATGTGTTCATTTGTGAGAACTGTAAGGCTGATGGGGTTAAAGTAGCACACACGTATAATAAAAAATTCAAGTAGAGTTTCTGTTTTGCCATGTAGTAGGTGTGTGACTGAGCAAATTACGTGACTTCTCTAGATCTGAGGTTTTTGGGTTTTTTTTTGATCTGAGATTTCTTATCCGCTAAATGAAAATAACAATAATCTTGCCTTACCCATCTTATGAGATTATGAAAACCAAATAAGATTTTCATTTGATTAAGATTCTAGCTAATATATGAGAACATAATTTGTCAGCGTTATATAGCATTGTTGATGCTTTATGTATTAGAATACTAAGACTTTTTTCATGAGTGCCATTAGTTTTGACTTCATTTGAAACTAATTTTATTTACATTGGAGATCAAAGTTCTTTGGCTTGGTACTTTTAATCAGAGCTCTAATAGTTGGAAAACACAGAAAGCCAGTCAAGCCAGTTTAGGAAAAAAGAGATATATTATGAGGATACAGCAGAGCTTATAAGAAGCAGAGAACAGGAACTGCTGAACAACTGTGGGGCTTCACAGGAACCAGAATTGCAAAGAAGTCAGGACCGGAGGTTAATCCCACTCCTTTCTCTTCCTCCTCGCCTCCTCCGTGGCATCTCTGCTCCCTTCTTTTCTCTGCAGACAGGCTTCCTTTTTGTATCATTGAGTTTACATGTAGCTCATCACAGCCTTGTTGTCTCAGGCTTTCCACCCAAAGCCAACTCAAGATTTTCCTTTATTTCCTAGGTCATGTTCCAGGGAGGGAAAATTTGTGGGTTTGACTTATCAAAATTAGCTTCACTTTATAAGCTAGGCCACATAGGGCATAGACCACTGGCCAGCCTTACATACACCATCTTTTCTGGTTATCAGGGTCTATGGGTGGGGTGGCAGATTCTCCCAGAAAGTAGGCTGGAGAATTACCCCCAAACCTGCCTGTGGATATAGGCAGTTTGAATGTGGATCATATTTCATATGTATTTTCTATACTTTTATCTAACTATGTGATCTTGAGGAAATGAACCTTGCTTTTCTGAGCCTCTTCTTTTCATCTCTAAAAGAAAGGTATTTAATCAGTAGTTATTAATCAAGGACAAACATGAGATTGAGCTACAGAACTTTTAAAAAATAACTCATGACTGGGACGCCTGGGTGGCTCAGTCAGTTGAGCATCCAACTTCAGCTCAGGTCATGGTCTTGTGGTTCATGGGTTCAAGCCCCACATTAGGCTCTGTGCTAATGGCTCAGAGCCTGGAGCCTGCTTCGGATTCTGTGTCTCCCTCTCTCTCTGCCCCTCCTGAACTCACGCTCTGTCTCTGTCTCTCTCTCAAAAATAAATAAACATTAAAAAAAAATTTTTTAATAATAAAATAATAACTCATGGCTGAGATCAGTTTCCAGAGATTTGATCAGTAGGTCTGAGATAGAACCCAGGAATTTTTTTTTTAATAATATTTTTAGAGGTTTTTTTTTTTTTAATTCAGAAAAATACAAAGAAAAAACCCAAAATGACCAATGAACTTACTATATAGATAGCTCCTATATACTTGGTTTTTTAAAAAAAGGTAATCATGTTTACTTTTAGAAAATCCATTTGTGAATTGTCTTCAGTTTATTTTATCAGCGTTCTATAGTTTTCAGAGTATAGGTCTTTTACCTCCTTGGTTAGGTTTATTCCAGTATTTTATTCTTTTTGGTGCAATTCTAAATGTACCTGTTTTCTTAATTTCTCTTTGTGCTTCTTTGTTATTAATGTATATAGAAACACAACCAATCTGCATAATTTTGTATCCTGCTACTTTACTGAATTCACTTATTCTAATAGTTTATTGTGGAATCTTTAGGGTTTTCTGTGTATGGTATCATGTCATCTGCAAAAAGTGAAAGTTTAACTTCTTTCTAATATGGATGCCTTTTATTTCTTTGCTTGTCTGATACCATACACAAAAGTAAACTCAAAGTGGATTAAAGACTTAAATGTGAGGCCTGAAACCATAAAATTCCTAGAAGAGAATATAGGCAGTGATTTCCTTGACTTTGGCCACAGCAACATTTTTTGTAGACGGGTCTCCTAAGGCCAGGGAAACAAAATCAAAAATAAACTGTTGGGACTACATTAAAATGAAAAGCTTGTGCACAGCAAAGGAAGCCATCAGTAAAACAAAAAAGCAACTTACTGAATGGGAGAAGATATATGCAAATGATATATCCAATCAAGGGTTAATATCCAAAATATATAAAAAACTTACACAACTCAACACCAGAAAAACAAATAATCTGATTAAAAATGGTCAGAGGGAGGCGCCTGGGTGGCTCAGTCGGTTAAGCGTCCGGCTTCGGCTCAGGTCATGATCTCGCTGTCTGTGGGTTTGAGCCCTGCGTCAGGCTCTGTGATGACAGCTCAGAGCCTGGAGCCTGTTTCAGATTCTATGTCTCCCTCTTCCTCTGACCCTCCCCTGTTCATGCTCTTTCTCTCTCTGTCTCAAAAATAAATGTTAAAAAAAAAAAATTTTTTTTTAAATGGTCAGAGGACTTGAAAACACTAATTTGAAAACATATGTGCACCCCTGTGTTTATTACAGCATTATTTACAGTAGCCAAGATATGGAAGCAGCCCAAGTGTCCATTGATAGATGAATAAAGAAATTGTGAGATATATAAAATGGAATATTTTGCAGCCATAAAATAATGAATTCTTGCCATTTGTGACCATATGGATGGACCTAGAGGGGACCATGCCAAGTGGAATAAGTCAGAGAAAGACAAATACCATATGGTTTCACTTATATGTGGAATCTAAAAAACAAAGCAAATAAATTAACAAACCAAAAGGAGAATCAGACTTATAAATGCGGAGAACAAACAGATGGTTGCCAGAGGAGAAAGGTGTGTGGAGGGATGGGCAAAATGGGTGGAAGAGAGGGGAGATACAGGCTTCTAGTTACGGAAATGAATACATTGAGGGAATAAAAGGCATAGCACGGGGAATATAGTCAGTGGTATTATCATAGTGTTACATGGTGACAGATGGTAGCTACACTGTGGTAAGCATGGCATAACATATAGAGATGTTCAGTCACTGATGTACACCTAAAACTAATGTAACATTGTGTGTCAACTATACTCAAGTAAAAAAATATTACATTAAAAAAACGAGTCAAATTGTATGTACACTTGAAAAAAAAATCCAAATGGTGTAGAGGTAAAAATAAAGAGTGAAGGGACCACTACCCAATAGTAATCATTGGTAGAAATCTCTGGAGGTGTTTTGTTTGTGTTTTAAATCTTCCTGGCAATTCTGAGGTGTCTCATGGTTCCCTAAAGATCCCTCTGTTGCCATACTTCTTTGATTAATTCCTTTCTTGAAAGAGAACATACTTTAAAAAATTCTTCAAGTTGCTTTCATTTTATCCTTCCTCAAGAGTATAAATTATTTACATCCTAAGAGAGAAATTTACCCACATCAAATAACAAAAGTTCTGTCTGCTGTGTGCATCAGGACTTTATAATAAATGGAATTTTAAGTCCTGAACTAGGCAGTAAAATGACCAGTTATTCTCAAACCTGCCAGGTCTCTCCCTCTCTGACTACAGAGCTCTGCCAGTTCGTTACCGCTGGGTTACTGCATCCTGAACACTGGGGGGTTAGTAGAGTGAACTCTAGAGCTAATCTGCTTCAAGTCCTATTTCCCAGCCTTGGACCTTGGGCAAGTTACATTACTTAACTACCCTGAGCTTCATTTTTCTTATTTGTAAATCACAGGAAATATTTAATTCATTGGATAGTCTTGGAGGACCAGTAAGACAGCTCATGCAAAACACCCACCATGGCGCATCACATAAAGCACCTCCTCAATAAATGGTAGTTAACCTCTTGTATTATCGAAGTCACTTTGGAATTCAGTCTCAGATCCAGCCCTTTATTTACCAGTGGGATTTGCACCTTCTCAGAACTCTAGGATGCTAAAGCTAGAAGGGACTTAGCACTGTCTTCTTGTACAGCAGTTTTCAAGCTCTGATTTTTGCGGGGGTGGGATCCTAGGGTTTCTTTGAGGTCCCTCAGGGACTAGCAGAGCTACCCATGCCTGCCTGGGCCAGCAGAAGCAGGAATGTCTTTATCTGTTTTGCACAGTAGACTGCTGTGTAAGATTTCATCTGGTAAAGGAATTTTTAAAATGTTTAAAAAAGAAAAAAAAATCACTGATTTAGTACAATGTGTTCTCTACACAGACAGACAAACAAGCCATACATGACTTGCTCCAGGTCACACAGTGAATTTATGGCAGAGCTAAGGTTATCTCTTAATTCTCAGAACATACATTAAGCAAGATAGTAATAAAGTCATTTTCTGTAGATGGTTTTAGAAGATGGTTAGTATTTCACTGGTGTTAGCTTCTCTGTTGCCTTTGAGACATTCCCCTCATGGTGATATATCAGGTTTTTTTTTTCACAAAGACTATATACATCCTTTACTGAAATAACCAATACAGCCCTGAAATACCTGTTATAGCATTAGCCTATTAATTTAGCTTTTGAAATTTGGATTCTGTCCGTCTTCACCGTTAAAATAGCTGCAGAATCATCTATTGCTTTGAATTCCATGGTCATTGTCCTAGGCTGGTTTTCATCACTTATTCCTTCCATATTCATGATCATACAAGCTTCTTTCACTCTCCTTGCCTCTTTTGTCTTTCACTGTTTCACACCATTACCAGAGTTCTCTTTCTAAAACACAGAGCTGATCTTGGTCAATCCTTTACTTTAAAAATGTTAATGCCTGGGGCACCTGGCTGGCGTCGCTCCTGATCTCTGAGTCATGGGTTGTGGGTTCAGGCCCTGCACTGGGTGTGAGAGTACTTAAATAAGTAAACTTAAAGAAAACTTTTTGTTTTTCATTTTTTTTAACTTGTTTTATTTTTTATTTTTTAAAATTTATATCCAAATTAGTTAGCATATAGTGCAACAGTGATTTCAGGAGTAGATTCCTTAATGCTCCTTACCCATTTAGCCCGTCCCCCCTCCCACAACCCCTCCTGTAACCCTCAGTTTGTTCTCCATATTTATGAGTCTCTTCTGTTCTCCCCCTCCCTGTTTTTATATTATTTTTGTTTCCCTTCCCTTATGTTCATCTGTTTTGTCTCTTAAAGTCCTCATATGAGTGAAGTCATATGATTTTTGTCTTTCTCTGACTGCCTAATTTCACTTAGCATAATACCCTCCAGTTCCATGCACGTAGTTGCAAATGGCAAGGTTTCATTCTTTTTGATTGCCAAGGAGTACTCCATTGTATATATGTACCACATCTTCTTTATCCATTCATCCATCGATGGACATTTGGGCTCTTTCCATATTTTGGCTATTATTGATAGTTCTGCTATAAACATGGGGGTGCATGTGTCCCTTCGAAACAGCACACCTGTATCCCTTGGATAAATGCCTAGTAGTGCAATTGCTGGGTTGTATGGTAGTTCTATTTTTACTTTTTTGAGGAACCTCCATACTCTTTTCCAGAATGGCTGCACCAGCTTGCATCCCCTTTAAAGGAAACTCTTAATGCCTGCCTTTGCTTTCATTGTCGAGGCTTACTCTTCATAATGGCATCTAAAGCTCTTCCCAAATGTGGTCCTAATCTTCCCTTTTTCTTGTTATTCATTCTGTCATATAGACATGACAGTCTGATAGTAAGTTTCCACTTCCTCCAGGCACCCTTCCATACTTTTGGTCATACTCTCCCTTCTGCCTGGACTGCTCACCTCCACCCCTCGTTTTCACTTCGAGACAGCTCGCACTAACCTACAGCTCTGTCACCCCACGGCCTGCAGAGTACAAAGTCAGTCTTCCATTTTTATGGTATCTTAATTTCTAAAATAGGTGGCTGTCTTTAAAAAGCTTCTAAAATCAGTACAATTGTTTGAAGATTCGTGGTGTTGAGTCCCAGAAAAATGATCTTCTACTGAATAAAGGTTACGGAGTAGGATCATATGGATTGTAATGTCTCCCGCAGGGGACCCCAATGTCATAAGCCTCTCTTTTTCATTGCTTTGAAATGCTTTTGAAATTGAAAGTGCTCTTTACATTGTTTTTAGGACACATGTCCTAAATAATATATAATATATCTATCTATCTATAGATCTATCTATCTATATATCTATAGATAGATAGATCTATAGATAGATAGATAGATCCCTTGAGCACATCATGGAATACCTGCATACAGTGGAGATGCTACTTGGGTTGATTTTTCTAGAATGGGAATAGATCTGTGAGCTCTAGCTATGCCCCCTTGTGGATCTCCTTTTGATTTCTTCCACAGCCGCTGACTTCAGTCACAGAACAGAATTAACCTAGCTGGCTCAACATGATAGAATCTTTGTAAAATGATGATCTGAGTCTGGAAACGCACATTGCAGTTTTATCTTTTTTATTCTGAAAATAATAATTTCATCTATTTTATTTCCGTGTAAATAATTTCAGTCGTACTTTTTGTTTCATCTAGATTGTCTTACAAGGACATGCAACAAGAGTAACTGCTAAGTCTCAGCAGAGTGGAGAGAAGGCATTTCGATGTGAATATGATGGATGTGGGAAATTATATACAACGGCTCATCATCTTAAGGTATATATAAAGGAAATGCTGTATTTAGTTATGACAGTACCTAGGACATTAAATGCCAACATGATATAGTTGTAGTATTCAAATGCCATTGTTTTCCCTCACTTACCAAGATATAGACACACACTCATGCTCTTACACAGATCACATGAAGCCATATGCAGATTTCAGAAACTCTCAACTCTGAGCGCTTGGATTATGTGTTCTTCATCTCTGTCTCCCTAATGTCCAAAATACTACCAGGCACATGGTAGATACTCTATATATTTGAATATATTTTTGTCAAATGGGAAATTTATATAATTTTATGAGAGATGTATGTGTAATCATTCTGTTAACAGTGATTTGCTGAAATCTAGCAGAAGTTGGTGTTAATGTGTTTCATGTTTCAAATATATAGGCCAGGTATTTTGCTGGCAGCTAAACACAACATACCACAACTCCATAGCTAACATTTATTGAATAACTTAGTGTGTCAGGAAGCAGAAGTCTTGCTTTTAGCAAGGCTAAAAACATTTAGCATATTTGGAGTCGCAGACCTAGAGCCCATCTCCATTACTTATTGCTGTGTCACCATGACATGTTACCTTTTTCCTTATGGTAAAAGTACCTTCCTCACACAGTGCTTGTGAGAAATAAATAAGTAGATACTGTATACGTACCAGTACTGAAAAGAATGACCTGGTACATGATAAAGATTCAGTAGATGTTGGCCATTGTCATGATCATTCGTCACAGCAGCCCTCTACACTAGATATAGTTATGTCTCAGCTTTACAGAAAGGACTTTGAGGCTTAGAGAAGGCAAACACCTCATGGTGACGCCTTGCCTCCTGGCAAGGCCCCTGTAGCAGCAGCCGCCACACTCTTAACCTTACATTGCGTGGCCTCTGTCTGTGCTCTGATCCTAGCTTTCACTATGTATATGTTCCATACAGACACCTTTGACCACTGTAGGAAAACTCAGACCTCTAATGCTCCTGTTCCTTATTTAAAATGAGTACTTCTTGGGGTGCCTGAGTGGCTCAGTTGGTTACATGTCCGACTTCAGCTCAGGTCATGATCTCATGGTTCGTGGTTTCGGGTCCCATGTTGGACTTTGTGCTGACAGCTCAGAGCCTGGAGCCTGCTTTGGATTCTGTGTCTCTCTCTGTCTCTGCCCCTCCCCGTCTCATGCTCGCTTGCTTGCTCTCTCTCTCTCTTTCTCTCTCTCTCTCAAAAATAAACATTAAAAAAAAATTACAATGCATCCTTCATAACATTAAGCGTTTAGCATATTGAGAACTGTTGGGCTACAGTTTTTGAGAAAGGTTGTCTTTTGTTTCTCCAAAAAAAACCCATACAAACAACAAAATACAGTTCACCCTTGAACAACACAGTTTTGAACTCTGCATATCCACTTATATGTGAATTTTTTTAATAAATACAGTACAGCACTGTAAATGTATTTTCTTTTATTAACGTTTTCTGTAGTTTACTATATTGTAAGAATATAACATACGAAATAATGTGTTAATCAACTTTCTGTTATCAGCTTCTGCTCAATAGTAGGCTGTTGGTAGTTAAGTTTTTTTTGGGGGGGGGTCAAGAGTTCTATGCTGGTTTTTGACTGCACAGGAGGTCGGCGGTGGGGGGTGGTCAGCATCCCTAACCCCTGCATGTTCAAAGGTCAGCTGTAATTCAACAGAGAGAAAAAAAAAAAAACAGGTCTATGTTGAGACCATCTACCTGAGGAATTGCTTAAAGGAAGTAGAATCATGCCTGTATTTTCATGACAGGTCCATGAGAGGTCACACACGGGAGACCGGCCTTATCAGTGTGAGCACCTAGGCTGTGGGAAAGCATTTGCAACAGGTAAAAACATGAATTTTGTTTGTTTCCTGGTCTTTCTTAGGGGGCAAGCAGAAACAGGCCGGCTGTAGGAACTGACCCCTTGCCTTTGTCTGAATCTGTGGATGCACAGTGACCAGTTTTTCAGTCTCTCCCTTAACTTCCTCTTCTCCTGCTTGTTCTATTCTCTCTCTCTGTTCTCACTTTTTTCCTCAGGCCTATTTTGCCTACTGCGTTTGGTGTTTCACTCCACACTCAGCTTTCTTTTAGCAAAAAAGTAAAAGCTGAGCATTAGAAGCTGACACAGACTTTAACGTTAGGATAGACCTGAGGGAACCATGGGCAACTAGAACTTAGCAGGGGTTGGGGCCTGGCCTCCTGACTTCTACCTTAGTCCTCATTTAATGTCTTGATTCCATTTCAAGCTTTTGGGGTATGAGTTGTGAACATCTAATAAGATTGGAGCCATTTAAAAAAAGAAACATATAGAACCTCTTCTAGACAGAGATGAAAGTATTGCATTTCCAGCAGGACAGTCCTTAGCTGTTACACTCTTACACGTTGTTAATGGTTGTTCTGTTGTGTTTGCCTAGTATTATATCCTTGGTGTTTACTATATTTTTCAATAGTTTAATCTCAGTGGGCATGCTTAAAGGGGTCTCATATAATTAAATTTCTTTACATTTTTCTTAAAGGTTATGGATTAAAAAGTCATGTCAGAACTCATACAGGAGAAAAGCCATATCGGTGTTCAGAAGATAATTGTACTAAGTCTTTCAAAACTTCAGGAGATCTACAGAAACATATAAGAACTCATACAGGTACTGGTATAAACAAATAACTGTATGTAGGCCAGGACATTTTTTTTTTTTTTTTTTTCAGGTCAGGAATTAATCCGCAGGGAGGGGACTTGGGGAAGGAGTCTCTGGACATTTCAGAGTTAGCTTCAAGGACTTCTTTTAAACTCCAGAAATTCTTTCCAGAAAGAGGGCTCATAATTTTTTTTAGAATCTCAAAGGGGTCCATATCCCAAAAAAAGGTGAACAATGGTCATAGACAACCAGCCCATTCAATTTGCAGGTATTATCTGAGCAGCAGGCTTATTTACCTAGGATTGCATGTCTGTGTACTAGCCCAACTGAGACCAGAACCTAAGGCACCCAGTTCCTTCTCAATTCAGCGTTGTTTCTCCTATATTAAGCTATTGCTTAAGAAAATGAACTCCTAACAGCCCCACAGAAAGAAAGGCTTGTTACTTCCTTGTGATCATATCTCGTTCCCTTTAAACTTCCTTCTCTCCTTTTCCTAAAGGGTACTTTGTTTATATCTCCCCTTCCCTCCCTTTCTTGTACTTGATTATTTGTAGAATTGGAAAACCAATTATAAAGGTAATTATTTGCTTTGGATGAGAGCTGGAAAGATTTCAGAAACTGTTGATAAGAGGTACTGTTACAAGCTATTGATTAAGCATATTATATATAGCTTAATAATTTAGTTTGAAATTTTACTACAGATGGTTTAAACATAGTGTGATAACTTTGTCCCCAGGTACTACTAAGTATTCTGAAATAGTTTAGCAAATTTCCATGGAGGATTTGTCCATTCATTAAAGTTTAACTTTTAGCTCAAATTTGATCCCAGATAGGCTTTGCTTTTTTAATGTTCAGGGGGCATCCGGATGGCTCAGTCAGTTAAGCATCCAACTCTTGATTTCAGCTCAAGTCATGATCTCACAGTTTGTGAGTTCGAACCCCACATCAGGGTTCGATGATGACAGGCTCTGTGATGACAGTGTGGAGCCTGCTTGGGATTCATATTCTCTCTCTCTCTCTCTCTTTCTCTCTCTGCTCTTTCCCTGCTCACAGGCTTGCTTGTGCTCTCTCTCTCTCAAAATAAATAAACTTAAAAAAAATACATGACTATACAGTGTTTACAAACAAAGCTGTAGGTCTCTGCTTCTATTTCATTCATGTACTTATTTTTATCCATTGTATCAGAAGCATGTTTTTCCAAATTCCTGCAAATTCTATTTGGATTTACTGTATAATGCCAACTTGTTATGTAAAAGTTATATAAAACCATAATCTAGTTCTATTAATATTTGGTCAAAACATTGAAATTGTGATTCCTTTGATAGTATGCATTTAGCAAACTACATATTTGTGTATCAGTTTTTAAATCGTAAGTATTTTCGTTGGTAAAAAGTTGGGTTGTGTAAGGGGGCTTTAGGGATGACTTTTACAAACAAGTGATTTCAGTGCAAAAATAAAGCAAGGTCCTATAGAGTCAGAGGAGTAGTGTAGTAGTGTATATATCACCATGGGAATTGTTAGAACTCTTGATTCCTTATCATCCCAACATGGCAGAGCCGGGAAAAGGTTAAGGTTGTCTAGATCCAGACAGGAGAAGGGACTTACCCAAGACAAAGTACTTTCTTTAACATATTGAAAGAAAACTTTCTCTAAAGAAAGGATCAGAGATTCCTGCTCCTTTTTAAATGATTTCAGATTTGAGGGCAGAAATCTTTTGGAGTGTTTTTTTTACCAGCAGGAAAATCTTAATTTTACTTGACCAAAAGAAAAATAACACACTTTTATATGTGCGGGTAAATATCTATATCTATTTATCTATCTATACACAGAGATTTTTATATATCACAAGAGTTGTTTGCTTAATTCGAACTCATTCTAAAAAAGCATCAAAAACAAAGGCTATTATTTCATGCTTGACAATTTAGAGGCCCTTTGGGTTCTGAGGTTGTATAAAGCAGGTATGAAGAAAAGAAATATAATTGGCAGGATAGACTTTTTCATAAGCTTAATTTATGAGAATAGTAATAGTAATATATTCAGCAACTGTATGTGATGCATATTATGTGCTAGACACTGGATTTTTAAAAAACATAAATTTTTCTTTGAAGTATTACATAATAAATAAAATAGGAGATAAGCTTTTGGGGATTCTGGTGTTTTTCTAACATAATTCTTATTCCTAACTTTTTTTTTCTTTAAATTTTTTTTATGTTTATTTGTTTTTGACACGGAGAGAAACAGAGCATGAATGGGGGGAGGGGAAGAGAGAGAGGGAGACACAGAATCTGAAGGAGGATCCAGGCTCTGAGCTGTCAGCACAGAGCCCGAGACAGGGCTCGAACCCACAAACCGTGAGATCATGACCTGAGCCGAGTCGGACACTTAACCAACTGAGCCACCCAGGCACCCCTAACTCTGTTTTTCTTTTGTATTTCTTTATGATATTTCTTTCTCTGCTTTTCTCAGCTCATTTTTAATATGCCCATCTGGATGATTCCTTCTTGGAAAGTTGTGCAATGATAAGTTTTGAATAATATTCAGATTCTCCTATATAAATTTAAGCTGGGAGTAGAAGACGCTATTCATAGGGGAAAAAAACCTGAAAGGGAAGTGCAGAAGGACTCTATGAGTATGATCCTAGGCAGAATTGAAGGATAAGACATTTCAATTTTCTATGTATTTTTGCACTATTTAATTTATTCCTTTTTGTATTTTCAGGAGAAAGGCCCTTTAAATGTCCCTTTGAAGGCTGCGGTCGGTCTTTTACAACATCAAATATCAGAAAAGTGCATATTAGGACACACACAGGAGAAAGACCTTATTATTGCACAGAACCAGGATGTGGGAGGGCATTTGCCAGTGCAACCAATTATAAAAATCATGTGAGGATACACACAGGTAACAGTTTCTGATTTCTTTGCCTTCCGTCTTTCTTCCATAAACCCATTTCCAAGTAATTCCTTTCTTCTCTCCTTCCTACCACTTGGCATGGTGGGGAGGGATTAAGCAGCTTAAAAAAACTTCACATTAGCATGTATACATTCATTTAGTCAGCAGACTGAGCATCTGTTGTGTGTTCCCCTGCCAGGCATCAGAGGTACAGAGACAGATAAGACATAGTCCAGAGCAGTAGAACTGGGGAGAGATGGCAGATATTTAATTGCTACAGAGTGCAGTTTCTCCCATTGCGTGGACAAGATGTTAGGGGAGTAGAGAGGGGGAGCAGCCGTCTCTGTGGGAATGGAGAAGTATTCAAGGAAGGCTTTCCCAGGGGAAATTGACTTTTAGACTGAGTCCATCACCATGTTCCCTACATTATTAAAGTGTTCTCTAAGAAAATGGAAAAGACTGTGAAAACCCAGAGGCCTGGAAAAGAAAACCATAGATTAGAAGAAAAATGATATTTTGCTACTATAATTTTTATTTCTTTTAGGTCTTTAAGAGATTTGATTTTTACATGTTTGTGTTGTAGAAGGAAAACAGAATTCCTGTCTGATACTTACTGTATCATTGTGTGTTACACACAGACATATACCCACTACTGAGTTCATTGACTGTTAAATAATTAGATAATTGGGGTTTTTTTAAGTTTATTTTTTTATTTTTGAGAGGGAGAGAGAGAGCGCACGAGTGAGGGAGAGCCAGAGAGAGACAGAGAGAATCCCAAACAAGCTACACACTGTCAGCAAAGAGCCTGACAAAGGGCCCGAACCCACAAACCGTGAGATCATGACCTGAGCCAAAATCAAGTCACTTAACCAACTGAGCCACCCAGGCACCCCTAGATAATTGGTATTTTATCTATAGTATCTTAATATTATGTAAACATTCCTAGTGGATTATAACACAGGTGCTTAAGGGCCTTTTTATGATATTTGGGGAAATTGGCTGGGATTTTTAGATGGGCTGAGAAAACATTATTTTACCCATTTAAAGCAAATGGAATATAGACTCATTACCTGAAAGTTTGCTGTTCACCTGTTTAATGGGCAAATTAGATTCCAATAAGAGGGATGCTCACATTAAGTTTAGCTGTACTGATCTTTGGAACATTTAAGAAGAGCAGTGCTTTTATTTTTAATTAATTTTTTTAATGTTTATTTTTGAGAGAGAGAGAGAGAGAGAGAGATTCATGCATACAAGAGCAGAGGAAGGGCGGAGAGTGAGGGGGACAGAGAATCTGAAACAGGCTCCATACTGACAGCAGAGAGCCCAGTGTTGGGCTTGAACTCATGAACTGTGCCAAAGTCTAATGCTTAACTGACTGGCTCCCCAAGCAGTGTTCTTAAATGTGGCTGTGCATGTTGAATTCACTTTTTAAAAATAGAATTCTCCATATTCTATCTGCACAGTTCTGACATAATTTTACTGGGATGAGGCCCAGGCATCAGTTTATATTTTTAAAAACCCAGGTCTTTCATATGTGTACATGATTGAGAATTGTTGAAGTAGAGAGGTGTAGTAGGCAGTTAGAAATGTTGGTCTGACCCAAGAGGTAGAAAAGATTGACTAGTGATCATCAGGTAGATGATATGTAAATGCCCGCATTATGCAGTAAGTGGAGTACAAAGATTCAGCCATGTAAAATTCAATCCACTCTTGCAAGGTTGGTTAGATGACCCAGTTGAGGCTATGCAGATAACCAGTAGGGAGCTCCAAAGTGCAATTCAAATCTATTTACATCTTGACTGTGGTTTGGTGCCACCTAGTGGCGGTTTCTGCTCCAGCCTAAATATCAATGGGACTGGTTTTCTGTTGGAATTGCCTGCCCTTTCCGTGCCTGGGCTTGCCCTCAACACATGTCTCCCATGATCATCTACCAAGATAAGAGCTTTACCTCGCCCTAGTTTGAGACTATAGACTGGGCAGAGGACAGGAAGCAATTTCCCATTACTTTATATTCAAGACTTATGTTACAGATTATATTAGTGTGAGATTTTTTTACTATTTATGGGTGGTTTTACTGTGTTTAGAACCTTACAAGAAAATGCAGTTATCCAAGGAAGGTATAAAATGAGAATAAAGTAAGACATGCACTTGTATGCACACACGTGTATGCACATTTTAGAAATTATATGAATATGTCCTTAGATTTACTGAAGTGTTCAGACTATGTCTAGTAGACTTTTCTAGACCTTTTTTATTCTCCTTATAAAACCCTTAGGGAAAGCTGCATTTGTTATAGTAATCATTGCGTTTATTATTGTCATTTTTAATACAGCATTAATGTTACTGACTTGTCTAGTTATAGATAACAATAAATTAGTTTTATCAAGGCTTAGAGTTACCCTGGGCAACATCTCTATCCTTACTTTTCTCATCCCTTGAAATGAAGGGAAGAGTTGTATTCAGGCATGAGATAAGACTTAGAATGTAGACAGCCTTTTGAACAAAGACAAAATCATAGGGAGTCTTTTTTTGTGTTCTGCCTCGTAGCAGTATAGAAAGAGATTGGACAGTTCATTGGGGCACCTGGGTGCTCATTTGGTTAAGTGTCTGACTCTTGGTTTAGACTCCAGTCATGATCTTACGGTTCGTGGATTCGATCCCCAGGTAGGGCTCCATGCTGCTGGTGCAGAGCCTGCTTGGGTTCCCTCTCTCTCTCTCTCTCTCTCTCTCTCCTCCACTTGGACTCTCCCAAAATAAATAGATAATAAAACTTAAAAGGGGGGGGGGGCGCCTGAGTGGCTCAGTCGGTTGAGCGTCCGACTTTGGCTCAGGTTCATGATCTTGTGGTTTGTGAGTTTGAGCCCCGCATCAGGCTCTGTGCTGGCAGCTCAGAACCTGGAGCCTGCTTCAGATTCTGTGTCTCCCTCTCTCTCTGCCCCTACCCCACTTGTGCTCTGTCTCTCTCTATCAAAAATAAATTGTAAAAAAAAAAGAGAGAGAGAGATTTGACAGACATTTTTGCCATTAGAGGCTTTTTTTCCCCATGGGAGGAATGGATTGATTATGCCTTCATATATATGTAAAAACTTCATATATGTAAAAGTTGATTTTTGTGTGTATGTGTGTATGTTCTTTACTTAGGTGAAAAGCCATATGTTTGTACAGTCCCTGGATGTGACAAAAGGTTTACAGAATATTCCAGTTTGTACAAACATCATGTTGTTCACACTCATTCCAAACCATACAACTGTAATCACTGTGGGAAGACCTACAAGCAGATCTCCACACTGGCCATGCACAAACGGACGGCCCACAATGACACTGAGCCCATCGAGGAGGAGCAGGAAGCCTTCTTTGAGCCTCCCCCAGGTAAGTGTTCTTTCCAATAAATCTCTCTCTGGGAATCAACAGCTACCATCATTTATGATGCATAGCATTTTCTCAGATCATAAAGTTTCATTCAAATAATCACACAAATATATAATTTACAACTGTAATAAGTGGTAGCAAAAAATGGTACTTGGTGCTGTGGGATGTATAAGAAGGGAAGTTAATCTAGCCTGGGAGGTTCTTTTTCTTTTTACCCCTGTTTAGTTCTCTTGTTTCTTGTTAAAGAAACAGAAAGATGGGAATAAAATGGATTTAGGAGACCCAGCTTGAATTGCTGTTTTTCTTCTGAGAAATGGCCAGGCTGTGGTGCCAGACCTCAGTCATGCTTACATACGTGATGAAGGGGTTTTTGCCTCTTGAATGTGGCTTCCGTTTGGCAAGAAAAGCTGTAATTATCCCTAAGGAAGCCCTGGAACCTTCCAACTTTGAGATCACATGTGTTTCAAGTGACAGTGGCCTGAGCTGCAGGAGCAGAGGACCCTGGCACACCTGGAGGCAGAGCAGGGCACATGTTACCCACTGCCCCCCTGTTGTCTAGAGCAGTCTGGGCTTTGGTTTGAGTTGAAGTTGAGTGATGTGAGTTATTTTGCTGCTTAACAAAGTGACCCCTACGTATAATTGGATGTGAATGCAAATAGCTGCAATAAATCCCCTGCAAAAGCAGTGTGAGCCTTCTGGTATTTTTAAATTCAGTACAGGTTAGCTAGACACACTTCTTACATAGGTTAAAGTAACAGCTACTACGAGAGATCTAGAGAGTGGATAGGGGTTAATTAGGTGGAGACGCAGGGATTTCGCAGGGAGGGGAAATAAGGAGCAAAGGTAAGAGAACATTCTGAATAGAGGGAATGGCAAATACAAAAAGCCCTGAGGTTGGGGAGAGCAAAGTAAATTGGAGAGACTAAAAGAAGCCTGGCCAGTGTGGCACTTCTGCCTGGGAAGGCAGTATGAAATGAGGCTGGAGAGCAAGGTAGGGGCAGCTAGGCTATTCGGGTGCCCTAAGGATGTTGATCTTAAGCATGAGAACGGCAGAGCACTCCCAAATAACTTTTAGTTGATTTATGTGCTATTAGGTATTGTTGTAAGGAGACAAAAACATTCATTTCATAAGAATAAACTCTTGGGGAAAAAATATTTTAGAGGATCACATTCTGTGATATCACGTAAGTAACTTAGCATAGGTAAATAGGTAAAGTAAGTGAGTAGGTTTTCTTAAAAAAACACACACACCCAATAAAACAAAGCCTGGGCCATCCTACTGTTTCACTGAGTACCTCCTAAACAAAGTAGACTTAAAAATTAAAAGAAATCATATTTTCTCATTCTTATATTGAAGTGTTGGAGAGTAAGGGAAAGAACAGATCATTCACTCCCTGCTGAAATGATTCCCTGTAGTTCTAATTTGTTTTTTCAGATATCTGTCATGTGATGGTGAGAAAATAACAATTCCTTCAGTCCTGAATGCTATTGTACTTTCTAGCCAAAGCACTGTAAGTGGGCATGGTTAGAAAACGCAACAACTGCTGAATCCTTGCAGTTAGAAAGCAGGCTTTTTTTTTTTTTTTTAAATAGGCTGGACAAGCTTAGGTTTTGAAATTCTTCCTTTCTAAAGCTTCTTCAGTCTTTTTCCTTCAGTGCTGATTTTTCAGACTGTCTGAATTTCTTGTATTTTAGAAAGTAGTCTGTAATATAATGATACAGATTTTATTTAAAAAATAATAAAGATTATTTTTCCAAGAATAGGGATGGATTTGTACTCCTTTTCTCTCATACACTTCTCTAGGTATGGTAGCCCATTGGAATAATGGTATATAAATAGCTGTGAAACAGAACAAAAAGACATGAAATAATGACTGGAGATTTTACCATGATGACCATAGCCATAGGAGTGCATGCATCAGCCACTAACTTTGAGAAGTACTGTTAAATTAGCATAAGTCCTTCTTTGAAGGAAGAAAAAAACATATTTACCCTCCTTCTGGCTTCCTGGGAGGTGAAAAGTGATGAAAAAATAGATCAGCAGACTTCCTGGTTGCCAAGTATAGCACTAATGGACTGTTGAAATTGCTGTCTACTTGCTGGTTCTTCATGACCTAAGGAAGTGGATGGGTGCTCCTGTTCTGTCCCTTATTAAATGATTAACCTCTCCCCAGATAATGTGCCATTACATTGTCTTTACACAATGTGGTCATTGTGTACTGATGACTTGTGGTCAATCACTTGTGTTAAAGAGTAAGTAATTTAGTATTAGTAGGTTCTGTTTACACACCGTTCTGGTTTTGCGGCTAATGTTTATGAAGATTGTGTTATCATATCTAAAAGTTTCTTAAGTGACTGCAAGAACTTAGCATACTTGCCATGTTGGAAGGGTTATTTGCCAGGCAGTCTTCCTGTTCAGTACTCCCCCTGCCCCCCCAGCACACATGCACAGTATCACATAATTACTCCAATTAAGAATAAGAGTGGTCTCCCAAAATTAGAATATTTAAATTTGATGTGGAAAGGTTTGGTTTGGTCTGCTTTGATTTGGCTTGGCTTTACAAAAGTAAAGGTAGAGGAATTAAAAGGAGGTGCTAGAAGCCATGTGATTTGGACTATAACATGTATACACTTTAATTTGTATAAATGTCTCTGTCATATTTACAGTATTCTCTGTTCTTGAAATGCGAATCAAAACTATAATGTGATACCACCTCACACCTGTCAGAATGGCTAAAATCAACAACATAAGAAACAACAGGTGTTGGTGAAGATACCGAGAAAAAGGAATCCTTGTGCACTGTTGGTGGGAATGCAAACTGGTGCAGCCACTCTGAAAACAATATGGAGGTTCCTCAAAAAGTTAAAAATAGAGCTATTTTTAATCCAGCAATGACACTACTGGCTATTTACCTAAAGAATACAAAAACACTAATTCAGAGTGTTATGCCAACACACTGAAATATCATTCAGCCATAAAAAAGAATGAAATCTTGCCATGTGCAACGACATGGATGGAGCTAGAGAGTATTATGCTAAGTGAAATAAGTCAGAGAAAGACAAATACCATACGATTTTACTCATATGTGAAATTTAAGAAACAAAACAAGCAAAGAGAAAGACAAATCAAGAAACAGGATCTTAACTCTGGAGACCAAACTGATGGTTACCAGAGGACAGGTGGATGGGTTGGAGGAGGGATTACATAGGTGATAGAGATTAAGGAGTGCATTTGTCATGATGAGCACCAGATGATGTATGGAATTGTTGAGTCACTGTGTTGTACACCTGAAACAAATACAACACTGTGTGTTAACTGGAATTAAACTAAAAACTTGGGAAAAAAGTAAATATTCAAAGTGATAAAAAAAAAAAAAAAAGAAAGAAAATATCCTCTGTTTTCTAAACAGCTTGCTTGGTTGGTCAAATAAATGACTCATTTGTTTTAAATAGGTCAAAGTGAAGATGTTCTTAAAGGGTCCCAGATCACGTATGTTACAGGTGTAGAAGGGGATGATGTTGTGTCTACACAAGTAGCCACAGTAACCCAGTCTGGGTTGAGTCAACAAGTTACACTCATATCCCAGGATGGGACTCAGCATGTAAGTATCCACCAAAAGCCAAACAAGTTAAATATTGTTTCTCTGAACATGGGCATGAAAGGCAGGTTGGGCCTTAATCGAGGAAAGCCTTGAATATCAGCTTGCAAGCAATGCTAGATCTCCTGAAGGCTTTCTAGTAATCTGCTGAAAGAGGCTACATACAAGAACATTAGGAGAGACAGGATGGTTGTAAGCCCAGCATTCCCATGGTGTTATTGGCGTAGCTCAAAGGTGAGGTGGTAAAGGTCAGAACCACAGTGAAATGGAGGGCTTGAAAAGTAAAGGATCTGTGTGAAAATATAATTCAGAGAAAAGATAGGATTTAGTAGCTGATTAGATCCAGGAGGTGAGATTGAGAAACCAACAGAGCCTTGGCTGAGGGGTTGATCATTAAAAGATCCTGGGAAGTCAGTGATGGGCAAAACTTATAAAATTTCCAAAGTGTGTCTCTCTCCCTCCCTGGAGTCATGGAAGTTCACTTAACTTATCTCCCAGAATTCATAGAAAGGTATCTTGATTTCCCCAGGAAAAGCAGTATAATGGTTATTCTCTGAACGTTTCTAGATGCCACTAGCCTAAAATAATCCAGACTTGATTTTATTTTTAGGCTCCAACTAAGGTTGTCTTAGTACCTGGTAGAAATGAGCATATGGGGTTCTTTATCCTCCTATAACTGTCTCTTCCATGGAGAACTCTCTCCTTACTTGTCTCAGAGCTTACCTCCCATGATGAATCTGCCCTTTGTGTTGATAACTGTTACCATGCTGATGCTAACTAGGAAGCAGCACATATTCAGGATTGGAAAATTAAAAGTGCTTGTACCATCCCATTCATTCCCTTCCCCCTCACTTTTGATGGCACTAATTCCTCACCCTCACAGTATTCTTTGTCCACTGATTGCTGTGCAAGATTAAACATATTTACTAACCCGGTTTTAATTTAGCATCAATCCTAAGACTTTTTCTTGAATTAGATCATCACAGACAGAGGCCCTCTGGAAGTAATGTGATGTAACCTCCCTCCCTCCCTCCCAAGAGAATTCCCCTCTCCAGGAGCCCCCAAACAGATAAGGCAGTTTCAAAAGAAGCAGCCTGTTCCATTGTTGGGTAATTCTAATGTTTATCAGACTGGAACCTCCTGCTATGTCAGCCACTCCTGGCTCCTCTCTGACCACATAAAGTGAGCCTCATCCCCCTTCATGTGTTCCAGAGCAGCTATTTTCCTTATCCCGATGTATTTTCTCCAGATGTAACCTTCCCATTTCCTTCAGGGATTAGATTTCTCTTCCATTCCTTTAGTCAGTTAAATAGCAAACATTTATGGAATGTCTACCCAATGCCAGATACTTTGGTTGGCTTAATGTGGGGAATATAAGAAGGGGGGGGTATCATAGTCAAGGAGGAGAAAGATATTTCTAAATGAACAATAACCTCTTATGATGGGTATGTAATTGAGGAATGTGTAAAGTGCAGTGGCAGCCTGGAGGAAGGAGTAAATGATTATTCCTGAAGGAATCTTGGAGACCCTTTTATTTTTTTTTTTAATTTTTTTTTTTCCAACGTTTATTTATTTTTGGGACAGAGAGAGACAGAGCATGAACGGGGGAGGGGCAGAGAGAGAGGGAGACACAGAATCGGAAACAGGCTCCAGACTCTGAGCCATCATCAGCCCAGAGCCCGACGCAGGCTCGAACTCCCGGACCGCGAGATCGTGACCTGGCTGAAGTCGGACGCTTAACCGACTGCGCCACCCAGGCGCCCCATTGGAGACCCTTTTAGAGAATGGCCATTTAGTTGGATCTTTTTTTTTTTTTTTAACATTTATTCATTTTTTCCGAGACAGAGAGAGACCGAGCACGAGTGGGGGAGGGGCAGAGAGAGAGGGAGTCACAGAATCTGAAGTAGGCTCCAGGCTCCAAGCTGTGAGCACAGAGCCCAATGCAGGGCTTGAACTCACGGACAGCGAGATCATGACCTAAGCTGTAGTTGGATGCTTAACTGACTGAGCCACCTGGGTGCCCCCCATTTAGTTGGATCTTGAGGAGTTTTCATGCATTTGTCAGGCAGAGTGAAGGGAAGGGAAAAGCCAGGAAAATAGAAGAGAATATGACACTCTGGGACTGCAAATGATTAGTTGTGGCTGGAATGCCGGATGCTGGTTTAGAAGTAGTGGAAGATGAGTTTAGAGATGCTGTTAAAGGCCAGATTGCAAAAGGTCATGAATACCATGTAAAAAGTCTAAACTCTAGTGATGGGGGGCCCTGGGGATTTGAACAGGGAGCATAATGAAATTTGTTCTTTTAAAAAGATGTCAAGGTAGAGGATGGCTTAAGAAAGGGTTAGACTGGGTACCTAAAAAGAAGTTGTATTATTGTGGAAAGTCAGACAAGGAAAAAGTAAGGGTGTGAATTGGCAGTAGAGATGGAGAGGAGGAAGTGCATTTAAGAAATAGCTTTGGGGCGCCTGGGTGACTCAATCGGTTAAGCGTCCAACTCTTTTTTTTTTTTTAAGTTTATTTATTTATTTTGAGAGAGATAGAATGAGCAGGGGAAGAGCAGAGAGAGAAGGAGACAGAGAATCCCAAGCAGGCTCCATGCAGTTAGCACAAAGAGCCCCACACGGGGTTCGAATCCACGAAACCATAAGATCACGACCTGAGCCAAAATCAAGAGTCAGATGCTTAACCAACTGAGCCATCCAGGTGCCCCAGGTATCCAACTCTTGATCTCAGCTCAGGTCTTGATCTCAGGGCCATGAGTTCAAGCCCTGTGTTAGGCTCTGCACTGGGCTGAAGTCTACTTTAAAGAAAGAAAGAAAGAATCAGTTTGGGGGTACCTAACTGGCTTAGTCAGTGGGACATGCAACTCTTGATCTCTTGATCTTGGGGTTATTAGTTGGAACCCCATGTTGGACATAAAGATGACTTAAAAATAAAATCTTTAAAAAAGAAAAAGGTTTTCTTACGATCTCTTTCTAAAGAGTTTATTCCATTATACAATTCTTATTTGCTCCACAGAGTAGACTTATTTAAGGACTAGGCCTAGTCCTTACTAAAGATTGCCAAATAGAACAAGAAACAGACTGATATGTAAAATGCATTGTGTTGCAGGTCAACATATCTCAAGCTGACATGCAAGCCATTGGCAATACCATCACGATGGTAACGCAGGATGGCACACCCATCACGGTCCCAGCTCACGACGCAGTCATCTCCTCGGCAGGAACGCACTCTGTTGCTATGGTTACTGCTGAGGGCACAGAAGGGCAGCAGGTGATTGCTATTTTTTTATATTAATCAATACATATATCATCAAAACTATTTCATAGATATACAGGGTAGTGTGGTGGTTAATCTCACACACTTTGGATTGAATTCCAGGTTTACGGCTTATTAGCCACATGACCTTCGGAGTCTGAGGTTTTCCTGCTCTGTAAAACAGGAGTGATTGTAGCATCTACACCATGAGGTTGATATAAGGATTGAATGAGATAATACGTACATAGTACTTAATATAAAGCCTAGGTATATATTAAGGGTTCATTAATGGTTCATAAAGTGTTCACCAGATACTTAGGAAAAATTCATCGGCAAAATTTATTTAATATTTTGAATAATATAGTCACATAGTTCAAAAATCAAAAAGTATATACAGGTATGCAGTGAGAAGTCTCCCTCCTACCCCTGCCTCCATCAACCTCGTTCTTGCCTCCATAGAGATAATCCACTGTTATTAGTTTCTTGTGTAGTCTTCCAGCCATTCATTAGGCATATACAAATAAATAGAAATAGTCCTCTTCTCCACTTTTGTTTTTCTTATGGTAGTAAACTATACTGTTCTTCACCTTGGGTTTTTTTTTTTTAACTTAATGATACATCTAGAAAATGTTTCTATTTCATTATGTAGAGAGCTTCCTCATTCTTTTTTAAAGCTGTCTCATATTTTACTCTATGAACACCCTAATCGAAGTCTTGTGCTGTTTCAAACATGTAACTTTGTGCTCATGTGATTTTGCATATGGGTGAGTATGTCTGCCAGGTAAATCCTAGAGAGGAGTTACTGGGTGAAAAGATACATGCATTTGTAATTGGGGTAAGTAGTGCCAAGCTTCCCTTCTAGTGTTGTACAGTCCACAGTACCACCAGCAGCATTCGAGAGCGCCTCTTCCCTTCTGTATAGTCAATACAAAGGTACTAAACTTTTGGATTTTTGCCAATCTCATGTATCTCTCTGTAGTTTTAATTTTTCATTTCCCTTAAAATCCATGATATTAATACATTTTACATCTTCTTGTACTATGCTGACAGCAATGTTGAGATTCACTGCAGCTACCTTACCATGTTCAATGAAAGAGTCTGTCAAAATTAGTAGCTCTCATTCATTTATAAATTCAATACCATCACAATCAAAATTCCAGAGGTTTTTTGAAGATATTAAATAATCTCACTTTAAAATATACATGAAAATGGAAAGGACCTATGATAAAACAAGAAAAAAGAACAAGGTTGAAAGAAAGTCTTCTACACCTTGAAATACAAAACTCAGAATCATAAAGCTTCTAGAAGTGAATACTTTTGCAAACTTGGCTAAAGATTTCCTAAAAATGCACTACCAAGGAAAGAAAAAAACATAAATTGAACTTCGTCAAAATTAACTCTGCTCTCCAAAAGACACCATTAAGAAAAGCCTCAAACTGGGAAAAAGATAAGATAAGCCTCTTAAGAAGAAGATAAGCCTCAAACTGAGAAAAATATATTCACTCTGTATGTATCAGTGAAATTGAAAATAGGTAACAAACTTCTACAAATCAACAATAAAAAGATGAATAATAGGCCATAAAAAATGAGCAAAATTAATTAAAAATGTATTTTTTGAGGCGGGGAGGCGCACAAGTGAGCGAGGGGCAGAGAGAGAATCCCAGGAGGTGCAGAGAGGGAGAGAGAGAGTGTGAGAGAGAGTGAAGTGGGGCGCACCCGAAGCGGGGCATGGGCTCCTGAGCTGTGAGATCATGACCTAAACTAAAGTCAGATGCTTAACGACTGAGCCACCCAGGCACCCTAAATAAAAAAATTTTTAATGAGCAGATCATTTGACCACTCACTTGAACAGACCTCTCATAAAAGAAGACTCAAGAACGGCCAATGACACAAAAAAAGTGCTCAAAATGACTAAAATAAAAAAGACTTGACTAACATTTGGTAAAGATGCGAAGCAGCTAAAATATTTGTACATGCTAGTGGGAGTGTAAAATGATACAACCACTTTGGAGAACTGTTTGGTGGTTTCTTCTACTCCACGACCCAGCAATTCCACTAGAATACATATTATACGATTTCACTTACATGAAATCCAAGAACAGACCAAACAAATCCATGGTGATAGAAATCAGAAAATGCTGCTTGACTGGGGGAAGGAAATTGATGGAATGGAATATGAAGGAACTGTTCTCTATTTTGTTTTAGGTGGTGGTTCCACAGATGTATCTAACTGTCAAAACTCAACAGAACACCTAAAGATTCATGCATTTTTATTGTTTGCTAATTATGCCCGATGCAAAAACAGAAACAAACTCGAAACCCAGCCACTAGCTTTCAGGCTGTCTTACGGAATGGTCCCAGTCATTTCCATGGCTCTAGGATTCCTGGATTGGGTGTATGACACAGCCTGGGTAAATACACCTTGTACCAGTTATAGTTGCAGGTCTGTAAGAATAGTGGCCCTAAACCAAGCATTCTTTTGTAGCTTATCTGTAGCCTGGGGACTAGGAAAATTTTAGGAGAGGCGGTTTTGAGGGCTGGAATGAAGGCAGGCAGCTTTCAGCAAGCGGGGATATCACAACAGGAGCGGGGGTTTCCCTTGAGGACCAGCTGCTGCCACATCTCCTTCTGCTGCAACTGTAGGCCATTGGGCAACTGATGACTATCCACTTGGGGTGTCCAGACACCACCTTTGAATTATCTGTAACTCTTAAATTACCTGTTTCTTTACATGCACAGGAAGAAAGCAGGTGGTCTTTCCCTGCCTTTTTTTTTTTTTTTTTTTTTTAATTAAGGTCATTGGATTTCTTAGCCTCAGTTTTCCAGGTGCCTTGAAAACCTAGTTAGCAAGTACAGACAGTATCTATTTTTGTTAATTGTTTTTGTTAATTTCAGATTATAAAAGTAATATATATTCTTAATGTAATAGAATAAAGAGTCTAGAAGTAAACCATCAAATATATAGTCCATTAAATCTCAACAATTAAAATTTGACTAGTGGGAAAGGATGGTCTTTTAAACAAATGGTGCTTGTAAAAAAAATATCCACATGAGAAAGAATGATGTTGGACCCTTACCTTATATCATATATAAAAATTAACTTTTTGAAAGAAAACATAGATGAAAATCTTCATGATCTTGGATTGGGAAATTATTTCTTATGTATGACAGTTATTTCTTATATATCACAGCAGAGGCAATGAAAGAAGAAATAGATAAACTTGTTAAAAATTAAAAACTTTGTGCATTAAAGGCTACTACCAGGAGAGTGAAAAGACATTCTACATAATGAGAGAAAATATTTGCAAATTATGTTATCTGCTAAGGATTAATATTTAGAATAAAGACTTCCTATAACTCAACAACAAAAAAACAAGCAATCCAATTTAAACATGAGCAAAGGACTTGAATAGACATTTCTCCAAGGAGTTTTACAGATGGCCAATTAGCATATGAAAAGATGCTCAACATCATTAGTTATTAGGGAAACACAAATCAAAACCACAGTGAGATACCACTTCACCCCCATTAGTTTAGGCTGTTATCCAAAAAACAGTACCAAGTGTTGACGAAGATGCAGAGACATCTTGTGCATTGCTCATAGGAATGTAAAACGGTGCCAGTACTGTGGAAAACAGTATAGCAGTTCCTCAAAGAGTTGAACATAGTGAGCATCTGGCTGGCTCAGTTGGTACAGTATGCAACTGTTGATCTTGGGGTCATGAGTTCAAGCCCCACATTGGTCTTAGAGCCTACATAAAAAAAAAAAAAAAAAAAAGAGTTGACATAGAACTACATATGATCCACTAATACCACTTGCAGATATATTTCCAGAAGAATTAAAAATAGAGATGCAAACTAAAAATCAGCTATAATCTTTTGATGTTAAAATAACTAGTCTCAACATTTAGGACTACTTACTTTGTGTGTGTGTGTGTGTGTGTGTGTATGTATACAGAGTTAGGATTATAATTTTGTATGCCTGTCATCCATCTAACACTACATTCTGAGCACTTTCTCATACCAATTAAATGTTCTTGTAAAAGGATTCTTATCATTTGTAAAATAATCTATCAAATGGAACTCATTAACTCATTCCACAAACATAAATTGTATAAGCCTTTGATTATCTTCATAGGAACAAACTCTAGCATGGAATTACTGGATTAATGATATAAAGTATTTTAAGCTGTTTGCTACATACTGCCAAATTTTCTTCCAAAAAGTTTTAACAATTGCACCATGGATCTGAAAGCTTTCTTGGTTCACTGTACTCTTCTTGCTAGCATTGAAGATTTTTAACATATTTGCATAATTCACAAGCAGAAGTTGAATTCTATTTTATTTTCATTTGTCTGATTAACGAGGTTGAACATGTTTTTCAGATCGACTCACAATCTATTTTTTCTTAATTGAGGTAAAATTTACAGTGAAATGTACAAATTTTAAATTTACAATTCAGTGAGTTGTTACACATACACACGCATATAACACCATCCCCAACATTTTCATCACCTCCAGAAAGTTCCCTTGTCATCCCTTCCAGTCAATCCCTAGTCTTTTCAGTTTTCCTAGTTAAATGGAAATCTAACCCCAACAGGTAGGGGTGCCTGGGTGGCCGAGTTGGTTAAGCGTCCGACTCCTGATTTCACCTCAGGTCACGATCCCAGGGTTGTGGGATTGACCCCCACCTTAGGCTCTGCGCTGAGCATGGAGCCTGTTTAAGATTCTCTCTCTCCCTCTACCCCTCTCTCCTGCTTATTCTCTCTCTATATAAAATTTTTTAAAAAGTTTTTTTTAATTAAAAAAAAAATGCATCAGGTAAACAAGAGAAAATAGTATATATTATGTTTCACTGATCCCAACTCAGGAATAAGTAGACATTTGAGATATGAATTACTCTACATGTGTAACGTACCAAGCAGCCACTTAGGGTAGGAGATCCTAAGCATGGTCACGTCTGTCCTGGTTAATGAAGCCTGGTGTAGCAGACCTACCTGCCAAGTGTCCTCTACCCTGTTATGTCATTGGTTCACATAAGCTTAGATAAATGCCTTCTTTTTGAGCCTCAACTTCTTCAAACAAAAAAGAGTCTAAGATAGACAATACAGAAGTTCTCTTCCAACTTTAGGCTTCTACAAGTCTGTGGTCAGAAGGGAGTTTTTCCTTTCAAATTTCAAGACAGTCCCTTGCATTAAATGGAGTTTAATGTATTTAATCATAGCTTTATTTTGTGTATTTTTTGTTTAAGGTCGCAATTGTGGCTCAGGACTTGGCAGCGTTCCATACTGCCTCATCAGAAATGGGGCATCAACAGCACAGCCATCATTTAGTAACCACAGAAACCAGACCTCTGACCTTAGTGGCAACATCCAATGGCACCCAGATTGCAGTTCAGGTGAGTTCTGTAGCAGCTGTCCTCAGTCAACAGGAAGACTACTTCCTAGCTCTCAACCTTGCACATTGTGCTTTATTCAGAACCTTTAGGGGAGGCTGGGGACAGACTAATCTGTGTCACTTGGCCACTAGAAGGAAATTGCTGTGTTTGAGGTGGTTTCAAAGAGACTGGCACTTTGTTTGCTATTATCTTTACGTTTTTTAGGGGAATTTATAGTAAGAAAAGCTTCTGGTATACATCCCAGCATGCACCCAGCCAGCTATCTTTACTTTCAAAATAAGTCTAATTAAGCAGGATTCTGTAAAGCACTTGGGAATGAACCTAGTGTAAATGTAGACCCAAATTAGTCCTCTGAGAATCACTGCACAGCCCCATTTTATGTTGGGAGAACATCAGACGACAGAAGAAACTATTCCTGGGGAAGTCACTGGATTCAGGAAGACAGTCTAGAATACAGATTACCTTTCCTTGGGAAGAGTTGTTTTTCATGTATTTACTTGGAAAAGAGAACACACTCAAGAAAATGCCAACCATTGTTTTTAATTTAGTTTATGGTATAGAAGCTAAAGACTCAGGAAGCTCTCTGAATACTTCCATTGGAAAAGATGAGCATCTTTTGTCCATTGCATGAGTGAAGGTTTATCAAAGTCCTAAAGGAAGAGGTGCCTGGTGGCTCAGTTGGTTAAGCATCTGACTCTTGATTTCGGCTCAGGTCATGGTCTCACAGTTTGTGAGTTCGAGCCCACGTTGGGACTCTGGGCCAATGGTACGGAGCTTGCTTGGGATTCTCTCTCTCCCCTCTTCTCTGCCCCTCCCTTGCTGTCTCTCTCTCTCTCTCTCTCTCAAAATAAATATATAAGCTTAAAAGATATAAGCTTAGGGGCGCCTGGGTGGCGCAGTCGGTTAAGCGTCCGACTTCAGCCAGGTCACGATCTCGCGGTCCATGAGTTCGAGCCCTGCGTCAGGCTCTGGGCTGATGGCTCAGAGCCTGGAGCCTGTTTCCGATTCTGTGTGTCTCCCTCTCTCTCTGCCCCTCCCCCATTCATGCTCTGTCTCCCTCTGTCCCAAAAAATAAATAAACGTTGAAAAAAAATTAAAAAAAAAAAAGATATAAGCTTAAATAATATAAGCTTAAAAGAAAATCCTAAAGAAAGATGGAACGCCTGGCTGACTCAGTAGGTAAAGCATGCAGTTCTCAGTCTCAGGGTCATGAGGTTCAAGCCCCAGGTTGGGCACGGAGCCTACTTAAACAAAACAAAACTGCAAAATCCTAAAGTAAGAAACTACATTATTCTCCTGCAAGAATTTTTTGTGTGCTCTTAATGATTGGATCAGCAGTCGTATCTTAATGAGTCCAGGTGTCAGAATTACAGAGATTTTACTTCGGGCATATACTGTTTCTTCGGTATTATCTTGACTGTGGCTTTGTGTCTGTTCCTGTTTCAGCTTGGAGAACAGCCATCTCTGGAAGAAGCCATCAGAATAGCATCTAGGATCCAACAAGGAGAAACACCAGGGTTGGATGATTAATCCTCAGAACAGTGGAGCATCGCAGCAGGAGGAGCCTTTCATCTTCGGGCAGCAGACACCCAGGAACCCGGGCCCAGGAAAATTAGAATTTTTCCATTCCTGAAATACTGTACACGTTTTTATGCAAGAGTGGAGAACATTTTATTCTTGACACTTTTGTGTATATAACCCTTGGAATAGATTCCCAAACTGATTCATTGTGTACAAGGATGTATGAAATTAGGGCAATACAGTAAATTTTCATGTTACTCTTTTATCAGTTCACAAACTCCTAGAGTCCACATGCAAGAGCAGCAAAGTCTTATGGAGTCTTATGATGGATTTTTAACTTACTGTGACAAATAAAATAAAGGCTGTATCTAAAATGTTAAAGGTTCTATACTTCAAACAATCAATTCCAGAAGCCATCATGGATAATAAAGGATGTAAAGCCTTCAAATATTTCCCCAAGTTAATAGAGTGTCTGCAGTTTTTGTTCTACTGTATACGTGTCTGGTTTTTTTTTTTGTACCTCACGGTTTGAAAACTATTCATTATAGTTTTCCATCCCTGTTAAAATACCAGCTCTTCAAGCTGAAATGCTAATTATATTGAATTGGATCCATTACATTGGATTATGTATAAAATAACAAAGTTTGGTTATTTAAAATTAAAAAGTTAAATCCAGTGCTTTGGTTTTGTTAAAGATTTTACTTAGCGTTCAGTTTTTTTTGTTACTGTTTTTTAAAAATAATGAACTATCAAAGTTTGACCATAGGCTGGAGCCCGGGATAATAGTGCTGTAATTGGACATGGCTTTCCTCTGAAAATTAGGTTAGTGGGTCCGTGTAAATTATTTATTTTTGCTTATGTACTTTTGTTTTAAAGCTTATTTACCCTAAAGTTTATTATTAATTTTGAATACAGCAATTTTTAAAATGTTACCTTTATATTTGTTTTATTAACGTGGTATGGGTGTGGGAGAGAGTGTGGTAGAAAAGAGCACAAATGCCATCAGTTATAACCCAACACACATATATTGAGAGTATATTGTTTATCAAGCACAGAATAAGTATTTTTTCATACATTGTTATGTTCTTCTAGCAATTTTGTGAGATATACGGGATTTATTATCCCCATTATCCCCATTTATAAAAGGAGAAACAGAGGGTCCAAAGAAGTTGTGTCTCCACCCAGGCCCTCCGACTGTGAAGAGGCAAGGCAAAGACTTGAGAACCCAGGCTTTTTTTTTTTTTTAAATGCTTATTTTGAGAGAGAAAGAGTGCCCACACGCATGAGTGGGGGAGGGGCAGAGAGGGACAAAGAATCCCAAGCAGGCTCCCCACTGTCAGCATGGAGCCCAATGCAGGGCTCGAACTCACGACACTGGGAGATCATGACCTGAGCCGAAAGCAAGAGTCGGATGTTCAACCGAGCCACGCAGGCACCCCAGAGAACCCAGTCTGACCCCCATGTCCAGTGTGCTTTCACCACACCACAACTGCCTTCTCAGATGATGCTGGCGGCAAAGATTATCAAGATGAGCTCTGGTATTTTCTGATTGCCCAATGACCAGAACACTCGAAAAACCATGTCTAATGTCAGAAATTTAGCTTAGGGTCCACCAAGTTCCAAAAAAGAAAGGAGGGGGAGGCCTGCCCTGCAGTAATCATTCCTTCACCGTGTTCACTGTGCTTTGTTTGCCAGAGAGCTGAAATGCCGCTCTCATGTTTCATTTCAAGCTTTATGGTAAAAAAGGAAAAAATGTACTGTTGTATTTAATACAAATGTTATCTTTGATGAGGTTCTTTGAAGTCTTGCTAAAAAAGGGTCATGACTTACTTATCTGAAATGGGAAACCCTTCAGGGTTGGGCAGGCGACTGGTTGCTTTCCCTTCAAAGCTCTTCACAGATATTTAACATTAGAAAGGGTCTTAGTCACACACAGATCCTGTCTTCTCTCTTGCCTGAGACCTTAAAGCACACAAAGAACTCACAGCTAAGGCCTGCTAAGGCTCAGAAAGGGGCTGGTATGGGGAGGCAGAGGAAGAAGAGGATCTGCAAAGTCACAGGGTGGTGCTCTGGCCTCCCAGCCCCAGTCCTGGCTGCTGACGGGGCTCCTCTGCTGGGCCCAGCTAGGCCTGCTGTGCTTCCCAGGACCAAGCCCACGCTATCAGCCTCCCTGGGCCCCTTACTGCCTGTGCTCAGATTCCAGGCTTTCTCCCTCACCCCAGCTCCTTTGCCAGCTAGACTGGACAGGGCTGAGCTGGACTCTGCTGGCAGGCCTGTTTATCCCTCAGCTCCAAAGAAAATGCCTTCCTACCGGCACCAGAGAAAAGGGCAGAGGGACGCTGCTGGTTTGTCCCCTACCTGCCTTCCTGGGGATGGGTGGTGGCACATTTCCCCCAAGGGAAGACTCCAGCTGATGTGCAGACAGTTGCTAGTTAAGCCGGTGCAGGGTTTCTTCAGAGTGTAGGGTGCATAAAGGAGCCCTTAAAGTTGGAAAGTCCCCAAAGACCCTTGATGAAACACAAGTACTTTACAAATGGAGCCTGTTGGAGCATAACTGCAATGGGATCGATCCAGGCAGTTGCTCAAGGCAAAACTTAGTCTAAGAAAACCCCTCACTCTCCCAGACACAACCTGAGGCCACTACAGAGAAAAAGAACATTGCCTACAGTCTGCAGTCATTAAGAATTTAGGAAATAGAGTAAGAGAAGAACCTGGCTTCCTCAACTCTCCAAAGGTGGCAGCTGCCCCGAAGGCCGGACAGCTCTCTGTGCCCCTCCACCTCGGGGTGGTCATTTGGGTGATATCACATGCTGCCTTTCCTGCACGGCAGCTCCAGGACTAGGTAAGTAATGTCGGGAAACCATGCATTCAGCACTAAAATGGACAGGACTCCAAGGAATTTGTGTTCCAGTGTTTCCTAGCTCACATAAGACTGTAGACCAGTTGGGGTACGTGCGTGGCTCAGTCGGTTACGCATCCAACTTTGGCTCAGGTCATGATCTCACGGTTCATGAGTTCGGGCCCCACATGAGGCTCTGTGCTGACAGCTCGGAACCTGGAGCCTGCTTCGGATTCTGTGTCTCCTTCTCTCTCTGCTCCTCCCCTAGTCATGCTCTCTCTCTCAAAAATAAATAAATATAAAAAGATATATATATATATTTAGATATATATTTAGATATATATTTATATTAGATATATATTTATATATATATTAGATATTTATATATATATGTACACACACACATATATATATATATATATATATATATAAAAGACTATAGACCAGTCAACTATCAGTAGATCCCAACAGAAAGCAGAGGGCAAAAGGAAAGGGGCACAGCTGGAGTCTGTTGCCAAGGAAGGAAAGGGAGCATGTGGGAAGTGCAAAAAGGCTGCCTCAGCCCCTTCCACTTAAGCACTCTCTATACTTAGGTTTCCTCAGAGATCTTACAAAGAATACTCCAGCCAAATACCCTCTTCTCTTTTGACTGAGGAACAAGGCTGGCTCATGGACTTGTGACCAGTACAGTTGACCAGACTCTGCACTTGGGATTTAATGCACTGTGGTTGCAGTCTTGGAATTCTTTTTTTTTTTTTTTATTTTGTTTTTACCGTTTACTTATTTTTGAGACAGAGAGACAGAGCGTGAATGGAGGAGGGGCAGAGAGAGAGGGAGACACAGAATCTGAAGCAGGCTCCAGGCTCTGAGCTGTTAGCACAAAGCCTGACATGGGGCTTGAACCCACAAACCACAAGATCATGACCCAAGCCAAAGTCAGACGCTTAATCGACTGAGCCATCCAGGCGCCCCTGCAGTCTTGGAATTCTTAATAGTTTTATCTTTGTGCGTTCTTTCTTTTTTAGGTTTATTTATTTTTGAGAGAGAGAGAGAACGCAAGCAGGGGAGGGGCAGAGAGGGAGACAGAGGAACGGAACGAAAGAGGACTGTGGGCTGACAGCAGTGAGCCCATTATGGGGCTTGAACTCACAAACCTCAAGACCATAACCCGAGCTGAAGTCAGTTGCCTAACCTAACCGACTGAGCCACACAGGTGCCCCTGAATGTGTGTTCTGCAGGTGAAGTCTCATGGAGCAATGGGACACAGTCCCACCTGCAGCCTCTGTGGATGGGTTCTCTGTCACTCCCCTACCTGACCTGGTCTCTCCCTCAACTTGCAATTGCCCTCTGCTTTCAACAGGTCAGTGTCAGGCACATGCCCCTGTGGAGTCAGGCGTGGTGGCGGCCATCCTCACTTCAGGCAGGCAGCAGCACAGAGCTGAGGTGGGCAGCCGACGTTAGCCAAGTCCTGACAGGGATGAGGCCTCGTGCACACCCTGTACTGAGTGTGTCCCAGTTCTGAATTTTGAAGATCCCTGGGAGTAGCCTGTTTCTCGTGGGCTGGAGGAGTAGGCCTGTGGGAAGGGGGACCTGATAGCTGTCAGGCCCAGACCGGCACCACCTCAGGCACCTGTGAAGTCCCATGACCCAGAGGACTCTTTCTATAGGCTCTGCGCCTGGGGGTCCTCACTTCCTCCTTCCACCTTTCCTGAGCCTGGCTGGTGTTTGATCCTTCTAGCCAGCTTGAGGTGCCCTCTAGGAGGAGCCACAAAATTTGAATCATGTAATTTCAGTGATTTCAAATACAAGTTCAACACTATGATATTTTTATTTAAAACTGGCATTACAGGGGCATCTGGGTGGTTCAGCCGTTAAGGGTCTGACTTTGGCTCAGGTCATGATCTCATGGTTCGTGAGTTCGAGCCCCACATGGGGCTCTCTGCTGTCAGCACAGATTATCTTCCTCTCTCTCTGCCTCTGCCCCTGCCCCGCTCTCTCTCTCTCTCCCTCCCTCTCAAAAACAAACAAAATAAAGCAAAACAAAACAAAACAAAACAAAACCCTGGCATTGCATAATATAAAGATGAAAGGTAAAATTCATGCTAAAAATTTAAGATTAATTTTTCTTTACTTAGAATGATGCTAGATAGCAAATAAAAAACACCATCACAAGACAAGAGAGAGAGACCTCAAAATAAGGAAAATGCTCATGCATTCCTTCAGGGGGGCGGTGGCTGTAAAATACGTATAACATAAAATTTACCATTTCAACCATTTTTGAGTGTGCAGTTCAGTGTTATTAAGCACATCCACATCATTGTGCAAACATCCCCACCATCCATCACCAGAACTTTCTCATCTTCCCAAACTGAAACAAGAACTCCCACGTCCCCCCCACCCCCAGCCCCTGGCAACCACCCTTCTACTTTCACTTTCTATGAATTTGACTATTCTCAGTATGTCATATAAGTGGCATCACTATTTGTCTTTTTGTGTCTGGCTTTATACATACCTTTAACAGAACTTTTGTCCTGTTTTTTGACCAAGAGGCTCACATTTTCTTTTCAACGTTTATTTATTTTTTTGGGACAGAGAGAGACAGAGCATGAACGGGGGAAGGGCAGAGAGAGAGGGAGACACAGAATCGGAAACAGGCTCCAGGCTCTGAGCCATCAGCCCAGAGCCCGACACGGGGCTCGAACTCACGGACTGCGAGATCGTGACCTGGCTGAAGTCGGACGCTTAACCGACTGCGCCACCCAGGCGCCCCGAGGCTCACATTTTCTTTTTGCACTGAGTCCCACAGATTATGTAGCCTGCCCTACTGGGGAAAGCTCTTCCATCAATCCTTCTCTTTTCACTGTCACACAAGAGGTATGACTTGTGCTTTGGAAATATATTATCTGTTTCTCCTTTTAGAGCATGGGCTCCGTTAGTATAACCTGGAACTTCGGCTCCCCCATAACTCCTGGAGGCCTTGCAGAGCAGTGGGTGACCTGTAGCTGCTCCCTCCAGCTCTAAACTCACCTGGCTTGAGAGGCACAGAGAACCCTCCAGTCCCCAAGCAGGGGTTTCATTTTGCTTCATTAGGTACAACCCTGCCTCACAAAGGGTTGTGAAAAACAGCTCTAACCTGGGTTACAGACTCAGTCCCCGTGGCAGCCAGACAATTCTATGGAGAAAGCAGGGGTAAAATCTCTGCTGTGGCAAGGAGGTTGTCTTATCTTTTTAAATAGGAAAGTTTTGCTCCAAGCCAGTGGCAGGCTTTAAGCGATAAGCGTCCTGAGAGCAGCTCTTAACATTCACCAGATCTTTTACCCAGATAAACTGATCAAGCAACCAGCCTCTCAGCTGTCTTAGGACTTTCCTAACATCCAGAAATTGCTTAATGTTCTTTTCAACAGAAAATCAGGAACAGTAGAAAAGTGGACCTTTTTTTTTTTTTTTATGCAAAAATGATCTTCGCTATTGTGAAGCTCGCTTTGCTATTGTGGGTATTTCAGAGTCAAAAAGAAAGCAACTAGTTAATGAATTAAAGGCACTATGATAAGCCTTGAAGTCAGTCTCCAGCAGGAGGTGCTATGTAGGTCCAGGGAGCAATCCACAACCATACACTACTTCACCACCTCCTTCTGACTCAACCAGCTGTGCCTGGGCTGGAGGTAGAGGGCGAGGTGCTCTTTTCTCTACCTGGAAGGAGATTATTTCATGCTGGGAGAAAACAGGGTGAGTGAAGGGAAGAGAAGGACCCTGACTGCCTCCCTCAGTCGCTGGGATGATACTGACTGAGAAGGACATGCCCACATCAGACCTGGGAGACTAGTTTTATCTCCTTGCCCAATCTGACAGCCACTTTTGGCTTTATAATCATATTGACCAAATAAATTTTTTTTTCATTTTTTTAATGTTTATTTTTGAGAGAGAGAGAGAGAGACACAGACAGAGACAGAGACAGAGCATGAGTTGGGGAGGAGCAGCGAAAGAGGGAGACACAGAACCCAAAGCAGGCTCCAGGCTCTGAACTATCAGCACAGAGCCCGACAAGAGGCTCAAACTCACGAACGGCGAAATCATGACCTGAGCTGAGTCATACACTTAACCGACTGAGACATTAAGGTACCCCATATATTAAAAAGTTGATTTATTATTGGTAAGGATATAGGGAAATAGGTTTAAAGTGCACATGTCCTTTGACCCAACAATTCTACTCCTAATAATGTACCCTAAGGATATATTCACGTGTGGAGAAGTGATGTCAAGAATACTTGAAGCAACATCGCTCATAATAGCAAAAGTTTCAAAACAGCTTAATGGAGGACCACTTAGATAAATTATGGGAGAGTCTTGTATCAGGCTCCTCCAAGCCTCAGCACTGAGCGGTAGGCTTCTGAGTGGGGTGCTCTGGGAGTTCCTGGGGTGGACTGGTCGTAAGATTTGGTAGGCTAAATAATGCCCCCCCCCCATGTCCTAATCCCCAGAATCTGTGAGTGTTATCGTTTATGGCTAAAGGGACTTTGCATATGTGATTAAGGATCTTGAGATGGGGAGACAATCTTGGATTATCTGAGTGAACCCGATGTGGTCTTTATAAGAGGAATATGGGAAGAGACAGAGGAGAAAGTCCTGTGGTGACAGAAGCAGAGATTGGAGTGATGTGACTCAAAGATGGAGAAAGAGGCCATAAGCCATGGAATACAGGTGGCTACTAGAAGCTGAAAAAGGCAAGGAAAATGGATTTTTTCCCTCAGAACTTCCAAAAGGAACCAGCCCTGATGTACCCTGACTTTAACCCTGGCAACTAATTTCTGACTTCTGACTTCCAGAAACATGATAGAATAAATTTGTGTCTTTGTGAGTGTGCGTGTGTGTGTGTGTGTGTGTGTGTGTGATTTTAAACCAGAAGTTTGTGGCAATTTGTTACAGCAGCAACAGGAAACTAATACACAGGGTATTTTAGCCTTGAGAGTTCAAAGCCACTGGTCCAGCCAAACCCGGCCCAGGGACCAGGAGGGTTTCTAAGAGAAGTGCCCACTAGAGGTGAAACTCCATCCCTGTTCTGGTTCTCCATGTCCCATTCATTCTCATCTATTCATTGGCATTGGCGTTGGAGCTCCTTCAGGAGCAAGGGAGTCAACAGAGAAGTCATACCACAGATGTCCAGGCTATGAGCAACCAGGATCTTCTACTCAGGATTAGTTCACAAAAAGGCATGGAAAGGCCCCCACCCACACTGGCAGCTCTCACAAGCGCAACACTATCAAGTGCCCCACTGGCATTTGTACCTTCTACAGAGATTTCCTCGGACTCCTGTTGTTTCTGGTCCCTGAGTTTAGAGTTCTAAAGAACATAGGTGCTCTGGCTTGATGGTCTTCCTCTCTTTGCAAGTTGAGGCACGACAGTCCTTCCAAGCAAGAGGGAGGCCACCCTCCCAGCTGGGGGACTCTGAGGATGGTCAGGTAGTGACTTCCTCCTGCAGATGTACTTTCTCCCTTGACAGTCCGGGAGTGCTGATGCCCTGGTAGGAGCCAGCACAGTGGAAAAGGCACAAAAGACCTTCCTCTGTCCTCCACTAGTGCTCTATTTTGATCATGTCATATATCTGCTCTTCTCTCTTCCCTGTCAGAGACGAAGAGAACAGGATCTATCTACCCTGTTCTCTATTTTTTGACTGGAAAACTATTGATTTTGAAAATAAAATATAAATGAGACTGTATATTAACAGTAACAGAAAGGTGCATAACTCCTAATTAAAAAAAATGCTTTATTTATTTTTGAGAGACAGAGAGAGCGCAGGGGAATGATGAGGGAGGGAGACACAGGATCCGAAGAGGCTCTGTGCCAACAGCAGACAAGCCAGAGTGGTGCTTAAACTCATGAACTGTGAGATCATGACCTGAGCCGAAGTCACTCACTCGACCAACTGAGCCACCCAGGCGCCCCGGATTTTTTTTTAAGTTTGTTTATTTTGAGAGAGAGAGCATGTACAAGTGGGGGAGGAGTAGAGAGAGAATTTGAAGCAGGCTCTGTATCAGTGCAGAGCCCAGTGTGGGGCTCGAACCCACAAACCCATGAGATCATAATCTGAGCCAAAATCAAGAGTTGGACACAACCAACTGAACCACCCAGGAGCCCCATAACTCTAATTTTAAAACCAAGGAGGGAAAAAAAGGCCAGAGAAAAACAAAAAATGCTCTAATTTTGGAAGAACAGGATCATAAAATAGAAGTTTTATTTGCACCGTGTAGTTCAGTGTGATATTTCCTATTCTGGAGCACTAGCTATGGACAGCCTTATGTCTGAGGCAAGAGAGTAGTGAGTAGAACTGAGGAAAGATGCGGAACTACAGCCACAGACCATCTGATGACATTCTCATTTTCTGAACCATGTGATAACACTGCTACCACTCGTTCTCTTGCAGGTATGTATCCTCCTGCTTCCATCTTTGTATATCTGCTGCCATCTTCCACTGAAGGTATGTATGCTTACCCTGGGTTAGGAGTAGAAGAAGACACACACATCTCTGATCAGCCCTGGTGACAATCCGCTAAATGAAGGGTGCCTGTCCAGGACAGAGTGTTAGTAAATATGGGGAGGCCATCTGCCTTGAACTGTGCACTTCTCTCAGGGCGTTCTGTAGCCATTGTAACTTAGCCGCTGTTTATCACAACGAGCCATCTGCTGTTGGGAGTGAGTAGATGCTTGCCCGTTGCCTCCCACCTATCTATTGTTCTAAGACTACCCATTTTGGGGGCACCTGGGTGGCTCAGTTGGTTAAGCATCCGACTTCGGCTCAGGTCATGTCTTGCAGTTCATGGGTTCGAGCCCCGTGTTGGGTTCTGTGCTGACAGCTCAGAGCCTGGAGCCTGCTTGGTATTCTGTGTCTCCCTCTTTCTCTGACCCTCCCCCATTTATACTCTGTTTCTCTCTCTCAAAAATAAATAAACATTAAAAATTAATGTTTAATTAATAAAAACTTTTTAAAGAAATAAAAATAAATAAAAAGACTACCCATTTTGGGGACACCTGGCTGGCTCAGCTGGAAGAGCTTATGACTCTTGATCTTGGGGTTGTGAGTTCGAACCTCATGCTGGGTGTAAAAATTACTTAAAAATAAATAATCTTTAAAAAAGGGGGGGGGGGAACTACTCATTTTGTTGAAGAGAGAAAGAGTGAAAGCAAGCAGCTCACTGGCAAAATGTTCAGGATCTCCTACATCTCACTCTCCAAATTCATGGCAGCCTTGAACGAAAAGGAGAATGGCTACTCTTTAAAAGAGAGAGAGGATCAATACCACATAAGGTTTGAAATGCTCTCCTAACACACCTTCACCATTCCAAATCCTCTCCAGTGTTGTAAAAGATCATGACGCCAGTAAGTGTTAAAATGAATTCAGCTAACTTCTTCTTTCTTTGTCACTGTGTATCAGAAGAACATGAGGAGGGAATAAAGCTCACTGTTTCTTATTCATCCTATATATTCTATGAGTAAGGACCAACTCATTCAGAGGAAAAGAGCCTGAAACTAGGAAGTTGATCCATGGCCTAGTGTGCTCAGAGTAGAAAAGTTTTCAAGTTGTCTTAAACAATTCTTCAGTCAGTGAGAAACCAAAACTGAATTACAAAACTGAATTACATAGTTGTAACCATACACCAATGAGAATGTATAAACTTCAACTACATGTGAAAGTACGGATGATCCTCACGAACATAATACTAGGCAATAGGAGTTAGACACAGAAGACTACAGGCAGAGCTATTCTTGCTATCTGAAGTCAGGCGGGTGGGTACCTTCGGTGGGGAGGTGAGTTAGGGATAGGAACAGAGCCCAGAGGCATGCTGGCAGGGCCAGCTTCATGAGTGTGTACACAGGGCCCTGCACTCAAAAAGATCCCACGGGGGCGCCTGGGTGGCGCAGTCGGTTAAGCGTCCGACTTCAGCCAGGTCACGATCTCGCGGTCCGTGAGTTGGAGCCCCGCGTCAGGCTCTGGGCTGATGGCTCAGAGCCTGGAGCCTGCTTCTGATTCTGTGTCTCCCTCTCTCTCTGCCCCTCCCCCGTTCATGCTCTGTCTCTCTCTGTCCCAAAAATAAATAAAAGTTGAAAAAAAAATGAAAAAAAAATATCCCACGGTGGTTGCCTCCTGGGTGGCTCAGTCGGCTAAGCGTCTGACTTCAGCTCAGACGATGATCTCATGGTTCGTGGATTTGAGCCCCGCATCGGGCTCTGTGCTGACAGCTGGGAGCCTGGAACCTGCTTCAGATTCTGTTGTCTCCCTCTCTCTCTGCCCCTCCCCTGCTCACACTCTGTCTCTCTTTCTCTCCCTCTCAAAAATGAATAAACGTTAAAAAAGTTTTTAAGATTTTTTTAATGTTTTTAATGTTTATTCATTTTTTGATAGAGAGAGACAGAGCGTGAGTGGGGGATGGGCAGAGAGAGAGGGAGTCACAGAATCCGAAGCAGACTCCAGGCTCTGATCTGACAGCACAGAACCCGATGCGGGGCTTGAACTCACGAACGGTGAGATCATGACCTGAGCTGAAGTAAGACGCTTAACCGACTGAGCCACCCAGGCGCCCCTAAAAAAGTTTTTAAAAACAAAGCAAAATGAATTATTTCAAAATCAGGAAAACAACATAATTGATGAATAAATCTAAGATCTATTCTTTGGTATGGGAGGAAGCAAACAAAACAGATAAGCCACTAGCAAACATAATAAAAAAGAAAGGCAAAAAATAAATATAAATATACAAATTAGGAATGAGAAAGGGTTTACAGATGGGTACAGAAGAAATGATGAGAAATACAAGGGAGGGGATTCAATCAACATTTGCCCAATCCTATGCTAATACTATTTAAAATCTGAATGAAATGGACAATACTGAAGGAAATATAAATGACCAATAGAGACTCAAAGTAAGTAGAAAATCTAAACAGATAAATAATCTTGGACAAAAGTGGTCAAAAGCTATATACCAAAAAAGAAAGAAAGAAAGAAGAAAAAAAAGCAGAACTTAGATATGTTTATGAGCAACTTCTTTCAGATTTTCAGGAAATCAATCATTTTCTTACTATTAAAGCTATTCTAAAGCACAGAGAAAGAAGTAAAACATCCCAGTGTTTCACAAAGCCAAAATCTTATAAAGATTGTACAGCAATCTTCATGGACCAGTCCGATTTAAAACTACAGATGCAAAATGTCTAATTGAAATATACTAACATTATTTTGCAGGATTTGAAAACAACTTGACTAAGCACATTTATGTCAGGAAGGATAGAGTGGCATAAGGAAATCCATTAATCCAATTCGCCATATAGATAAATCAAAAGAGGAAACAGAATAAATAAGAGAAACATTAAAAATATGATATCATTTAATATTCATTCCTCATAAATATCTGATAAAAGGAAAAGACCTTTTTAACATAACACAGGTGTAAATCCTGTGTGTGTGCACTCACACACACACATACATTCATCAACCAGTATTACTCTTGTCTTTACTTTTTTAAATTTTAATTTTAATTATTTTCAGAGCACGAAAGCGGGGGAGAAGGGCAGAGAGAGAGACAGAAAGAGAAAGAGTCTCAAGCAGACTCCACACTTGGTGCAGAGCCTGACACAGGGCTCTATTCCAAAACTGGAGGGGTGCCTGGGTGGCTCAGTCGGTTGAGCGTCCGACTTCGGCTCAGGTCACGATCTCACGGTTCGTGAGTTCGAGCCCCGCGTCAGGCTCTGGGCTGATGGCTCAGAGCCTGGAGCCTGCTTCCGATTCTGTGTCTCCCTCTCTCTCTGCCCCTCCCCCATTCATGCTCTGTCTCTCTCTGTCTCAAAAATAAACATTAAAAAAAATTAAAAAAAAAAAATGGAGCCAAAATCAAGAGTCTGATGCTCAACTGACTGAGTCACCCAGGCACCCCATGTTTATTTTATTTTATTTTTTTTGAGTAAGCTCTACACTTAGCATGGGACTTGAACTCACACCCTAAGATCAAGAGTTGCAAGCTCTATCTACTGAGCCAGCCTGACACCTAACCTACTCCCGGTATTACTCTTAATATTCCCATTAGAGTCAGGAGCAAGACAAGGCTGCTCACCACCTCTCCTATTACTAGCACCATGCTCTAACCAGCTGAGCTAACTGGCCATTGAACACCTCTTTTATTATTTAATACTGTTCTGAAAGTGCTAGTTAATGGAATTGGACAATAAAAAATAAGTCTAAATACTGGAAGAAAATTATTATAAATTATATAATTATCTACCTAGAAATCCAAGATAATTAACTGAAAAATTATCAGAAACTATGTAAGACCACAGAACACATGCACATGAGAGTGCACGTGAGAGCAAGGGGCAGAGACAGAGAGAGAAAGAGAATCCCGAGCAGGCTTCATACTGTCAGTGGGGAGCCTGAATTAGGACTCGAACCCAGGAACCGTGAGATCATGACCTGAGCTGAAGTTGGACATTTAACTGAGCCACCCAGGCACCCTGACTTCTTGAGTATTTATTTTTTACTGGGCATTTCTCTGTGCTCTTGTGTTGTTTCTAACAACTGATTGACAAGCATACAGATACACAGGGCCCCGAAGTCAGCAGAGTTTGGTAGTGGTGGGTGGGAGTAGGGGTGGGCATCAAACACTTACAGCTTAGCTGCTTCAAAAACCTTGATGGTAAGGCAGGTGGTTCGGTCAACACTGGTGGGAGTGTGTGTGAGCAATCCTATCCCCCGACCTGAGCCCCTGGCTCAGTTAATATTCTGAAGCTGGTAACCAAGGATGAAGCCTTTTTATTCTGCACTTAGAAGTGAGCCTATAATAAATCAGAGGGGTTCTGGAAGCCCTCTTCCTTATCAGCACCTCATCAGACTGCAGCCAGAGCATAAAGTTGCTTGTCTGGGAGGGGCAGGAAAACCAGTCCAGATGGAGTACCAGGCTAAGAAAACAGAATCGCAGGCTCCTTTCTCAAGAGCAAAACTAGAGGAGGGGGATGGGGTTGTGGGGAAGCAAGGAAAAAGGAGGGTTCAGACATCAGGGACCTGAGAGGAGAGCCCCAACTACATCAGAAAAAGCAAAGGTATGGGACTTCAGGACTTGTGTCACAATTCTGTCCACCCTATCCTGTTTCAGAGGCTTTCCTCCTGACTCTCTCTTCAGTTGGCACCTAGGCACTTTGATTTGTTCTCTCATTCAATCCATACAACCACTCGTAACAGGTTTAAAAAAAATTTTTTTTTTAATTTTTTTGTTTAATGTTTATTTGTCCTTGAGAGAGTGAGACAGAGCGTGAGAGGGGGAGGGCCAGAGACAGGGAGACACAGAATCTGAAACAGGCTCCAGGCTCTGAGCTGTCAGCACGGAGCCCGACACGGGGCTCGAACCAAGAACTGTGAGAACATGACCTGAGCCAAAGTCGGATGCCCAACCGACTGAGCGACCCAGGCGCCCCTAAAAATTTTTTTTAATGTTTATTTTTGACAGAGAGAGAGAGAGAGAAAGAGAGAGAGAGAGCGAGCGAGCAGGGGAGGGGAAGACAGAGAGGGAGACACAGAATCTGAAGCTGGCTCCAGGCTCTGAGCTGTCAGCACAGAGCCTGATGTGGGGATCGAACCGTGAGATCATGACCTGAGCTGAAGTCAGACACTTAACCCACTGAGCCACCCAGGTGCCCCTCAGCAAATTATCATCATCCATCCCCTTCCTAGGATCTCCAGATCCATCTCAGTGTCTGTAAAACAGGACTAAGCAGGCTTTTTGTTTTGCTCACTCTATATTCCCCCAACTTTTGCAGAGACAACCCTACGTGTCTCACTCCCAAGGTAATGATGACTGAGATGGACAGATGCTCTGACCTCACTGTGCTTAATGTTTTATGAGTTTTCTGGAAGAAGGTTGCTAAGGAGCTAATAAGGATGCTTGCTGTCTGGTCTGATGGTTGTCCTGCATAGGTTGTGACCCTGTGATTCCTTGGGGACAAGAGGGAGGTCACAGAAATGGGATGGCATTCCAAAGACAGTGTGGAGTGTGGTTGTGCAGTGTTCCCCCTCCAGTGGTGTGACTCCAGCACCATCTAATCCCACTGGTTCCCTCAGGCCCAAGGCCTGAGGTCCCAGGTTGCCATACCCCCTACACACACACACACACACACACACACACACACACACACACACACACACCTTCTAGTAGCTTCTAAATCACCTTTTTTTTTAAGTTTATTTATTTTCAGAGAGAAAGATCACATGCAAGCTTGGGGGTGGGGGGGTGGGACAGAGAGAGAGAGAGCAAGAGAATCCCAAGCAGGCTCCCCACTGTCAGCACAGAGCCCAATACAGGGCTTGAACTCATGAGCCGAGCCATGAGATCATGACCTGAGCTGAAGTCGGAAGCTTAACTAACTGAGCCATCCAGGCACCTTTCATAACAGGTTTTTTGGCATTTTGTGTGTTTCTCTAGATGTCTTCCCTCTGATAAATATATTTGCTTAGGCTACTTTCTTAAAAATGAATTATTATGCAGTTTTTGTGACATTTTTTTCATTATATCTTAAATATCTTTTCATTCTGTACATATAGCTCTCTTATTATTTTTCAGACTGTGATTACTTAGTATTTAACAGACATTTGGATGGCCTCCAATTTTTGTTATTATAAACAATGCTTAGAATACACCTCCTCCAGATCTCCATTTGGCTGATTCCTTCACTTCATTCAGGTTCCTGCTCAAATGTTGCCTCCTCAGAAAGGTCTTCCCAGATGACACTATTTAAAATAGCACTTCCCTCCAACCCTCTACCACTTCATAATCTCTTACCCCCTCCCCTTTTAATAGCACTTATACTTATCACTACTTGATATTTTTTTGTACATTTGTTTATTTATATGCCTTGTCTGTCTCCACCAGAGGCCTCAAAAGTTTTCTGAAAGGACTTTGTTTTGTTTCACTGTTTTGTTTCACACAGTGCCAAGAGGAGTGCCAAGCCCATAGAGGACTCTCCCTAACTATTCACTGAATGAACTGATACAGTGATAAATATTCTTTTACATATTTTTTGCAGATCTATATAAACATTTCAGTAGAACTGCTAGGTCAAAGAGTATAAATACTTAAATTATAACAGAAAACATCAAACTAATCTTTTAAAAATGGTACCAATTTACACCCACCCCCATAGTAGACAAGAATGCATTTCCCCATATCCTCTACAACATACAATAGTATCAATTTTTGTAATATTTCTTCTTGATTTTAGAATTTAAAATACATGTGGGTTTTCTATGTTAAAACAAAAAAGTAAAGGCACAAGTCTAACTCTCTTTGGATCCCACTTCCCTCATTCCCACCAGACAAGATAATGTGCCCTGCTGTCCAGACTCTAGCATCACACTACGTAACTGTCTGGCCCATCAGCTGGGTCCAGCAACCTTGCTTCAACAAGTCTTCCAATTGGTTATCACTCTCACCTTACCCCATTCTTGCTGGGGTAGAAAGAGCTAATCTTTAAGCCAGTAGTAATACAGTCTCAGGAATATTAGCCCTATGGCTGTATGTGCAGACATTGAACCTATCTGGGTTTCATTTTGTTCTATAAAATGTGAGTAAAAATACCTCTCTCAAAGGGTTCCTTTAAAGATTAAATAAGTTAGAGGCACCTGGGTGACTCAGTTGGTTAAGCACCCAACTTTGGCTGAGATCTTGGGTGGGTCACTGTGGATGACTCACAGATCTTGCAGTCTGTGAGTTTGAACTCTGCATCAGGCTCTCTGCTGTCAGCACAGAGCCAGCTTTGGATCCTGTCTCCCCCTCTCTCTGCCCTTCCCCTGCTCACACTTTCTCAAAAATAAATATTTTTTAAAAAGAGTACATAAGGTAAATATGTAAAGCATCTGGCTCAGTGCCTACCATATAGCTGGCAGTATCCCTTTCCCAGCTCCTTCAAGTACCCCAGATCTTTGTAGCACTGAAGACATTTATCATATTCTGACCTTTATAAAGGTAATGGGGAGTGGGTGCTTGAACCATGGATGGTGCTTGAACACAGTAGGCATTGAAAAGATGACTGCCAAGTACAGTTGATTTCTGCATTCAGGAACTAGTTCATCTTTGCTGGTATGATTTTTCCACATTCATATTTACACCACCAATCACCTGATGGTATCACACACTACTGGGTACTCTCTACCCAATGAGCTCATCTTAATCCTGTCTGAGCTGAACATGGCCTTTTACAGAACTTTAAAAGTGACTCACTACTGAGTCATCAAAACAGCAATACCCAAACACTTCTGTTGCTACACAAAAGAGCAGCATGGGATGTCTGCCTTATCTCCTCCTTTCCCTCTCCTAATGAGACAGAAACCCTTGACTCACTGAAGAAGAGTCATCGCATCTTTTGTGATGCAGTAATAAGAAGAAAGCTGGTTTAAATAATCACAGTGTGGTCAGCAAACAACTGGCAGTCCTTGTGGTCATCCAGGTCATTTCCTGAGTGTGTCACTAACCCAAGAGGCAATTAATCAATTACTCAAATGTGTATTGAGCACCAGCATTCTGTTGGGCACTCATGATTTCTCCTTTTTATAACATTTCTGTGAAGTGACCTTTTCAGTTATTGAAACTCACTAAGAGCATAGAGAAAAGCAGTGCTTTGTGCCTCTGTAAAGGAAAAACAAAGCATTATTGGAGAAAATGCTGCTACTCAGTTCCATCCCAGTAGAAAGGAGTTTTAAAAATATCAAAGAGGAAGCATGATGTTTTGGCTAACTGCTTTACAGAACTATAGTTTTAAATATGTTAACTGAGAACTCCTTTCTTATCTAGGGATGATACTGTCAGTGGTCAGTATTTTCTCTTGGGAAAAGTCTTGAAGTTAGTATCATTGCCACAGGCCTGACTGATTGCAGGGGACTATCAATTCTTTCAAGATTAGGAAGCCTGTGTAAGGGCTAAAATAACTGGGAGTAGGCCTGAAGGCTGCTTTCACTAAGAAGGCTGGTTATAGGCAAGGTATTGTATACATGCAGATACAGCTTTTGAGTGCCCCAGCGTGGTCTCTCACAGCTGAAGACCCTAAGCAAAAACTGAATGAAAATCTTAGGTCCTCAAACTTTTTGTATGCAGCCGATATAATTAATATAATCCACACCTAAAGGATATAATGAAATTTACACTTGATCTACCTTATATAAATGTTAAAAGCATAAACAGAAATAGTATGTTAGTAGTCATTAAGGATTAATTAGGCAGGACAACAAATAATGTTTATTTCATTAAAATATAAGCTTTCAACTGGCCACTGTTCCTGAGCCATACTTCTCAAGTTCTTATTATATCAATACAGTTGACCCTTGAACCACATGGATTTGAACTCTGCAGGTCTACTAATATATGGATTTTTTCTATTAATACAATATAGTACTGAAAATGTATTCTCCCTTACAATCTTTCTTTTTTTTTTTTTTAAGTTTATTTACTTATTTATTTAGAGAGAGGGAGAGAGAGCACAGGAGGGGCAGAGAGAAAGGGAGAAAGAATCCCAAGCAGGCTCTGCACTGTCAGCACATAGCCTGAGGCGGGGCTCAAACCCACAAACTGTGAGAGCATGACCTGAGCCAAAATCAAGTGTTGGATACTTAACCAACTGAGCCACCTAGGCGCCCCTTCCCTTACAATTTTCTTAACATTTTCTTTACTCTAGCTTACTTTATTGTAAGAATATAATATATAATACATATAGCATACAAAATACGTGTTAATCAACTGTTTATGTTATCAGTAAGGCTTGTGGTCAACAGTAGGCTATTAGTTACGTTTTGGAGGAGTCAAAAGTTATATACTGGTTTTTGACTGCAAGGGGTCAGTACCCCTAGCCTCCATGTTCTTCAAGGATCAACTGTACTATACCTGTCCTGACTTGATTTGTATATAATCTCAACTGTCTATCCATATTAAGCGAACTTATTTTGGGGACATCAGGAGTTACATGTTCCATTTACTGACCATTTATAAAGCCATTAACAAGTATGAATTAGTCTCAAACAACATTGCTATAATTGAAAGCAACACATAACATTTATTGAACACTCTTTGAACATTCTTTGTAAGGGACAGCACTAGTCTCACACTTAACCCATTGAACTAAAGACAAATTAAATTAGATTATACTGTATTCTCAGGGTGAGCTAATGAACACGTGGTAAAACATTCAAACAATGTTATCCATCAGAGGGTAGGAAGGCAAGTGACAAGAGTAGAGAAAGCTAACCTAGACCTGAGAAGTCAAATAGGAGCAGGGATAGGAGTACCACATTCTAGCCTGAGATCTGGACTGCCAGGGCCAACAGGCAGTTAGAGCTGGGTGGAAGTAAGGTGAAGTTTGCTGAGAGAAGCAGCGGAAGGGAAAAAGTAAAGATAACCAGGAAGATGAAGAAAAGACAGTTGGGCTTTATTAGCATAGTATTTGTTCTTGTTTTGTTTTTTAAAGATTTGGTCTGGGGAGCACCTGGTTGACTTTTTTTTTTTTTTTTTTTTTGAGTTGACTCCACACCCAATGTGGGGCTCAAACTCATGACCCCAAGATCAAGAGTCACATGCTCTACCAAATGAGTCAGCCAGACACATCCCTAATATGGATTTTTAAAATTTTATTTATTTACTTTGAGAGATAGATGTAGGGGGAGGGGGGGAGGGGCAGAGAGAAAGGGAGGGAGAATCCCAGAGCCCCCAGTGCAGGGCTCAAACTCACAAACCTAGAGATTGCAACCTAAGCTGAAATCAAGTGTCAGATACTTAACTGACTGAGCCACCCAGGCAACCCCCGCAACCCCCCCACTGCCCCTGCTAGTATTTGTTAAGTGAAAAACACATTTGACCAACATGGCTTCTTTTTAAAAAAAATTAGAAATTTATCAGAATAGGCTCCTATTTAGAGAGAGTTATTATTTCTCCAGAATCAAAAGCATAAACTAGAAAAGATTCAGCTTTGGGTAAAGCCTAGCTATTCTCATGAAACACGTCTGCAGACTGTGAAAAATTAGTCTCTAAGAACTAAAAGATAGTTCATTCAAAGTGCAAGACTTATGTTAATAAGAATATGAACATATATTTATGTACTTGCATATATTAAAAGAATTTGAGGGGCAACTGAGTGGCTCAGTAGGTTAAGCATCCGATTTCGGCTCAGGTCATGATCTCATGGTTGGTGGATTCGAGCCCCAAACTGTGCTGACAGTGCAGAGCCTTCTTGGCTCTCTCTCTGCCCTCCAGGATTTGAGCTTTCTCTCTCAAAATAAATAAATAAACTTAAAAAAAAAAAAGTATTTGAGAGGGTGATTTAGAATCTCAATTATAAATCTTCAAGGCAGGAATCTTGCTTATCTTGCCGCTAAGGGAGGTGAATGGGCTGACAATAGTGGCATTAAAGCCTTATACTTGCTAAGTCATCTGTCTAAAGGGGATAAACAGGTTGTTTGTTCTCCCAACACCTAGAGGCAAGATTTTTACTCAGTTATTACAACATTACCACAAACTTGTGGATTCTGCAAAGGTTGCCTAGCAACATTACAGTTAGGAACATTGGGTGGTGAAAGAACAGGAAATTTGAATTAGATATGCCCGGGGCAGGTGGGCATAACTCCATCCCTCCAGTACAGTGAGTGCTGTACTCAGAGAAGCATGAAATTTAAAAAATCAGGACAATCATTTAGAATTTCAGTTAGGGCATTGCTGCAGTTAAACCATAACATTGTGCCATGTTCTCAGCTAGAGGAGGTAGGGCCTTGGTTTCGTACTCATTTTGGCACTTTTGTTTTAAAGAACACCAGCTTTTCTTCAATTATTCCAGAAACATTTATTAAGTACCTTCTCAGGGGCCAAGGCACATTGCTGGTCGCTGGTGCTCTAAAGACAAATAAAACTTGATCTCAGCCCTGGGTGGAAGGGAAGCCAGACCAGTAAACAAAGACTGTTACAGAGTCCATGACAAGTGTGGTTAGAAAACCTGGTTCCCGGAGTGTCTCTTTTACCTAGAAGTGGAGAAACTTAAGAAAAGGCTTTATAGAAGAAATCGTTCTCCCACTGAATCTTGTTTCCAACTTTTAAAGAAATTCTTTCTTTCCTTCAGTCATTCTATGGAAATTTACCTCTCCCATTCTGTGGGCAGAACTTGGTGCCAAGAATTCAAAGTACTGGCTCTGTGGACCAAGAACTCTTCCCTCCCCGTTTGGAAGCCAGGCCCTTTTGCTCTAATCTACTTCAAGGACCTCCCAGTTTAAGGAAGCAGACAGGTGGCATGGTTAAGAGTCGAAAAAAAAAATGTTAAAAGAGTATTTACCTTCAAGAAGAGGTAGCTGGGGTACTTCTGTACCATTTGAATTTATATTGAGATAGAAAAGTAAGCCAATCAACAATATTTAAATAAGGGCTCTATTATCACTCAGAAGATATTGAGCACGTAAGCCATGTTAGAATACTGCAATAAACAAAATAGAAAAGGTTCCTATATTCAGGGAACTCATTTTCTAGAAGGGGATAGTAATAAATAAACAACCAACACACTTTGAGATACATATAAGCCTGTTAAGGAAATAACAGGGTGTTGTGAAAGAGTGAGGGGGGAGGGGAAGTGAGCTTGCATGCATAGCCTCAGAGGATACAGAATTCCTACATAGAACGGGCTTAGAAGCAACATTCTAGTTGGGGAGAAGTTATCTACTGGGCTTTAAAGTTTTTTTTTTTTAAGTTTTTTTTTTTTTTTTTTAATATTTATTTATTTTTGAGACAGACAGAGACAGAGCATGAATGGGGAAGGGTCAGAGAGAGAGGGAGACACAGAATCTGAAACAGGCTCCAGGCTCTGAGCGGTCAGCACAGAGCCCGACGTGGGGCTCGAACTCATGGACTGCAAGATCATGACCTGAGCCGAAGTCGGACGCTTAACTGACTGAGCCACCCAGGCGCCCCTTAAAGTTCTTAGGAAACACACTAGTTTTACATACAACTCATGCTAATGATCAATAAAGAGTAGTTTTCTGAAGTTACTTTTTTAATTTTTAAAAATGTTTTATTTTTGAGAAAGTACAAGCATGGGAGGTGAAGAGAGAGGGGAACAGAAGATCTGAAGCAGGCTCTGTGCTGACAGTAGAGAACCCGTTGTGGGGCTTGAACTCATCATGAACTGTGAGATCATGACCTGAGCCAAAGTCAGACACTCAACCAACTGAGCCACCCAGGTGCCCCTAAAGTTATTTTTATTTACACTTACATGAAATTAAGAAAAGCAATTCAATATGGTCAACTATCCACATCAAAGGCTTATATTGCCATGAGGAGTGAAGAAGAGGGGTATTCTAGGAAGAGTGCTAAAAATCATTCCTTGGGTTTGGCCACCAGGGATCAGAGAATGTCTCCCCTTGAAACATAACAAAAGGGTAGAGTTCCACTCTTTCAAGAGCTTAACGCTAAATTTGGATTAACATACAAAAAAGACACAAAAGCAAATGTCTGGAGAAGACAGCTGTTTTCCCCTCACCGCATCTTCAAGTATGTGGTATCAGGGAATTTCCCATGTGGTATTTTTTTAAATACACTTTATTGTCAAATTGACTAACATACAATGTATACACTGTGCTCCTGGTCCATGTGGTAAGTACTAAAATGTGTTTCCATTATTAAAAATTCAGCTTGAGTTCAGTCTTTGAAAAGTGTTAGAACAACATATATGGTCAAATGTTAATATTCATAAAGTGCTACAATAAGAAACCAGACAATAGAAATAAACATAAGTGGCCACTGGCACATGACAACTGTCCAACCATATGAGTCAAAGCAACAAAATTAGGGGGCTTGGATGGCTGAGTCAGTTAAACCATGGACTTCGCTCAGGTCATGATATCACGGCTAGAGCTCAAGTCCAGAGTCAGGCTCTCTGCCGTCAGCACAAACCCCACTTCAGATCCTGTGTCCCCCATCTCTCCCCCTCCCCCGCTCTCTCGCTCTCTCTCAAAAAACAAACAACACATTAAAAAAAATTACATTAACAAACATTAAATATCCACTTATGTCCAGAATTCATGAGCAGCGTACACTAACCCACTGCTAGTGAGAACGTAAATTGTTTTCTTTTGGAGGTCAGTCTGGCAGTTTATATCCTTTGACCTAGTAATTCTCACTTCTATGAATCTATCTTTAAAAAAAAAAAAGCAAAAAAACCTCAAACAACACAGAGACAAAAAACCACGCGAGGAGTCAGAATATTCATCACGGGGTTATTTACAACTGAAAAATTCCAGAAACTTTCCTATGCGACTCTAAAGGGCAGATGAGATCACAGTTTGACCGGGCACTAGAGTGATTTCTTCTCAAGGTGCATTTAAGTTTGCTGTGAGGTGGGCCAATCCGTTTTGCCAACACTTGCCCACGTGCTGGCAAACAAATATAAACACCGTGGCCGCGTGGTGAGCACTTGGTTTCGTGCTGGGGCCGACTGTTGGTGCCGCTGGTATTTACTCTGGACAACTCTCGGGTGGACTGCCACAGCTTGGGGGAACTCACCTCGCTGGGGACACACCCGACCCTAACAGCCACCCTGGGGGGAAACTGAGGCTCCACAGGCCTTCCCCACAGCCGTTTCCCCGCCTCCGACTCTCGTCTGTGGGCCTTCCTGCTGATTTCTGGGTCCGGCCTAAGCAACGCGCTCAGTTCGCAAAGCTCCAGAGGCCCGAGTCACCATTTCCGGCTCAAACCTCTACCGGGGAACGTGACTGCCTACAGCCACGCCTACAACGCCCCCAGCGGCTCGCACCGAAAGGACACGGGACTGGCAGGAGAGCCACGGTGGTTTCCTGCTCGCCCCGACCCGGAGGAACCCAGGAGTGTTCCCTGGCCCCCACCTCAGAACCGAGAGCGCTGAGGTACCGCGAGCAAGCCGCCTCCAGGGTGGCGTTCGGCTGGGCCTAGTCGAGCCTAGCACCCTTCGCTCCTCCCAGAGGGCCGCCTCGGCTGCCCCGTCCGGCCCCGACCGGGCGGTGCCCGGCTGGGTTCCCGGAGGTCGGACTCCCTCATAGGCCCGTGGCGCCCCGCCCGCCCAGGCCGGGCCGCCGAGGGCGGGCGGAGCCAGCGGGTTCGCGCCAAAATCGCGTAGCTGATCCCTCCCCCGCGGGCTACGTCGCGCCCTCCTTTTTTTTCAAACCCCGGGCTGGGCGGGGATTGGTGGGCTGGGCACTCACGTGGTTAACGGTCGCGGGAAGCCGCGGAGCCCGAACCTGCGGCTGGACCTGCGGGGACACCAGCCTCGGCGCCCGGGCCGCCCCGCCTCCGCTGGACAGTCCGCGCCGCCGCTGCCGACCCCCGCCACCGCCGCCCGCAGTTCCGAGCGCTCCGGAGCCGCAGACCGCCGCCGCGCAAGTCCGCCACCGCGGCGACCAGGCGCGCCCAGTCGCACGTGGCGGACCCGCCCCCTAGGCCGTCCCGAGTCCTCGACTCCGCGGGCTTCGGCTCTCCGGTCCTCGGCCCCGGCCCCAGGGCGAGATGAGCTTCCTAAGCCGGCAGCAGCCGCCGCCGCCCCGCCGTCCCGGGGCTTCTTGCACTTTGCGGCAGAAGCTGATCTTCTCGCCCTGTAGCGACTGCGAGGAGGAGGAGGAGGAGGAAGAGGAGGAGGGCAGCGGCCACAGCACTGGGGAGGACTCGGCCTTTCAAGAGCCTGACTCTCCACTGCCGCCCGCGCGGAGCCCCACAGAGCCCGGGCCCGAGCGCCGCCGCTCGCCCGGCCCGGCCCCCGGCAGCCCCGGGGAGCTGGAGGAGGACATGTTGCTGCGAGGCGCCTGTCCGGGCGCGGACGCGGCGGGCGGCGGGGCCGAGGGCGACTCATGGGAGGAGGAGGGCTTCGGCTCCTCATCGCCGGTCAAGTCGCCGGCAGCCGCCTATTTCCTGGGCAGCTCGTTCTCGCCGGTGCGCTGCGGCGGCTCGGGGGACGCGTCCCCGCGCGGTTGCGGGGCGCGCCGGGCTAGCGAGGGCCCCTGCTCGCCGCCGCCGGACCACCCCGGCACCCCGCCGCACAAGACCTTCCGCAAGCTGCGGCTCTTCGACACGCCGCACACGCCCAAGGTGAGAGGACGCGGGGCCCGGGCGCCCCGAGCCCGCGCCCGCCCAGCCTTTTAAAAAGGCCGCGGCGCCAGGAGCCGAGCGCGGCGCTCCCCGGATTCGGTTACATAACCGCCCGGCCGCACCCCCACTCGCTCCCCTGAGCCGCAACAAAAAGTTGGCAGCCCCTCTTTTTGGCCCTGCCCAGAAGTTGTCCGTTAAGATTATGTAACTGAACAATGGGCCTCTTCTGGAACTTCTTCATCTTTCAAGATCGGCGCCGTCCAGGTGGCTGACGATTTCACGCCGGTCGAGTCGGGGCCGTGCCGAGCGTGTCAGCCCGGAGTGTGGCACTGATATAACGTGGTTTGGAAAGATGTTGGAGCGGTGCTGGCGCGGCCACCTGACACTCCCGAGGGCGGCAGCCATATGGTGCCTTTTAAACGCAGTGAGGGGCCCTGTAATTTGGGCGGCACACTCAGGAGTTCGGTTAAAAAATTTTTTCATGCGCTTACCGTTTCGTGTCATGTGGCCTTAAGGGGTTAAGTTGGAGGTATGCAGGGTGACTGCGCTTCGACTTGGGAGGAAAGGCTGGCCTTCCAAGCATTTCCAGTCGTAAAGATTCCTTAATTCAGGGTAGCTTTTAAGAATCTATCCGTGCATATTTATCGGGTAAGCGTTTGCTTACACCCTTGGGTTTGCAGTGCCCATGTGTGGTCAGCCTGACTAATGACTGGGGACAACCCAACTGTTAAAGCCAGCAGTGGTGGTGTTGTTTGGACCCTTGTGCTTTCAAACTGCTGATAACGTATCACAATGAAGGAGGTGTTCAGCACCTGTTTTTGAGTGGCAAGTGAGTATGCAGATTGCCACTTGTGGAACTTGAGAAGTAACAGATTTTAAAATGAACCCTACCTGAAATGAGGACAAGTATCATGTTTATAAGAGTAATATGGAAAATGGACCTTGTAAGTGAGTCGGGTTCCGTGCGGTTAATCCTAGACCTTGGGTAGAAGTGTGGGGTTTTTTTTTGTTTTTTTTTGTTTTTTGAGTGTTCTTGTGTATTAAGGATATGCCCAAGGCAAGATCCCTTTAGAAGCGTGGGGAGGAGTCCAGCGAAGTTGGTTTTGAAAGCCCTATTTGGATGGGGGGGGGGGGGGGCGGGAGGGAGCTTTTATGGGGCTCCCTGACTGCTTTGTATTTTTAGATGGATTGAAAGAGTTTAACTTTTAGACTCTAGAATAAACTTAATTTTAGTCTGCATTTCTATTCTTTCTAGTGTTAGAGACCTATTTTATGTGGCTGTCTTTTTCAGAAAAGGTGACTGGTATCCACCTTTCCCTGTTCAAGTTAAGCACTGTTTATTTTGCTTGAGATGTGGTGGATTGTGTGTTGCTTTGACCTACACTATCAGCCATGAGAAAGGCTTGTTGAAGGTTGGGTTGAGAAAGCGGTCTATAGAATTTAGATACTAAAATTTTACTTTTCCTGCCCTAGAGTTTGCTCTCCAAAGCTCGAGGAATCGATTCCAGCTCTGTTAAACTCCGAGGTGGTTCTTTGTTCATGGATACAGAAAAATCAGGAAAAAGGGAATTTGACATGCGACAGACTCCTCAAGTGAATATTAATCCTTTTACCCCAGATTCTGTGTTACTTCATTCCTCAGGACAGTGTCGTAGAAGAAAGCGAACACATTGGAATGAGTAAGTTATTTAGTTTGGTTCCCTAACCATCCAAGGTTGATTTGTGGTACTTATCAAAATTTAATTTCATCTGAATGACATGGAAATTTATGCTCTGAAATTTTTCTGTTACTAGCACTTGCTTCCCAGGAGAGGCAGGTAGGAAGTAATCAGCTGTAGAGAGGAAGTAGTGTAAGAAAGGAAGGAATAAAAAGCCTAGATGGCTTGTAGGAAATCTGGTGTCAAAATGAAGCAGGCAGAGAGAGTTATTTATTATTTAGAAAGACTTAAATTTTGATATGTGCAGTGGTATTGGCTTGTAGTTAATCTGCATTTTTTTTCAGTAGGGACAGCATTTTAATCAGCTGAGGTATATCTTGTGATTACAAAATTAAGTGCTTTCTTGTCTGTTTTTATTCATTAAAATGCATTTTCACTGTACATCTATCAGATAAAGTTTTGGATCTCTAGTTGATGTGTCTGTCAGATCTACTGATGGAAACATACATAATGTTTTCCAGTTCTTGTGGTGAAGATATGGAAGCCAGTGATTATGAGTTTGAAGATGAAACAAGACCTGCTAAAGTAAATAGCTTTTTATTTTTTTATTGTTTCTGAAATTTCATTTTCGACTTCTTACTTAACAAGTAACCATATATACATGTTACATACGCATTCAAACAAAACGTAATGATTTTTAAATTTCACACATAGGGCTATTATTATAGCAAAAAATCATTTTCATGTCTTTGTGAATATACCCCTTATTGCAGAGAATCACAATTACTGAAAGCAATATGAAGTCACGGTATACAACAGAATTTCATGAACTAGAGAAAATTGGCTCTGGAGAATTTGGTTCTGTGTTTAAGTGTGTGAAGAGGCTGGATGGATGTGTTTATGCCATTAAGCGATCAAAAAAGCCATTGGCTGGCTCCGTTGATGAGTACGTATTAAAATTTTTGTCTTTTACTCTTATTCCCTCTGGTGTTGCAAATGTTAAGATTTTACATAACCAAGTAGTGAAATTAATTCTCTCACTTTTGAGAAGCCATAATAATTTAATCAGATCCTTTTCATTTTGTGCCATTAATTCTTACTGAACTTGGTAAAATAATACGAGTAGTCTGATTTTGAAGGCTAACTTAAATTTCTTTTTTCTGGGAGCATCCATGAATTCACAGTAAAATGGAGTTTTGTTTTTCCCGAGTCCTAGGGCCAGCAAGGTTCCTTCTTTGTAACTAGCATTTTTCTTTAATGGAAGCCTTTAGAAAAATCTGGTACAGAGTCTTAACACCCTCCCTCTCAAGGAAGTTATTTCTTCAGCATAATGATAGATAACAAGTCAAGTTTCTTTTTTTTTTTTTTTCAACGTTTATTTATTTTTGGGACAGAGAGAGACAGAGCATGAACGGGGGAGGGGCAGAGAGAGAGGGAGACACAGAATCGGAAACAAGCTCCAGGCTCTGAGCCATCAGCCCAGAGCCTGACGTGGGGCTCGAACTCACGGACCGCGAGATCCTGACCTGGCTGAAGTCGGACGCTTAACCGACTGCGCCACCCAGGCGCCCCTTATGAAGTTTCAGATAAATTCAGTTTAGGCTTGAATAAAAATGATGTACCATTCTATCAATGTCAAATTTCTCCTAGGCAGAACGCTTTGAGGGAAGTGTATGCCCATGCAGTGCTTGGACAACATTCTCATGTAGTTCGATATTTCTCTGCATGGGCAGAAGATGATCATATGCTTATACAGAATGAGTATTGTAATGGTGAGTAATACATTGTCCTGTTTGAAACTTGTGAGTTCAGAAAAATGAACACCGAGGAAATGCTTATTTTTATCTGAAATCCTACTTTAACTCTGTGTTTCTTTTATTTCTTTTTTTATAAATTTTTTTAAATTAAATTTTATTAAAAATTTTTTTCAACGTTTATTTTTGAGAGAGAGAGAGAGAGAGTGCGAGCAGGGGAGAGACAGAGAGAGAGAGACAGAGAGAGACAGAGAGAGAGACAGAGAGACAGACAGAATCCGAAGCAGGCTCTAGGCTCTGAGCTGTCAGTACAGAGCCCGATGCGGGGCTTGAACCCACAAACCGTGAGATCATGACCTGAGCTGAAGTCAGCCACCCAACCAACTGAGCCACCCAGGTGCTCCCCCCTTTTATTTCTTAAAATGCAAAGATCAAGGAGCCTAACATGAATTTCAAGTTCATTGCCTACCTTGATGTTAAGTAAAAATTGTAAACGTTGTCCCTTTTACCTCAGTAGTAGAATTGTGCATATTGTGTGCATGTTAGTCACACTGATTTGGAGAGGACAGTGGACTTGCCATATTTTAGGTATTTTAGCATCTCTAGCATGTAGCATAGTGTATGTGGGATATAGTAGTTAATAACGCAGGTTCAATGCATCTAGTCGTCCTTTTCCATTTCATTTTATGTGCTATTAAAACTGATACTGGTTTAAACCAGTGACAGTGACTCTCCATTGTTCTAACTTCAGCCATTTGTCCAAAGTATTCTATAATCTTGCCCCCATTCCCGTTTATCCAGCCTAGTGTACCACTAGAATCCACTCAGACTTTTTTTATGATGTTAAACTCTTTTAGTTCTCTAGCTTCGTTCGCCTCTCTCCCTCATTTCCCCTCCAAACCAACAAAACAAGCATCTATAGAAGTTCAATTTTGGACTTCTGGAGAGCTTTCGATTTCAGCAAGTCTTTCAAGGACCAACTTGGTTCCCCCTTTTTTCATTAAACCTTAGTCAAAACCCTGGTCTCAATTCTGATTCTTGTAAATACCTGTTATTAAATAGGTAAATCATTATATACACTGGATTTCCATTTCTGTATATTTGAATAGTAGAGAATTTAGAATTTAGTGAACAGTTGAGAGGTGATTAACAATGATTTATGTTTGTGTTACTTATTTTTGTTGACTTTCGTTATTTTTTCCTTAAATAAGACCAGCCATCTCATAGCTTGTGAATAAATAAGTGGTGTAGGTAGTGGATTCAGATTTTCAGTATTTAAAAACATTGAACAAAACAGAAGTAAAAGAGCCTTTTCTCATGCCTTATTTCTTACTGAACTGTCATTTTATTCTCTACACTTGAAAGAATTAAGTGCTCAGTATACAGCATTGCTGCTAATTTGTTTCACACATCTCTTGAAATGTTTCTATTCATATCATCAAAATATGTGTGTAGCTGTCTCTCATGGCCTTGTGGACTCTTCCGGTTTTTAACCTTCATTTTTCAGTTACTGTACTTAATATAGGGCTGTCTGACCATGTCTTCTCTACTCCGTGTTTGCTAGATGCCATCTTCTAGTTTCTTTCTCTCTCTCACTTTGATGTGGCTGGTCCTCTTAACAAGGATTTCCGTAGCAGTCCGGGATCACAAATTTGTAACAATCTACCAAATAAATATGTGGTGGTGTAATTCAAATAATTTTGAGAAAACTCTTGGTCCTGGGGGGATAGGGAGAGGTGAGTTGTCTTGCTAACCTCTCATTGTGAAGACTTTGTCCTAACAAAAACAAAACTTTGTCCTGGTATAAAGTTAAATTATAAAATAATCTTCTGAAGCAGTTTATTATTTTGGAACAGTATAAAACAAAGAATATACAGATCTTTAAAAAATAAATAGACCTGTGTGAAACAGGATTGCCTCAGTATAGTTCATTCTATGTAGATGAAAGCAAATAAGGCGATCTAGATACATTTGTAAACTTTTTTTGTGTCCTTTTGCCACCATTCTTCTCTCCACATAAAACTTTGAATCTCCTAATAATAGACCTGATCTTCAAATCCTTTTCCATAGTTTCACAGGGAAATGATTCTGTTATTTCATTTGTACATGGTGATTAACTGATATCCTTTACCGTGACTAAGTTTCTTTATTATCTCAAATACTCATTTGCATTTTAAGTCTTTTGTCTGGGTTTGGTGAGAGACTGAAATTTTTACCCATGGTAAACAAGTGTGGAAAAATGTTGATGGATAGGGGAAGAGAACCTGAAATATCAGTTGAGTGTCTTGCTCTTCTCTCACCTCTCTCTTTCTTTCAGCAATGAGATAGAAGGAACTGGCCTAGCTATAGGTGCTGGACCCACTAAAAAGCAGCTGTATTCTATCTTATTAAACTTGGTCTAGGACTTCAAGCCCACTTGTCTGACAAGCTTATTGACCTCTCTTCTAAGCCCTCTTTTTCCTGAAGTTCAAAATTTGTACAAGTATGGAGAACATACTTAAGCCTAAAATACCGAGGTGTGTGATTTATTTTTATTTTTAAAACACATTGGACATTTTGCTATTTAGCCTTTCCTGACTAACAACATGTATCAGTATACCTCCCTGATTTTATTACCCTGGCTCTGATTTTATTATTCCTAACTAAGCTTTAAACAGATGTGGTTTGTTTTGGTTTTTGTTTTGGTTTGCTTTGTATAACTCCTGTTTTCCTTTGAGATAAGTTATAAACTTATAATGTTTTTAATAAAACTTGTATAAACTTACAAAGTTTTTTAAAAGTATAAACAAATTAGCTGGTTGGTTTGATTCTATAAAAGCAAGTTAAAACTATACTAAGACACTGGTTTTTACCTATAAAATTTATAGACTACTGTCAAGGGTGTGGGAAAACAAGTATTCTTGTATATTAATGATGGGAGTATACATTAGTACAGACTTCTCTATGGGGGATTGTGTGTGTGTGTAAGTAAAATTGCCCCAGATTTGTCTTCCAAAACCCTCTTAGCTATAAAAATTTATCCTGTATATAAGATAGTATCTCTCACACACACACACACACACACACACACACACACACACACGCTTGAGCCACATACTAGTATTGTTTTATGATTATACATACTCTAAAAGCCAGTAGTTTTTTTTTTCTATGAGATATATTAAATGTATGTTGTATGACCGATGTACAAAGTTATTTCTTAGACCGTAGTATATAGTAGCAAAGGAAATTATTTTAAAATGTTCCTCAGGAGATTGGTTAGTTCCTTACCATTCAGTTATACAGTGGAATTGTATAGAGACTTAGGAGAGAACAAGGTAGTCTTTGTGTATTAGTAAAGAATGATCTTCAAGATCATGAAAATGTTACCATTTGTGTAAAAAGGAATTGAAAAAGATATATAAGAAACAAATAACATTGGTTTATTCTGGGAAAAAGAACCAGGTAGGATGCTGGGGTATCTGGATGACACAGAGACTTTATATTTTGTACCTATGTGAGTATATTACCTGTTGAAAGAGTAAGATTTTGATATCACAAACAAGGAGGAGGGAATAGGTCCTATAAAATGTCACTTTCTTTGTTGAGTTTGTGACCATTCAGTAAAGATGGAGAAAAATATTTCAGAAAGAAGAAATTGCTAATTTTTTCCATGTTCGTTAGGTGGAAGTTTAGCTGATGCCATAAGTGAAAACTATAGAAGCATGAGTTACTTTACAGAAGCAGAGTTGAAGGATCTCCTTTTGCAAGTTGGCCGGGGCTTGAGGTATATTCATTCAATGTCTTTGGTTCACATGGATATAAAGCCTAGTAAGTATTACAAATTCTCTGACCTGTGTTCTTTAGTGTTATAGAGAATAAATGATTTCATTAAAACAACATGAAAACATACACGTCCATGGGGCACCTGAGTGGCTCAATTGGTTAAGTATCTGACTTTTGATTCTGGCTCAGGTCATGATCTCATGGTTTGTCAGTTTGAGCCCCACAATCAGACTCTGCGCTGTCATCACAGAGCTTGCTTGGGATTCTCTCCCCCTCTGTGCCCTTCCCCAACTCGCGCTCTCTCTCTCTCTCACTCAAAATAAATAAACTTTATATGTATGTATGTGTATATATACATATATCTTACTGTGTTTTTTCATTGTTAGTTTTAAAAGAACTTTGAGCCACATGTAAGTATTGTTTTATGATTTCCAGACACCTTTTCCCTTGTTATCCCAAAATATTTGAGACAATAAACTAATTTTTATTAAAAGTTGGAAAAATTTGCCACGTCTTATGGGAACTGTATAGTCATGAACTAGGTAGTACTCTGATTGGGAGACTGAGAATCTGTTGTTTAAAGCCCTGCTCTTCTAGGGTGCCTGGGTGGCTCAGTCGGTTGAGCGTCTGACTTCGGCTCAGGTCATGATCTCGCGGTCTGTGAGTTCGAGCCCTGTGTCAGCCTCTGTGCTGACAGCTCAGAGCCTGGAGCCTGTTTCAGATTCTGTGTCTTCCTCTCTCTCTGCCCCTCTCCTGCTCATGCTCTGTCTCTCTCTCTCTGTCAAAAATAAATAAACATTAAAAAAAAAAAATTAAAGACCTTCTCTTCTGCTAGGCTATGAACCATAATCCTAAAGTAATGCTGGTACTGGTAATGGGGTTGTTAGAATCAAATGAGATATGTGAACATGTTTTTGGAAACTTAAGTGCTATACAAACATGGTGGTATTTCTAGCCTATATACCATGAAAGTGTTACTGTATTATGCAGAAGACAAATGGCACATGCAGTATGATTATCTTATATTAAAAAGATGCAAGTGCATGCTACAATGGCATTTTAGTGCAAATCCCTCTCATTTTGTTAAAATAACCTCATAATGTACATACTGTTTTAAAACTTGTCATATGTCACCTCTACATTTTTGTTTCAGTAAATTTTCATCTCCTTTAATACCCAGATCATGCTTAAATTTTCCCCAGGTGTCCCAGGCTCTTGATGGCTGATTTGTCCATACTAGTATCCATTTCAGGACTATGTGTTGCATCTGCTTCTATCCTTTTTTTTTTTTTTTCTTTTTATGTTTATTTTTGAGAGAGAGCGCGTGGATGGGGGAGGGCAGAGAGAGAGGGCGACACAGAATCAGAAGCCGACTCCAGGCTCTGACCTGTCAGCACAGAGCCAGATGCAGGGCCTGAACCCACAAACTGTGAAATCGTGACCTGCGCTGAAGTCAGATGCCCAACCAGCTGAGCCACCCAGGCGCCATAATTTTTTATAATTTTTTAAAGCGTATTTATTTTTGAGAGAGAGCGACAGCATGAGCTGAGGAGGGGCAGAGAGAGAGAGAGAATATCCCACGAAGACTCCACACTGTCAGCACAGAGCCAGTGCAGGGTTTGAACTCCCAAAACCATGAGATCATGACCTGAGCCAAAACCAAAAGCCAGACGCTTAACCGACTGCGTCACCCAGGTGCCCCTCCCTTGCATCATTTAGCTTATTCCTCTTTCCTCTGTATTTCCTACAAAGTGGAAGTTATAAAAGGTTGATGAATTCAAGTATGAATTTTAGGGTAGGTGTGTGTGTGTGTGTGTGGTTTTTTTTTAATGTTTATTTATTTAAAGTTTTTTTAATGTTTTAATTTTTGAGAGAGAGACAGAGCAGGGGAGGGGCAGAAAGAGAGAGAGACACAGAATCCAAAGCAGGCTCTAGGCTCTGAGCTGTTAGCACAGAGCCCAATGCAGGGCTTGAACTCACAGACTGTGAGATCGTGTCCCGAGCCAAAGTCGGACACTTAGCCGACTGAGCCACCCAGGCACCCCCAGTGTTTATTTTTGAGAGACAGAGCACAAGTGGGAGAGAGGCAGAGAGAGAGGGAGACACAGAATCCAAGGAAGGCTCCAAGCTGTCAGCACAGAACTCATGAGCCCATGACCTGAGCTAAAGTCTGATGCTTCACTGACTGAGCCACCCAGGCACCCCATAGCTAGGTGTTTTTAAGTTGACTTTAATGAAGTTTTTTGGTTTTTGTTTTTTTGTCTGTGGAAATGTGTGATTTATGAGAAATTAAATCATTTTACACAACCTACTTTAATTCTGTAAGTTACATGAAGAATTTCTTACCTATGTGTAAACAACTCAGATTTTTATTTTCAAAAGGGAAAATACAATATTTGGACTGAAGGCAGTAAATATGAATTAGTAAGATTTAAATCACTCACACCTTGTATTAAGTGTCAGACGAACACAGTGGACCCTTATAGGTACCAAAAGTTGAAAACATTAAGGCATGTGAATTTTAAAATTTCAGATTCACAAATACCATCGTAAAGTAAGTTGTCCTTTAAATAAAGTGAAGTTGGAAAGATGACTTCAGTAAATATAACATTTATGAACTCCGTATTACATTGGTAGAACTGTTAAAGTGAAAACTGTCACTGAAACTTATGTCAATCATAAACTTACTAGAATTTAAAGAAAAATATGTGTACAGCAGAAATGAACCACAGAGCTACATTGGGATGTAGATGCTGTATGGTTAGCCAAACTCAAGTTCCATTATTTGTATGTTTTGCACCAGCCTGTAGCATTAGGTTAAAATTTATAATTTTGTAGCATCACAAATTACTACATTATTACTTTTTGTATTGTTTCTAAGTAGTTAAAGCCGAAGATCAATGTGTAGATGACAAGGGTCTAATGCAGTAGTTTCCAAGTGTTCAAAGATCAGTACTAGGCAAGAAAATATGTTCCTAGAAAATACAACCCCGGTTCCTATCCCCTGAGATTCTTACTCTCATTGGCTTTTGGGGTAGAACATATGAGAATCTGTATTTGAAAGCTTTTGTGATGATTCTGTTGCACGGCCTTGTTTTTTGAGCTTTGGTTATAGTATTAATTGTTAGTGCAGCTTACATAATTAATTGTTTGACAGGTAATATTTTCATATCTCGAACCTCAATCCCAAATGCTGCCTCTGAAGAAGGAGATGAAGATGACTGGGCATCAAACAAAGTAATGTTTAAAATAGGTAAGAAAAAAAGATGACCAGATTATTACCTTAAAATAAAGTAAGAGGTTGTTTAACTCTTGACTCTATTTTTTTTAATACTTATAGGTGATCTTGGTCATGTAACAAGGATCTCTAGTCCACAAGTTGAAGAGGGTGATAGCCGTTTTCTTGCTAATGAAGTTTTGCAGGAGGTAGTTTTTTTTCTTTAATAATCCTGTTTGCTTTATAACAATGCAGACATTAAATTTTTAAGCTAATAATAGGTAAAATGGTCAAAAAAAAAAAAAAAAAGCCAAAACCATTAGCTGGGTATTTAATTTAGCAAAATTCAGTAAAGGCAGAGATTTATAGTATTCAACAATGGTGGAGTTGTGGTAAAAGAGAATTTCTCATACATTACTATTAAAACTATAAAATGCCATAGCCTTTTTGGAGATCAAAGAGTTTGTATCAATGTTTTAAAATCCTGTACCCTTTGATCCAGAATTCCCATTTGGGAACAATGTAAGTAAGTGTTTAGCAGTAAGGGAACAAAAATAAATAATGACATATAGTTAATAGTACTGTTTCAAAAAGAGTGTGACCAAAAAAAAAAGTGACAAAATATTTCGTGGTAAGAGTTTTGAATGCAAGTGGAACATGTAGAACAAATAAATTGTACGATCCCATTGTTCTTTTTATACGTGTGTGTATATTTGTAACCTGTCCATATATACGTGTTTTGTGTTTTCATATGAATGCCCCCAGAAGGATAGGAGTTTCTAAGAGTTGAATCAAACCACTGAAAAAGAGAAGGCATTTACTTTTAGAAATGTATTTACCACTCCCCTCCCAAAGTATGTATTACTTTGTAATTAAAAAAAAACTCCTCAAATTTAGCTTTTTCTCTGAATAGGTCTTAAAAGTTAAATGTGGCATTGGATATTTCAGTTTAGTTCTATTTCTCACTTAAGCCATCATTGTAATTTTACCTTATTTTGGGTGTTTTTATATTAAAAAAAAAATTTTTTTTTTAATTTTACAGAACTATACCCATCTACCAAAAGCGGATATTTTTGCCCTTGCCCTCACAGTGGTATGTGCTGCTGGTGCTGAACCTCTTCCTAGAAATGGAGATCAATGGCATGAAATCAGACAGGGTAGATTACCTCGCATTCCACAAGTGCTTTCCCAAGAGTTTACAGAGTTGCTAAAAGTGAGCATTTTTTTTTGTATATAAAGCACTTTTTATTGAAATGGTTTAATGTTTTATTAAATTGCCTGTCTTTACCTTAATTTTACTTATCTTTTTAAGGTTATGATTCATCCAGACCCAGAGAAAAGACCTTCAGCAATGGCACTGGTAAAACATTCAGTATTGCTATCTGCTTCTAGAAAAAGTGCAGAACAATTACGAATAGAATTGAATGCTGAAAAATTCAAAAATTCACTTTTGCAGAAGTAAGTGAGGGTTTTTTGGAATGTTTTAACTTTCATTTTCAAATTTTAATGAGATGACTTAGGCTTTTTGTCAGTGAAGGCTCTGGTGGTCTGGTATGCTATACAGTTAAAATTTGGGGATTTCTGCCTTAAATTAGTGTTTGTGATCTATTAATTTGTATTGTTCCTCAACTTTGAAATTAGGAACTTAAGAAATTTTTTAAATTTTAATTATTTTATTTTATTTTATTTTTTGAGATAGAGAGACAGAGAGACAGAGTGTGAGTGGGGGAGAGGCAGAGAGAGAGGGAGACCGAATCCGAAGCAGGGTCCAGGCTCTGAGGCCGATATGGGGCTCAAACTCATGAACTGTGAGATCATGACCTGAGCTGAAGTCAGATGCTTAACTGAGCCGCCCAGGCACCCCTGGACTTAAAAAAATTTTTAAGACTAGCAAGTATTTGCAAGTGGTAATAATCCCCAATCCCTTTGGCAAAAGCTAAGTGAGCCTGTACAGGTTTTTCCCCCGCTAAACGCTCACCATAAATCAACATTTTCCTTCATTTTTTCTATTTATTTTTATGAAAGGATTAAATTCATGTCAATTAGGTTAGTAAATGAGTGTCATATTTGATCTGAATGACCTTTGATATTTTCACTAAAATGATTGGAATGTTAATTCTAATTCATTTGCTTTATTGCTGATTTTAATCTAATAAAACTGTCTTGAAATATTAAAAGGTTTATTTGCCACTAGTTTGATAGCCATCATAGTTCATACAAATAGGAAGTAGAATTTTCCTTTTATCTCTATTATATATAGTTTCACAATATGAATTAGTAGTGTTGTTTGAAATTATTTAAGATTCAGTGTCCTCTTTATTAGCATTTTTATTACTTGTGTTCAAGTGTATATGATATTTTAATTTTGAAAGCACAAAATAAAATCATAAATTTAAGTTGAGCAAAAGCAAAGTTAATATTGTAGTTTTTTCCTCAGTTATATTTTTAGAATAATGATGACATGCTAAGATCTCCCAACTGACAATATAGTTATATGTTTGGCCTCCTATGATCCCTTCCTGGGATTAAAAAAATAGGTGAAAAGTCTTGTTTCCTATTTTTATGTTCTTAGAGAACTCAAGAAGGCCCAGATGGCAAAAGCTGCAGCTGAGGAAAGAGCACTCTTCACTGATCGGATGACCACTAGGTCCACCACCCAGAGTAATAGAACATCTCGACTTATTGGAAAGAAAATGAACCGCTCTGTCAGCCTTACCATATACTGAACTACTCATTTCCCACCTCCCCCAAAAAACTGTGACAAGAGGAAGCTAGGTTGAAATCACTGCTAGAATCCAGTTTGCAAATTACTTTCTCAATCGGTGTCAGTAGTTTTACTGAAATACCTTTAGGACTTTTACTTGTGAATTACAGTTGAAAGCTGTATTTTGACCAGTGCTATATCAGGCTTTCGTCTAGTCTTACAAGTCTGTCTTCTGTAGGATGTCAGTCACTGTTGGATGTTACACCAGCCTTTCCAGGGTTAACCACTGTGGTGGTGTGCTGCTTATGGTTTGCTGTTGCATTGTAATAAAAGGTGACTTTCCCTGTAGTGACCTGTAAAAAGGACTCAAGGGCTTTATTACAAACATATTCTCCCTTTGAAAAGGGAAATGCTAAGAGACTCAGTACTACTCAGCCTTCAGTGTACCTGTGTGTCAATCTTATATTTCTTTTTTTTTTTTTTTAATTGTGAATTATACTTGTATATCCAACTGGGAGCACTTTGTAGGCACTGCATGAACCATGGAATGATAATTCTGTGGAAGTATTGCCTTGTGAATTTGCTGCTATTTTAGTTTTGTCCTTGCTGTAAAATTGTAGCATTAAACAATCATTGTTGTTAATAGGCTTTTTTTGGAAAACAATTATGTGAAATATGTAGCTGCTCTTGATGACAAGCAGCTATTTGCCTTTTTTTCCTTTGAACTTTGAAGCTAGTGCATTGGAGTAATGCACCTTTTTTTCCCTTTTGGATTGCTGTATTAATGTAGTATAATTATTACTGGTTTTGTAATTTTTCCTGATAATGCCCTTCCCTGACCCTTTTTAAAAATGTTCTCTCCCTCCACCCAAGTTTTGTACTTGATTGTATTGTTAGTCTGTTTTTAAATGTTTTCCCCGGTTTCTCTTCAATATTTGTGTATATAAACTAATCTTGGCGATAGTGTACATAGCTGTTTGTAATGCCAGAATGACTTCTGACTATTCCAAGCTTTTCACAAAATATATTTTATCAATGATTAGCCATTTGACTAATAATACTGGCTAACCAGACATTGCAGAAGCAAAAACAACATAGAATTTGTCTGTCGTATGTTTGCCTATTAATTTTGGTTTGAAACATGTTTGCACATGTCTGCTTGACTTGTGTTTTACTAACATTGATTGGCATATTAAAAGTCACTCTGAGCTTACCATAATTGTCTAAATCTTGTGATGCCTGTTTTCTACTATTTTATGTCTACTATCACATTTTAACATTTAGAGTATAATGTATATAAAGTACTAAAAGCAGAGGACACATTTTTGATAGAATATGAAACATTTATTGTTTAATGATGAGCTTTAGTCTACATCAGTTACATTTTGTGATTGAAGAAAAATTTGTCCATCAATCATAAATGTTTTTCATTTGTCATATTTAATATTTGTTCATCACATTGTATATTATACATTTGATCTGCTAGAAATGTAATGTAGGTTAAAATAGCTTTAGATTATTAAGTGGATGTAATGACTCATAATTTTCTAATTTGAGCTGAGTCACAGAAGAGAGCTTTAAAATGAGGTTGTAACTCAGTTGAACTAGGCTGGATTTTTTAAGAATTAAGAGTGCAGGTTCAAGTGATAAACAGTGCTAATTCTACGTGACATCTTTTTCTGATGTAGATTAAAACCAGAGTAAGGTCACACACACACAAAAAAAGATGTTACAAGATCCTTGTGCTTTTTGATCATGGGTAAACAATTTGTTTGATTAGGGTCTATTTCTTCCCACTATAAACATTTCTAATAACTTTATTCAGCTTTTAAGCCTATGGCATGCTAAAAAGCACATTTTAGAGGTGTGAAAGGAATTAGTGTAGGCAGGAACAGTAGAGAAGAAAGCTGATCAGTGTGGGTGACAGCCTAAAAAGCTGCAAAGACTGGAGTAGGTAACACATTTCAGTAGTCACGACAAAGCTATAAAAAGTATAATTGGTGTATATTGGGATCACTCAAAGTCAAGGTGCATTTTTCAAGTGCACTAGCTTCAAAGAAAAAAAATCAGGTGTTTTTCATCAAGTTGATATTTGCAGTAAAATTTTCACATATTGTTTAAGAATATTAGATTAAGTAGGAAAAAATTGGTTTTCTAAGAAGGAATTCTTACCATTTGAAAGCTGAGGAGAGTTGGGCTTATATTCATTCACCACAGGATACTTACATTGAGTGCCTTCTATGTGCTAATTAGTAGCCCAAAGACCAGTAAAAAATAGTCTTTGCCCCTTGGTACTCAGGATAAAATAGGGGAGACCCAGGTAAACATAAAATGACAGTAAAATGTAGTAAGTGCTATGTTGGAGGGATTCTACAGGTAGAGTGGTAGCTCAAAGGACAATTCCATAGTTTGGGAAGATGCTGGTGGTAGAGCAGTGAGTAGATGCAGGGGATTACATGTAGACTGGTTTCACAGCTATTGTTCTGACTCAGGGTAAGAGTAAAGAGGGCCTGAACTAGGACACCTGGGATGGACATGTGGATGGACACATGGGAATAGGGTTTTCATTAGCTGGGAACACTGCACACTGAACAGGTTTTGTTTGTTTTTATAACAGAATGAGAACTTGTTAGCATAACACCAGGAGGAAGCTACAACTGCTAATATGGAAGCATTGAAGAATTTTCCAGAAAAGTTAACTGGAATGCAAAGTTAAATGCCTGTTATTTTTTGAGACATATGTAACAGATAAAACTGTTTTGGAAAGCTTACTTTAGTAAGGAAGAAGCATTTTAAATATTGACTATGCAGTTGGGTAGGAGGAATCCTACATTGCAGTTGAGTGCAAATGGAATTGTTGCCTTACATTAACTTGCCACGAATCCAAGGCAGTCCCCTTTAATTAGTGAGCTAATGTCTTGAAGGGCCAATTCTGAAGCTTTGGTTTTCATTTTCACTCTGTTCCAGAGGTCAAGAAATAATGGTATTTAAAATATTGCTAACAGCTTAATGCTTTAAGCGGTCTTCTAATTCTTAAAGCAGAAGCAGCATCCTGACATTAGAGTAGTTTTCCTCCCCAGTTCATCTCCACAAAGCATCTCCCTGACTTTAGCCAACAGATCAAATAAGTCATTGCATCCTTAAGGTATATTTATTTGTGAAATTTTTAAAGGCCAATGAAAGCGGTCGACAAGGAGGATGGATCAAAAAAGAATTTTGAAAGTGTTTCGGATATTGTGAAAATCCTAAGTGAAGCCTGAAACTAGGAATTTGGAGGAACCTGCCTCATTCAGTATTTTGAAGGCATTTGTAGAACTGTAAAAAGCATCAATGAACTGATTTGACATTGCAGAGTGAGTGGATCTAGAAGTTTCTCCTGCAAACCTGGTTGTATTGTTAGAAATCTCTCAGAAGCTCAGCAAGGTAGATTTTTGTAAAACTGGAGGAGTAAGACATCATTGAAACTTACCCTTTCCCAACATTAAGCTTTTAAAAACTTTGAGAAGCATTCATCTGAACATCATTGAACTTTTTTTTTCTTTGTGGCAGATGACCCTAATTTTCAATGCAGTTCAAAGGTCTCTGGAGTAAGGAAAAATATCTATGTATGCTGTAGGAAGATTTACCAGGAAAAGATGACATGTTCTGTCCAAACTTCATTAAACTAAGAGTCTAAGAAACCTCGGCCAGTCCAGCCTATGAAGAAAAATACCTCAAGGAACATTTATATCATAGTTCATATTGTTTAGTTTCATATGGTTAATAAATATTTTGAAGAGCATTATATTTGTTTTGAGTTTTGACATTCTTATGAAACGGGTTTCCAGGTCTGGAATTCCAATTTATGCCTACCAATCCATTATGCCAATGGGAAATTCAGTGTACAATGCCTCCATTAGGATGATTATCCAGAGAGGGGTCACCTTTTTGCAGATGAAGAGGCTGAGGTAAGTTAAATAACTTAGGAACTCAGTTTGGTAAGTAGAAAAGACAGAATTCTGACTCAGACGTTATAGCAAAGAAGCCTGCTTTTTCAAGACATGGAAGTTGATAAATACTATTTAAAAGAAAGAGTGCAGGCAACAAAGAGAAAGAAGGGGCAGTCTGAATATTGGGAAAATTGGGAAGTCTGGTGTCATGGAAACTAAAAGAGAAGTTTGAAGGAGAAATTAAGTGTGACTATATACAGAAAAGATTAAGAAGTGACTCAAAGCTCCCTGAAGGCATCTAGAGTGGAGATCTTTGGTGAGCCGTTTCAGTAGAGGGGTAAACAAAAGCCAGATTACAGTGAATTGGGATATAAATGGGAGATGAGCAAATAGAGACAACAAGTATAAATCATTTTCAAGGAACATGGCTTGAGAGAGAAGGGCAAGGGAGGAGAGGACTATAGTTAGAGGAGAACTGGGTTTTGCTGTTTTCACTACCACTTGTTGATCATCTATTATGTGCTAAGTGTTTTACAAACATATAATTTAATCCTCATAAAAACTATAACAAAATCCCCATTTGCACATGATATTTAGGTAGGTAAAAGGAATTTCCCAGATGATATTGCTACAAAGTTTCAGGATTCAAATTTAAAGTGTTTGCCTTGGGGGGCACCTGGGTGGCTCAGTCGGTTGAGCCTCTGACTCTTGATTTCAGCTCAGGTCATGATTTCATGGTTCGTGGGATCAAGCCCCACATTGGGCTCTGTGCTAACAGCTCAGAGCCTGCTTGGGATTCTCTCTCCCTCTCTCTGCCCCTCCCCTGCTCACACTCTTTCCCTCAAAATAAATAAACATTAAAAAAATACAAAGCATCATAAAGAAAAAAATTAAGGGGCGCCTAGGTGGCCCAGTCAGTTAAGCATCTGACTGTCTCAGGTCACAATCTCATGATCTGTGAGTTTGAGCTCTGGGTCGAGCTCTGTGCTGACAGTGCAGAGCCTGCTTTGGATTCTGTCTCCCTCTCTCTCAAAAATAAATAAACATTAAAAAAAATAAAAAAGTGTTTGTCTAGGGGCACCTGGTGGCTCAGTTGGTTAAGCATCTGACTTGATTTCAGCTCATGTCATGATCTCACAGTTCCTGAGATGGAGCCTTGTGTCAGGCCCTGTGCTGACAACTCAGAGCCTGCATGGGATTCTCTATCTCTGTCCCTCCCCCACTCTTGCACACGCACACTCTCTTTCTCAAAATAAACATTAAAGAAAAAGAAAGTAAATAAAGTGTTTGACTGAACCACTAACCAAGTTCATAGGAAATCCTCTAAGCCTAGAGCAGATGGATGTGGATGAGACAAGTTTGAAAGTGTTTAGAGGAATGCAGGAAATGGGGGAGGGGAATTCCAGTATGATGGCTCCTTTTCTGAAAGAACTGAATCCTATGAACTGAAGTGCCTGAGGACAGAGCTCATGTATGGGAGGAATGCTGACTCACTCCACTGCCTTCTTTCCTTCTGAATGAGGTGGTTAAAAAGTTTTCAGAGTATAGGATATGGCTCTTTAAAGCAATGTTTCAAGGAATTTTTATGATTTGGGGAAATGCATGTTAAAGTGAAAAATCAGGAAGCAAAATTATATATAAGCGATTTTTTTTAAAGCATTAAACCAAAGAACAGAAGGCTAACATTGGCTGTCATTTAAGTGGTGGAATTATGGGATATTTCCCACGCCTTTTTCCTTTCTGAACTTTTGTATTTAAAAAAATTTTTTTAATGTTTATTTTTGAGAGAGAGAGAGAGAGAGAGAGAGAGAGAGAGACAGAGTGTGAGTGGTGGAGAGGCAGAGAGAGAGAGAGAAACACAGAATCAGAAGCAGGCTCCTGGCTCCGAGTTGTCAGGACAGAACCTGACGCGGGGCTTGAACTCACAAACTGCGAGATCATGATCTGACCTGAAATCAGAAGCTTAACCGACCGAGCCACCCAGGTGCCCCAGAACTTTATGGATTTTAAACACTGAGCCTTTATTTTATAATCAGAAAAAAATAAACTTAAAAATATCTGATAATAGGCAGTCAACACAAATTGAAAAGTCACCTACCTGGCAAAGATTCGTCCAGTGATCATCCCTGTACATTTCTGGTAATGAAGACCTCTCCCTTGAATACAGGGGCATTTATATGATCTGGGCTGGGTCAAATGCAGTTTTCCCTGGAACCTTGCAGATGCTCCAATTGCTATGTTGGTCAAGCTTTCCACTGCTTAGAAAAGGCCTATCTATAGGAGAAGAGAGTGAATCAACATGCAAATAGAACTGAGAAAGGAGGACATTATGATCTGACAGTGTATCAATCCCTGAAGCCAATCCTGGTTCGGTTCCAAGGTATTCTGAGGTGAGTTTGCAATTTTACAAAGTAGTAAGCTATTTTGAGGTGAGTTTGAGGTATTGGTTGCAATTAAGAGTTTAACTGGTGCAACGTTTTTCTCTAAACTGGCAGCCATAAATATTCCAGGTGTTGTGTGATTGGAAAATGTATGCCAAAGATCCTAGGGTCCCTGGATTATTCCCTTTGTGAGGTTCCTGGTGTGTCAAGACTGACATATGACAGCAGCAGCAGACTCCCAGCATTTCCTCCTGACCTGCTTCATTTTCCTGGTTCCTTATGGTGAGAACATCAACTTTCTAATAACTACTTTGTGCAAAGTAACACCACAGCAGTTCCAGAAAGAATTCTACTGATAAAACTTGACCTCTACTGAACAGGATTACATCACATGGTTCCATTAAGAGCTAAAGGGGCGTATGCAGCCAGGTGATTTGGGCAATAATTAAAATGTACAGCTTGTTTGCCTGTCTGCCACACAATACTGCTCTGTCAAAGATGCTATTCTCTCTCTCTTTTTTAAGTTTATTTATTTATTTGAGAGAGAGAGCAAGCAGGGGAGGGGCAGAGAGGGAGGGAGAAAGAATCCCAAGCAGGCTCTGCCAGGCCAGAATCCTTCCTCAGAGCAAAGAGAGAATAGTCTAGTCCCTGTCTGCTGGGGACAGGTGGGATGTGAGAGAGGCCTGGGAGCTATTGGCAGTCAGTCACACCAAGGAATCCAATCTGTAGTGAGGAAAGTTGAACCTAGGGTGTGAAGAGAACCAGACGTTGAATCTTCAGTGCCAGTTGTATCTGACCAAGGTCAAACTCCCATTCCTCTAGTTTAGTTGATGCTTGAAACACTCGATGATCCTGTTCTTTCTTTCTTAAAGCAGTTGGTTAGATTTTAGTTTCTTGCATCATGCACCAAGAGTTCTCACGCGGATGACAAATTAAATAGGTTAAATTGATGTTGTCCAAAACTTTGTTCATCCTCAGACCTCAGATTACACTGCATCTGTCAGAGGAACCGTGTCAATAGGGATTGTTTTGCCCTCCAGCCATTTTTGGGAGCTCCATTACCAGAGCTGGCATCCACATTTCTAGGAAACTTCACTTATGTAAAAGCTGGTCCCTTACTCTGAGAATCCACAGTTCAGGAGAGGCTATGAAACCCAGAAACCTAGGCACCTTCCTGGAGTGTCCATCTATTTTTAGCTTTATGTGTGACCCAGTCTCTTCTCATAGAAAGGTTAATATTTGCTAAAAAGCAAAACTCATTTGTGAACATGCAGACAATTGCACTGGACCTGCTCACCTAGGTCATCTTCCACAGTTCATGACTTGGGTCAACTGCCGACCCAAGATGGGTAGCTGGCCACGGCAGAACGTTTCCTTCTGAAATCATTCGTGGGAGAAGAATTCACTGTTGAGCAACTCAGGATTATGCATGTTTTATATTTACCGACCTCCTGACTAAAAAGAATGTTTGGGACATTTTCATGCATCTTAAATTCATAATAATGAATATGGTTCAAGTTTCCTTTTCTGTCCAGGGGAGAGACAGCACCTGCTGGTCTTAATGTAGACTCTGCTATTTCACACAGGGTCTGATGTTTTAGTGAAGAGAATGGGGAATTGAGGTTACAGAATAGAAAGTTCAATTTTGGACATGTGGAGTTTAAGGTTCTTTGAGGGGCACACTGGTAGCAATATCCAAAGGACAATCAGCTATGGAGCAAGGCCAAAGGTGTAGACTTGGGCATCATTGGCATTTGAGTGAGTGGTTATTGAAACCTTTGTGAGATAAGCTGACAAGGATTTGTAAAATGAGAGAAGTAAACCCAGGGCAACACCCTGGAACAGCGATATTTATGGGATTGATGGAGGAAAAGGAATTAGTGAGGAAGATGGAGAAAGAGCCTCTAAGAAGATAAAAGAAAATGAGGAGTGACTGGTGTCTCAGTAGTGCAGGAGAGGAGAATTTCAGGAATGAGGAGGAACTGGTCAACGTAGAGAAGAGAACTAATATGACAAGGCTTGAAGTGTTCCTCTATCTTAACAATATGAAGTTTCTGGTGACATTGGAAAGAGCAGCTTCAGGGATATAGTAAAGAGAGAATCCAAATGTGAGTGGGCTGAAACTGGAGACCCTGGCCCCAGTCCAGAGGTGGATGAAATTTTCCCCACTATTGCTCAGTGGTATGTGATGACAAGACGTTGGAAGGAAAGGAGACAAATGAGGCAGTGAAGTAAGGAAAGGAGAGCTGCAAGAGCAACTATGTTTGGAGAATGGGATTTTGTCAGAGAGCGTAGCACTTCTAAATGATGACAAGGCTCAGAGTGTGGCCAAGGGGATAAGTGCCCCAAGTGGAAAGAAGGGCAAAGGTCGTTGAAGACAAGGGAGTCAGAGACTTTAAAATTAAGATGTAGAATGTGTTATCCGCAGAGACACTAAGTCATCTAAGATGGTGGCAATATTTCCCCCGAGAACTCTGAGAGCCAGGGGCTCAAGTCCTCGGTGAATATCTGGAGGTAGGTAGATGGCGGTGCCAAGGAAGAGATGGCAGTCTCAAAGAAGAGTGGTGATCCAGGAGAGGCAGTGAGGGGTGGAAGGATGCTGATCCTTGTCCCATGGAAAGTGGGCTATTGGAATGAGTTGGGATGTCTCAAGAGGTCAGCAAGGGAAGCCATATCTTCAGCCAGATTTCAGTTAAGGCAGAAAGTAGAAGGAGCTCCTTTCTGTAGGTGAACAAAGGTTCCAGGTGATAGGCTCAGGAGGCTGGGAGTAGTGGCAGGCAGGGCAGGGAGCAGCATCAGCCTGAGTGGAGGAGAAGCTAGGTTACTGAACTCACTTACATTTGGAGAGTTAGCCTGGGATGACAGGGAGGGAAGGGGCACAGTGCGACTGATTGACCAGGAACCAAAGGAGACCATGATTGAAATGACCTCCATATTGTGCTATTTAGGGATTTGTACCAGGTTCCCAAAAGAAATTTAGTGACATTATTTGGGAGCCTTTACAGGGCTTGGCCCTGGTGAAGGGATGGGTAATTAGACCCCAGTAAGAATAGAAATAGACAGTGGTATCCAGCACCTCCAGCCCTGAATGGATATGCCTTTGTTGTGGATCTTGTGGCAGGTCCCTCATCCATGCCACCTTCTCCTGTCTGTAGAAGAGCCACGCTTTTTAGGTAGGATTGACTTCACCTCCAGCCCCAACAGTATGTCCTTAACCAGTTAGAGAGACCTCATTCTCCTCGCCCAGTTGACTGGTGCAGGGAAGGACCTACGCCAGCTCTGCCCTCCTCTGCCTGTTGGCTTTTCTCTGGCCACAGCAGTTGCTTTGGGATGGGCACACGACAGACATTGGCCCAAATAGATTGAAACCCAGTAATCTGTATGGATGGTGTGGTATAAGGATGTACCACCTGAAAGAACTGCAGCCATTTCTGTACCCGTAGGAAAAATAGAGTAAGGACAAGGCCAACACACAGCAGAGGGCAGAACTGAGGGAGTCTCAAGAGAGTCCAAGCTCCTGAAGATGTTGGGAATTTCTGGATCAAACCATTAGTTAAGTACTCGTTGCTTCTGAGACAATAAAGGCCTTTTAGGATTTAAACTAATTTGAGTTGAATTTTCTGTTACAAATCTTGGGCATCCCTTTGTCCCATCAGCTCTACCACATGACCTTTCAGGGCCAATGTGTGTCTGTGGGGCAGGGCATGGTGTAGATTCTGGTGTTCTTACCCCTCAGAAGACCGTGATTCTGATGATGGAGCTGGATGTAAATAAACTAGGAGCCAGGGAGGGAGCCAATCTGTGTCAGAGAATATATGGCTCATAGCTTTTATCTTGGTGACCCAGGCATTCATTTATATTTTGCAGAATCTTTTGCACTATCAACCTGTATTCTTAAGCGTATCTCTAAGTTACTTTTCTGTTGATGTTTCTCCTTGTCTCTTTACCACACTGTTATTTTCTTTCCCTTCCCCCCTCATTTATTCAGTGAATATTTATCAAGCACCTATCATGTGGCAGGCACTGTTCTGGGCACTGGGGATATGTCAGTGAAAAAACAGATAGATAGAGATAGAGATAGAGATAGAGATAGAGATAGAGATAGAGATAGAGATAGAGATAGATTTTTAGATTCTGATAAACTGGAAGATCCAAAGCAGGGTGTTTTTGTATGTTTGCCTCACTGAGAAAGTTGCTTTGACTTCTGAGTAAAGATCTGAAGGAAGTGAGGCACTGATCACACAAGAGTCTGGAGGGGAAAAGCATTTCTGGTAGAGGGAACAAGTCCAAAGGGCTTGAGGTAGGCATGCGCCTGGTGTGTTTGAGGAGCAGCAAGGAGGCTGGTCTGACAGATGGGAGTGATGGAAAGGCTAGTGAGTATAAGGTGAAAAGGTCAGAAAGGTGACTGGGCCTTTAGGGCATGGTGAGCACTTCAGCTTTTACATCTGATGGAGACAAGAACAGGTTTAAATAGAGGACTGACATGGCCTGACTTGATTTTAAAGGAAAGAAGAGTCAAGGATGACTCCATGTTTTTGGTGGAGCAAATGAAAGAATTAACTTGCTATTAACTGAGACGAAGACTTGAAGACTGTTAGAGTCTTCTTTGTGGTGTGTGTGTGGGAAGTATGTGTGATGGGGGGATGGAGAACAGGTGGTCAGTTTTGGACATTTCAGTGTGGCATCCGTTTGGAGAGGTCAAGTGGACAGACAGATGTTTGAGTATGGAATTCAGGGCAGAGGATAAACCCATTAAAAAAAAAACAACACTTGTTTTGTTTTTACTTTGAAGAGCTTTTCCATGAACTGTGGCAATACTCATATCTTTGGATACTTCATTTAGAAAAGTGCTGAGTGTACTGAAAATGAAGGAGTAGTATCTTATGGAAGAGGATGGGGGTGAGGCAATCTTTTTGTAATGTCAGCTTCCATGGAGGCTAAGGTTTTGTTGGTTACTATATATATCATCTCAGTGTAATGAATTCATCATTGCTGTAATATGTATATAAAGTAAACCAATTTTTAAAATATTTCAAGTATTTCTGCATGATTGAAAAGGAATCAAATGGTGTCCTACCAGTCATATGCTCTTGCTTCAGGGGCTTTGTACTTTCTGTTCCCTCTAACCTGGAGCACTCTTCCCACAAATATGAACAAGATTTGTTCTTTTGCTTTGTTCATGTCTCTGTTCAAATGCTCTTATCAGAGAAGTCTACCCTCACCAGATTCAAACAGCACGTCCCATCACTAGCAGTTTTTCTTCTTAAAGTGATCACCACCTCATGCAGTGTATGTTTCTTGTCTGTTCTCCATTACTCCTCAATAGCTATTTGCTGGATGAATGAAGATCATCATACTGCTGTTCAAAAGAACTGTATGAAGCTATCATGACTTTGTTTAATTTTACCACTTTGCTAATCTTATGCATTATAGTCTTAACATCTTTGCTACTTTAGTAAATGTAAGGTACTATGTCAAGGTTGTTTTAAGTTTAAAATTTAAACTTAAAATTAAAAAAATTTAATGTTTATTTATTTTTGAGAGACAGAGAGAGAAAGAGAGAGAGAGAGAGAGAGAGAGAGAGAGAGAGAGAGAGAGAGACGGTGTGAGTGGGGGAGGCACAGAGAGAGAGGGTGAAACAGAACCTGAACTAGGCTCCAGGCTCTGAGCTGTCAGCACAGAGCCAAACGTGGGGCTGGCTTGAACCCATGAACTGGGGGATCATGACCTGAGCGGAAGTCCGGTGCTTAACCGACTGAGCCACCCAGGGGCCCCTTAAATGTATAATTTTTTATTGTCAAGAACCACAAACATTTCCCCATGTTCTTGAGTACTAATTCTATTTCTCCTTGTGAATTGCATTATTTACCTTCTTTGTCTATTTATTGTTATCTTAATTGTTTCTACATATTCAAACAAGCTTTTATACATTTTTGGCATTTTCTGATTATTATTTGGTGCAAACATTTTTTCTCAAGCTTTTGTCTTTTTAAAATCCAGTTTCAAGTTTGTAAACGTTAGTCTTCTTTTGAAGTTTCTTCTATTGTTACAAAGCCTCGAGAACGCTGACGTTTAGCCACAAACTTAACTGTTTTATCCCACTTAATGTAGTGTTTTCTATGTTCTTTAAAATATTTCGCATTTTAATCCTCTTGGAGTTTATTTTGATGCATAATGTGGAGCTTAGGTCTTCCCCCCCCCTCCCCCCCAATTTTCATTCCTTACCAAGTAATCCTTCCTCACTGCCGTGTTTGGTGGTACTGCTTTATTCTTTGTCCCATCAGGATTATGTATATACACGTTTTGTTGGCTCAGTCTCATTCTTTTCTGTTGAGCTCAGCTTCTAACTTAGATCTCAACCCCTGCGCAGAAGAAAGGAAGGAACATTTCGCCCCCTGGAGGCGGACGTTGTCCTCCAGGACCAGTGAAGCCGGAGACGGGGCAGCAAGGGCGCTCACCACTGTGGTATCTGCCTTTCCAGCCAAGTGGAAGTGTCGCTCTGCACCCCGCGGGAAGATTTGGGGCTTCCTTCTGTCCAGGACTCCTGGCCTTGAGCTTCTCCGATCCCACGTCTTTAGTACCCAGTAGAGCCGGACCTGTACCCTGCTGTCGAGTGAGGAGTGTCACCCCTGGGCCTCTCTTCTGTGCATCTTTCCACCCCTCTGACCCCAGGACAGGCGGCCTGCTGTTCTGACTTTCTGCGCGGAGGTCTGCCGCACCGAGGCGCAACGCCGGGACAGGTTGTGGAAGCTGACTTTTCGGGCGCGCTGAGAAGCTGCTCTCTGGGCCCGCACATTTCCCTCCACGTCCCCAGCTGTTTCCTCACACTTCTTCGCACATCACTGACTATACCCACTCCTAACAGGGGGCTCGCTGTTGGAAGTGCTGTTGAAGCAGACACGGTTCACACGTGAAAAATAAAATAATTGATTTATTCAACAGATGCACAGACTTAACTGTGTGCCAGATACTGTTGTCAGATGAGCCCCGTACTGAGCCAGCCCCAGGCGCCTAGAACCAGCCCTGTTTGGTTGCCAGTGTCGAGATCACTGAACAGGGTCTTTGAACGTCTCCGGAAATGAGTGCAGAGCCGGAAGGGGTGATGGTCCTGGAGCTGGCAGCAGTGGGGAATGGGCTGCGCTATGCACCCATCTCCTGCCTCTTCCCATTAATCCGCCAGCCGCGGAGATCGAGGATGTTCAGGGAGCGCATAGCCTCGGGCCCCGCGCGGTCCAGCGCAAGGTCACGGCGAGTCTGGAGCCAGAGCTCCCAGCGCCATTGCTGCCCCGCATTGCGTGCCCCTCCGGCAAGAAGCCGGTGAACTCCCCGGGTCAGGGCCCGGCGCCCCGGTGTGCCCAGGGGAGGGAGCTCGCGGGCAGGACATGCCGCCCACGCCAGGGCCCCTAGCGGCTCACCCCGGGGTGCTCGCCCGCAGCGACCTCAGTGGCTGCACCTCGAGCTCAGGCCCACGCCTGTAACTCTTTGGATTCGGGCTGACAGTCCACGTCCGGAAAACCCGGTCATAATTGGAGAATAAAACTTAAACACATGTGAACCAACCAGCAGCTGCAGCATTTCGGTGGGACAAAAACAAAAAAAATCCCGAAAAGCCAGGGTCTGCTTTGGCAGATCCTCCAAGGTTGAGATCCGGAGTCCCACGCCCTCCAATGCCTGGGTCCTGGGGCAGGGGACCCGCTAGCAAGAGACAGTCTTTCTGCAGGATGAGGGACACCTGGGATAGGAGAACACTTTCAACATGCTCCTGGACCTACCCACTTACTGTCTCTCTGGAAAACATAACAACTCTCTGAATCCAGTATTTCTTTTAAATGAATTTGTATTTATTCATTACAGTCCTATTAACAGGCTTGAAAAATAGCACTCATGTTAGATACTTGTGAGACATCGTATTTACTCGGGCCCAGTAGGGGTTCTTAATCTGGGGGATAAGTAGGATTGTTTAGGATTTTGGGGAGTGGGATCAATGAAAACCCTGAAATTGTTTCAAATTTTTGGGCTGATGTACACTTTTCTGGAAGAAGTTCTGTAGCTTTTATGATTACCAAAGTTCACAAACTTAGCTTGGTTAAGCAGGGCTGGTCTAAAGTGAAGGCTCAGTGGGTTTATGAACTCAGAACCGTTTGCACAAATTTAGGAATCTAGACACCCCCCCCTTGAAAGAATCTGGTTCTCTGGTGAAGGTCGCTGGAGCCTGAACTTGACTCTCCCTCCTTACAAAAGGTCTTCCCACCCCCCACCTAGCAAAAACTTCAGGGGCAAGTTTGGTTTCCTTTTAAAGTCAAGTTAGGTTCAAGGAGATTTACTTCTGCATTTTTCTGTGCTTAAATAGAAATAACTCTCTGGTGGGTTTTTTCCCTGGGTTAGTCATGCAAATACCACATGTCTCATTTACACTTGGTTTCGGCCTCTGGGGCAGCCCTCTGCACATGCTTAGCCCAGGACCTCTCCCTTCAGGCATTGGAGTCTCTGGGGGAACTTAGGTGCTGACTTCACTGGGCTGGGATTTTCCTCAGCCGATGTGCCCAGGAAGTTAAAACGTGTTCCTTTTAAGGAAAAAAAGAATGCAAGTTGTGTGTGTGTGTGTGTGTGTGTGTGTGTGTGTGTGTGTGTGTCTGTGTGTGTGTGTGAAGAAAAAAACCTGCAAAACCACTCATAATCCCACTAATAGGCCTAACAACAATAACTAATTTTGTTTTTAATATCAGCTCTCTTATGTGTACACATAGGATTATGTGATTGTAGCAGTATAGTAATTACAGTAATTGTATATTAAGAACTGTTCTTACAATTTACTACTTTTCCTTAGCATACCATAAACATTTTACTGCCTTCATAATCGGCGTTTTTTATTTTTTTTAATTTTTTGTTGTTGTTGTTGTTATTTTTTTTTTTTTACCCCTATGGAGTTTCTTTTTTTTTTTTTTAATTTTTTTTTCAACGTTTATTTATTTTTGGGACAGAGAGAGACAGAGCATGAACGGGCGAGGGGCAGAGAGAGAGGGAGACACAGAATCGGAAACAGGCTCCAGGCTCTGAGCCATCAGCCCAGAGCCCGACGCGGGGCTCGAACTCACGGACGGCGAGATCGTGACCTGGCTGAAGTCAGTCGCTTAACCGACTGCGCCACCCAGGCGCCCCTTGTTGTTGTTATTTTTGAGAAAGACAGAGTGCGAGCTGGGGAGCGGCAGAGATAGAGGAAGACACAGAATCCAAAGCAGGCTCCAGGTTCTGAGCTGTCAGCAAATGGCCAACATGGGATTCGAACTCATGAACTGGGAGATCATGACCTGAACCAAAGCTGACTGCTTAACCGACTGAGCCACCCAGGCGCTTCCACAATCTGTGTTTTTAATGGCTGCACGTTTTTCCACTCTATAGGCACACTTTATCATCTGCCTTTGTTGTATGAACTGCCAAACATCTCAGAAGTGAGAGAAGTGAAAAAAGAGTGAAGTGAATGGCTGGTGCTCCCCTGGCCAATACAGCTTGCTCTCTTCCTGCCTAGGAGGGCAGCAGATGTGGGCTCCGAGCTTCAAAGCTTCCCAAACAGCTCTGTAGTGCAGCTGTGTAGACTGAGAGCCTACTCAGCCTTCCCTTCCCTCCCTCACCTCCTGTGAACTGAGGTCTGTCAAGTTCTGAGACAGGACGTGCTGGCCCCTGGAGGGGGTGCTGGGAAGACCTACTAATTAGACCATTTAGAGATTCAACTGGGTTAACCAGCAGGGTTTTCAAACATGCAAGTTTCAGAAAGGGGTGAGATGAATTGGAACTAGGGTTAGCACTGCCCCAGGAAAAAAATCTGCCTGCAGGGGTTATGCACAAAGCTCACTGGGCCCCGGAATCCAGAAGCAACTGGACACACAAAGGGTATAGCAGTTTCATCCTTAACCTACACTGAGCATGTACCTTGTGTGCATAACTTACTCCACATCCTTTCCTACTTGGGGTGTGTTATCATAAAAATCATCCCGTTATGTAACTGTGGTTGCAGAAGAAGGATGGTGTGGGACAAAGATGACCTTTCACTTTTTATATTTGGTGTTATTTGAATTCTTAAAATGAGCGGGACTTATTTTTGTTTTTAAAAAATTGGTGGTTGGGGCACCTGGGTGGCTCAGTTGGACTCTTGATTTCAGCTCAGGTCACGATCTAAGAGCCCCACATCAGGCTCTGTGCTGACAGCTGGGAAGCTGCTGTGGTTCTCTCTCTCTCTCTCTCTCTCTCTCTCTTTCTCTCTGCACTGCTTGCATGCATTCTCTCTCTCTCTCTCTTTCAAAAATAAATAAACTTAAGAAAAAGGAAAATATGGGTAAAAACACAGACATGGCAGATAAGCCAGTGTCAGTATTGCTGACACCTGTCTGCTGAACTCCACCCTCGATATTCCTGCCATGTTTAGCCCTCATTCTCTTTCTCCAGGCCTGTGAACTCCTGAAGGCAAGGCCATGGTTATTATTTGATGTCAGGAGCATAGTACAGCTCCCAGCACAGACTGGCCAGTCAGGCCATCAATTAATATTCAGAGTGAATGGACTATGGTAACAATTTCCTATTGGTCTCCTGCCTCTAGTCTTACCTTTGCTGCTAATTAAATTCAGCAAAGATACATTGATGCACCTATAGGCCAGATATTTCCTGCTATTGTCTTCAGCCAGCAGTCTTTGAACTTTCGAGTTTCTGTGTTCTCCAAAATCAGTTTTAGAATTTGTATTATAAGCTTGAATGATTTCAAAGGATATAATAATTTCTGGCTTATTTCATATGCTGACATTTAAAATTGCTATTACAGGGGCGCCTGGGTAGCTCAGTCGGTTGGGTGGCTGACTTCGGCTCAGGTCATGATCTCACGGTCCGTGAGTTTGAGCCCGCGTCGGGCTCTGTGCTGACAGCTCAGAGCCTGTTTCCGATTCTGTGTCTCCCTCTCTCTGACCCTCCCCCGTTCATGCTCTGTCTCTCTCTGTCTCAAAAATAAATAAACGTTAAAAAAAAAAGTTTAAAAAAAAATAAAAAATAAAAAAAATAAAATTGCTATTACAGGGGTGCCTGGGTGTCTCAGTTTGTTGGACATCCTACTTTGACTCAGGTCATGATCTCACGGCTCTTGAGTTTGAGCCCTGCATCAGGCTCTGTGCTGACAGCTCAGACCCTGGAGTCTGCTTCAGATTCTGTGTCTACCTCTCTCTGCCCCTCCCCCACTTGCATTCTGTGACTCTCTCAAAAATAAACATTAAAAAATTTTTTTTAAATAAAATAAAATTGGTATAAAACCTTTAAAAAATGTATCTAATAGAGGAGCGCCTGAGTGGCTCAGTCGGTTAAGTGTCCAATTTCGGCTCAGGTCATGATCTCACAGTTCGTGGGTTCAAGCCCCATGTCGGGCTCTGTGCTGAGAGCTCAGAGCCTGGAGCCTGCTTCTGATTCTGTGTCTCCTTCTCTCTCTCTGCCCCTCCCCTGCTCATGCTCTGTCTCTCAAAAATAAATAAATATAAAATTTTTTTTTAAATAAAAAATGTATCTAATAGAAACTAAATACCATCGTAAGGGTGCCTGGTTGGCTCAGTTGGCAGAGCATCTGACTCTTGATCTCAGGGTCCTGAGTTGGAGCCCTATGTTGAGCATGGAGCCTACTTAAAAAAAAAAAAGAAAAAGAATCTAAATACCATGGCAGCTCAGTGCCTACCATTTCCATTTTTTTAAAATAATTTTTTTAATGTTTATTTTAGGAGACAGACAGAGTGGGGGGTGGGCAGAGAGAGGGAGACACAGAATCTGAAGCAGGATCCAGGCTCTGAGCTGTCAGCACAGAGCCCGACACATGGCTCAAACCCATGAAGGGTGGGATCATGACCTGGGCCAAAGTCAGATGCTCAACCCACTGAGCCACCCAGTCACCCCTACCATTATCCATTTTTTTAACGTTTATTTATTTTTGAGACAGAGAGACAGAGCATGAACAGGGGAGGGTCAGACAGAGAGGGAGACACAGAATCCGAAACAGGCTCCAGGCTTTGAGCTGTCAGCACAGAGCCCGATGCGGGGCTCGAACTCACAGACCGCGAGATCATGACCTGAGCCGAAGTCAGACGCTCAACCAACTGAGCCACCCAGGCACCCCGGTGACAGCCATTATCCATTTTTTAAAAAAACAGACAAACAAGTTCTTCTTTAAAGTTGGAATTTTATCTTGTGCCATTTTTTTCTTGAGTTTGTAAAATCCATTGCCCTTCTCCCCACAATATTTTATCTTGATGTAACATATTCTTATCCTTGAAAGTCTTTTACTGATTACCTTATTATTCTTGTTTGTAATAACAAAATACATAAGATTTGAAATAAAAAAAATTTCCTATGATCATTAGGTTACAGGTGCTAAATTTCTTTTGGACTGAATAGCATTATAATTATTATTAGTACACAATTGATCAAAGCAATATATTATAAATTATAAATAATTACTAACAAGAAAACAAAATTTTAGTGAAAATGTCTCTCTTGGGCCTGTGTTTTTATTAGCCCATGTATTGGTGGTTAAATATTACCTTGTTTACATAAATAAGTAAATGAGTGGTCCCTGGGTGGCTCAGTTGGTTGAGAGCATCCTACTTCAGCTCAGGTCATGATCTTGTGGTTAGTGAGTTCAAGCCCCACATCAGGCTCTGTACTGACAGAGCCTGGAACCTGCTTCAGATTCTTTGTCTCCCTCTCTCCCTGCCCCTCCCCTGCTTGCCCTGTCTCTCTCTCTCAAAATAAACAAAATAATAAGTAAATGAGAATGGAAAGGGTTTTATTATTGCAGTCTTTCTCGATTATTTGTGCCCCTTCTGAGTTATGTGCCAAAAATCACATGGCAACCTATTATCAAAAATTAATTTTAATAACCTATCAGCTAATAACTCAATTTTCAGTTTTGTTGAAAGCTAAGGAATTGGAAACCACCTGACTTTCAAAAGGATTTGTTACCCAGTTAAACTCATTCACTTTTCAATTTCTGGGAAACATACCAAGAAAGGCTTTACCAAGACTTAACAAATTAATGTTACTTGTATCTTTTTCTTTCATAGAGGCATCTTATTTAACCCAATATACTCAGAATTTGGAACATAAAAATATTAATTTTAATATGCATTGCCAATATAACTTGTTTTAAGTTTATTTTTATTTTGATACAGAGAGAGAGAGAGAGAGAGAGAGAGAGAGAGAGAGAGAGAGCACAGTGGAGAAGGGGCAGAGAGAGAGAGAGGGAGAGAGAGAATTCCAAGCAGGCTATGTTAGTACAGAGCCCGACGTGGGGCTTGATCTCATAACCCACGAGATCATGACCTGAAGTCGGCCACTTAACCCACTGAGCCACCCAGGTGCCCTGCCAATATAATTAAAAAAAATAAAATGCTCTGGGGCCCCTGGGTCGGTTAAACATCCAACTTTGGCTCAGGTCATGATCTCCCAATTCAGGAGTTTGAGCCCCATGTCAGGCTCAGTGCTGAGCTCAGAGCCTGGAGCCTGCTTTGGATTCTGTGTCTCCCTCTCTCTCTGTCCCTCCCCTTGCTGGCGCTCTGTCTCTCTGTCTCTCAGAAATAAACATTAAAAAAATAAAAAGTAAACTGTATCTTTTTTTTTTTTTTTGAGAAAGACAGAGTTTGTGCAAGCAGGGCAGAGGGGCAGAGGGAGAGAGGGAGAGAGGGAGAGAGGGAGAGAGGGAGAGAGGGAGAGAGGGAGAGAATTCCAAGCAGGCTCCACACTCAGCAAAGAGCCCAACTTGGGGCTTGATCTCATAACTCTGGGATCATGACTTGAGCCAAAATCAAGAGTCCAACGCTCAACTGAATGAGCCACCCAGGCACCCCAATGTTTATTTATTTTTGAGAGAGAGAGAGAGAGACAGAGTACAAGTTGGGGAGGTGCAGAGAGAGAAGGATACCCAGAATCCAAAGCAGGCTCTGGGCTCTGAGCTTCCAGCACAGAGCTCGATGTGGGGCTGGAACCCATGAACTGTGAGACCATGACCTGAGCTGAAGTTGGATGCTTACCTGATTGAGTCACCCAAGTGTCCCCAGGCTTTATTTTTTCGATTTCAATACACATGTGTTTCCATCAAACACATGTCACCTGAATTCTAGATCTAAATTGACTGGCTAGGTAAGGCAAGAGAGCCTTGCCCTGAGTTTGTACCCCGATGATAGAAGATGCTTCCACTCTTAGTATTTCCTACCAAACTTCTCTTTGCTTTGCTCTCACAGGATTCTGCCTCTGAAGCAGCCCATTCTTTAACAGCAGTCTGGAACGGAAAGAAGTGATAAAGTTTGTGATTATTCCTGGGACCCATTCTACACATATCTAAATTGGAACACCTCAACATGTGCCAAGTTATCCCATTTCCAATGTGGTGCTTCAAACCTAACAGAAATATGTATAGAGCAGGGGAAGACACGAAGCCTTACTATAGGTTTCCTGTTTAAAGAGATGATTTTTTAAAAATGTTTATTTTTATTTATTTTTGAGAGAAAGAGAGAGACAGAGCACTAGCAGGGGAGGGGCAGAGAGAGAGGGAGACACGGAATCTGAAGCAGGTTCCAGGCTCTGAGCTCTCAGCACAGAGCCTGATACGGGGCTTAAACCCATGAACTGTGAGATCATGACCTGAGCCAAAATCAAGAGTCAAATGTTTAACCAACTGAGCCACCCAGGTGTCTCACCATGGCTGTTGTTTTGAGCCACTTAATTTGTGGTAATTTGCTATGGCAGCAATAGAACATAAATCCACCATATTATAATTATTTATCTTATTATATTTTAAGACATTGATGTCACCACTTTATCATTATTGATCAGCCCCCTCATGCCTTATTTTCTTTTACAATTTAGACCCTATAGCCTGCCATTATAATTATTCCCTTATAAGAATCCTTAGCTCTCTCATTCTTCTTTCCTTTTATTGCAGTGCTGATCAGCCTTGACTGGGCGTAGCATTAGAATCATCTGAAGGGCTTCTAAAAGCACAGATTGCTGAGCCCTATTGCAGAGTTTCTGAATCAGGAGGTCTGGGGTGAGGTCTGGGAATATGCATTTCTTACCAGCTTTTAATGATTCTGACACTGCTGGTCTGGGCACCATGTACTGAGAATCACTGCTTTGCTGCAGTCACCCTGACTGAACCTAACTCTGTCTTCTCTGTACCTGCAACCAAGTAGCTGGATGCAGCTTAAGAAAAATTACAAATGGGGTGACTGCTTTTGTTGAAATTCATTATTATTGACCCCAGATGAGCCCTCGATGACTGCCTGGCTGTCCCTTCACATTTCCCTAGGAAGGTCTGTGTCTCCACACTCTTCTGCCTTCTCTTCTCAAATCTCCAATCTCCCACCCACCCCTTAATTTCACCCCCCACACGTCAGTTCAAGGGAAGGAAAGATCTCTGCCCATCACGAGCCAACCTCTCCTCCTAGGCTCTGCATCCTGTTAAGAACTGTTTCCCTAATCCTCTTCGTTTTCCTATGCTAATAATGTATGTGTCAATCTGGATTATTCCTTTTATCCCCATTTGTAGCCCTCCCTTGACCCTATATCCTTTTCCAGTCACCATTCCATTTCTCCACTTCCATTCACAGCAAAATTCTTGAAAAAGTTGTTGACTTTGGATGCCTGGATGGCTCAGTTGGTTGAGCGACTGACTTTTGATTTTGGCTCAGGTCATGGTCTCACGGTTTGTGAGGTTGAGCCCTACATAGGACTCTGTGCTGACAGTGTGGAGCCTGCTTTGGGGTTCTCTCTCTGTCTCTCTCTCTGCACCTGCCCCTGTCTCTCCCCCACATGCTCTGTCTCTCAAAATAAATAAATAAATTTTTTTTAAAAAAGTAAAATAAAAAAGTTGTTAACTTACTATGTTTCTACCTCCTTACTTCCCATTCACTCTTTTTAAAAAAAATTTTTTTTTAACGTTTATTTATTTTTGAGACAGAGAGAGACAGAGCATGAATGGGGGAGGGTCAGAGAGAGAGGGAGACAGAATCTGAAACAGGTTCCAGGCTCTGAGTGGTAAGCACAGAGCCCGACGTGGGGCTCAAACGCACGGACCGCGAGATCATGACCTGAGCCGAAGTGAGACTCTTAACCGACTGAGCCACCCAGGCGCCCCTCCCATTCACTCTTTTAAAAGATGTGTGGGATGGGGTTCCTGGGTAGCTTTGTCAGTTAAGTGTCAGACTCTTCATTTTGGCTCAGGTCACAATCTCACAGTTCCTGGGATTAAGCCCTGCGTCGGGCTCCATGCAGGCAGCGCAGAAGCCTGCTTGGGATTCTTTCTCCTTCCCTTTCTGCCCCTCCCCTGGAGCCTGCTTTGGGGTTCTCTCTCTCTCTTTCAAAATAAATAAACTTTAAAAAAAAGTTGTAAAAAAAAGTTGTGTGGGATGTGTATTTATTTATGGAATAAATACTACATTGGACACTTGATATTTGTTGAGCACTGCTTTGCATTTCCCACTTTTCATGGAGTTCATGGACAGACCACGACATATGGCATTTGCAGCTGGTGACAAGTGCTATGCAGAAAACAGAAGGATGTGATTGTTTTTATGACTCATAAGGACATGCAAGAAATACACATGGAGTACCCACAATGCACCAGGAACAGCTCTAGTCACTGAGAATACGTCAGTGTAGAAAGCAAAGATTCCTGTCTACACATTTACATTTTAGTGGGAGAATATAGAAAATAAGCAATGCAACAAAAAGTAAAAAATACATATTCAACAGTGACCTGATATAGAGAAAAATAAAGCAGAGAGAGTTAGGGACTCAGGGGGATAGTAATTTTCAATAAGGTGGTCAGATAAGGCCTCACTGAGAAGGTGCATTCAAATAAAGACCTGAGGGAAGAGGAGTTGGACAGCTAACTGGGGGAAGAACATTCCAGACAGAGAAAAAGGCAGAGCAAAGACCTCAGGACAAGGGCGTGCCTGGCTGTTTGGAGTAACTGCAAGAAACTGCAAGGAATGACCAGGTGGCCAGTCTGCCTGGAGCTAGGTGAGTGCCAGGGATGGGCGAACAAGGGGAGGAGATGAACCCAGAGTCATCAAGGGGCCAGACTGTGCTGGGCAGAGGTTGGCAAACATTTTCTGTAACATGCCAGATAGTAAATATTTTAGGCATTGCAGGTCACACATGGTCTCTGTCGTGTATTCTTCCTCTCATTTTTTGTTTTTTAACAGTCTGTTAAAAATGTAAAAGTCTGGGGGTGCCCAGGTGGCCAGGTGGCTCATCTGACTTCAGCTCAGGTCATGATCTGAGCCAAAATCAAGAGTGGGACGCTTATCAGACTGAGCCACCCAGGCGCCCCCACATTCTCTTATTTAATGCAGGGTTCAGGGCCAGCCCAGATTTGAGGGGAGGGGCCCCTTAAGAACATGAGTACAGCAGCTGTAATTTACTGGGGGCAACCACAGTGACAGTCTGATACCACTGAATTGAAAACTAATAATTGAGGCAAGATGCAATGCTGGTTTGGACCAGGTGTTGGCAATGGAGATGGTGAGAACTCACTGGTTTCTGGGTATGTTTTGAAGGTAGGATTGAGAGGATTTGCCGATAGCACTGAATGCGGGTGTGCCACAACAGAGAGTTGAGAGTAACGCTGAGGTTTTCAGATTCAGCACGTGGAAAAATGACATTTATCGAGAAGCGAAGGCTGAGGGAGAGGCAGGTTTAGGGGGAATATTAGGAGTTCAGATTTGAAATGATAAGTTTGAGGTTTCTATTGGACATACCCAGGAAGATGTCAAGGAGCAGCTAACTATGCAGGTTTGGAGAGGTCTGGTGTGGATATAGAACTTGCTAGTTGTCATTATAGATGGTATTTAAAGCCCCGAGACAGGACGATATCAGCAAGGCAGCTTGGGAGCAAGAATGGGAGATCCCCAGGTGCCAGAAATCAATGAATAAAAATTGGTACTCCATGGAGAAATTCTAGAACAGTGTGGGCAAGGAGATGTTTCCAAAACCTTTTTAGACAGAAAGAACAGTTTTCCACAAAGGCTCATGGATCAGGATGCCTCTGAATTGTCAGTTTTCTCATGGAAAACTATGAGGCAATGGGAAAATGCCTTCAAAATGCTGAGGAAAATATAATTTCCAACTTAGATTTCTAACCCTACCAAGCTATCAAGTGAGGGTAGGAAAAAAATATTTTCGGATGTGCAAAGTCTCAAAAAATGTTATTTCCAGTGCACTGTTGGGACATAACAGGAGAATTAGCTACACCAAAACAAGGAGATAAACCAAGAGGGAGGAAGAATGGGAACCAGAAGAACTGGTCTTCATCACAAGAGAGAAGAGAAGGAAACCTCAAAAATGATGTTGAATGGAAAATCTAAGGTGACGTGATGACACAGGCTTTGAGAACAGCCGGTACGTTCTGGAGCAAGTCAGAAGCCTCCAGGGGAGACTTCTTCAAGTAGATGGAACAGATAGAGGAGGGGAATAAATTCCCTAAGGGGAATAAATATCCTGGAGAGGAGATTTGCACAGCTGATCGAATGTCCAACGGCACATTAGGATAAGTACATCGAAAACTAAGCAAATAAAAATGTAGACATTTTAAAGAGAAAACAAAACTAAGAATAAAAGTTGCCGGTTGATTGTAATACACATTATGATTTTGGAGATGCTAACATATGAACAGATGTATGTGTTAGAATAAAAATCTGGTAGTTCATCTAGTAAGGCCCTGTGAGTAGCAAACATTTCTTGTTTTATTTTTTTAATTTTTTTTAATGTTTTATGTATTTTTGACAAAGAGAGAGACAGAGCAGAGCAGGGGAGGGGCAGAGAGAGAGGGAGACACAGAATCTGAAGCAGGCTCCAGCCTCCGAGCTGTCAGCACAGAGCCCGACGCGGGGGCTCGAACTCACAGACCACAAGATCATGACCTGAGCCGAAGTTGGATGCTCAACCGACTGAGCCACCCAGGCGCCCCAACATTTCTTAGTTTTTATATGATGAGATTTCCCCCTCCCTCAACACGTGTGAATAATAATTTGGCTGAGTGTAAATTTCTTTCATTCCTAGGGCTTTTTCTTCAATTTTGGAAAAAAAAAAAACTCAGTAATTTTCTCTTCAAATATTGTTTTTTTTCTGTCATTCCTCTCAATTCTCTTTCTCTGGAATTCCTATTATATACATATTTAAACCTTTAAACCATATTTAATCTATTCTCTGTATTTTGAGAGACAGAGAGAGAGAGAGAGAGAGAGAGAGAGAGAGACAGGCAGAAGGAGAGAGGCAATCTCAAGCAGGCTCCACACCCAGTGCAGAGCCTGATGCAGAAGCTCGGTCTTATGACCCTGAGATCATGACCTGAGCAGAAATCGAGAGTCAGATGCTTAATCCAGGTGCTCCTATACTCCATTAAAGAAAAAAAAAAAAGGTTTATTTATTTATTTTGCAGGGTGGGGGGACAGAGAGAGAGGGATAGAGAGAATCCCAAGAAGGCTCCGTGCTGTCAGCACAGAGCCCAACTCAGGGCCTGATCCTATGAACCATGAGATATGAACTGAGTCGAAATCAAGAGTCAGACTCTTAACTGACTGAGCCACCCAGGCACTCCCTTCATATTTTTAACTGTTGTTTCTTTTTGTTTATCTCAAGCTACATTCTGAGTGAGTCCCTCAGTTCTCTCTTCCGATTTTCTAATATACTCTTTGAGAGTAGATGACTCTACAATTTCTCCCATTTATGGCCTCTTAGATTTCAATTAGGGTATTTTTCTCTTCTTTTCTCATTTTATTTTTTAAGTAATCTCTACCCCCAGCGTGGGGCTCTAACTCACGACCCCAAGATCAAGAGTCACACGCTCCACTGAGTGAGACAGCCAGGCACTCCTAGGGTATTTTTCATTTCAAGGATTTCTAATTGGTTATCATTTATATTTGTTTCATTTCTGCTTATTTTTGCTTCACACTTTCCTTTTTGAAATGGTGTACATTCATCTCTGAACATTTTCAACATACCATTTTAAAGTCTTTTTATACTCTTTTCCAAATTTCCAGAGAAAATTTGAGAAAAATGTCTGATTGGATTGTTAATTTCAAAGTCTAGCTTCCTCGCCATTCGTTCTTTCATATGTTTTGGAACTACGATTTGTAAGCTTTTGAGTGAGAAAGTATTTGTTTTTGTTTGATTTTTCTCTGTTTCTCTTACTTTCCTCCCTTCCCAGGATGCCTCCATCTGACTGTCTGGTCATCAGTCCAGAGCCAGGGCCCCTACTCACGATTTTCCACCCCTGGATATTAGGGATATGGCAGATCTAGTTATGGAGCCAGTAGACAAGACAACTTGACAGTTTCTCTTTGTTCCTTACTTTCTTGGGCTCAAATAAAGTCAGCGCCCACAAATTGACAGCTATTTTCTTCAGCTTTTTTTTTTTTTTTTTTTTTTAATAAGCTGTGGAGCCTACATCAGCCTCTGGTCTCAAGCTGTGAGCATCAGTCTCCTACACTGAGGGGAGCACTTTATCCCCACAGAAGCTGAACTCTTGCCCAGCTGCCACTGTCCAATTTCTAGACCTAGAATCCCTAAGCCTGAGACTTCACCCCACTCGTTGTACTGTTTCTATTCCATTTTTGGTTCATGGAGATATGTAAGAGTTAGCTATGTCTTTTTAAAAAATAATTTTTATTTTTAATTTAAAAAAATTTTTTTACATTTTAAATGTCATTGCTATGTGAAGCAAAGGGGTTTGAAGCAAAGGGGTTTTGGAGATATAAATATACTTCCTTGTATTGACGTCAACCTCCTCACACCTGCTTTCTGTCCTCTACCCCTCTATTGAAACCATTAAGTCAGATTCACTCATGATCTCTATGTTGCCAACCCTAATGGACATTTCTCTGTCCTAACGTTCTTGACTATTTGGCTGGTTTTGACATAAGTTACTGCCTTTTTTTTTTAAATTGTGATTTAATTGATGTATAACATCATGTAAGTTTTAGGTGTGCAACATAATGATTTGACATATGTATATATTGCAAATGATTACCACAATAGTTTTAGTTAACATCCATTTCCACACATATTTACAATATTTTCCTTGTAATTAGAACCTTTAAAATCTATTATGTTAGCAACTTTCAAATATATGATGCAGTATTGTTAATTAGTTATCATGCTCTATGTTGTATCGGCATGGCTTATTTATCTTATAACTGGAAGTTTGTACCTTTCTAAAAAAATTTTTTTTTAAACATTCATTTATTTTTGAAAGACAGAGAGAAACAGAGCACAAGCCAGGGAGGGGCAGACAAAGAGGGAGACACAGAATCCAAAGCAGGCTCCAGATTCTGGGCTGTCAGCACTGAGCCCAACACAGGGCTCTAACTCATGGACTGTGAGGTCATGACTTTAGCTGAAGTCAGATGCTCAACCAGCTGAGCCACCCAGATGCCCCTGGAAGTTTGTGCCTTTTGACTACTTTCACCTGCTTTGCCCACTCCTCTAACCCTCACCTTTGGAAGCCACTCTGTTCTCTGTATCTATGAGTTTTTTATTTATTTATCTTTTAGACTCCACATATAAGTGAAATTACACAGTATTTGTCTTTCTCTGCCTTATTTCACTTAGCACAATGTCCTTACGATCTATCCATGTTGTCACAAATGGCAGATTTCCTTTTATGTGGCCGAATAATATTCCATTGTATATATATGCATGTGTGTCTGTGAATCACATTTTCTTTATCTATTTATTCACTGATGGACACTTAGGTTGTTTCCATGTCTTGGTTATGGTAAATAACGCTGCCTTACTGCCTGGTTCTTAAAACATCACCCTGCTTGATTACCTGGCACTCTCCTGATTCTCATTCTTGTCCTTTGCAGCTCAATAGATTAGCAGTTTTAAGATCTCTCTTTGTCTTCTGGCAATAACTGTCGCTGATAAGTAGCTTACTATATTCAGTTTGCTAGTCTTTTGTAGGTACTCTTGTCCTTTTTCATAGATGATAGATTTTTGTTTCTTGTAATTGATGTTCTCCAATTTTATTATGCTATCTAGGTATGAATTTGTTTGTAAATTTTTTTTTTTTAACGTTTATTTATTTTGGAGACAGAGAGGGACAGAGCATGAACGGGGGAGGGGCAGAGAGAGGGAGACACAGAATCGGAAGCAGGCTCCAGGCTCTGAGCCATCAGCCCAGAGCCCGACGCGGGGCTTGAACTCACGGACCGCGAGATCGTGACCTGGCTGAAGTCGGACGCTTAACCGACTGCGCCACCCAGGCGCCCCTGAATTTGTTTGTATATTGCTCAACATCTTGTGACCTGCACCTGATGGATAATGCACAGGACCTGATATACCTGTGAGTTCAGGTCCCATGCTAGTGCAGAAACAGCCCTGGGGTTCCAATTTATCACAGATGATTGTTTTTCTCCCTGTGACCCAGGCCAATGGCAAGTTTTCTTGCTCCTTCCCCTGGCTGGTAAACAGGTTTTTTCTATCTTCCTATGGGGAGCATGTAGGACCTTTGTTACAAGTCTAGGACTTGCCAGGGCACAAGGCCCCATCTTCTGTTGCCACATCAATGCTAAAATCTCATCCTTAATCTGTAAAGCCTATTCTGTTCCAGCTTCAGATTCTGCTCACCATGCTAGCTTTGACTCTGATTTCTGCTTCCTGAGAATTTCCCTTTCTTGCTTTCAGTCTCAGAGAGATCTTGTCCTGTTTCAAGCTACCATTTTGGAACTCAAAGAAAAGAGTTTGATGCTTTCTCCTCACTGGGTTCTTTTGAGTCTTCTTTCCTGGGCCAATAAACCTCATCCTCAAGATCTTGTACAACTAAGCTAGCCAAAATTGAGTTCTGGTCACTTGAAGTCAATCTTTAATACAGTGGAATTTGGAGGGGTGCCTGGGTGGCTCAATCAGTTAAGTGTACAACTTCAGCTCAGGTCATGATCTCCAAGTTCATGAGTTGGAGCTCCACGTCAGGCTCTGTGCTGAAAGTTCAGAGCCTGGAGCCTGCTTCAGATTCTGTGTTTCCCTTTCTCTCTGCCCCTTCCCCACTCATTCTCTCTCTCTCTGGTCATTTGGAAATTATTGAGCTTCAGAATAAATTACAAGTTCCCCAAACATTCTATTCATAAATATATGTTCTGTTATCTTTCCTTATACACCCCATGCATTTGAGAAATTGAAGTACTTGCTATTGTCCAGCTACCCTGAGTTTCTCATATCCACAATCTTGCATGTAAGGCTCCTTTTACCCATAATACCTTTGCCATCAGCTCTGGTAAAATCCAACCTTTCTTTCTTTCTTTCTTTCTTTCTTTCTTTCTTTCTTTCTTTCTTTCTTTCTGTTTTATTTATTTTTGAGAAAGAGAGCATGAGCGAGTTAGGGGGCAGAGAGAGAGGGTGACAGAGGATCTGAAGCAGGTTCTAGGCTCTGAGCTGTTAGCACAGAGCCCGACGTGGGGCTGGAACTCACTGACTGCGAGATCATGACCTGAACCGAAGTCAGATGTTTAACAGATCGAGCCACCCAGGCGCCCCCACCCTGTCTTTCAAAGTCCTGCAAATTGATATCAGGACTTGTGGGCTCCAGACAGGGCTCTGCTACTTCTTAGCTGTCCCTTTTTTACATATGTGACCTTCGACTTTTCTTTTATAACATGGAGATGGAAATATTTATCTCACAGAGTTAGAACCTTTTTTATGACTCTTTGTTTGGAGTGACAGAAAACGCAAACCAAATTGCTTCTAAAAGAAGTTCACTTATTGGTTTACATAGGTCTAGGGACAGAGATGGCTTCAGGCATGGGTGAATTCAAAGCTCAAATGATATCATCAGGACATTTACATTCTTGTTCTGTCAGCTCTGCCTTTTACTGCCTCCTTCAGGCTCAAGTTCAAAGAGTGACAAAACGGCTGGCAGTAGTCCCAGAATCCAGAGTCTTCCTGCTTCAACTGCAGGGGACAAGTCTGAGAACTTCTTTTGCAGAAGTTCCAGCTAAATTCTCGTTGCTTTCCTTAGGTCATGTTCCTGTCTCTGAGGTGGTCACTACAGCCAGGAGAATTGGATGCTCAGATTGGCTGTGACCCAGGAGATTTGTCCTACCTCATATATTGGGGGTTGTCCCGGCAGCAGCACACGGGATGACAGTGGGTAGATGGAGATTCTCCAGTGAGAAGTTGGGTTACATTTATCAGGACAGTGAGAGGATGCTGAACAAGAATCACTGCAGATGTCCTCCACGGGTGTGCTGAGGAACAAATGAGTTGATGGAAGGAAACGGACTTCAGAAAGTCCCATTCAAATATAAATAATGATTATTATGTGGTTCTCGCTCTCTTGTGGCACTTAGCGTTTTCTCCCTTCTATCTACACTCATCTAAGTCGTGCTTTGTCTCCCCCCACACTCTGAGCAGCTAGAGAGCAGGGTCTGTGCTGTAGTCATCTCTGGAGTACTCACCGCTCCTAACTCAGCACCTAGAAAATAGGTGCTACCCAATAAATGATTGTGGGATAACTGAATGAACCTAAATCCAAAGCATTCCCCAGAATTCTGTTAATCCATAGGTCAAACTCTGAGAAGGCTTTGGAGAGCTTTAGCCTTCCACTGGAGTCATAGATAAGACAGCTCTGGTTTTCTCCATAGTGAGTGGAGAGTGGGGTGAGAGAAATAATTTCAGGCAGATGTGTCCTTGCATTGATTTATTGACCTGGCCAAGCTAAGACCAGTCAGAAAAAAGAAGTTTGTTTGTTTGTTTGTTTGTTTATTTTCTTCTTTATTTTTCTCTCCCTGCCCTTATTACAGAGGAATGTGCTTCAGGAAAGCACAGACTGAATGAAGAAACTTCCCAAAGGCACTGACCAAAGGGTAGGTTTGGGCCTGCCTCCTGATCCCGGAGGCCTGAGTTTCCAGGAAGTTTTGAGTTTGATGAAAGGAAGTGGCTATGAGTTCTAGTCGAACAGCTGGAAGCTCAGCCCAGTGAGTCTGTTCTCCTGTGTCTCTGTGGTTAAGCTCATTTCCTTAGATTTCCTATTTGAGCACAGAGTCTGGAGCTGCTAAGGCCAACTGGAGTTTGGGAAAACAAGCTCTTAAGAGGTACAAACTTCCAGGGGCGCCTGGGTGGCTCAGTCAGTTGAGCGTCCGACTTCAGCTCAGGTAATGGTCTCCCAGTTTGTAAGTTCCAGCCCTGCCTCGGGCTCTGGGCTGACAGCTCAGAGCCTGCAGCCTGCTTCGAATTCTGTGTCTCCCTCTCTGCCCCTTCCACCACTCGTGCTCTGTCTCTCTCTCTTTCTCAAAAATAAATAAACATTAAAAAAAAAAAGGTACAAACTTCCAGTTATAAAATAAATAAGTCACGGAGATGAAAAGTACAGCATGGGAAACACAGTCAAGAAGATTGTAATAACATTGTATGGTGACAGATGGTAGCCACACTGGTGATGAGCACTGAGGAATGTACAGAATTGTCAAATCACTATGTTGTACATCTGAAACTAATGTAACACTGTATGTTCATTATACTTCAATAGAACGAAAAGGGGACCCAGATTATCTCTTGAAAACTCTCCAGAGTTTTCTTGGAGCTGCTCTTTGGCTGATTCTACGATAGAGAAACTCTTTTCAGCCACAAGTGTTAAGTAGGAAAGGCAGTGTGGCTTAACGTGTCATATATCGGGGTTGTAGGGGCCCACTAATTTTCAGCCTGCCCTCTCTTATGTTGTAGCAATGATGCTATTCAGGGAACCCGGGCCCTAGCAGGGCAGAAACAAAAGGCACAATGTTTTAGAGAAGGGAAGTTTCACCGTTACAGGTATTCTGAACGTGAACATAAACACCTGACTACCTTGCAGAGTCATTGTTGGAAACAGTGTTTCAGCTCCTGTACATCAAAGACAATTGCTGGTGGGTGGGACGGTGGGAATGGGAATTGTCTAAGGGTATTGTTAGCAAGTCAGGAGTCACCAAAGGAAAATTTGAGCTGGGCGGGTCAGCAGCACCCAGCCTGGTGCTTGACAGGCTTGGCAACACAAGCTGGGTGTTGCTTAAAAGGAACTCCCTGTTCACTAATTCACTTCCTAGACTGTCCAAGTCAGTGCAAACTCATTTCTAGAAGGATATCCCTTGACTTCCAGGATCTGACCTTGCCTCCCCTTTATGTCTCTGTCTCCTCCTTGGTTGGCATCTTATCTTTATTCCTGACACTGGCTTCTTCTTTGGACCTCAGCAGTGCTCTCATAACTGTTTTGGATAATATTTTCTTTGCCTGAACCTGCCTTTGGTCTCTTTTCCCCTCAGGTAGTCATAGGTGCTCTGCCAAAGGACCTGCAGCAACATGGCCTTACAGAAAGGGCCTGGGCTTGGAAGTCATGCCACAGAATTAGGTTCTAATTCTAGCCCTGCCAGGGTGAACTTCAGCAAGTTATTTCATCTCTCGAGGTTCAGCTTCCTTATCTGTAAAATGGGGATAATTTATCTTACTGGATTTCTATGAGGACTTAGGAAGATAAGGGACTTACAACAGTGAGCATGTTGACCCTTTATACATGGCAGCTCTTATTAAGAGTGAAGAGCAGGGGGGGCGCCTGGGTGGCTCAGTCGGTTAAGCATCTGACTTCAGCTCAGGTCATGATCTCATGGTTGATGGGTTTGAGCCCTGCATTGGGCTTTCTGCTGATAGCTCAGAGCCTGGAGCCTGCTTCAGATTCTGTGTCTCCCTCTCTCTCTCTGCCCCTCCCCTGCTGGCTCTCTCTCTCTCTCTCTCTCAAAAATAAGTAAACATTAAAAAAAAAAAAAGAGTTAAGAGCCGGGCGTGCCTCAGTGAGTAGAACATGTGAGTCTTGATCTCAGGGTTGTGAGTTTGAACCCCAAGTTGGGTATAAAGATTACTTAAAAATAAAATCTTTACCAAAAAAAAAAAAAAAAAAAAGAGTGAAGAGCAGACTAGAGAAGACATACCACACAAACACCACTGACTTCAGTGATAACATCTGACCAACAGAATTAGGCGTTTACCCTAGCGGAAATGTCCAGCAGAGATGGAGCCTCTACTTCCTCATTCGTAACCTGCTCTAATGTTTCAGAACCTGTTAGTCAGGAAATTGTTCTTAATATCTAACCTAAGTTCCTCCTGCTATAATGTGTCATATCACACGTATTTTAAAATAATACACAAATAGACCCATGAAAATGAGCACACTTTTCTGTGAGTCAGAGGCATTCACAGGCCTTGGGTTTATTCTAATCTTCAAGAAACCAGAGAATATTTGTTGTGTGATCCCTGCAGACCACCGACTATGCCGGGTGATGCTGGGAATCTCCAGAGCCCTGTGATGAGACTCCAGCTCTCCTAAGACTCCTATCTCATTGGGGCTAGCAGTCTCAGTCTCTCTCAGTTTTTCATTTGCAAGTGAATGGTTATTCCTAGTTTAGAAAGCCTAGGAACACAGCAAAGGAGTTCAGCAGGACTGATCACATTGGTGGCTGATCCCTGTTACCCGACTTGGCTCTGGCAAGGATTGAAATGCAAATTGTGTGTCCTGTCGGTCTTCAAAATTTAAGCAGAGGACAACATTTAAACAGCCCCAAGTAAACAGATCACTCCGTAGGTGCCTTGTGTTTTGCAGGTAATTCTTCTTGCTGGGCTGTTGCTAGGAATCACACCTTTCCAGCTATGTGGCCCTGAATGTAAATGTCTAAAAAGCACCTGTGGGAGGGAAATGTTTGCTCTCCCTGGCAACACAGGGCAGATGTCTCAACTTTTTCACTTGTCTACTCTATGGACATGCTGCAAACGTATGGGGTGAGTTTGCAAACTGGCAGCCCATGGATAGCCTATAGATGTGTTCTGTTTGGCCACACAATGTCTTGTTTTTGTTTTTGAACTTGAATTGGTTGCCCTGGTCTAAAAATTCACATGATCCAGATTTCTGGCTTTTCTTGGAAAAGGGAAGATCTGGCAACACCGAAGCTGTAGGTTTTTCTCATATTAGCATCATCAGTCTGAGTGGGGAGGTGCTCCCTGCAGATGGGATCACCATTTCCTTCTGCCTCACTTCCACTCAATTTCAGTCACGGAAATTGCCTGAACCCTAAAGGCATTTGAGTTGGGGACTCTTGGCCTGTGAAATCCTCTTTGGTCATTGATGGAGAGCATGGCCACTAGTGTTTTGTTCCTTTGGGTTTCCTATAACCTCTCTTCCTCCACCAGAAATGATACCAGAAGAAGTCAGTATCTGTGACTTCTGCTGATTATGTCTTTTCTGAGATTATACTTAATGCTACAGTTGAATACATGTGTCATGTTACCAGCAGGTCTTCATATGAGGATCAAGGGGATGAATCCCTCTCTGAAAAAAAAATTTTTTTTTAATGTTTATTTTACTTATTTTGAGAGAGAAAAAGCACAAGCAGGGGAGGAGCAGAGAGAGAGGGAGAGAGAGAATCCCAAGCAGGTTCTGTGCTCAGCATGGAGCTCCACAGAGGGCTCGATTCCACAACTGTGAGACCATGACCTGAGCCGAAATCAAGAGTAAGACGCTTAACCAACTGAGCCACCCAGGTGCCCCCAGGGGATGAATCCATATTTGAAATTTATCTCTTGGCACTATTTCTAGGTTGTTTAAAGTCCAAGGGCTTCTGTGTGTGCAGAGGAACACTGCAACTTCCAGTATCAAGACAACAGATGCACAATTTATCAAATTTACAAGCTTAATAAAACTTAGAAAATAAAAATTTCTTAAATTATGTTTTTACATTTAAATCCTGATTATAACATTTATTTATTTATTTATTTATTTATTTATTTATTTATTTATTTATCAAGGAACTTTCTTTCTTGTTTACGTCTAGGAGTTTTATGCTTTCAGGTGTTTTATTTAACTCATTGATTTTTTTTTTTTAATTTATTGTCAAGTTAGCTAACATATAGTGTATATAGTGTGCTTTCGGTTTGGGGGGTAGATTCCCATGATTCATCATTTATATACAACAGCCAGTGCTCATCCCAACAAGTGCCCTCCTCAATGCCTATCACCCATTTCCCCCTTCCCCGCCCCCCATCAATCCTCAGTTTATTCTCCACATTCAAGAGTCTCTTATGGTTTGCCTCCCTCTCTGTTTGAAACTATTTTTCCCCTTCCCTCCCCCCCACGGTCCTCTGCTAAGTTTCTCAGGTTCCACATACCAGTGAAAACATATGATGTCTGTCTTCCTCTGACTGACTTATTTCACTCAGCCTAATACCCTCCAGTTCCATCCCCATGTTGTTGCAAATGGCAGGATTTCATTCTTTCTCATTGCCAAGTAGTATTCCATTGTATATATAAACCACATCTTCTTTATCCATTCATCAGTTGATGGACATTTGGGCTCTTTCCATAATTTGGCTATTGTTAAAAGTGCTGCGGGTCACCTGGGTGGCTCAGTCGGTTAAGCATCTGACTTCAGCTCAGGTCATGATCTAGCAGTTCGTGAGTTCGAGCTCCCTGTGTCGGGCTCTGTGCTGACAGCTCAGAGCCTGGAGCCTGCTTCAGATTCTGTGTCTCCCTCTCTCTCTGCCCCTCCCCCACTTGTGCTCTGTCTCTCTCTGTCTCTCAAAAATAAATAAACATTGAAAAAAAATTAAAAAAAAAGAAAAAAAGAAAGTGCTGCTATAAACATTGGGGTACATGTGCCCCTATGAATCAGCACTCCTGTATCCTTTGGATAAATTCCTAGTAGCACTATCTCTGGGTTGCAACTTATATTTATATGGGGTGACAATAACAGAAAACCCTAGGTCAAAGTGGCTTAAATAACAAGGAAATGTATTATCTCATACAACATGAAGCCCTGAGGTGGGGTGGGCTGTGGATGTGGTACAGCTGGGCTCCAGCTCCATTTTGTTGTGGCTCTCTTGGGTTCTGCCCTTCTCCGTGTATTGGCAGCACCCTCAGGCTTGTCACAATGTGGCTGCTGCAATGACATTATCATATCCAGACACAACAATTCAGAGAAGGAGGTGGGACTCTTTTATTTCCTCTTAGGGAGATGTGGGGGGGCAGGGCACAAAACTGTGGAAACCTCTCCCAGAAATTCCTAGGTGAACTTTGACTTACAACTCATTGATCAAAGCTGTGCCACATGCCTATTCCTAGACCAATCGCTGGCAAGGAGAATGGGACTGCCATTTGGCTTTTACTAATTATCCCAGAGTGAATGAGTGCTGGGGAGTTTATCTTCATGATCACTGCAGAAATGTAATTAAATTCCCTTAAACAATTCAAATTACATTCATAAATACAATATGATCACCTCTCTGAACATTTCAAACATCCTAACACACCAAAGGGCCGACAGAAACACAAAAGTCAAATAATCACAAAGGCTAGAGCTACATTTAAATCGAATTTGAAAATTTTAAAACCACAGTTTTATTTTTTCATTATTTCTATATTTATAAGTAATATTTATTTTGAGACTTTTCTAGGGTTACAGTAATTTTACTAGATCCCAAATTAAAATAATACCACTAGATCCCAAAGTAAAATAAGACCACCTCATACTGGCCAAGGTTATAGGTTATTTGTGTTTGGCTATTTTAATAGGTTGGAGTTATTTATAGTTGATTCTTGACCATAGCAGGGGGCTAGTGGCAACTTCTAAATCTGAACCGGGGGGCGCCTGGGTGGCGCAGTCGGTTAAGCGTCCAACTTCAGCCAGGTCACGATCTCACGGTCCGTGAGTTCGAGCCCCGTGTTGGGTTCTGGGCTGATGGCTCAGAGCCTGGAGCCTGTTTCCGATTCTGTGTCTCCCTCTCTCTCTGCCCCTCCCCCGTTCATGCTCTGTCTCTCTCTGTCCCAAAAATAAATAAACGTTGAAAAAAAAATTAAAAAAAAAATAAATCTGAACCGGCAGACATCAGGCTGCTCCCACCTTCATAACAGCTTTATTGAGATAAAATTCACAAACCATACAATTCACCATTTAAAGTGTACAATTCAATGGTTTTCAATATCTTCAGAGCTGTGCCACCATTACCACAATCAATGTTAGAACGTTTTCATCACTCCCATAAGAAATCCATCAGCAGTCATTCTCCATTTCCCCCTCTTCCAAGCTCTACTCAACCACCAGTCAACTTTCTGTCCGTATGACTTGGCCTATTCTGGACATTTCATACAAATGGAACACTATGTAGACGCTTGACTCCTTTAAATCATTAACCTTTGGGACACCTGGGTGACTCAGTCAGTTAAGTATCTGACTCGTGATTTTGGCTCAGATCATGATCTCCTGCTTGTGAGACAGAGCCCAGCATTGGGCTTCATGCTGAGCACGAAGCCTGGTTAAGATTCTCTCTCTATCTCTCTCTTTCCCCCCCTCTGACCCTCTTCTCCATTCTGTCTCTCTGTCTAAAATAAAATAAAATTAAAAGTTAAAAATTAAAAACTTTACTTGCTCTATCAGTGTTACTTGTCATGCCTACACCTTTCACAGGGAATTTCCTGAAATTATGTATTTTTAAAGTTTTATTTAGTATTACATTATTGGTTGTATTGCTTTTTGTTACGTATTGACCCAATTGTTTGGAATGATTGGAAATATAAACATGCCATATATATTAGTCACTCCCTCCCTTCTTTCCTTTCTCCATGTCTTCCTTCTTTTTCTAAAATTTATTTTCGTTTTTTTCATATTGATTTTTGAGAGAGAGACAGAGTACAAGTGGAGGAGGGGCAGAGGGAGAGGGAGACATAGAATAAGAGGTAGGCTCAAGGCTCTGAGCTATTAGCACAGAGCCCGACGCCAGGCTCAAACTCACGAACCATGAGATGGTGACAGGAGCCGAAGGTGGATGCTTAACTGACTGAGCCAGCCAGACGCCCCTCCCTGTCCCTTCCTTCTTTCCCTCCTTCCACAAGTATGTGTTGAATATTTTCTCTGTATCAGATATTGTGCCAGGCACAGGGGACCTAACAATGAGCATGCAGGTAGGCCTTTCCCTCCTGGACTTCTAGTTGGGAGGAGGCCCTGGCCCTTCTGCTGATGACTTGAAGGGCACTATGTTGGTATTGCTGAGTTACCATTCCAGAATTCTTCAGTGGGCCCTCAGAGTAACTTGCTCCTTCCCATATTTCTAATTTTTCTCCATCTCTTCTACCATCTGACCCTTAACATACCGTCTTCATGTGCAATTATCATCATTTATATAAACTTTTCCATACATGCTGGATTATCTTATTAGCACAATAACAAATCATGAAATATGTGTCAGTTGCTTCGTTACCAAGATTTACTTGATTACAATACTAAACTATTCATTTATTTTATATTTATATCAAGATTCTTGCAAAAAAGGTTATTTGTTATTGTTATCATTATTATTTTTAGAGAGAGAAAGAGAGAGAGGGGGCACAAGCAGGGGAGATGGGCAGAGGGAGAGACAGAGAATCTTAGGCTCCATGCTCAGCACAGAGCCTGAGGCAGGGCTCAATCCCAAACCCCTGGAATTATGACCTGAGCTGAAATCAAGAGTCAGATGCTCAACTGCCTGAGCCATCCAGGTGCCTCCAAAAAGGATTAGAATTGAGGCAGAACATAGGTCATTTATAAGTAACCAGGGTATAGATAATAACAGTTGACTGGAAAACCTTTCTTACTAAATTTACTCTGGACCAAAAAAAGAATGCAAACAAATTTGCACTAATCAAGAGACTTCTGAATAGTGATAGGTGATTCAAATAAAAATTATAAAGAAGAAGAGGTTATAATTATAGATTTGGCTAGAGGTTAAAAAAGGAAGTATATGGTAAATTAAGGAAGTATATTTTTATGTTAGAACAAAAGTAATTTCCAGCTGGATAAAAATGGAAAGTTTTATTTTATTTTATTTTTTAAATGTTTTATTTTTGAGAGAGACAGAGAGAGAGAGAGAGAGACAGAGACAGAGACAGAGAGACAGCGGGGAAGGAGCAGAGAGAGAGGGTGACAGAGTTTCCAAAGTAGGTTTTGCACTGACAGCAGAGAGCCCAATGCGGGGCTAGAACTCATAACCTGTGAGATTGTGACCTGAACTGAAGTCAGATGCTTAACCAACTGAGCCACCCTGGTGCCCCCAAAATGGAAAGTTTTAATGCAAACTGATGGATTTAAAAAGAAAAATCTTTGGGTCTGTCACCTGGAAACAACTTTACTCACTACCAAATTGATTTACACACCCAATATCCAGATTTTGGATTCTGTTCTCCTCCTAAGAAGAAACCAAGGTTTTTTGAAGCATTGTCAATTCCATGTCTTGAAGCAGGGGAAAATCAAGAGGGGCTTGTAACATCCAAGAAAAGGATGCTTCCAAAAAATTTTGAAATCATGCTGATTGGGCAACAAAGCCAATATAAGAGGGTTCCCACTGGCCACGTTGTGATTCTTTTGAGCATCAAAAGGAATAATTAGTTAATGATACATTTGTAAAAGTGCGTGAGTCAAAGTGAAAAGTTTAAAAGAACTATTTAAAAAGTAACTACAATACAAAAGGATACATATAATAAAATGCATTAAAATTTGTATTAATTTTGAAAGTAGATGTTAATATTTTTGGCCATTTTGTTTCTTCTGTTGTGTATATTTTGCATATAAAGTATAAATATGTATTTCTCTGTGTGTAACGAGGGAGGAGTGTATGCAGCCGACTGTAAGTAAGCCAAAATTTATGTAAAAAGCAGGGATTGTACTAAGAACAGGAAAAAAATGATTAACCTCATGGTCATATAATTACCAGGTTAAAAAAAAAAAAAGAGTCTTTGGGTGCCTGGGTAGCTCAGTTGGTTAAATGTCCGATTCTTGATTTTGGCTCAGGTCATGATCTCACGGTTGTGAGCATGGAGACTGTTTGGGATTCTTTCTCTCTGCCTCTCCCCTGCTTGTACTCTCACTCACTCTCCCTCTCGCTCTCTCTCTCTCTCTCTCTCTCTCTCTCAAAAAAAAAAAAAAAAAGGTGTCTGATAATGTGTTACAAGATGGCGTATTAATTAAATGTCATAAAGAAAGAAAGTTGACTCTGCAAAATCAATCCTTCCCTTCCTGGGAGGTAAAACTTTTGGATGACTCTACCAATATATTGAAAGTTAGATGATGGAGATATGGGGAAAGATTGGAAATATGGGAAGGAGCAGGAGTGCCTACAGAGCAGTTCTGGAATGGTAACTAAGTGGCAGTGGCACCCACATAGGGCGCTTCAAGTCACCAGCCAAAGGGACAGAACTTCCTCCCAACTGTGAGTCTATGAGGGGAGAGGCTATATGCATGCTCACTGTTGGATTCCCAGTGCCTGGCACAATACCTGATACAGAGAAGATGCTCAATGCTTATTTGTGGAAGGAAGAAAGAAAGAAGGAAAGGAACGCAGGCATGGAGGAAGAAAGGAAAGGAGTGAAGAATGGAAGAAAAGATGATTTGTTTGTTTTCTTTGTTCTTTTGGATGTTGCTGGTTTTCTCCATATCTTTATTGAGGTATAACTGACAAATAAAATTTGTATATATATATAATGTCTATGATTTGTTGTCAGGGGTGCCTGGCTGGCTCAGTCAGAAGAGTATGCAACTCTTGATCTTGGGGTCAAGGGTTCAAGCCCCACATTGAGGGTAGAGATTACTTAAATAAAAATGTACTTAAAAATGATTGCCACAATCAGAGCTAATTAATATATACATCATCTCACCTTGCCACCTTTGTGTGTGTGTGTGTGTGTGTGTGTGTGTGTGTGTGTGTTGAGAGCATTTAAGATCTATTGTTTTAAATTTTTTTTTTCAACGTTTATTTATTTTTGGGACAGAGAGAGACAGAGCATGAACGGGGGTGGGGCAGAGAGAGAGGGAGACACAGAATCGGAAACAGGCTCCAGGCTCTGAGCCATCAGCCCAGAGCCCGACGTGGGGCTCGAACTCACGGACCGCGAGATCGTGACCTGGCTGAAGTCGGACGCTTAACCGACTGCGCCACCCAGGCGCCCCAAGATCTATTCTTTTATCAAAGTTCAAGTGTACAATACAGTATTGTAAACTATATTCACAATGCTATACATTTGATCTCCAGAATTCTTTCATCTTGTAAAACTTTGTACCCCTTGACCAGCATCTCCCTATTTTTCTCTCTCCTTTTCCACCTTTCTCTCTCCCTAACCACCATTCTACTCTCTGCTTTTATGAGTTTGACTATATTAAATTCACATATAAGTGAGATCATGCAGTATTTATCTTTCTGTGTCTGGCTTATTTTACTTCATAAAATGTCTTCCAGGTTCACCCACATCGTCACAAATGTCAAGATTTCCTTCTTTGCAAAGGCTGAATAATTCATTATATATGTATTACATTTCCTTTATCCATTCACCTGTCAATGGACTTTTAGGTTGTTTCTGTATTGTGGCTGCTGTCACCAATGCTGTAGTGAACATGGATATGCAGATATCTCTCCAAGATACTGATTTCATTTCCTTTGGATATATACCCAGAGTGAGATTTATGGATCATGAGATTTCATTCTATTTTTGATTTTTTGAGGAAACTCCCAACTATTTTTCATAATGGCTATATCAGAAGAAAAGATGTTCGATGGTATTCCCAGAGGGAGAAGATGGGCAGAGAGATATATCCTCTTCTCTACTACTCTCTCCATCAGTTTCCTGTGTGGCGTCTGAGGGTCTAAGTTGTTTTGTGCTTGCTGAGAGGCAATAAAGGGGAAGAAGCAAGAAGGATATTCAATCTGAAACTGAACCACACCTAGGGCACCAGTGTTTGGCTTGTCTGAGTTCCCAGAATTTCTAGGTATGCCTGCCTGTCAGTTAGAGGTTTCCACCAGATTCGAGACATGGATGCTCCCCATTATGAATGGGGCATGACCGTATGAGTGTCACTAAATTAAGACTTCAGAGGGGCTTCATAGCTGCTTTCAACTCTCTCCTCTGCTTCTCTCCCCCAAGCTGAAGTAAATAGCCAGCATGGCCTCAGCCAAAGTTTTCTTTGCCATTTCCAAGTAGGCTGAAAGTTTACCTATTGGAGATTAATTTACATTTAGAGGTTACCACTCAAGGACTGACTGAAGGTAAAGAAGAAATGGTCACTGAAACTCAAATGTGGATTGCTTTAATTTAGATTGCTTTCCTATACTCAGAAGAAGAGGAGTTTTGATGGAGAGGGTGGAAGGGAAGGATCAAGAATTAACTCAAGAACAAGGAGCACTATGAAGGGAGAGTGGAGCTGAGAGAAGTAGTAGAGGCTAGGGAGGCTTTGGATCTCTCTGGCTGAACTTTCTTAGGCCTTTTCATTAACTCCTCTTCAAACCACTCCTTAAAATTTGGTGTTCCCTGAGCCCTAGATCCTTATCTCATCTTCTGCTTTCTCTAGCTGTTCTTGCCCACTCATCTACTTGTATGTCACACCTAGGCTGGACATTACCCATAAGCCCTCAGGTCACACTCTTGTCTTTGAGCACTGGAACCATGTACAAATCAAGCACTTCTTCAGGCTCTGCCTCCCACCCTTGGGTTTGGAGTTTTGGTTTGGCTGCTCTCCCTGATTTCTGCACCACTCCTTTATTTATTTTTTTTTTATTTTATTTTTTAAAATTTCCATCCAAATTAGTTAGCACACAGTGCAACAGTGATTTCAGGAGTAGATTCCTTAGTGCCCTTTACCCATTTAGCCCATCCCCCCTCCCACAACCCCTCCTGTAACCCTCTGTTTGTTCTCCATATTTATAAGTCTCTTATGTTTTGTCCCCCTCCCTGTTTTTTATATCATTTTTGTTTCCCTTCCCTTAGGTTCATCTGGTTTGTCTCTTAAAGTCCTCATATGAGTGAAGTCATATGATATTTGTCTTTCTCTGACTAATTTCACTTAGCATAATACCCTCCAGTTCCATCCACATAGTTGCAAATGGCAAGATTTCATTCTTTTTGATTGCTGAGTAAGACTCCATTGTATATATATACCACATCTTCTTTACCCATTCATCCATCGATGGACATTTGGACTCTTTCCATACTTTGGCTATTGTTGATAGTGCTGCTATAAACATTGGGGTGCATATGTCCCTTTGAAACAGCACACCTGTGTCCTTTGGATAAATACCTAGTAGTCTGCACCACTGCTTTTGCACCAAATTCTCCTCCCCTCTGTCTAGTCTTTACCAGTAGTGAAATCTAGTAGATTTCAGCCAGGCTCTGCCTGGCTTTTGGATTCAGTGCTACCTAAACAAAACCCGTGTCTTGGTCATCCTTCTGACTGCAAAGACCAAGGTGTCTTAGCCTATGATTCTGACACCAGTTCTGATGCATGGGTTTTTTTCCCTACACCAAGCAATTCTCCAACACCAGCCGGTATCAATTCTGACATGATATACCTGGAGATAGAATCAGATGCCATAGGCTAAGGGCTAAGTCCCACAAATCAGATGCCAATCACCAGTGCAAGCCTGGGTTATTACCAGTGTTTCTGACAGACTAGTTAGGAATCAGAGGTTCCTATACCCCTCCTCCTTGGGTCAAGTTGATTTGCTAGAGTGGCTCACAGAACTCAAGAAACCAGTTTACTTACTAGATTACTAGTATATCACAAAAGATTAAAAAATTTTTTTTTAACGTTTTATTTATTTTTGAGACAGAGAGAGACAGAGCATGAACGGGGGAGGGGCAGAGAGAGAGGGAGACACAGAATCGGAAGCAGGCACCAGGCTCTGAGCCATCAGCCCAGAGCCCGACGCGGGGCTCGAACTCACGGACCGCGAGATCGGGACCTGAGCTGAAGTCGGGCGTTTAACCGATGAGCCACCCAGGCACCCCATTACAAAAGATTTTAAAGAATGTCAATGAATAGCCAGATGAAGAGATACATAGGGTGAGGTCTTGCACACTGAAGCTTCTGTTTCTGTGGAGTTTGGGGCCTGGCACATGGGTGTGTTCTGGTTTACAAACCCAGAAGCTCTCTAAACCTTGTTTTTTGGGGCTTTTATGGAGGTTTCATTACATACACATGAATGATTAAATGCCTGGTCATTGGTGATTGGTTACACCTCCAACCCCTCTCCCCTCCTCAGTCAAGGAGTGGGACTGAAAGTTGCAACCTTCTAATAATATGGTTGGCTCCAATGGAAACCAGCCCTCATCCTTAGGTGTTTTCCAAAAGTTGTTCATTAATGACAACAAAAGACAATTTAATCACTCTTATCACTTAGGATATTCATGGGTTTTAGGAGTTCTGTGCCAGATATTGGATAAAGGCCAAATGCAGCTTACCTTTAAACAGCACAGGCCATAGTAAGTACTTATGATTTTATTAATAACATTTTCTTTTCTCTAGCTTACTTTATTGTAAGAAAACAGTATGTAATACATATACACAATGTAGGTTGACTGCTTATGTTATCCAGTCAACAGTAGGCTGTTAGCAGTTAAGTTTTGAGGAAATCAAAAGTTATATGCAGATTTTCAGCTGTGACGTGGTTGGTGCCCCTAATCTTTACATTGTTTAAGGGTCAACTGTGTATATTTCTTATTGTGAATCACAATATCATGTAGTCAAAATACCATTTTTTTTAAAGTTTAGTTATTTATTTTGAGAGATAGAAATCGCGTGTGCAAGAACAGGGGAGGGGCAGAAAGAGAAGGAGAGAGAAAATCCCGCGGGGCCAGATCTCATGAACTGTGAGATCATGACCTGAGACGAAAGAAATCAAGAGTTGGACGCTTAACTGACTGAGCCACCCAGGCGCCCCAAGCCAAAATACCATTCTACATTCCTCTTTCTCCCTCAGCCCTTCATCTCCCGTGTGCTTTTTTTCTTTTTTTGGGGGGAGGATTTTATACTTCTGCACATTCAGCTACCTCTTTCTAGAATGCCCTTCCTGCTCCTCTACAGCTGTTTGTAAACTTTTACTAACTTTTGTACTTTTTTTTTATATTTGAAAAAAATATTTATTTTGAGAGAGAGAGAGAGAGAGAGAGAGAGAGAGAGAGAGAACATGCACACGTGCATGTGAGCAGGGGAGGAAGAGAGAGAGGGGGAGGGAGAGAATCCTGAGCAGGCTCTGCACTGTCAGCACAGAACCCAATGTGGGTCTTGATCCCATGAATCATGAGATCATGACCTGAGCCGAAACCAAGAGTCGGATGCTTAACTGACTGAACCACCCAGGTGCCCCAACTAATTTTCAAGACTCAGTCTTCACCTTAGAGAAGGCTACCCTCATCCCCATCCTCAGTGGGTAACATTGACATTGATTTTCATGCATTCTGTGAGTCAGTAGATCTGGCCTTTTTCTCAGTAAGAGATCATTAAATCCGGATATTCCATGGACTACTGGGCTCGGCTAAAACTCCAGCTAATGTTGTCTGAGAAGGCTTTCAGAATTAGCCCTGCCACACAGTTATCATTAAAAGGTCAAATTTTGCTGCTTTTGCGTCTTGAGCAAACCGCCCAGCCCTAAAGCCTCAAGAGGCTTTTGTCCTTCTTGGCATCAGAACTCTATTATTATTCTCTTCCTTCTTGTTCGTCACTATTGCCCCTCCCATTTGGATAGGCTTTAGTGATTATGTCTGCTTTCACAGATGGTATCTTATTTGTTCCTCACAATAACACCCTCATGAGGCAGAGAGGGCTGTTGTTTTTACCAGGTGAGGGGACTGCAATTTCACCTGGGTCTGAGGGTGTGGGGCAGGCCTGACTCCCTGAGGTGCTACTGAAATTCTGGGACTGGTTTATGAAATTTCCCATGGAACCAGAAGTTTCCCCGCAAAAGCTGTGGGGGTACCCCACAGGAAAGCTGTGGGGTAATGGCAGTAATGAAGATGCTATCAGCAGCTGAGTGGCCAGAGGCTGGACACCACTCCCACATCTGCAACTTCAGGCACAGTTGTTCAGCATTTCTGCTTCTTGCTGCCAGATTGTGCCACTGATTTCAGGGTATTTCAGGCCCCTGGGGAAGATAAGAGCTCTACAGACCTAACTGACAGGCCTGGCGCTCCTGGCTTATTTGGCCTCAGATCCCAGCCTCTCCAATTTCTTCTCACATCTCTCCTCTCGCCTTTGTTCTCCACACCTTCTTTCACTTGGGTTTCTTGACTGAACCGTGCTTTGTTTAGGCTGTTATTTGTCTGGTGGAAGTTTCTTCTCTTCCTTTTGCCCAGTTAGCTACAACTCATCCTTCGGGTCTCAGCCTCACTGTCATTCCTCATTTGCAGCCCTCTCTGTTCCCGACAGAGCAGCATATTCACCTGTGTACACCCTCATATCAACCCATACTTCCCCTTCGTAGCACTTAGCAGAAAAACACAGGATGGTCTGGAATGCAGTCCAAGGGGAGGGCATGCTGTTTGTTTGTAACACTTAGAAAGCCATGAGTGTTTAGCCATAACTAAGCTAGTCTTAAATGAGAGAGCAAAGTCTATCTAGTCAAAACTATTTGAATGGGTTTCAAATCCTTTATCTATACCTTTCAAACACTATGGAAATATGCAGTCCTCCAGGAGACCTGTTAGAATCCCCCTTTTCTCACCCACTACCTTCACACACTAGAGCTGCTTTTTCTTTCTTATCAACAACTGTCCTTTCCCCCACCAAATGTCTGCATTGTGGTCTTTCTCTCTTCCTTTCTTCCCAATTCTCCCTGACAAGAAACAACTCAAGAACTAGTCTGGGAAGGTAGGACTCTCTTGGAAGGCAGGGGAGGGGAGGAATGAGCCGGCCAAGGCAGAATCTTCTTTGGTGGGCAGGGGAAGGAAATATTATCTTGGGAACATATCTTTTCACCGTTGTTCAGTTATCTAATGCTGCATAACAAACCACTCAAAACTTGGTGGCATGAAAGAACTACCATTTCATTATGTTCATGCTTCAGTGGCCAGAAGTTTGGGCAGGGTACAGAAGGCATGGTTTGTTTTTGCTTCCCAATGTCTGGGACCTAAGCTGCATTGGCTAGAAAATGGCTGGAGATGTCAGGGACAGCTTGACCGGGGTCATATGTCTCAGGTTTGGGTTCTTTTCCGTGTAGTGTCTGCTGGACTAGAATGTCTAAGATGGCTCCTTCATTCATATATCTGGTGTCTAGGCTGGTATGATCGAAACAGCTGGGATCTGGCCAGCATTGTTCTCTCTCTTTGTGGTTTTCCATGTGTCCTTAGCTTCTCACAGCATGGCAGCAAGGTTCCAAAAGGGAGCATTCCGAGAGTAAGAATTCCAAGAAATCCAGGTTAAGGTCGAAAGGCTTTTTATGACCTGGTTTACAAGTCCCAGGCTGCTACTTCTGTCACATTTTGTTGGCCAAACAAGCCACTTAATCCACCTCATATCTGAGGGGAGAGGAATTAGATTTGCCTTTTGATATTTAGAGCAGTATGGATCCATAGAGAGGGACACAGTTAATTGCTGCCATCTTGGACATTATCCACCATAGTCCTCACCTCATTCCAGACACTACAATTCATGTCCCTTTCATGGAATTGGCTTGAAGTCTAGGATCACATCAAAGTCGGGTCCAGGTGTATGAGGGTCTTTAATTAGAGCTCCTCTTCATCCAAACAACTATGAATTAAAGAGACAAATTATGTGTCCCATCCCTGTCATTGAAAAAATATGATACAATGTTTCTTTATTTTTTGAAATGACGTTTATTATTGTTTTGAGCTAAATTTAGGGTTAATTGGTTACACAGCCAGAGATAACTAATATAATCTGTTAGATTCCAAAGCACAGTTCTTTTCATGACATCATTCTGCTTTTAAAATTTGTTTGGATTATGAGAATTGAGATTGTGGAAGAAATGGGAATGTGGAAGTTCAGAATGTCCTAGTCATGTGACCATTAAAAAATGCTTTGAAATATTTATTTGGTGCTAACAGATACTGAGAGAACCATCTAGTGGTTAAGCTGAACCCTGAGAATTAGGAGAGTTTATTTATTTATTTTTGTCACTACCCAGGGAAAGCTGAGTTGGCATTCAGAGATTAAAGGTTGAATCATGTGTTTTTGCTGACTGGCAGGTTTGGATTGGAATTGGGGAAGATAAATGATAGAAACAATACGGACACAGCAAGAAAAATCCTGACAAATGGTGATGAAGTAGGGTAGGGCCTCAAGAGCCCTCACAGTGAAGGACCAGCAGCCCCTTTACTTCTGCTCCTTCCCTTCACCTAGACCACCCTTTCCTCTGCCCTGCCAAGTTTCCTTTGGGCTCAAGCTCATTGAGCAATTTCTTCCTTTTCTGCTTTTTCCAAACCCCCCTCCTTTATATGAACTTTTCCTTTTTTATAAGGTACGTATATGTGCATTTAGGAACATAAAAGAGGAAAACAAAGCCAAACTTGATCTGAGAATTATCTCTTTGAAAACTCTTGGCACTTGTTCTCTTCATAGCGTCCAGATTCAGTCTTGGATTGGAGAGGCAAGGCACTGTGCCTGGTGACTTAATCAGATTGGAGTCAGCCAGCAATCCTTGTTATCCTAGGATGTGACCCTTAGAAGGCCCCCCCTCCCCCCGAATATCTGGTACAACATGCTCATTTTCATGTGGAGAATTTGAAGCCCACAGAGCTCAGGTGATCATTGTTAACAGATATTAATTGAACATCTACAAGGAGGAGGACGCTCTTAGAGGCTTGGACGTGTACTTTTAAATGGTCCACCCATTCTGACTAGTAAAATGGGTGGAGTGATTTGCTGGGATTCTCTCCTAACTCCTATTGTGCCAGCAAAGAAACACCAGGAACAGCAGAATAACCAGGGTCAAACTCTTTCTAAGTTGTAAACTGACCCCGAACAACTGAGGATTAGAAAGAAAAGGTTGCCTGACTGCGCGGCTTCTAAACCAACCTTAAACCTCGTCTCTGGGCCCCCAGAGCCCACTACATAGTAGGCATCAGGAAACGTTTGAAAAATGAATATAAACCTTCCCTCAGACGCCCTTCCCTGCCTCCCCTCCCCCTCTACATCCTCTATGGCTAGGAACTGCGCTAGCATTGGAGCCCCAGCTCGGGGACTTTTCCGGCTCTTGTTAGTTCTCCTCAGACAGTGCGCGTCCGCGGGACTGGTTGGTCCAGGGCTCCCTTTTTCACTGAGCAGCGCGGCCTGGAGCTGGGAGGCTGCTCTCGCCGATTCTCATATTTTAACTCGGAATGCGGGTCTTGTTTAGGGGCACGCGAGCCCCGAAGGTGGCCCGAGACGGTCTGGGGAACTCGAGAGGCATGCGGGGTAGTGCTCTGCGTCTAAGCCTGCAAGAAGGCCTGTATTCCCGCCCGCAGGAGTGGGAAGTCGGTCCACCCTAACGCTCCCCCCCTCGTGCGCGAGGCTGCGGGCAAGCAGCGAGTGGGCGGGGCCTGGTGGGGGCGGGGCCTGCCACGGTCAGGTGACTGCAGGGCGGGCGGCGGCGGCGGCGGCGGCGGCGGTGGCTGTAGAGGGGAGTCAGACTCGCCCCAGGGTCGGCGAGGGAGGCTGGCAGTCAGGATAGACACACCGCGGCCATGGGAGGCTTGAAGGACGAGCTGCTCAAGGCCATCTGGCATGCCTTCACCGCGCTGGACCTGGACCACAGCGGCAAGGTCTCCAAGTCCCAGCTCAAGGTGGGCGCCACCCCCCCCCCCCTTTCGCTTCGGTCCCCCACCCGGCCCCGACCCGGTGCGCGCTCCACTGCCCCGGCTAGTGGTGACCCCAAGGAGGGGAGGGCAGGAATGCGGCCCGGCGGCCTGCTGTGGGCAGAGGGGCCAGAGACCAGGATTTTGCTGTTCTGCTTTCCTCTTGCCTTCAGGCCGTGCCCTCGGGCCGGCTGTTAGTCTCCTCAAGGCTCTTCGTGACGGTGGGGGGATGAGGGGGGTGAGGCAGCGATGGGGTCTGGGCGAGCCGGGCTCTTGTCGGCGGGGGGGGGGGGGGCGATCCAGAAAATCTCCGATTCGGACAGGGCTGTGGTAAACTCCCTTAGACAACATACCCAGATTACTGCTGCACTCTGGAAGAGGAGGGACTTACCCAAGGTCACTGGGCTGAGCCTTCTGTGGAGCGCACGCTCCACGCCAGGGCAGCCCTTGAAACGGCCAGCTGCACCCCAGGCATTCTGGCTGTTCGTGGGGAGGGAGAAGTTCCCAGAGCCCGGTCCCCATCGGCTTCAACTTTGGGAGCTTTGGTGGGGGGGACGGTTTCTGACTAGTGAGGAAGACCTCCTTGCCTAGCGTCCTCAGGTCAGTCACGCGTGTGCTGTGCCCCGCAGGGACCTTGGTTCCGGGTGAGGAGCACTGATCTTTCTGGCAGATCTTTATTGGGACTGCCAAAGACCCCATCATTGAGAGGGTAAGGTATAAATAAAGGAATGCTTGTAAGTTGAGTAACCCCAAGCAGGGAAAGTGGCACTTAGCCAGGAGAAATTGGCAGCTTCTTGGAAGTATAAAATATAGAAACAGACAAGAAGACCCATTCACAGGCATTTTCTAATATGCACATTTTGGATCTGAATGTCTGGTTTTCTTAGCCTCTTCTGGGAATGAATTTATGAAGATTGGGTTTGCTTTGTTTATTTTGTGCAGTAATCAGGAGGTTCTTATGAGTGTGGTTTTTAGGCCAGTAGGATTTAGCATTTGCTTTCCCTCCCCCTTCCCCATCTTCCTTTCCTCTCCTCATTCATAAAATCATAGTCTGGAAGGGTTCACAGAGATCATTCTCCTAATCTTTATCTTACTTTTAAATTAAATTAACATTCAATGAAGTTGACTTTCTTGGTGTACAGTTCTATGAGTTTTAACACATGTATAAAATTTTATAACTACTACCAAAATCAGTTTTCCATCAGATCTGTCATCTCAAAAAGCTTCATGTTGCCCTTTCACCCCCAGTTGGTGAGAGGTGTATTCTTAATTGCTTAAGTTTTGTCTTTTCCACAGTGTCATGTAAATGGAGTCATTCAGTATGTAACCTTTTGATACTGGCTTCTTTTACTCAGGGTAATGCCTTAGAGATTCATCCATGTTATTGTGTGTATTAATAGTCTTTTTTATTAAGTAATTCATTGTATTGTTGTACCCAAGTTAATCCATTCACCCTTGAACATTTGTGTTATTTCCGCTTTTTGGTGATTATGTATAGAACTGTGTTTTGCTTTTTTTTTTTTAAGTTCATTTATTTGGGGGGGGGGGGCACGAGCAGGGGAGGAGCAGAGAGAGAAAGAGAGAGAGAGGGAGAGAGAGAAGGGAGGGAGGGGGGGAATCCCAAGCAGGCTCCATGCTGTTAGTGCAGAGCCCAATGCTGGGCTCAGTCTCACAAGCTGTGAGATCATGACCTGAGCGGAAACCAGGAGTCAGAATCTTAACCTACTGGGCCACCCAGGTGCCCCTATTGTTTTTACTTTTAATTTACCTATACCACTATATTTAAAGTGGATTTCTTCTAGATAGCATGTAGTTGGGTCTTGCATTTTAATCCATACTGACAGTCTCTTTTAATTGTGTTTAGACCATTTACATTTAATGTAATTATTGATATGGTTAGATTTAGGGCTAACCTAAATTTTATTTTTATTATTTTATTATTTGGTTTCTGTTTTCCAATTTTTTGTTTCACTGTTTCTTCTTTCCTTCTTTCTTTTAGATTACTTGAATATATATATATATATATATTAAAATTTTTTTTTAACATTTATTTATTTTTGAGACAGAGAGAGAGAGAGCATGAACAGGGGAGGGTCAGAGAAAGAGGGAGACAGAATCTGAAACAGTTTCCAGGCTCTGAGCTGTCAGCACAGAGTCCGATGCGGGGCTTGAACCCACGGACTGCGAGATCATGACCTAAGCCGAAGTCAGATGCTTAACTGACTGAGCCACTCAGGCGCCCCACTTGAATATATTTTAATATTTCATTTTAATAATACTGAATTTTTGACTATATTTCTTTCTGTAGTTTTTAAAATGATTACTCTAGAGATTGTAATATATACCTAACTTTTCAGTCTCCTTAAAATTAATATTTTACAACTTTAAGAGGAATGTGGAAACTATATCACTATTTAGGTCCCTTTACTCTCCCTGCTTTATGTTGCAGTTGTCATATTTATTAACTTACACACATTGAAGATATTAACAATATTAAAATTTTTTGCTTTGAACCACCAATAAATTATTTAATTTAATTTAAATTTAATTTTATGTATTTTTTTAATGTTTATTTATTTATTTTGAGAGACAGAGAGAGAGAGAGAGTGAGAGAGCAAGCATGTGCAGGGGAGAGGCAGAGAGAGGAGAGAGAGGATCCCAAGCAGGCTGACTGTGCTGACTGTGCAGAGCCTCACCTGGGGCTTGAACCCATGAACCATGAGATAATGACCTGAGCCAAAACCAAGAAGAGTCAGATGCTTAACCGACTGAACTATCCAGGCACCCTATTTATTTATTTTTAAATGTTTTTTCTTTTTTTTTTTTTTTAATTTTTGAGAGAGTGAGGGTGCATGAGTGTGTGAGCAGGGGTAGGGCAGAGAGAGAAAGGGAGACAAGGATCCGAAGTGAACTCTGAGCTGACAGCATAGAGCCCAGTGTGGGGCTCGAACTCTTGAACCATGAGACCATGACCTGAGCCGAAAGTCAGATGCTTAACTGACTAAGCCACCTAGGCACACCTAAAGTTTTATATATTTAAGTAATCTCTACACCCAACGTGGGCTTGAACTCATGATCCTGAGACCAAGAGTCACATGTTTCTCTGACTGAGCCATCCAGGTGCCCTCATTTTTCCTCTTTTAATTGATGACATAAATGAGATGTTTTCTGTTACTTTTGTTTTACTCCATTCAAACTTGTCCTTATGGCTGCTTATAGAAAAAGAGGATTCGTGACTGAAAGGCTTGGCAAGAAGCATTAAATCCCAGTACATACCTTTCACCCATAAGATGTTGATAATGCAACTATGCAATTGTATTTTGTTTGTCCCTTGTCTACTTAATTGAGAGACTTTGGAGTTGATTTAGTTCTGTCCATCTTGCCAGTGTTTCTGGAATGGAAAATATTTAAAAAAATTCTATTTAGGTCTTTCCTTTTTGTTTTGACTTTGAAGTTTGTTGTTCGCTGATTTATTGGCTAGGAGTAGAGTTTTTGCCTTAATTTATTCATTCATTCGTTCAATACAATACATTCATTCGTACAATAACCTTTTGTGTGTTTACTCTGTGTAAGGTACATTGTTAATTTCCTAACAAGATTAGAATTTTTAGGCTCTTAAGAGTTAATATCTCCTTGGAGGAAATATCATATAATTGGTTTTATTAAATACAGATTGAAAATTATATATCCAAAACAAGTGTTAAAATTTATCACTTTGTGAAACTGTATGGGCACTTTAAAATATTTTTGACATTTGTCTTTGCAAATTACCTTAACAATATTTGACACAGTGAATGGATATTCACTAACTATGTAATGGATAATTCATGTGTTAGATACTGTGCCCAGTGCTAAGGATGATAGTAAAGGTGGCAGGAGGGAAAGCCAAATACAAATCTTTGCCTTCACAGAGTTTAAATTTTTGTAGGTAAATTAAGAAAATAATCAACCATTAGAGAAGGTTGGTATTCCCTTTCTCTCTCCCTTTCTTTTTCTTTTTCTTTTTCTTTTTTCTTTTTCTTTTTCTTTTCTTCCTTTCTTTCTTTATTATATTACTCAGTTACCTTATCCTTAAGCAATGTGAAGTGTGGTGGTAGAGATAAGAAATAAGTATTATTGGATAGAGGATGTTGAGTGGATTAGAAGATAAGGGGCCATGAAATTTTAGAGGAGGAGGTGATTACTTCTTACTGGTGGGATTATTTTATGAAAAAAGCTCCTTTGAAATGAACTCCTAGGGAAGACAGGTGGGATGTGATTATATAGAAATGCAGCATTCTGTTCATTCATGTTCATTCTATTCATTCATGCATTCATTCATTCAATGAATATTTGTTGACTGCTCTTAGCCCCAAGGCATCCCTGTGAAGTATTGCAGCTGACAGGAATTAATCAGGCATTTATGGGGACCTCTGTACAATTAATTAATTAATTAATTAATTAAAGTTTATTTATTTAGAGAGAGAGAGAGCGCATGAGCCCATCCAGGAGTGGGGAGGAGCGGAGAGCAGGGGAGAGAGAGAATGACAAACAGGCTGCATGCTGTCTGTACAAAGCCTGATGCGGGGCTCCATCTCACAATCGTGAGATCATGACCTGAGCTGAAATCGAGTGGGATGTTTAACTGGCTGAACTGCCCAGGCGTTTGTTCCTGTCTAATTTATTTTGATTGCAGTGTAGAATATAAGTGTGTGTGTACGTATATATAAGAGAGAGTTATTGCTGGTGATAAAGCTATAGAAATAGATTGCAGTTAATATGCATGGAAGACTTTGAGTACCAGGCTAGTTAGGTAGGTGCCATACAGCCTGCAAGTTTTCTGAGAGGTGATGGGCCATGATCATCAGTACACATTAGGAAGTCACTTGGGCTGTAGCATGTGTACTAGGTTAGAGTGGATTGGGCATACTGGAATTAGGAAACTGTTGCAGTATCCCAGATGAGAGGTAACAGAGACTGGAGGTGGTAAGGATAGACAAGTAGGGGATGGTGGGTGAAGGAATTTTGCTGTCTACTTGCCTGGGCTCATGACTGGGTATGAAGAGAAATGAAAAGGACACGGTCAGAAATGTTTCACATTTCAGCTGTGGATGACCAATGGATAGTAGTGGTTTTTAATAGAAACAGGAAAGTTATGAAAAGGAACTGCTAGAAAAGAAATGAAAGTTAACTTTGAACATGTAGGGTTTTGTTTATTTTGTTTTATTTTTGAGGTCCTTGTTGGAGGTGATGTCCTTGGCAAGGGTGGGGCTGTCTGTACAGGATCTGGTAGTTGGAGCTTGGGAAAAGGAGAGGAGAGATTAACTGACGGTCTTGGGCAATGGCTAGAGTAGGTGGTGAGAGGAAGAATAGAAGCCAAGGGACCAGAAATGAGAGTAGGAACCACTTTGGGGCAACACTGGAGCTGAAGGAGAAGAGATTTCAAGGAATACATGGTCTATTATCTTTGAGAGTTATTATTATTATACATATATTTTGAAGATTATAAAGTAATGAGATTGATTCTTTCCTGCCATAGATTATGAACTACATATTTCTTCTCTAAAGAGAAGTTGTGAAAAGTTTGGAATATTGGCATCATCTTGGGAATAAATTTATTTTTGCTTTATTTATTTATTTTGAGAGAGAGGGTGCAAGTGAGTGAGGGCAGAGAGAGAGAGAGAGAGAGAGAGAGAGAGAGAGAGAGAGAGAGAGGGAGGCAGGGCTCACCCGAAGTGGGGCTAGTGTTCACCCAGTGCAGGGCTTGAGCTCACCTGAAGCAGGCCTCGAACTCACGAACTGTGAGATCATGACCTACGCTTTAACTGACTGAGCCACCCCAGTGCCCTTAGTTTTTACTTTTAAGGAGATTACTTTGCAGTACGGTAATCGTTCAGATAAATGTGTGTTTGAGTCACTGCTATAGCTACTAAATATTTTCATTTAGGGTCCCAAGTTTAGTACAGAAATCTTATGTTTTATACTTAATTTTTATTAATTAATACCATATTTTTAAGTAAAACCAAAATTACTACTTCAAGAATTAAAAAAAATTTTTTTTTTAATGTTCATTTTCTGTTTTTGAGAGAGAGACAGCACATGAGCCGGGGAGGGGCAGAGAGAGAGAGAGGGAGACACAGAATCCAAAGCAGGCTCCAGGCTCTGAGCTGTCAGCTTAGAGCCCAACGCAGGGGTTGAACTCATAGACCGCAAGATCATGACCTGAGCCGAAGTCAGACGCTTAACCGTCTGAGCCACCCAGGCGCCCCACTACTTCAAGAAATTTTGAAACTTGAAATCCAAAGAATAAATTAACAATATAATATTATAATTATATTATTATTATTTTGTTGTTGCAAACATAGACTTTCATTAAATTTATCAATAAGATAAAAATATGGAACACAGAATTTGAAAACCATCTGTGATTTGCATAAGCTACTATAGAAGCAAGATGTTAGGGTTGTTTAGTCACACTGGTGCTTCCTTGTTGAGACAACCAGTTATGAGGTCTATGTAGGTCAGTATCTTATTGATTTTCATTAATGTACTCCCCCAATCCCCTGTTCCCTGCACCCTCCAAAAAAAGGGGGGACCACTTCTGCCTCACTTTTGTTAACCTTGATTCTTTCTCCTTCTTCTGCATTCCTTGTGCCCTCCTTGGGCTTTTTCCTTAGAATCTGTGCACCCTCTGCAGGAGACCTTTTTCTCTTGGGCTCCACTTGTGGCCTTTCTGGCTCCCCACCTGAGTTGCAGCTGTACAAGTCTTTACCCCACCAACACTCGGCCTGAGTACCCCCATAGAATTCATCAGCTATATTAGTTTAATTTGCAATTGGATTGTTAGAAGGCAACTCATTTTTTTTTTTCAACGTTTATTTATTTTTTGGGGGACAGAGAGAGACAGAGCATGAACGGGCGAGGGGCAGAGAGAGAGGGAGACACAGAATCGGAAACAGACTCCAGGCTCCGAGCCATCAGCCCAGAGCCCGACGCGGGGCTCGAACTCACAGACTGCGAGATCGTGACCTGGCTGAAGTCGGACGCTTAACCGACTACGCCACCCAGGCGCCCCAAGGCAACTCATTTTTTAAGTTGTCGTATTGATTTGGTGTTACTCTATTTTTCAGGCCGGATACAGGAGGACATTAAACTGAATTATTTTTTTAAATGTTTATTTATTTTTGAGAGAGTGAGCAAGCGGGGTGAGCGAGAGAGAGAGGGAGACAGAGAATCCCAAGCAAGCTCCGCACTGTTAGTGCAGAGCCTGATGCAGGGCTTGAACTCATGAACCATGAGATCATGATCCGAGCTGAAATCAAGAGCCAGATGCTTAACAGACTGAGCCACCCAGGTGCCCCTGAATTATTTTGAGAGAGAGACAGAGTGTGAGCAGGGGAGGAGCAGAGAGAGAGGGAGACACAGAATCTGAAGCAGGCTCCAGGCCCTCAGCTGTCAGCACAGAGCCCAACGCGGGGCTCGAACTCATGAACCGTCATGAGATCATGACCTGAGCCGAAGTCAGACGCTCAACCGACTGAGCCACCCAGGCGCCCCCTGAATTATTATTTTAAATTAAGCTTTTCCTATGTGTACTGATCTACTTGTTGGCTGCTGAAGTAGATATCAATAGGCTAACGGTGGGGAAAAAAATCTTCAGAAACACATTCTCACTTGCTTTTAAACTTGTATTTATGAATAGTCTTTCCTTAGAACAAACTATAAGACTACTTTTTGTTTTGAATGCAATTTTAGTATACACTATAACTGATGTGAGGTTAAAAGCTATTGAGAGATTGGGGTGCCTGGGTGGCTCAGTCATTTGAGTGTCCAACTCTTGACTTTGGCTCAGGTCACGATCTCATAGGTTGTGAATTTGAGTCCTGCATTGGGCTCTGCATACTGACAGCCCAGGGCCTGCTTGGGATTCTGTCTCCTTCTCTCTCTGCCCCTTCCCTGCTGGTGCGTGCGTCCTCTCTCTCTCTCTCTCTCTCTCTCAAAATTAATAAAAATAAACTTAAAAAAATAAAAAAAGAAAACTACTGAGATTGGTGGAAATTTTCCTTTATATCTGTAGGCAGGTACTACTAGGTACGTATAGATAGCTAAGTCAATATTGAGTTGAATGGTACAATTTTCTTTCCACCTATTTTGTCCTTGGTTTAGTTTTGGTGTTTATGCTATTGTTTTGTGTGTGTGTGTGTGTGTGTGTGTGTGTGTGTGTGTATTTAAAATTTTATTTTTAATTAATTTCTACACCTAATGTAGGGCTTGGACTTATGACCGAGAGATCAAGAGTCACACACTCCACTGACTGAGCCAGCCAGGTGCCTGTAATATATATATTTTTAATGAGGGACATTTGTATGTGGATTCTGTATGTTATGTATATGCCATCTGAAGCAGACATTGTTACGTTTAGGTTATGATGTAAATTTGCAAAAGTCAATGGAAATAGATATAGGGCATATTATTTGAAGTAGAGGCAGTAATTATTTTCTTCTCTACTTATTTATGTTTTAAAATGATCTTCAGATTATTTAGAATTTCAGTGGTCTTGCTGTAAGATAATAAATTTCCAGTGTTACTTAGACATACATGCAATTCTGACCTGAAACCATAATAATCCTAGAAGAGAGCCCAGGCAGTAATTTCTCTGACATTGGCCATAGCAACATTTTTTAAAAAAATTTTTAATGTTTATTTATTTCTGAGACAGAGAGAGACAGAGCATGAGTGGGGGAGGGGCAGAGAGAGAGGGAGACACAGAATCAGAAGCAGGCTCCAGGTTCTGAGCTGTTAGCACAGAGCTCAACGCAGGGCTCGAACCCACAGACCGTGAGATCATGACCTGAGCTGAAGTTGGACGCTCAACCGACTGAGCCACCCAGGCGCCCCGGCCATAGCAACGTTTTTTAAGGTATGTTTCCTAAGGCAAGGGGAACAAACACAAAAATAAATAATTGGGACTACATCAAAGTAAAAGGTTTTTGCATAGTGAAGGAAACAACAAAAATAAAAGGCAGCCTACTAAATGGGAGAAGATACTTGCAAATGACATATCCGATAAAGGGTCAGTATCCAAAATATATAAAGAACTTATACAGCTCAACACCCAAAACCCCAAATAAGTCAACTAAAAAGTGGGCAGAAGACATGAACAGACATTTCTCTAAAGAAGACATACAGATGACCAACAGCCAAATGAAAAGATGTTCAACATCACTCATCATCAGGGAAATGCAAATCAAAACCACAATGAGATACCACCTCACACCTGTCAGAATGGCTGAAATTAAAAACACAAAAGGGTGCCTGGCTGTCTCAGTCAGTGGAGCATACAATTCTTGATCTTGGGGTTGTAGGTTCGAGCCCTAAGTTGGGTGTAGAGATTACTTAAAAATAAAATCTCTAAGGGACACCTGGGTGGCTTGGCCGGTTAAGTGTTCAGCTCTTTATTTCGGCTCAGGTCATGATCTCACGGTTCGTGAGTTTGAGTCCTGCGCTGGGCTCTGCACTGACAGCATGGAGCCTTTTTGGGATTCTTTCTCTCCCTCTCTCTCTATTCTTCTCCTGCTCATGCTAGTGTGCACTCTCTCTCCTCAAAATAAATAAATAAGCTTAACCAAAAAGTCTTAACAAAAAACCCTACAAGAAACAGCAAGTGTTGGCGAGGATGTGGAGAGAAAGGAACCCTTGTGTACTGTTGGTGGGAATGCAAACTGGTGCAGCCACTCTTGAAAGTGGTATGGAGGTTCCTCAAAAAATTAAAAATAGAATTATCATGTGATCCAGTAATTCCACAACTGGGTATTTATGAAATATGAAATACTAATTCAAAATATATATTCACCCCTCTGTTTATTGCAGCATTATTTATAAGAGCCAAGATATGAAGGCAACCCATGGTCCTTTGATAGATGAAGGATAAAGATGTGCATATATATATCTATCTATAGATAAATATATATCTATATGCATTTGCAACAACATGGTGGGTCTAGAGCGCATAATGCTAAGTGAACTAAGTCAGAGAATGACATACCATATGATTTCACTCATATGTGGAATTTAAGAAACAACAAATGAACAAAGAAAAAAACAAAACAGACTCTTACAAATAGAGAACAAACTGGTGGTTACCAGAGGGGAGGTGGGTGAGAGGGGATGGATGAAATAAGTGAGGGGGATTAAGAGTACATGTATTGGGATGAGCACTGAGTAGTGTACAGAATTGTATCACTATATTGTACACCTAAAACTAATGTAACACTGTATATTAATTTTACTGGGATTAAAAGAACATAAAAAAAAATACACGTAATTCCAAGAAGGTAAGATGATGAAGCCTGCTATTTAAACACTTGCACCTTAAAGAGAAACTTTGGAATAGTTCATATATACATATGGTATACAATTCATAAAGTTCAAAGGGCATTTACAAAAGTGAAAAGTAAGTTTTTTCCCACCCCTGGACCACACTATTTTCCTGCCCTGGAGGTAACCATTATAACTAGTTTGTTATGTTCCTTCCAGAGATCAAAATGTACCTTAAAATTAATACTCTTATTGTTATAGTAAATGTTCTTTTTTTTTTTTTTTTTTAATGTTTATTTATTTTTTGAGAGACAGAGATACAGCGTGAGCCAGGAGGGGCAGAGAGAGAGTCACAGAATCTGAAGCAGGCTCCAGGCTCCTAGCTGTTAGCACAGAGCCCGGCACGGAGCTTGAACTCACGAAGTGTGAGATCATGACCTGAGCTGAAGTTGGACGCTTAACTAACTGAGCCACCCAGGCGCCCCAGTGTTGTTCTTTTAAATATAGCAAAGTGTAGTGATATTTTCTGCAACCTTTATTATAACTTTACTTTGCAATTATGGTTGCAGTGTGAATTACATGTCATTCCTGGAAATGTCTTGAAATAAGCTTATTGGCTGTGCACTTTTATCCTGTTTTTAGAAACAGAGTGTTTTGTTTTAAATTGTGCCCTTTTGAAGTAAAAGAGGATCTAAGTGGAAAAAAAATTTGGGGAAATAACATGGGTAGTTTGAAGAAAAAAATTTTTTTAAAGTTTATTTATTTTTGAGAGAGAGAGATAACAAGTGTGAGTGGGGGAGGGTCAGAGAGAGAGGGAGACACAGAATCTGAGGCAGGTTCCAGGCTCTCTGAGCTGTCAGCACACAGCTAGACGTGGGGCTTGAACTTATGAGCTGTGAGATCATGACCTGAGCTGAAGTTGGATGCTTAACTGACTGAGCCACCCAGGCGCCCCAACAACATGGGTAGTTTTAATCTTTATTCGTTTCTCAATGATAGATTTTCAACTAAATGTATTTTTAAAATTTTTTATGTTTATTTATTTTTGAGAGCAAGGGAAACAGGGCATGAGTGGGAGAGGGGCAGAGAGAGAGGGAGACACAGAATCGGAAGCAGGCTCCAGGCTCTGAGCTGTCAGCACAGGGCTTGAACCCACGAACTACGAGATCATGACCTGAGCCGAAGTCAGCTGCTCAACTGACCGAGCCACCCAGGCGCCCCAACTAAATATCTTTTTAAAAATAATTTTTTTTTTTTAATTAAAAAATTTTTTTTTCAACGTTTATTTATTTTTGGGACAGAGAGAGACAGAGCATCAATGGGGAAGGGGCAGAGAGAGAGGGAGACACAGAATCGGAAACAGGCTCCAGGCTCTGAGCCATCAGCCCAGAGCCCGACGCGGGGCTCGAACTCACGGACCGCGAGATCGTGACCTGGCTGAAGTCGGACGCTTAACCGACTGCGCCACCCAGGCACCCCTAAAAATAATTTTTTTAAAATGTTTATTTTTAAATGAGCATGCAAGTGGGGGAGGGGCAGAGAGAGAGAGGGGGGACAGAGGATCCAAAGCAGGCTCTGCACGGACAGCAGCAAGCCCGATGTGGGGCTCAAACCCACAAACCACGAGGTCATGACACGAGCCAACATTGAACACTCAACTGCCTGAGCAACCAGGCACCCCTCAACAAAATATCTTTCATTCTTTGCTTTCCAGTTGGTTTATGTATCTTATGAATAATGTCACATGTTCTGTTCCAATGTAGGCATTTAGCCTCAAAAAATGTTTAACTTTACTAGTTACAAAAGTAATTGAGCCTGGCCAATGTATCAGTTGAAAATACAGTAGTCCCCGCTTATCTGCAGTTTCGATTTTTATGGTTTCAGTTACCTGCAGTGATCTGGAAGCAGTATGTGTGTATCAGAAAAAAACACGTATCTAGGGTTCAGTATTATCCATGGTGTCAGGCATCAACTGGGAATCTTGGAATATCTCCTGTGCATAAGTAGGACAACTGTGTAAAGGAAGCAAGTTGCAGTAAAGGGCTTTTATTGTGTGAAACACAGTGTAAAAATATGGTTAATTCTTGTGAACTTGGCATGTATATTTTCTCCCTAATCTTTAGTGTTACGCTTCTATTAATCACTGTGGTAGAAGTTATTTCTGTTGAGGAGCTAAAAGTCTGATTACAAAAAATGGGGTTAGGGGATTGGAATCAGGAGTGAGCCTATAAAAGTCTTTGTAAATATTTTTTATATTTACCAAAACAAAGCAGTAAAGACAGCTCTCCAAATAAAAAGCATGTAAGAGACATTTAGAAATCTTAAAATGGTAATAATGGATTCTGGGTGATTTCCTTTCTTCATTTCTTATTTGCTAATAACTTTTCAGTGGGATAAGTTGGAAATTTGGGTTTGTTTTTTTTTTTTTGAAATAACATGTAAACTTATACCTTATTAAAGATAATACACAAACTGTGAGGCACTGTGTGTATGCGTATGGCCCTCCATCTGAAGCGCTAGTGTGCATTTCTAATCTTATGACTCAGAGTTCTTAACCTTCTTGATCACCATTTTGTATTTCCTTTGGGGTCTCACTATAATCTTGAGGTACATAGTACCTGGAAGCTAGAGACAGAAGAGGCTTTGAATGACCTTTTCTCACTTACTCTGTGCCATCACAGAGTAGCTATGTTCTCATTCCCTCCCAACAGGAGGGTTTTTATTATATTTATCCCCTCAGTGGATAATTAGCAATTGGGACTCGAGATATTCCAACTTGCCTACACAGTCTCCTTTATGTGTGTCCCAGTTCCTTTCCTATAACATAAGTCTGAGGTAGCCCTTTGTCTCAGCTTCCTTTATCTTCCCCAGGGATTCATTTCATAAATCTATTTTTCTGCTCTGCTTTCTGCTTTATTTCCTTCATCTCATTGTACCTTCAGGTTCCTTTTTTTTTTTTTTTTTTTAATTTAAACTCTGTGTCTACTTGAAACTTCAATTCTCAGAATTAATTGTGGAAACATATTTAGGAGTAAATCTGCATATAGTTGAATTTCATATATAATGAGATCTTGTGATTAGGGAGACATTGCTACAATTTTGGAAAAACTGATTTTTTCATCTTAGGATTCTTCTGTGCCTTCTATACCTTTTGCTTCTTCAGGAATAATTAGCTTTGTTTGGTAATCAACTGTGTTTGATTTGGATCAGGAGAGTGGTGTATGTGAACATGGTGTACTAGCCAGAAGAAGTGATACTAGTTAGGATAAAAGTTGTTCTGGTTAGATGGACAGTATTGAAGGTATTCTACTTCATTGCATAAGCAGCTCTGGGAGGATGGAACATTATCTGCCTTGCCATATGGATGTTGGGCTACATTTTAGATATTTTTGTTCTTGGACAGAATAGATGGTTAACATACATTTGTTGGCTGACTATATTAGAATCAGTAGTTCAGACCTGATCCTGTAAAGCGGAGAAGTTACTAAAACTTTTGGGTAGATATAAAAGTGGTAGAGTTTTGAGGTTATTCTGATGATATGGGTGTGGTAATTAGAGGTGAGAGGCTGAAGATGGGGAAACCAATTGGGGAGCTCTGTAACAGTTCATGAGTAAGTTGATGAATGCCAGACTGGGATGGTGGCGGTAGGAATCAAAACAGATATGCTCCTTACCTTTATAGAACTTTTAGTCTTATGAATGATACAGACCAGTAAACTGGTAATTCAAATATAGTGAGATAAAAAAAGTACACATTTCCCCTAATGCTTGTGGAATCTATTCATGACACCGGCATATAATCAATTATTTCATTGGTGGCTGCAAGATAGTGATTTTTAAGATCAATTCTATAATTTTTGTATAATGACAAGTGTTAATTTTCCTACTCTGTTTAAACTTTCACCTAAAAAAAAAAGTGCTGGAAGCATAGAAGAGGGGAACCTACCTTGCTTACGGCGAGGATTAGAGGAGTTAGGCCAGAGAATGCTTCTAGAGGAAGAGACATTTGTCACTGACCTTAAGGGATGTGTCAAACTGCTCCATAAGAATATCTGTGATGAAAGATTTGGAAAGTAATCCCTTGGAAATACAGGAAAAAGTTCAAAGAGAGCACTAGTTGGGGAGTCAGGAAATCTGTCTGTGCTCTGATACTTGTGTGGCCATGGGAAGTCACTTCTGGCTGGGCTTGTTTTCTCATTTGTAAAATGTGAAGTACCAGATGAGATCTTTGAAGGTTAGCCTTCTAATTTAACTATGTTAGTTTGATGTGTTTACCACAGTCATATCCTGTTGAGTGTTTGCTATGCAGCAGCTCTTTGTTGGGGTCTCAGAAGGGAGAATGGGACCTGCTGCTGGGGGCAAGGAGCCCCTGTTTCCCCAGCGTTACATGCTCTGGTTAGCCCTAAGCCGATAGAGCACCTCACTCAGTGGAGAGAGGAGCTGGCATTGGGGGTGCTGAATTAGATTTAGCAGTAGGGTAAACTGTAAGTAAAAGAGGTACAAGAAGAGGAGATTCCATAATTTTGTTGTTAAAGGAATGGTAGTGCCGAAGTCAGAATCAGGGTGGGAAACCTGTTTTTGGGAGAAGGATGATGAGTCCTCCTTTGGATTTTTTGGATGTGAAGCAGATCTAGTATTAGTTAGAGATATAAATCAGAGTTCAGTTGACAGGGCAAAACTGGAAGGAGAACTGAGAATTATTAGAATAGAGGTGACTTAGTGTTGTCCGAATAAAAGCACTTTTGAGGGGCGCCTGGGTGGCGCAGTCGGTTGAGCGTCCGACTTCAGCCAGGTCACGATCTCGCGGTCCGTGAGTTCGGGCCCCGCGTCGGGCTCTGGGCTGATGGCTCGGAGCCTGGAGCCTGTTTCCGATTCTGTGTCTCCCTCTCTCTCTGCCCCTCCCCTGTTCATGCTCTGTCTCTCTCTGTCCCAAAAATAAATAAAAACGTTGGAAAAAAAAATTAAAAAAAAAAAAAAAGCACTTTTGAAGAAGGGAATAAGGAGAAAGAAGAACGCAGGACTGAAAATTGAGCTTTGGGAAATGTCCACATTGGGAGAATGAGGGGTGAGGGAGGTAGGCACCTTTGTGGAGGAAGGAGAAGAACCAAAATAAGTCTAAGAGAAGGGGGATGATCCAGATTGCCAAGTGGCAGAGACTTGGGAGAGTGACTTGTTCAGAAGGTATCTGTCCCATGTTGGGTTCTCCAGGAAGCAGATGCTGAGACAGAGTTGGGAGTGCAAAAGGGTTATTGGGGAGAAACACCAATGGAAAAAAAAAGAGGAAGCAAGATTGGGAAAAGGAACTGTCAAACAGAGATAGGGACTTGACAAAACTGGGAGCAAATGATGCCACCATCTTGCTCAGTCCATTGGCTGAGGGGGACCCTGAAAATACTAATAGCTGGAGGCTCTTAGCTAACCACAGTCCTTGTAGCTGGGTAGCAGTTCCTTTCTTGAGGGATCTGAGTAGTACATCTCTGTCTGCCACAGAATCCTTTTGAAAAAGAAATTTCATGAGATTGATAGGGATGGAAGCCATATTATGGAGACCATAAAGACAGAGTGGTTAGAAGAGAGGACAGCAAAGTTAAACCTCAGATTTGTGATCTTTAACATTACCTTGGGTGTACACTGTGGCTTGAGATTTTCTTTTGGAGAAGATTGTACTATATTGAACTATTGTACTAATTTTTCTCTCTTCTGTTATAGAGTTCTCTCTTAACACTTATTCTTATTGAGTCATTTCCTCAAAAATCTCTACTCAAATTTTGAGGAACTGGATTGCTTTACTAGACCTCAGTCAGATGAATTATGCCTGCTAGTTCTGGTGGTGTTAATAACTAATGGAGGCATTGTTTTTTACTCTAAAAGTGATCTGAATTAGAGATTCCAATAAAACAAAAATTCTCTCTCGTGGAATATAGTTGTAGTATAGTGAAATAAATTCAAAGACCCAGAACTAGGTAAAGATGGAGAAGCAAACTAAACCAAAAAAACAAAACAAAACAAAAACAAACACCAAAAACAAAACAAAACAAAACAAAAACAAAAAAAGAGAAAGAGAGAAAAGAAAATTCTTAAATGGGGCTCATTTAGCAAACATTTGTTGAACATTAGGTACTCTCTCATCAGGTACTTTATTAGGTTTTGATATTGCATAGATGGATAAAATATAGACCTTCCCTTTATGGAACTTACAGAGTGGTGGGACAGAGACAGACACTTATTGGAGTTAAATCTTCAAAAAAAATTTTTTTTTCCTTCTGTAGTTTATTTATGTTGAGAGAGAGAGCAAGCACAAGCAGGGGAGGGGCAGAGAGAGGGGGTGAGAGAGAGAGAGAGAGAGAGAGAGAGAGAGAGAGAGAGAGAGAATCCCAAGTAGACTGAGCCCAATTGAGCCCAATGCGGGGCTCAATCCCATGACTGTGAGATCATGACCTGAGCTGAAATGAAGAGTCTGATACTTAATTGACTGAGCCATCCAGGTGTCCCATTTTAAGTGATTGATCTTTTTTTTAAATTTTGTTAAATGTTTTTATTTATTTTTGAGACGGAGAGAGACAGAGCATGAGCAGGGGAGGGGCAGAGAGAGGGGGAAACACAGAATCTGAAGCAGGCTCCAGGCTCCAAGCTGTCAGTACAGAGCCCGGTGTGGGGCTTGAACTCACAAGCTGTGAGATCATGACCTGAGGCGAAGTCGGATGCTTAACCGACTGAGCCACCCAGGCACCCCAAGTGATTGATCTTCTTAAAGACATTTGTTTATGCTGTAGTCCAGTGGGAGGCTGAAATCTAAGGAAGCTATCCTACATTGGGAGACTTTGTTGCCCATTAAGTGGCTTCTTCAAGAGACATAGCAAAGGATAGTTCTTTTGGGTGACTGAACGGAGTTAATTTTATCAACTCTATAGTCCTATAATGATCTCTCTCTTCATATTTTGTAATTTTATTGGTATTCTCAAGCTGGAACCCCTAGACATATTTCATTTAAAAATTTTCCACAACCTACAAATTTCACTTTTTCTGATTATAAAGATAATACATAGAATATTCAGACAACACATTGAAGCATATAGGTAAAGGTAAAATACTGAAAATTCCATGACCAAAGGCAGATGCAGTTAACTTTTCAGTGAATGTCTTTCTAACATCTGTATCCCTCCTTTTTCCTCCCCTTCCTTGCTTTGTATGCATACACACATGCATATACACATACATATATATCCTTTCATATATATGGGACTATATTTCATATGCTTTTTAAATCTCTTTTCTTGAACAAGTGTTAGGGTCATCCTTTTCTTTCTTTCTTTCTTTCTTTCTTTCTTTCTTTCTTTCTTTCTTTCTTTCTTTCTTTCTTTCTTTCTTTCTTTCTTTCTTTCTTTCTTTCAAGTTTATTTATTGAGAGAGAGGGAGGGAGGGAGGGAGGGGCACATAGAGAGGGAGAGGGAATCCCAAGCAGACTCGTGCTGTCAGAGTGAATCCTGATGTGGGGCAGGGCTCAATCTCACAAAATGTGAGATCGTGGCTTGAGCCAAAATCAAGAGTCTGACATTTAACTGACTGAGCCACCCTGGGCACCCCAGGGTCATCTTTCCATTATCACTGCACATAGATACAGACAACCATTCTTAATAACGGCTGCGAACTATTTCACTGTTTTGATGCATCATGTTTTATTTAACCACTTTCCTGTTCATAGATATTTGAAATGTTTGGATGCTCTCAGCCAGGGATGCTGCTAAACATCCCATAATGCATAGGACACACCTCCCCCTGCTCCCTGAATAAAGAATTATCGGGTCCAAAATGTCAGTAGTGATGGAGAAAACCTTCTTTATTCCTTCTCCAGTGTTGAGTGGTGGCACTCCTTACTCCCTTATGTGTCTGTTTAAATACCAGGTATTGTTACTCTGGCAATAAGTAATAGCTCTTTTAATTTGCATTGTTTTGATTACTAGTAAGGATAAGCATCTTTTCCTATTTTTATTAGTCATTAGTTTTTTTTGTGAATTTTCCATACATGTCCATTTTTAATTTTTTTTTTTATTTTTATTTTTTTTTCAACGTTTATTTTTTTATTTTTGGGACAGAGAGAGACAAAGCATGAACGGGGGAGGGGCAGAGAGAGAGGGAGACACAGAATCGGAAACAGGCTCCAGGCTCCGAGCCATCAGCCCAGAGCCTGACGCGGGGCTCGAACTCCCGGACCACGAGATCGTGACCTGGCTGAAGTCGGACGCTCAACCAACTGCGCCACCCAGGCGCCCCCATTTTTAATTTTTTTTTAAATGTTTATTTATTTTTGAGACAGAGAGAGACAGAGCATGAACGGGGGAGGGGCAGAGAGAGAGGGAGACACAGAATGGAAAGCAGGCTCCAGGCTCTGAGCCATTAGCCCAGAGCCCGACGTGGGGCTCAAACTCACGGGCCGCGAGATCGTGACCTGAGCTGAAGTCAGACGCTTAACCGACTGAGCCACCCAGGCACCCCATGTCCATTTTTAAATAGGCTTTCATCTTTTACTTAATTTCTAAGAGTAATTTGAATTTTGGAGCTATCTGCCTTTTTATGGTGTCTTTATGGTGTCTCTTTTTTTAATGTTTATTTTTATTTATTTTGAGAGAGAGAGAGAGAGAGAGAGAAAGAGAGCAGAGGAGGGGCAGAGAGAGACAGAGAGAATCCCAAGCAGGGCAGAACCTGATGCAGGGCTTGATCTCATGAACGGTGAGATCATGACATGAACTAATATCAAGAGTTGGCTGCTTAACCAACTGAGCCACCCAGGCACCCCTATGGTGTCTCTTTTTAAAGGGAAATTAAAACACTTTTTATGTGGTCAAATTTACTGATATTGTCAGTTTGATATCTGAAGAGGAATAAGTTAATGAAGTATCTGAAATAACTTATTAAAGATGGTTCATTTAGAATGCAATCCTGTAGCATTTACTGTAGGTAGTTTAGTGGCATATAGTCTATGGACAACATCACAACAGGTGGTTTTGAGTTAGATATGCTGCCATAGTCTGTTCATAAGTGTTATGCTCTTACTAGTAGTCTCTGTGAAGGATGTGGATATAAGTGTTATGAAAGGTTCCCTCCATCACTGAGCTGCAGTTAGGTATTTGAGATACTGCTAGCATATGAAGTCATTCATTCAAATGCTGAATAGGAGTTCAGTGGAGAGGTGGGCCAGTAAAGGTTTCTTAGAGTTTGTGGAGAATGACCCAGTAACTAGACAGAAGGGAATGTTCTAGCATGCTGTTATTGTGGGACAGGCGGATAGACTGGGGTTCTCATCCTTGTTTTGTTACTAATCAGTGTTTGACTTAGGCTAAGCCTCAGGCCCCAGTGTTCTTATCTGTGAAATAAGGAGATAGGAGTAGGACATTCCCTAAGATTGTTGTCATTATTAAAATAATATGGTTTTACTGTTGAAAGAATTTTTAGAAAGAATTTGTTCAGCATTTATTGAAATTTATTTCAATTTATTGAAAGCCTTCTGCCTTTTGAATAGCATGTTAGGTGCTTTGGGAATGCAAGGATAGGTAAGACATGGGCCTTTCTTTCAGAAATTTACCATCTTATGGGAGAGCAAAATCATGTGTGGTAGTATAAGATAAGAGCTACAAAGTGATTGGGAGATGCAAAGTGAGGAAAGCCTGTCTTTATTTTGGGTGGTGGAGGCTTCTGAAAAGGATGGCACTTATTTTAGGTAGAAATGGAGGCATAGGGGTGGTTGGAGCAAAGGCCTTGAGGGAAGGGGGGTGGTACAGAGTTTGGGTGGGATACAGTGAGTAAACTTGTTTGGTGGGATTTGTACAGTTCATGCATAGCAGCAGGAAAAAAAGCTAGAAAGATAAAGAGGGCCTGACTTGTCTAGTGATTTAAATACAGGGCTGAGAACTTATTTGGGTCTTGCTTCTGTAGGCTTTTGATGAATTTTAGATGAGAGGATAATGTGATGGAAGCCTTACTTTAAAATTAATTTGGTAAAAGTGTCTAGGATGGTGATTGCATTTAGGGACTGAGTCAACATTGACTTTGAGATTTCTGAGACTGAATACAATGAAGATAATTTAAGAGAAAGCAAGCAAGACTTAAAGCAGTGATAAGCAGGATGAAAGGATATTGTCAGGAAAGGGAAAATGACTCTATGTGGTAAGGGGCAGGACCTCTATTAAGACAATGCTCTTAAGGCAGGGCATAATACCGGTAGGAAATTGGTCATTCTGGTTCATTGTTAGGAAGAGTTTTCTGGTAATTCGCCATTAGCATGAAATTTTATAAATCAGACAGGAATTTTCATGTTTTAAAAAAAGATTGCTTACTATGAGTTATAATTCTATGATTGTGTTAGTTCAGATAAGCTTGTGGGAATGGAGATCCCCACCCCCCTTTTCTTCAGTGTTGAAGTTTGTCCATTACGCACATCCTGTAAAGGGAAACTGTGACTTGTGTGTGTGTGTGTGTGGGGGGGCACATTTCAGAGGACCTTTATAATCTCTACATCTTTGGGAGGGAGGAGGGTAAACAGTATGCACTTGTGTGTTAAAACACCATTTAGTCGTTCATCATCCTTGATTTCATTTTCATGATAGTTGGAGCAAAGCACATAAAAAGGGTAAATGGCAAACCACTGAACAGGAACAGACCAACAAACAGGGCTCATGCAGTTAATTAGTCATCTCTTGTCAGCAAAGGCCCTGCAGAGGCAATAGTAGATGGCTATGAAAGAATGGGAGAGATGGGTTTTTGGCATGGACGTGGATCTTTTATTGTAGTGACAATAGTTTATTCTTCAAATCAGGGGAATGAGAACAAAGTTGCTTAGCAATCATGTGGGCGCTAAAAGAATGGCCTTTGGAGGAGCTGGCATTTGAAGTTGGATAAATTCAACTTTTTTGAGAAACTTGCAAACACTCTGATTAGAGAGATTCAGGGGCAGTCCTTATACAAACTGAGAACTTGCAGCCTTGTTTCCTCCCGATTGCTTTTGTTCTGATCTGCTTTCCAGCTTCCTCATCTGCAGAGGGGGCTAGTCCCTCTTGGAACTCATTCCCCCAAAGGTAGATACTAGGAGATGGGGGCCCCTTGAGAGAGAATGGTCCCAGTGTTCTGACATATATTCTTCACCAGTGGATTTAACTCGGCTCCACAAAGTAGTGGAGCCATCTTGTTGGGTCCTGGAGAGCTGACTAGGTAGGGCTGGGGGAGCAGCAGTCAGTCCATCACTGCAAATTAGCTACAACGTGCATGCACAGCTACACAGTCATAGGGCTCTCTGTTTTTTCAGAAAGAGAAGGAAAGTGGCAAATGAGAAAAGGGCATCAGAGCAGGAGACTTGGGTTCTAGTCCCAGTTTCACTGCACATAAAACTCTGTGATTTGGGCACATCTCATAATTTCTGACTCAGCCTCTTCATCTGTAAAATAGTAGTAATACCTACTTTCTCAGGGGCAAGACTAAAACCAACTGATGGATGATATGAGTCTACTCTGAAAAGCATAATAACCTACTGGACAAGCTTATGGAGTGTTTACTTCTTGTTAGTAGTTTATACTCTGGCCTTCAAGATTCTGGTTTCTTTATACATTTTATTTTTTGTTTAAAAAAAACTTGAGATACTGTCTAGGCTTTTAAAAAATTGCTCATAAAAATTTTTTTTTTAAGTTTAAAGATAGCACACAATGGTTTGTTTCTCTTTTAGTAACAAAACCTTTTCATTGAACTATTATCCAGTTTGTTATTTTCTTTGAAGACTTCCCTATTCTAGGCCATATTGAAAAAAGCTGAATTTCTGATCAAATTATAGCTCTTTTTGCTAAATTCATAAAATGAGTTTGGGTTGACAGTTAAGGATTGGACTTAAAAATTTTTTTTGTTAGAAGCAAGATTAACACCTTATTCTGCAGTAAGGATACTGACTGAGCGAATAAACAGCAGAACATTAAACCGTTATAAAACAGCAAGTGGCAAACCACTGAACAGGAACACACTGCACGAGCAGGGCTGGTGCTCAGGTCTCCTCCGGGGTCCTTGTTACTACTGAGTCCTGTCTGTCTCACTATTTGTTTAAATAAAGATAAAGGCGGTTAAGAAAATTGTCATTGAATTCCGCTATCCCTCTGTTTCACGCAAGTGCTGTTTAATTGTCCAAGGCTGAAGTCTAGAGTTCAAATCTAAATCTTTAGTGGGATCACTGATTTGAACCAAGCACCTACACATACAAAGAACATTGTTGATTTTAGAGAACTAAAACCATGATGTTCCTTATTACTAGAGAGTGTTGGACCAGGTATTACAAAACCTGAGTTCTAGTCTCAGTTCTGCTAAATAACCCTATTTAAAAAAAAATTAATACATTTTTATCTCTTTGAGCCAGTACTCATCATCTGTCAGATGAAAAAGATGACAATATGGCATCCAAAGACCCTGCCAGGACTTTAATTGGAAGATCTGTGAAACCCAAAGGTAGAGCAAGGGAGGTGTGGGAGAGATTGGTGTCTTCTTTTTGTACCCTGAAGCGTTTACATTAATCATCTACTTTTCTCATGTTATTTCCCTATCTGAAAGCCTCCAATTGCCCTTTCCTATCCAAAAAGCTCTCCTTGTTTTAAGGCCTAGGTTACATTTCATGTCCTCTGTGAAGTCACCTTAGCACACATTGTTTTTCCTTTCTGAACTCATTTATTGCCCTTACTTTTCACTCACTCATCTGTTAATCATGGTACATTGTTGTGGAATATGTCTTCCTTTTATACCTAACCTCTAGAGAATAGGTTAATGTAGAAGAAAAAAATATAGACTTCAAGGATAGATTTAGTTGTATGACCTTAGGTCAGCCACTTTTTTTTTTTTTTTTAATTTTTTTAACGTTTTATTTTTGAGACAGAGAGAGACAGAGCATGAACAGGGGAGGATCAGAGAGAGGGAGACACAGAATCTGAAACAGGCTTCAGGCTCTGAGCCGTCAGCCCAGAGCCTGACACGGGGCTCGAACTCACGGACAGTGAGATCGTGACCTGAGCTGAAGTCGGCCGCTTATCCGACTGAGCCACCCAGGCGCCCCTAGGTCAGCCACTTTTTAAAAATACCTGTGTAATTTTTAAATAGTTAGAACACTTTTGAATAGGTAAAATTTTTTTCAAACTTAAGAAAAAGAGAGGTACAGTGAAAAGTCTTCTACCCCTGGTCTACCATCAAGCTAGTCTTCCCCCTACTGTTATTAGTTTCTTACATATCCTCTTAGAGTTTCTCATTTTTTTCTTTCTTTTACATAAAAGGTGGCACACTATACATAGTCTTAAGCATATTGCTTTTTTCACTTTATTTTGGATATCTTTTTGTATCCACAGGGAGCTTCCTTATTGTTATTGTTTTATGAACACACCAGAATTTAACCAGTGGTTGGGAATTTTTACTTTGATTAAAGTCCTACATGATTTCAAATTTGAATGACCTTTGAGCCTTATCTGAGAAAATTGCTTATTTCTCTAAACTCTTACTTCTATAGTACATTGCAATTTTTAAACACTTTATATTCTTGGCACCTGGGTGGCTTAGTCGGTTAAGCCTCAACTTTGGCTCAGGTCATGATCTCACTCTTCGTGGGTTCGAGCCCCGCGTCAGGCTGTGTGCTGACCGCTTAGAGCCTGGAGCCTGCTTCGGATCTGTGTGTGTGTGTGTCTCTCTCTCCCTGTCCTTCCCCTGCTCCCACTCTGTCGCTCAAAAATAAAGAAAAGTGTTTTTAAAAAAATGTATAGGGGCGCCTGGGTGGCTCAGTCGGTTAAGCATCCGACTTCGGCTCAGGTCATGATCTCGCGGTTCGTGAGTTCAAGCCCCACGTCAGGCTCTGTGCTGATGGCTCAGAGCCTGGAGCCTGTTTCAGATTCTGTGTCTCCCTCTCTCTCTGACCCTCCCCCGTTCATGCTCTGTCTCTCTCTGTCTCAAAAATAAGTAAACGTTAAAAAAATAAAAAAAAAAGAAAAAAATGTATAAACACTTTATATTCTTGAAGTTGATCCTCACAGAACCTCTTTGGGAGGAGATAATTACTCCCTAGGTTTTACTAGGTAAATAGTGAAAGGAAATATCTATTTGGGTCTTTGCTGACTGTGGTGCAAGATTCTTCAGCAAAAGCTCTACCGTGTTCTTTTCATGTGCTCTACTATTGGCAAATAGAGGTTTTGCTTGAGAAACACAGCCTGCTTTGTAGGGGCTGATAAAAGTCTTCATTACTTCATTTATAACCATTTGTGAATTTACTTCCTTTACTTTACTTACTTCCTTAAAACCAGCAGAGCATGTAGAAAAGGATCTCCACATAAATGAAGCTTTGAGAAACAAAACAAATATAGAGAGAAGATATGCAAATATTCTTTTTATAGGTTAAATTTTTTTCATCTTAAAAAATCCTAACTGAAATATGTGCATGTAGAAAAAAGTGACTTGCTTAATGGCATTGAAAGTCTTCAATGAGATGAATGTGGTTCTTCAAGTGATTAAATGCGTAGAGCTGAGAAAATATGGAATATTTTAACATCTGATTTAACATCTGATAAGATTCTCTGTTGAAGGAAGTATAGCCTTAGCTATGTATTTTGATTTGTTTAGAGTGCACAGATGAAATGGGAGGGATTTAAGTTTTATTTTGAAATTTTCATTTAATATGAAATGAGGTTAGTACTGAGATAGCCCAAACTGCTAATTCAACTAACTACCTGATTGTTAAAGCATGCACTTAGGTTATGCCAAGACCAGTAATGCTTTATATATGGAATGCAAATTTTCTGCAAAAGATTTCAACCATTTTGGTGACTTCTGAGATATTTTGCAATTGATTTTTCTCCTCTTTCTAAACCAGGCCCTTGATTTCTTTTTGCTTTTTATATTCATGTTCTTTTATATTTATGCTGAAAACAGCCTAGTATCGTAGAATTTTAGAGACATTTGGACACTTAGAGATTGCTAATTAATATTTGGTACATTTGTGTATTAACTTGGCTCTTTGTGTTGAACAAGTGAGAACACTGAAGCCCAGAGAAATGTGAGTGGCTCAGGTCAGTCATTTTGTCCAGAACCCTGTGCTGCAGCTGCCCAGCACCACGTTCTTTCTCTTACGGTTCTGACACTGCTCTACTTGGGGAGAAGTTTCATTTTGAAAACATCCTCTTGCTCTTAACCTCCTTTTTCTTTCTAATGTGGGCCGATTAATAAAAAACTATAAGGAATATTATAGTCACAGATAAAAATTTTTGTTTTAATTTGACTAGAGTTGAAACATGATGTACGTTAGTTTCAGGTGTACAAAATAGTGATTCAGCTTCTTTGTATGTTAAGCTATGCTCACCACAAGTGTAGCCACCATCTGTCACCATACAGTGCTATTACAGTATCATTGACTGTATTCCCTATGCTGTGCCTTTTATTCCCATGTATAGTCACAGATCTTGCTTGAAGCCGGCTCATTGTCGGTATGTAACAGAGACTTGTTTGAAGTGAACCAACACTGGGGAGGGAATGAGGTAACAGCCAAGTGAGGAGCTGGCAGCCAAGAAGTACTCACCCGATACTTGCTGGCTTATTCTCCATTTTTCTCTCCCTAGGGCAGGACCAACACACACTGAGCCATTGTGTTCAGTGAAGCTGCCATGTGCTGGGTAGTGGATGCCTTTAAACTACTTTCTTTCCCCCATAGGTCCTTTCTCATAACCTGTGCACGGTGCTGAAGGTTCCACATGACCCTGTTGCCCTTGAAGAGCACTTCAGGGATGACGATGAGGGGCCCGTCTCCAATCAGGGCTACATGCCGTATTTAAACAAGTTCATTTTGGAAAAGGTATGCTTCTAATGTCTTCCTGTTTGATTCTTCCTGTTTGATTTGCACATTTCAAGTGGGTCCTAGAGCCCCTTTTTGGTGAGTTCACTGAGGAGTTCAGGTTTGAGCCATCATGAGAAATCAGAAAGGAAAGAAAGAATGTGAGACATTGCTTCCTATTTCTTCTTCTTCCCCTCTCTTCTAAAACTTGGTTTGATGTTTTCCAGCTTGGTTCATTATTTTGAAATTAAGAGCTACCTGTATTTTCTATTAGTCTGTGTAACTGTCTTCTCTCAGAGTGCTGTTAACTTCTGGTTCCACATGTATTGGCAATGATTGTTAAAGAATGGGTATGCTAGGGTAAACTGTGAATACTAAAGGTAATGTTAATTATCTTTACTAAATGGCTATTGTACAGCCAAGTTTTCATCATAGACTTTTCAGGGTACCACTCAGATGCTTCTTGTGGGGTATATTATGAGTGAAGATCTACAAAAACCTATTATATATTTGGAAGCCAAATATAACCTTTTGGCATTTGCTGCCATGTTCAATTTTTCCCTTGGTTTGGGTAATTAAAAACTGACACAAAAAGGGGTGCCTGGGTGGCTCAGTCAATTAAATGTCTGACTCTTGATATTGGCTCAGGTTATGATGCCACGGTCGTGAGATTTAGACCCAATTGTGAGATCGAGACCTGATTGTGAGATCGAGATGTCAGACTTGTGCTGAGTGGGCATGGAGCCTGCTTAAGATTCTCACTCTCTCCCTCTCCCTCTGCCCCTCTTTACTGTCTCTCTTTCAAAAAAGAAAATTGGCATAAGGTGTTGAATTAATGTACTTTGATTTCTTTTTAGAAGAAAATACTCTAAACTGTTGGCACCTTCAAGTAATTAAAAATATTAGTGATTAAAAAATTATGAAAGGTAGCATGTTATTATTAAATAGGCAGTTAATACAAAAATATGTGAAATAAAAAGTGAATGTCCCTTTACTCTTTTTAGACTCACTCTCCAGGAGTAACCACTGTTAACAGTTTGGTGAATATCTTTTAAATATATACATGCAAACACACACCTATATAAGCGATAGTGTTTTGTTTCCATATGGCTAAGATGCTATACATATAGTTCTTCAAATTATTTTTTATAATTGAACAGTATATTAGTGTCATCTTTCCATATTGTATATATTTAGATATGGAAGTAGTCATATATTCACATGAACAGTTGAGAAATTCCTGCTTTTGCCTATTTATAACATCGAGCCTGAAAAGTTTTGGATGTATTTTAAAAATGCCTTTTTTTAAATGTTTATTTATTTTGGAGACAGAGAGAGAGCAAGAGTGAGAGACAGCATGAGTGGAGGAGGGGCAGAGAGAGACACAGAATCTGAAGCAGACTCCAGGCTCTGAGCTGTTAGCACAGAGCCTGACATGGGGCTCGATCTCATGAACTGTTAAATCATGACCTGACCCAAAGTCGAATGCTTAGCTGACGGAGCCACGCAGGCGCCCTTAAAAATGCCTTTCAAAAAGTGACAATGATAATACGTTTAAACTAAAAATAAAGTATGTTTAGGGGTGCCTGGCTGACTGAGAGGAATATGTGACTCTTGATCTTGGGGTCAGGGGTTAGAGCCCCACATTGGGTATAGAGATTACTTAAACAACAAACTTAAAAACATTTAAAAACTGTATTTTCCATCACCTAAATATCACAACTATTTGCATATTTGTTTCTATGACTTCTTTGGATTGTTATTGCTGTATACATTTTTTATAGTTTAGTGTTTTTTCATAATAGTAAAGTCCAGTAATTAAAATTTATGGTAATAAGTTAAATTAGTAGTTTGGAAAATGCTAAAATGTTGGTGAGGATTCTTTTTAAAATTACATGTTTTTCAGAAATTTTATAGCAAAGGTTGTCAAGATTACAGTGTGTTCATTTATGTAGTGTTCATTGTACCTGTATCTGTTATTCCATATCAGCCTCACAATACAATTTTCTGCTCTTTGTGTGTTTGTTTTATGTGTATCTGTGTTACGTTTTTAAAGTATTTCTCCTGAAAAGATGGTAACATTGCTTTGATCATGCCTAGTAATTAGGAAAAAAAAAGAGAGAAACCACAGCATAATGAAATATAAGATTTAATCAAACTCACAAAAGCTACAAATTATGTGATTCCATTTATATCATGTGTCCAAAACAGGCAAACACATGGAGATACAATGTAGATTAGTGGTTGACAGAGGCTGATGGGAGGTGGAAATGGAGAGTAACTATTAATGGGCTTGGGGTTTCTTTTTGGGATGATGAAAATGTTCCAGAGTTAGGTAGTGATGATGGTTGCAAACCTTTGTGAATATATTAAAAACTACCAAATTGCATACCTTAAAGTACAAATTTTATGGTATGTGAATTATTTCTCAATAAAAAATCCTTTAATCAAATTGTACAGAAACTGATTAAAACTTCATAGTATGATGCTGTACTATTTTCTGGAGTTTTTTCCTGGCTGCTTGCTGTTCTATTCATTGATCAGGTGGCTCATTTATGGTCTGTAATTGTATTATAAGTAAATATGTATTTTTAAAAAATGTTTGTTTATTTTTGAGAGAGTGCAAGCAGGAGAGGGGGAGAGAGGAGGACAGAGAATCAGAAGCAGGCTTTGTGCTGACAGGCTGACAGCAGCAAGCCTGATGTGGGGCTCAAATTCACCAACTGCAAGATGGAGATCATGACCTGAACTCAATCAAGTTGGATGCTCAGCTGACTGAGCCACCCAGGTGCCCCAGTAAATATGTCTTAAATTCTGCAAATGTTTGATGACCTGCTGTGTGCATGTGTTTAATCGTAAAAATTATGTCCGTTATTAAAATATAGAACAGGGGCGCCTGGGTGGCTAAGTCAGTTGAGTGTCCAACTCTTGATTTCGGCTCAGGTCATGATCTCTGCTTGTGCGTGCTCTCTAAAATGAAAAAATAAAATAAAAATAAATAGAATATTGGGACATTCTCAGAAATCTGAAAATTGCCTTTTCAGTGCTAGAATTTGTGTGGGGTGGGCGAATGGATAGAGAAACATGGTTTCATATCTTGAAGTGCTGTACTCTTAATACTGCATTTTTTTTCTCGTTGGTGTAACTTTCTTTAAATATCTTGAATTTTAAGTTTTAAAATGTTTTTTGTTTTGGTATTTAGGTATTTTATTGACTTATTTTTGAGCTAGCAGGAGCAGGGGAGGGGCAGATGGGGAGGGAGAGTGAGAATCCTAATCTTGATCTCAGGACCATGAGATCATGACCTGAGCTGAAATTAAGAGTCAGATGCTTAACCAACTGAGCCACCCAGGCACCCATATTTAGGTTTTTTAAAGTTTTTTAACTGGGGGAGAAAATATAGCAGTATTTTAAAAGTTCAAAATTAGCCACTAAATTTGGAGAAAAACTTATTCACAAAATGAGTGAGGATGTGATGAAACAGTAAGTTCTTGTTTATTATTGCTTAGCCACCTGGAGTGGAATTTTGGCAGACCTTCAGTCCAAGTAAAGCAGCCACGGTTTCCATGGTGTGGGTTTAAATTGAGCAAAGATTATTGCCTTGTTTTGAAAGTTTGTTGAAAAAATGCCAATAGTAACTGGAGAATGTTAACATAAAATGTAGAGATGGTCATCAGTTATGCAAAGAAGATATAAAGTAATGATCAAACATTTGCAAGATGTGATATATATGTCTGTGTCATATACATATGTGTATGACACACACATGTATACTATCTCATTTGATCCTCATGTTAATCCTGCAATGCATAATTGGACTTATTTCCAATTAGCTCAGGAGGAAACAGAGCATAATGTTGCCTAACTGATAAGGGTTAGATAGATTTTTTTAAAAGTTTATTTATTTATTTTGAGAGAAAGAAAGTCTTAGCAAAAGTGGGGGAGGAACAGAGAGATGGAGAGACAGAATCCCCAGCAGGCTCCGCACCATTCTCGCAGATCCCAGTGGGGGGCTCGAACACATGAACTGTGAGATCATGACCTGACAGAGATCAAGAGTCAGATGCTTAACTGACTGAGCCACACAGGAGCCCCAGGGGTTAGATAGATTTTAGACCTGAGCCATTTAATTTCTCTTAACTGAGCCACCCAGGCACCCCAATTTTATTTTATTTTTTAAGTAACCTCTACACCCAACATGGGACTTGAACTCGCAACTCTGAGATCAAGAGTTGCATGTTCTACCGACTGAGGCAGCCAGGTGCCCCCTTAAGTGTTTTTAAGATGATTCTTTTCTTGTGATTGATTAGTATCTGGTGTTCTTTAGTGTTCATTCTTCTCAGTTTTCCCCCAGGTTGTTTTAGAGGTTTTCTGCCTTTGCCTAGAATTATTCTGAAGGGGTTGGGACCAAGCGATAAATTATGTTGAAATTCACTTTCTAAAAAGTAATTTTTCCATTTGATTTCTGTATTTACTTCTTCAGAGATTATCATTCCTGTTCTTCACATTGATAGAATTGATTTTCAGCTTTTCTGAGACATCAAATGATTAATATGCTTATGTTCTTGTATCAGATATTTTGCCTTCCCTGAGTGTTGGCTTTTTAATTTTTTTGCTTGTTTGTTAAATTCCTCCTTTAGTAAAGAATGGAATTCTATAAACATCTAGGAAGAGTGTTTTTGTGAACTTTCTCCTCTTTCTTTTTGCAAAGAGACATTATACCTGGATTATCTGACAGTGAATAATTGAAGAAAGCAGTATATTGTTACCTTTTTACTACTGATCAATAGACTACATCAAAAGCTAGTCTGCTTTAGCATATTTATGTGGCAACCTAATTCTTGCATGAGATTTAATAGCCTGTTAGGCTTTTGGGTTCAATCATTGTCAATTCTTTCCCCTGATTCCGCATATTAAAGGTTGATCTGCACTATTATGATTTAAACCAGTAATCCTTTGGGAAGATACCAAGTCCTTATTGGGGAATCTGCTGCTTTTCTATCATAATCCTTTTCTTTTTTGGCCTTTGGCTTTTGGGAAACATACGTACATATGAAAGAAAAAAAGAAACCTTTCAGTTAAATACAATGTCCCTTCTCTAGAGGTTAGTAGCCTCTGCATTGTTTTCCTAGGCTGACATCAGATGCTTGATGTTCATGTCGGTTACAGTTCTTCCATAAAATGAGGTTTCAGGGGCGCCTGGGTGGCGCAGTCGGTTAAGCGTCCGACTTCAGCCAGGTCACGATCTCGCGGTCCGGGAGTTTGAGCCCCGCGTCAGGCTCTGGGTTGATGGCTCAGAGCCTGGAGCCTGTTTCCGATTCTGTGTCTCCCTCTCTCTCTGCCCCTCCCCCGTTCATGCTCTGTCTCTTTCTGTTCCAAAAAATAAATAAACGTTGAAAAAAAAATTAAAAAAAAAAAATGAGGTTTCAGTTTTCTGTTACTTGAATGAATATACCTTCAGCAATCAAAATGTCTTCAAATGTGTGCCTAACAACTATCATTTAATAGGAAGTCGTATTGCTCTTAAAAACCCAAGACTATGTTTTTGAGCAATTCTTCTTACTGTCCTTTAGCCATGTTATTTCTTCTTTCATTGTTGCTTGAAAGTTATATAGTATTATTTTGGCACAACGGCCAAGTTGGACTCTACATTTTCATCATATTAGTGAAGTTATACAGCACTAAAAACTTCTGAGTGAATAAAGAGGTTAAATGATAAAAACTATGGATGACTTTATGCCCTTGAGTACTGTGGCCAGCAATACAAGTCTAAGAGTGATATAATTTAAATAATTTTTTTTTCAAATAACCAGTCTTATTGAGTATTCGCATGCCATGCAATTTAAGTATTTAAAGTGTGCAATTCAGTGGTTCTTGGTATAGTCACATTTTTTGTGCAGCCATCATCACAGCCAATTTTACAATATTTCCCCCACCTTCCTTCAAGAAAACTGTACCCACTAGCACTCACTCTCTCCTTCCCCACACTCCTAGGAAACCACTAATCTACTTTCTGTCTCTATGGATTTGCCTATTCTGGACTCCTATAGTATGAGGCCTTTAGTGTCTGCCTTCTTTCATTTAGCATAATGTCTTCAAATTCATCTACATTGTAGCATGTGATGGCACTTCATTCCTTTTGATGGCTGAATATTTCATTATAATTATACTACCTTTTGTTTGCACGTTTATTCGGTTATGGATCTTTGTGTTGTTTTCACTTTTTGGTTATTGTAAATTTGCTGGGAGTGTTCATGTTCAGGTTTTTGTGTGGATATACATTTTCAATTCTCTTTAAAATGGATGATGATGGTATTTAACCCAAGAGTATACTACCTAGGAATGGAATTCTTGGGTCATATGGCAACTCTATGTTTATTTTATTTATTTAAGTAAGCTTAATGCCCCTTGTGGGGCTTGAACTCATAACCCTGAGATCAAGAGTTGCATGCTCCACCAACTGAGTCAGCCAGGCCCTCCAGCAACTCTATGTTTATCGTTTTGGGAATCTGTAAAACTGTTTTCCAAAGCAGATGCACATTTTACTTTCCTACCAGCAATATATGAGGGTTCCAATTTCTTCATATCCTCACAGTGCTTGTTATTTTCTATCATTTTGATTTTAGCCATCCTAGTAAGTATGAAGTATGGTATCTTACTGTGTTTTGATTTGAATCTTCCTGATGATTAACATGAAATATTATAATAAAAGCAGTTTCTTTAATTGTAAAGGAAACAGGTTATTGTTAGAAATTAAGAAAAAAGAGGAATTTATTAAGAAAACATATCACCCATAACCTTACCATCTAAAGGCAGTCACTGTTATCATTTTGATCTGTTTGCTTTAAGTCTGTTTTTTTAGCTGTCTTTGTATATATTGTTTTTCAAATTTGGATCATATTGAAGACATAAATATTGCCTTTTCCATGCCATTAAATTTTTTTAAAACCTGAATATAAAGATAAAGTGGTAACATTTATTTAGAGTTTACTATGTATCAGAAACTATGCTAAATATTTTAAACAAATGTTCTGATTAATTCTTTATATTAACTCCATGGGTTAAGTACCATCATTAATACCATTTTAAAGAAGAGACTGGGCTTTGGGTTAAAATGCTTGTCTAAGGTTACCCAGCTACTAAGTGACTGTATAATCGTTTTGTACCATGACTTTATAACGATTCCCTTTTTGGTGGGCTTATATTTTATTTTTATTTTTTTCCACTTTTATAAATAATAGTGACTACCCTACGTAAATCTTTATCTGACTCTGATTCCCTTTTTGGGGTAGATTATTTGAAGTAGAATTATTGATTGAAGAGTATGAATGCTTTCTGAGAAAACATATTCTCCAACCAATGTCTAAAGCATCAAATTGGCCAATTTCCCTGTCTTCTGAGAACTGACTCTGTGCCATAGGAACTTTAGTCTTTAGCTGGTTTGGATGAAAATTCTAGTTTAGAGAACACGTGATTTTAGTTTTGTCAATACTTTCAGAACTTTGAGTCAGAATTGAGATCTATAAATAGTATTGCTATCTCGTATGGATTTTAGTGAAAAGAAATATATATGTTGAAAATAAGAACAACTCTACATATTTCTTTCTAATTTTTTTTTTTCAACGTTTATTTATTTTTGGGACAGAGAGAGACAGAGCATGAACGGGGGAGGGGCAGAGAGAGAGGGAGACACAGAATCAGAAACAGGCTCCAGGCTCCGAGCCATCAACCCAGAGCCTGACGCGGGGCTCGAACTCACGGACTGCGAGATCGTGACCTGGCTGAAGTTGGACGCTTAACCGACTGCGCCACCCAGGCGCCCCTACATATTTCTTTCTAAGATATTATCTTCCATTTGGACACCCTGAAACCATTGGCAGCCATTATTAGTTTTCCAAAAGATGTGAGACAATTTATTATGTATGATATAAACTGGGATTTTGGAGCACAGTTTGCAATCTTAGATGGGGTAGAGTATGGAATCATAGATTCCTAGATCTTTTGTAGGTAGAACGGACCTTGTGATGTTTTCAATTTATAGATCTATTTTAATTTAGCAAGCACTTGATATTGAACCTATACCCTTCAATAGTTTGCTGTTGTTTTTAGGTAAAGTGCAACATCTTTATCATGGTGTACAGGGCCATGTTTGATTTGGCCTCTGCCAACCTCTCTGCCCTCCTTTTCTTCCTCTCCCCTTATTGTCCCCTTCTCTGCAGTTGTGTTGGCCTTCTCTCTGTTCCTCATATTACCAAGACTGTTCCTGCCACAGAGCCTTCAGACATGTTGCCTCCTCTTCTGTAAGGCTTCCTCTACCCAAAACATGCATCTAACTCCTGTTCATCTTTTAGGTCTCAGCTTGATCGTCACTTCCTCAGGGAGGGTTCTCCAGGTTGCACCCTGCCCTTCCCAGAGCTAGCCTGCTGCTCTGTAATGTGTTTTCCCATTGTAGCATTTAGCACATTTTCATCATATAGATGGTTGTTTTGTTGCTCTATTTTTTGATACCTGATATGCCTCTTAGAGTGTAACTTCTGGGGTAGCAAGGACTGGTTCACCATCGTACAACTCTGTTGATTGTTGTCATTGTATGCAGAAGTTTTTAAGTTTGATGTAGTTGATTCTCTATTTTTGCTTTGTTGCCTGTGGCTTTTAATGTCCTATCTAAGAGAACATTGTGTATTCCAATGTCATGAAGCTCTTCCCCTAGTTTTCTTCTAGTTTTATAGTTTTAGGTCTTACATTTAGATTTTTACTCCCTTTTGCATTAATTTTTATATATGGTGTAAGGTAAGGGTCCATTTTCTTCTGTGTATGGATATTCAGTTTTCCTAGCACCATTTGTTGAAGAGACTGTCTTTTCCTCAATGTGTAGTCTTGGCATCCTTGTTAAAGATCATTTGACCACATATATAAGGGTTTATTTCTGGGCTCTCTGTTTTGTTGGTCTATATGTCTCTCTTTATGCTAAGTACCATACATACTGTTTCAATTACTGTAGCTTTGTAATATGTTTTGAAATTAGGAAGTATAAAGCCTCCAGTTTTGTTCTTCTTAAGATTATTTTGGCCATTCATGGTCCTTTGAGATTCCATATGAATTTCAGGATGATGTTTTCTGTTCCTGCAAAAAAAAAAAAAAAAAAAAAATGCCACAGGGATTTTGATGGGGATTGAACTGAATCTGTACATTGCTTTGGGTAGTATGGACATTTTAACAATATTAAGTCTTCCAGCCCATCAACACTGGAGGTCTTTCCATTTATTTATATCATTTTTAATTTTTTTCAGTAACATTTTGTAGTTTGCAATGTACAAGTCTTTTGCCTTCTTGGTTAAGTTTATTCCTAAGTATTTAATTCTTTTTGATGCTCTACTAAATGGGATTTTAAAATTTTCTTTTTTAGATTGTTTATTGTTAGTGTATTGAAACACAACTGATTTTTGAGTATCCTGCAACTTTGCCAACTGATTTCTGAGTGTTCTGCAACTTTGCCGAATTTATTAGTTCTAAAAGGTTTTCTTTGTGGAATCTTTAGAGCTTTCTACATAAAAGAAAGAGCATGTTATTGGCAGATAATTTTACTTTTTCCGTTCTAATTTGGATGCTTTATATTTCTTTTTTCCTTTTTTTGTCTAATTGCTCTGGCTAAGACTTCCAGTATTGTGTTGAATAGAAGTGGTGAGAGTAGGCATCCTTGCCTTGTTCTGATCTAGAGGAAAAACTGTTTTTCACTGTTGAGTATGATGTTAGCTGTGAGCTTTTCATACATGATCTCATTTTGTACTTTTTAAAAAAGATGTAAATGCTATCATTTAGTATGCTTTTACCATTGAGCATGATTAAACTAAAGAATAGTGCCATTATATTTTAGAGAAGGAATAAGCCAACAGACAACTTATTAAAATTAAGTAATGTATATTTGAATAGTAATATAGTGATGTGAATTTGATTTAAAAAAAAAAAGCCACTACTTATTTCCTGGGAAAATTTATGGAAAATTTGTTTGGTTTCTAATGCCATTGCAATCTGATTTTTACCCAAACTTCTTGGCTCTCTTGAAGGTAACTAGTAACCCCTAAATTGGAAAACCAGTGGTCTGTTCTTAACTCCTTTTTAATCTCTGTAGCATGCCACTATTGATCAAACTTCCTTAACTGTTTCCTCACTCAATTTTCATATCTTTGTGGTTCTCCTGCCACTTTGTTCTTTCAGTCATCATAATTCCTCTTCCTCCTCTAGTTTTGTAATGTCTGTATCCCCTGATGTTCTGTTTTTTGATCCCATCTCTTTTCTTGATTTATGTTTTCTGTCAGTGATCTCACTTGACCATCATGGCTTCAGTCATCATCAGCAGGCAGTTGACTGACAAGTCTGCCTCTCCTCATTTGCTACAGTTCCACTTCTTTGTCTTTGGACACCTCCATCGGAATGTCTTACTAGACAGGTTGAAGATGCTCATAATTGAAAACTTTATCTTTCCTTCTGTCTTGCTTTTGTCTCCTTCATCCTGTATCTGTTTCCCAGACTTGGTTGGTGTGATGTTTCTGCCATACCTTTGCTCATGCCATTTCTTTTCCTGTCTTTTGTGTTACTTATCCTTATACTCTTCAATATACTTCAAGATCCTCTTCAAATACCATCTTTTCTGCAAAGTACTAATCTGAGCAGTAGATGACCTACTCATTCTCTGCTCTAAAACCTTTCAATTGGGAGTTTCTTATGGACTATTTCTTAAAATTATGAAGCTGTTTGTGATTTGGTCTATGTTTGCTTTTCTAGCCATAAATCTAGGCACTCCCCCCTCAGGAATCCTATAATTCGTCACATAATCCACATAGAATCACTTCTTGTTCCTCAGGTAAGCCTATATGCTTTTGTGTACATGTCATTTCCCCTTAGTGTTTTTTAGGGGTGCAGGTGGATAGAGTTGATGGTGGTGGCCTGTGAAACTAGTCCTATAGAGGTGTCTTACATTATATAGATGTCCTCCATCTGTTGAGTTCTATAAGCAGTTTAGATAGTGGAAAGAGACAGCATTTGAACCTTGATTTAAATGCTAGTTTTGATATTTACCAGCTACATGAACTTGGTATTCAATTTTTCTGAACTTCTGTTTCCTAATGTTTATAAGCCATGTGAACTTGGTAAAAGTACTCAATATTTCTGCACCTCTATTTCCTGATCTGTAAAATAGGGGCAATATTTAGCCTTACAAGGCTAATACCAAGTTTAAGTAAGCAACTGCATATAAAATGCCAAGCATATGCTAAGTCCTCATAAATGATGTTAAAAAAGAAAAAGGAAAAAAAGATGCTGCAGCAGCAACTACTGCTTTCCCTTCAAGGGATCAATTGTGTATGATTGTGGTGTGAGAAATGGTGTCAGACTGAGACAGGGTACTGCAGGCAGAGCCCAAAGGATATCGTCCTACTCCTGGGGAACTGGTGTGCCAACCACACGTCCTAGTCAGGGATCAAGAGAAATTTCTCCGTGTAGTCAGCTAGTGACTTCTTCCTTATGGTACACATAACGCTTTGTTTCTATCTCTCCAAACAGAGATGCTTTGCACATATTGTCCTGCCAGCCACTCTGCCTTCTTTAGTACATCTTACTTACTGTCCCAGAATATGGCTTTTAAAATGCAGGCTGTATATGGTGCTCCTATCCACTCTTTCAGTACAGATAAATCCTAACTCCTTAATATGGATTATAAGGCTCTTTGTGATCTGGCCTTCACTTCTCTCTCTCGCCTCATCTTTAGCTGTGCTCCATGCAGGGGTCACTTATCATTTTTTGTCTGCCCAGTATCTGAACTCTTATGTTTAGGAAATTGCACAGTGCCTTGGTGGGGGAAGGACCTGTCTCACATCTCAGATATTGAAAAGTTCAGACACTCATGAGTGACACAGAGGATCAAAGACTGGGTCAGTGGCAGCAGTGATGGCCTCTTGTTACATTGGCAGTGGTGTCTGTACTATACTCTTACCATGCATAGTTTCAGCTGTGATTTGGACTGACTAGCCTACATCGGTAATGACTTAGTTTCAGAGCCTAGATTTTCCACCCCTTGTGTTGGATCTTTGAGGTTACCCGTTGTTTTTTCGATGAATTCTTTTTATGTTTAAAGGAACCCAGGGTGTTTTCTGTTATTTGCACTTACAAAATAGCCTTGAATCATACCACTCTTTAGCACCAAGTGCTCCATTCACATTAAACTTCTACAATACTTCTGAACTGACCATGGTTGTCTCCACCTCTGGGCTTTCTCACATTGTTCTACCTAGAACTCTCCTTACCCCATTCTTGAACTGTTTACATTTTGTTTTCCCCCAGTTTTATTGAGAAATAATTAACTTGCATCACAGAATAACTTTAAGCCTCACAGGATGGTTTGATTTACATATATTGTGAAATAATTACCATAATAGGTTCAGCTAACATCTATCATTTCATACACATACAATAAAAAGAAAAGAAGGAAGAAAAAAATAAAGGGGAAACATTTTCTCCTTATGGTGAGAACTCTTAGGATGTATTATATCCTTAACAACTTTTCTATGTCATACAGCAGTGTTAGCTATAGTCATTATGTTGTGTATTACCTCCCTTGTACTTGTTTATTTTATAACTGGAAGTTTGTATCTTTAGACCACCTTATTCCAGTTCTCCCTCCCCCCACCACCTGCTTCTGGTAACCACAAGTCTGATCTCTTTTTCTATGAGTTGTTTTTTTTTTTTTTTTTTAGATTCCACATACAAGTGAGATCATACAATATTTGTCTTTTTCTGACTTATTTCACTTAGTGTAGTGCCTTCAAGTTCCATCCGTGTTGTTGCAAATTGTAGGATTTCCTTATTTTTTATGGCTAAATAATATTCCATTATATATAGATATATATACGTGTGTGTGTGTGTGTGTGTGTGTGTGTGTGTGTGTGTGTATTACAATTTCTTTATCATTCATCTATCAATGGATACTTAGGTTGTTTCCATGTCTGGGCTATTGAGAATAATGTTGCTGTGAACATGGGAATACAGATATTTACCTGAGTTAGTGTTTTTGTTACCGTTGGATTATTATTATGTATATTATAATATATATATTATTATATTTCCAGAAGTGGAATTGCTGGATTGTATGGCAGTCCTATTTTTAATTTTTTGAGGATCCTGCATATGGTTTTCCATAGTGACTATAAACTGACTTTTAATGATCCTTTGAATTGTACTCTGTTGTCATGTTACTTTTTCTGCAAATCTTCCCTTAGTTCTTAAGATGGGTTAGTTCCTCAGTGTTCCCACAGAACCCTCTGCTTATTTCTATTATAGTACTTATCACACTGTATTATAATTGTCTTGGCATTCCTTGGAGACATGGGCTACTACTACATTAAGTATCTTTGCATTGTCTCTGGCAGATCATAATTACTATCTAAATTTTATCTCTTGAATGAGTGAAAAACTATTGAATTACACATGGTGTTATATTAGAATTTGTCTATTTGCATATCTGTTTTCCCTAATAAACTGTGAATATTTTGTGAGCAGAGACCAAGTTCTTCTTCATCTTTATATCCTTAATTTGTAACATAGTACTTGGCTTATAGTAGATCCTGAGGGAATGTTGATTGCATGATTGAATGACTGAAGGGCAGGCTGTCTTTTTAGAATTTCAGTTTAAGTTTTTTCCAAAAAAAAATATCTTCTTTGACTATATGGGTAAAGATGAGATAGCAGTATGTGGCTCATACTGAGTAATTGACACTCTCCACTCCTCTGTACCAGGGTTGGTAGTTTTATTTAGAAGATAGTGTGTACCTGTGAAAAAATAACTATTCAACAAGCTAGTATTTTATGTGCCAAGTGAGTGATATGGGCAGATAGATATTGCTTTAGTGTCAGGCTAACTATAACGTTCTTAATTGGGCCTTTGAAAGTGTGGTACACAAGCAAATGAAATTAGAAAATGTCAGGGCGCCTGGTTGGCTCAGTCGGTTAAGCGGCCGACTTCGGCTCAGGTCATGATCTCGCAGTCTGTGAGTTCTAGCCCCGCGTCGGTCTCTGTGCTGACAGCTCAGAGCCTGGAGCCTGTTTCAGATTCTGTGTCTCCCTCTCTCTGACCCTCCCCTGTTCATGCTGTGTCTCTCCCTGTCTCAAAAATAAATAAACGTTAAAAAAAAAATAGAAAATGTCTATTCATTAATTGGATTATTAGTTAATTGGATCGATTAGAATGGAAGCCTGTATCTGTTTTACTTGGCTTATATTCTGCTTATTTTGGAATTTTTCCTCCTTCATTGGATATTTTTCATTGAAATTTTAACTCATTCTTTTTTAGGTCCAAGACAACTTTGACAAGATTGAGTTCAATAGGATGTGTTGGACCCTCTGTGTCAAAAAAAACCTCACCAAGAGCCCCTTGCTCATTACAGAAGAAGATGCATTTAAAGTATGGGTTATTTTCAACTTTTTATCTGAGGACAAGTATCCATTAATTATTGTGCCAGAAGAGGTAAGGTGTGGCTCTGGGAAGTTCTTACTTGGCCATCATAGCATAATAGATATAGCTTGGAAGTATTGTTTTAATTCAAATTGTATAGGTACAGAGGGAGATCTTGGACTAGTGTTTTTGGACCAGAGGCAAAACAGCTTGAATCCAAGAAAGTCCAAGACTTAGTGATTTGGGGTCATGTAATAACCTCTGGAGATTTGTAGATAGGGTGGGACTTTTCCTCTCCAAATTGCTATAGTTATGGATGATTCCATCCTCATATCCAAAGAATCTTTATTCAGTACAAGTCACAACATAATTTTTTGTTTCCTTACATATTGGCAAAACTAGTATGGCATTTTAGGAAAGCAGGGCAAAATTGGCTGAGTGATGTTATCTGGGAAACACATAGGATCCACAATGTTGTTCTCAAGGCTGTTTTTATGTGAGGAAATACTGTTCTTGTTTCAAAGTCCAGGATGGTGACTTTTTATTGTTCTTTCCAAAGTAAATGAAAAAGAATATTTTGCTTGTTCTGTTCTGACTTATTTTCCCTAGCTTCCAAAGGAAAAAAAAAAAATACAGGAGTAAGGTTTCTGTGCTATCTTACTGCCTTAAAAAATTATATATGTAATACATGCTTATTACAGTAATAAATATAAAAAGACTAATATGAAGAATTACAATTAGCTATAGTTCTCCCCTAAAAAACAAAAACAAAAACAAAACAACAACCTGTCATTCCTTAACTTTTGACAAATTATTTAACCTCTTGAGATTTAATTTCCTATCTATAAAATAGTACTGGGGCACCTGGGTGGCTCGGTTGGTTAAGCGTCTGACTCTTGATTTCGTCTCAGGTCATGATCTCACAATTCATAAGATTGAGCCCTGCATGGATTCTGTGCTGACGGCACAGAGCCTGCTTGGTATTCTTTCCCTCTCTCTCTCTGCCCATCCCCTGCTTTCTCTCAAAAACAAAACAAAACAAAAATTAAAAATCTTTAAAAAATAAAATAGGGCTAAATAGAGGTTCTGCATTTAAAGGACTTAGCTCAACATCTGGTATGTAATATGTACTCAGTAAATGTGTTAACTCCTATGACCATTATTATTGCATTTTTGCATGTAAGTCTGTTTATTTCCTTAGGACAGATTTCCAACAGTGGAACTCTGAGTCCTAAAAAACACACTTAAAAAAATTTTTTTTTAATGTCTATTTTTGAGAGAGGGAGACACAGAATCCGAAGCAGGCTCTAGGCTCTGAGCTGTCAGCATAGAGCCTGACGTGAGACTCGAACTCACGAACTGCGCGATCATGACCTGAGCCAAAGTTGGATGCTTACCCAACTGAACCACCCAGGCACCCCCAAAACACACTTTCAAGGTATTTGATGAACAGGTAAAATTACCCTTTGGAAAGGTTGTACCAATTTAGATAGCTATCAGCAGTGATTGAGGCGTATTGTTACCCATCCTGCCAATACAGAGTCTAGTCTGTGATTTCTGTGATTCATATTCATGTTAGGAAAATCTGTTTAAAAGTGCATACTACAAAATTTTATTTAAAGCCAGCAAGCATTTATTGACTGCCAACAATAGGCAAGGCACCAAGAGTAATGCAAAGTGCAAAAGATTACTTCCTGCCTTCAAGGAGTTTGTAGTCTGCTCAAGGAAAAAAATAAGTCAAATGTAATTTAAAGCAAAATAGACTACCTGTTACAAGAGAGATGCAAAGGGCATACAAATACAGAGAAGGGATAGATTTATTCTAGCTTGGGGGAAGTAAGGGATCAAGGAAAGCTTTTTAACAGACAATGTAGTAGTTAAAAGTAAGGTCTTAAATTTTTTCCATAAAGGGCCAAACAATAAATATTTGAGGCTTTGTGGCCCTTTAGGCCATCCTGTCTCTGTTGCAGCTACTTAAATCTGCTGTTATGGCGTGAAAGCAGCCACAGACACTATGTTTGTTGCTGTACTTCAAATATTGCTGGACTTTGAAATGTGAATTTTGTATGATGTTCATGGATCATGAAATTTTTTTTTTTTTCCTCCCAACTACTTAAAAATGCAGGAAATGTTCTTAGATCATGGATGTATACAAACATGCCATGAGCCAGATTTGGCTGCTGGGCTAGAGTTGACTTGTGGACTGGCTTTTGCTGTTCCCTGGTTAAGGGCAGGGGTCTGGAGTCAGATTTCCTGGATTTGACTTCTAGCTCTATCACTGTTCACTAGCTCTATGACTTTGGGCAATATACTTCATTTGTTTTTGCTTCAGTTTCCTCAACTATAAAATAAGACTAATGCTAGTATCTATCTCTTACTCTTCTTGTGAAGATCAGATGAGGAGAATGCCTGGCCCTGAAAGTACTCATTTAGTATTAGCTCTTAAGTTTATGGGGAAATTAGCACTTGTGCTGGGCCTTAAAAGATGGGAAGAATTTTGATTAATGGAGAAGAATTCTGGGTGGAAGAAACAGTGGGCAAAATTATATGAGTGAACAAAATTATAAAAGCAAAGGGCATGTTCTTTTTTTTTTTTTTTAATTTTTAAATGTTTATTTTTGAGAGAGAGAGACAGAGTGTGAGTGGGGCAGGGGCAGAAAGAGAGGTAGACACAGAATCCAAAGCATGCTCCAGGCTCTGAGCTGTCAAGCACAGAGCCCAGTGCGGGGCTTGGACTCACAAACCGTGAGATCAAGACCTAAGCCGAAGTCAGTTGCTTAACTGACTGAGCCACCCAGGCACCCCCAAAAAGGAATTTTTATTTATATATTTATTTTTATTTAAAAAAAATTTTTTTTTAACGTTTATTTATTTTTGAGACAGAGAGAGACAGAGCATGAACGGGGGAGGGTCAGAGAGAGGGAGACACAGAATCTGAAACAGGCTCCAGGCTCTGAGCTGTCAGCACAGAGCCTGACGTGGGGCTCGAACTCACGGATCACGAGATCATGACCTGAGCCAAAGTCGGCCACTCAACCGACTGAGCCACCCAGGCGCCCCCAAAAAGGAATTTTTAAAAAGGATATTGGGTAGCTCACAGAATTGTCATGATGGCTGAGACCAGGTTTGAATGCTATCATTCTGGAACTATCCTGGTAACTCCAGTGAGGAACCACAAGGAAAAGCTGCTGCCACCAGGGGGTGGGTATTGTACTTGTGCCATGGAAAACCTCTGGCTCTGCACATTTGGTGCAGCTCAGGAACTCTGATCTTCTTGCAACTGTTTTTGCTACCGGAGAGAATTCTCTGTGCCCACTTTTCAGTTCATAGTCAGAGGATAACACATGTAATTGGTATGGCCTATGTCAGGTACCATGAGATAGTTGCAAAGGAGTCCTGGAAAGGGTCCATTTGCATTTTTATTGTCTGTATTGGGAGGTAGGGAATTGCCTAGATGTAAGAAGGGGGTTTGATGCTAGGCAGTGAAAAAGAATGACACATGCCCTGTCTAACTGGAATATGCTAGAAGGAAGAAGAATGGCGGTAGATGAGGCTAGAAGGAGTTTTGACTTTATCCTGTAGGCAATGGGGAGCTGTGAGCCACTGATGATTTTTTAAAATATTTATTTATTTATTTTGAGAGAGAGAGAGAGAGAGAGAGAGAGAGAGAGAGAGAGAGAGAGACAAGGGCAGAGAGAGAGGGAGAGAGAGAACCCCAAGTGGGCTCTACAGTCAGCGCAGAGCCTGATATGGGGCTTGATCCTACAACCGTGGTGAGATCATGACCTGAGCCTAAATCATGAGTTAGATGTTTAACTGACAGAGTCACCCAGGCACCCTGAGCCACTGATGATTTTTAAGCAAGAGGGTGTCAAATAAATAGATGAAATATGGAGAGATGTGAGATGGGAAGTTGAGAGAAGGTAAGTGGCATATGGGGACCGAAGTATAGTGATGTTAGTGAGAATGGAAAAGAAGATCAGATGGGAAGGACCTAGAGGTGACAGGACTAAAAGTTCATAGTGCCTGGTGTAGGCCTATAGGCAGGTTTCAGGCCTGGGCAATCGGGAGGTAATAGAGTGTAGTTGTTTAAAGCATGATCTTTGAAATCAGACTGCCTGCTTTAAATCCTGACTGTACCACATTTTAACTATGTGACTTTGAAGAGATTAATTCATCTCTTTGTTTGGGTTTCCCCATCTGTAAAATGGGGACAGCTACTTCATTCATTGGACTCTTGTGAGGACTGAAATAGTTGATATATGTGAAGCATTTAACATAATGTCTGGCCCCATGATGAGTGCTCACTAAATAGTGTCTATGTGTGAATGACAGGATGATGAATAAGTTGGAGATATGGTGTCTGATGATGGGTTGGGTACATTGGTATTTTAAGTGGGACATACTTGTGGAGCTGCCCTGTATTCAACTGGAATTACACTTCTAGAGTTTGTGAGAAGTTAGGGCTGGAGACAGAGATGGGGAAGCTATGGGAGTAGGTTAGATCAAGGAGGAAGAAACCACTGTGGGAGAAGTGAGGGCTTAGGACGGAACCTTGGGACTGTTTCTGTAACAGGAAGAGGAAGTAGTTTTGGTACAGGAAGCTGAATTGAATAGTCTATAAGGTAGGAGGAAAACTGGGAGAGTATTGAGTCATGAGTGCCATAGAAAGAAAAAGTTCTAAGAAGCAGAAAAGTAGTTACTAGCATTAGATGCTACAGAAAAATTAGAGGGTGATACGTGAGAAGTTGCCCTTGGATTTACCAATTAGGTGGTCATTGGAAATCAAGTAGAACAGTTTTATGTAGTGGTGGGAACAGTTTTTTAGTGCTTAGTAACAATAATGATGTGATAGTGTGTCAATGTTAAAGGGGATATGAAGTGGGGCGCCTGGGTGGCTCAGTCGGTTAAGCGTCTGACTTCAGCTCAGGTTACGATCTTGTGGTCCGTGAGTTCGAGCCCCGCGTCGGGCTCTGGGCTGATGGCTTAGAGCCTGGAGCCTGCTTCCGATTCTGTGTCTCCCTCTCTCTCTGCCCCTTCCCCGTTCATGCTCTTTCTCTCTCTGTCTCAAAAATAAATAAACATTAAAAAAAAAAGGGGGATATGAAGAATAAAATGTGTCATGGAGTCTTGTCCATGAAAATTGTCTAGCTTAATACAGAGACATATAGAAGGAGTGGAATATTGATAGGTGTTGAAAAAGATGTATTGATGGTATTTAAAAGTAAAAACAATTTTTTTTTTAATGTTTATTTTTGAGAGACAGAGACAGATCATGAGCAGGAGAGGGGCAGAGAGAGAGGGGGACACAGAATCCGAAGAAGTCTCTAGGTTCTGAGCTGTCAGCAGAGCCCAACGCGGGGCGTGAACTCACAAACTGTGAGGTCATGACCTGAACTGAAGTTGGACGCTCAACTGACCCAGGTGCCCAGGCACCCTAAAAAAAATTAAAAAAAATTTTTTTAACATTTTTTATTTTTGAGAGACAGAGAGAGACAGAGCGTGAGCAGGGGAGGGGCAGAGAGAGGGAGACACAGAATCTGAAGCAGGCTCCAGGCTCTGAGCTGTCAGCACGAGCCCGATGCGGGGCTCGAACCCACGAACTGTGAGATCGTGACCTGAAGTCAGACGCTTAACAGACTGAGCCACCCAGAAGCCCCTAAAAAATGTTTTTGATATTTAGTTTTGAGAGAGAAAGCGACAGAATATGAGTGGGGGAGGGACCGAGAGAGGGAGACACAGCATCTGAAGCAGGCTTCAGGCTCTGAGCTGTCATCACAAAGCCCTACACGGGCCTCGAACTCATGAACTGTGAAATCGTGACCTCAGCCGAAGTTGGATGCTTAACCAACTGGGCCACCCAGGTACCCTCTGGTGGTATTTTAAAAACCTAGCTGTTGCTTGGAAGAATTATGCTAATAAAATCTCTAGTGTTGTCTTTTAAAACATTTTGTGGTTACGCTAGTGTTCTAAGTTTATTTGTGTTTTCTTTGGAATTGGAGGTGGAGTGGGTCTCTTACCTGTGATGTTTGGGCTCTTACCATCACTAAAATATTCATGGTAGACTTGAAATTGATCTTGTCCTGATTTCAGCGTTAGAAATTTCCTTAGTAACTAAGGAAACTTACCTTGTTCCTCAAGGGGGCACTTGCTTGATATGGAGGACTTGTCATTGGCTTTAAATCATTGTTGAGCCATGGGCTATGAAGGGAGCTGGTCAGCACTAGCTTCCTGATTGCTCTGCCTAAGAAACTGCTCCAGGTGGCCTGAAGAACTGGGGCCCACATGAGCCTTGAGGTGTACCATGACTGTATCCACTTCTGTACTCTAGAGCCCCGCCAAGGCTCTGCGGGCTGTTAGGAATGTCTTTGGTTGTGTTTCTTCTAAACAAATTAATCTCATTCCAGAAGGGAATAGCCTCTGTTTAGAATAGCCAGGCAGCATACCTTGTCATGTTATTGTTTGGACTTACTACTCTGTTTTGACATCTTTAACTCTCTCAGCATTTCTTCTGCTTAGATTTAGAATTAGAGTTAGTTTTATAGATCCTTTCTCTGTGGCCAGAAGTACTTATGTGGAGAAAGAATCATCAGGACAGATTTATGTGGAATTGCTTTGTCTGGCTGCTGAACCAGCCTCCTGTTAAAATATGGCTATGTATTTATTAAGCTCTTAGCACAACTCCTGTCCTTGGATGAAGCACTGTAAACTCAAGATCACACTATTTTATGGAAAATACTAGAGTCATAATATTTCTTAAGGTGGTCATTCTCTGTTACATTTTGTTTCCTTCCTAAATACTTTAATAACATTAAAAAAGCCCCATATTTTGAACTAGTTTTAGACTTAGAGGTTTTAGTAAACTTTAATGTAAAGATAGATAAATTTTAAAAATAAATTTTGAAGTGTAATGTCTTAATTTGTCATGAGTGCATATATGAGTTTAATTTGTAATTTTACCAACAGTTTTTAGGTTTTATAAGTTTAAGGTAATTTTTATGTTTCCAGTCATCCATCTACCATAATGATTATTTGTATTTTGTTTAAGTCCAGAATGTTCTTAACTGAGATTTTATTCTCTAGTTTTGATTAATGCTATATAAGATATAAGTAACAGTGGTAGTTATATGAGTAACATAAGTGGTATAAATGTTTGATTTTGATTCAGTTTCCCATGACCCAGAAAGTAGTATCAAAAATATTAAATAAATGTTTAAGTGACTTACACCATGCATAATTCAAGAAATAGTATGTTCCCATTTAAGGTTCCTTAATTTTTGTCAAGCGATATTCCTGGAAATGTGCGTCTGTATAGTTTTTTTCATTAGCATTCATTTTCCGCAGAGCCAAGAACAAAACAGGATGTGTCTGTTGTGGACTTATTTGGAAGAATTGCTTTGATGCAATTAAATATCAAAACTGAAATAGTTTTAAGAGATCCTTAGTGAATGAAATAAAACCTAAATTGTTGTTAAACCAGTAAAGGCCCTTTTTTAATGATGACAGGGAAAGAACTTTTAACAACATGATTTTTGGAGCCAAAGGCCTTGAAAATCACATGCAGCTTGAAAGTTTATTCTTTTGTTATTTTTGGTGAAACTTGCTTGGAAGGAGGAAGTAAGCTGCTTCCTGAAACTGAATGAGCTTTTAGAATTGATGCAGGCCACTCGAGACTAACACGGCAGCACGTGATTTATTATTTAGTGTAATTGAATAGTTGAGAGTGGGAATGTTTGTCTCTTCCTGGCCCAATATAATGAATTAAGAGATCCTTAAATTATTTGGTAATGATAAGTATATGATTGTGTTGAAAGTCAGCAGGAAATAAGTCTAGATTATGTGGGACAATCACTGGGAATGCTGAGCAGTTGCTGGGTGCGGATGACAAACTCAGGAGGGTTTGGGAGTGCGCACCTTCATAAAGGTTTAGGATGAACCAAGGAAGCTGCCTCTAGAGCTGAGTTTGCTACTAACAGGTACTCTCAGTTACTAACATTATTAAAGACCATTGGATATACAAGAGAAACTGAAGCTTGGAGTGGGAGGGACTTGGGTATATTCACAGTGGATGTATATTCACAGTAGATGAAGAAAAGCTAAGGCTGTTTCCCGATTTATAGTATGAATGGTCAGTCCAGTGCACCATTTTGTCATGCCTATCCACGTGACCATATGCATATGCTTCTGTTGGCCTTACTACTAACACTTCTACTTGTGCTTGTACTGCCTTTATCCCACCTTGTGATCAGACAGCATGGGCCCTTCTTTTTACTGCATTAGGGAGATTGAACTTCTGTGCATGTTAATGCCTTTAAGTTATTTTACTTTGGGCAATTATTCATCTTAATGTCCTTTTTAACTTTCTTTTTCTCTCTTGTCTCTCTTGAGTCTCTTCTTGTCTTTAATCTTTTTCCCTTTTCTTTTTTGGTACATTCTGTCCTTTTTTCTTCTTTCTCTCTCATTACCATTTTCTTTCTCTCTCCTCCACTGACTATCCCTGTTACTACGTCTTTTTTTTTTTCTTTAAAGATTTTATTTTTAAGTAATCTCTACACCCAAGTTGGGGCTTGAATTTACAACTTCAAGATTAAAAGTTACATGCTGTAATTACTGAACCAGCTAGGCACAAATGAAATTTTTTTTTTCATTTTTATTTAAAGTTTATTTATTTTGAGAGAGAGAGAGTGAGCAAGCACGTGAGAGCATGCACAAGAGCAGGGGAGGAACAGAGAGAGAGAGAGAGAAAGGGGAGAGAGAATCCCAAGCAGGCTCTGTGCTATCAGTGCCCAGCCCTCCGCAGGGCTCAATCTCACAATCTGTGAGATCATGACCTGAGCCAAAGTTAAGCATCTGATGTTCAATCAACTGAGACACATTCATCCAGTGGAGACATGCAGGCATCCTATGTTTTTGTTTTTTTAAAGTAAGCTCTATGCCCAGCATGGGTCTTGAACTCACAACCCTGATATAAGGAGTCACATGCTCTACCAGCTGAGCCAGTCAGGTGCCCTGATCCTTGTTACTTCTTCTTCTTTTTTTTAATCTTTTTAATGTTTATTTATTTTTGAGAGAGAGACAGAATGCGAGCGGGGGAGGGGCAGAGAGAGAGGGAGACACAGAATCCGAAGCAGGCTCCAGGCGCCAAGCTGTCAGCACAGAGCCTGACGTGGGATTTGAACTCACAAACCGTGAGATCATGACCTGAGGTAAAGTCAAACCCTTAACTGACTGAGCCACCCAGGTACCCCTGATCCTTGTTACTTCTATTTAAAAACCAAGAAAATAATAATATCTGATAAACTTAACAGTAGATGTTATATCTCCAACAAGGGAAAGGAAAGACCTAAGTGTGTTTTTCTCCAACAAGTAAATATTTGTTGACTACTTACTATATACTTGATTTAGGAGGTTAGATAATTTCCATATTAGAAGACTTTATAGTGTCTCATCAAATTTAATTACTAGAACTCTTGATATTTTTTGACTTTGTGATATTTTGTGGATGTACATTTCTTTGCAAGCATGTTTTTGCTATTGTTGGCATTCTTTTTCTGCTAAAATATGTTATTTCACAAACAGCTTTATAACCAAATTAGTAGAAGTGCAAAGGAGAGAAAGAAAAATTAACTCACAATCTTATCTGTAACAAGTTAGACTTACTATTTCTGTGTTTTCCTCTAGTATTTGTGAAAATATTTAGAGTCTTTATGCAGTGGAAATTATAGGTAAATTTAATTGAGCATTCTTTTATTTATTTTTACATTTTTATTTTTTTGGTATTAATTATTTTTATTAGAGAGAGAATTTTTTTTTTAATGTTTATTTTTTTTAGAGGGGTAGGGAGGGGCAAACAGAGGGGGACAGAGGATTCAAAGCAGGTTTGGTGTTGACAGCATAGAGCCTGATTTCAGGATTCGAATTCACAAACCATGATATCATTACTTGAACTGAAGTTGGACACTTAACTGGCTGAGCCACCCAGGAATCCTGAGAGAGAGGGGAGGGCGGGGGGAGAGAATGAATGAATGAATGAATGAATGAATGAATCTTAAGCAGTCTCCATGCTCAGCCAGAGCCCGATGTGGGGCTTAATCCCAAGACCCTGGGATTATGACTCGAGCCAAAGCCAAGAGTTGGATCCTTAACTGACTGAGCCACCCAGGTGCCTCTCTCAAATGTAATTTTAGCAATCCCTGTCAAAATAACATCAGCATTCTTCACAGAGGTAGAACAAACAATCCTAAAATTTGTATAGAACCAGCAAAGACCCCAAATAGCCAAAGCAATCTTGAAACAAAACCAAAGCTGGAGGCATCACAGTTCTGTACTTCAAGCTGTATGACAAAACTGTAATCATCAAGACAGTATAGTACTGGCACAAGAACAAACACATAGATCAAAGGAATAGAACAGAGAACTCAGAAATGGACCCACAAACATATGGCCAACTAATCTTTGACAAAGCAGGAAAGAATATCCAAAGGGAAAAAGACAGTCTCATCAACACATGGTGCTGGGAAAACTGGACAGCAACATGCAGAAGAATGAACCTGACTACTTTCTTACACCATACACAAAAATAAACTCAAAATGTATGAAAGACCTAAACATAACACAGGAAGCCATCAAAATCCTAGAGGAGAAAACAGGCAACAACTTCTTTGACTTTGGCTGCAGCAACTTCTTACTTGACATGTCTCCAAAGGCAAGAGAAACAAAAGCAAAAATTAACTATTGGGACTTCATTAAGGTAAAAACCTTCTGCATAGCAAAGGAAACAATCAGCAAAACTAAAAGGCAACTGACAGAATGGGAGAAGATATTTACAAATGACATTGGAGAAAGGGTTAGTATCCAAAATTTATAAAGAACTTATCGAACTCAACACCCAAAAAACCAATAATCCAGTGAAGAAATGGGCAGAAGACATGAATAGACACTTATCCAAAGTCGACATCCGGATGGCTAACAGGCACATGAAAAATGCTCAACATCACGTATCATCAGGGAAATACAAATCAAAACCACAGTGAGATTCCACCTCACACCTGTCAGAATGGCTAAAATTAGCAACTCAGGCAATGACAGATGTTGGCAAGGATGCGGAGAAAGAGGAACCCTTTTGCAGCGCTGGTGGGAATGCAAACTGGTGCAGCCGCTCTGGAAAACAATTTGGAGATTCCTCAAAAAATTAAAAATAGAACTACCCTACAACCCAGCAATTGCACTACTAGGTATTTAACCAAACGACACAGGAGGGCTGATTTGAAGGGGCACATGTACCCCAATGTTTATAGCAGCAATATCAACAATAGCCAAAGTATGGAAAGAGCCCAAATGTCCATCGACTGATGAATGGATAAAGAAGATGTGGTATATATACACAATGGATGATTACTTGGTGATCAAAAAGAATGGAATCTTGCCATTTGCAACAATGTGGATGGAACTAGAATGTGTAAGTCAGAGAAAGACAAATACCATATGATTTCATTCATATGTGGAATTTAAGATACAAAACAGATACAAAACATAAGGGAAGGGAAGCAAAAATAATATAAAAACAGAGGGGGAGACAAACCATAAGAGACTCTTGAATACAGAGAACAAATTGAGGGTTGCTGGTGGGGTGTTGGCTGGTGGGGGGAGAGCTAAATGGGTGAGGGGCATTAAGGAGGATGCTTGTTGGGATGAGCACTGGGTGTTAAATGTAAGTGATGAATCACTGAATTCTATTCCTTAAATTATTATTACACTACATGTTAACTAACTTGGATTTAAATTTAAAAAAATAATAAAAAAAAAATTAAATGTCATTTAAAATGTTTGAATAATGCACCACTCAGTACAAAAGGAAATAACATTGATGGAGTACCTACCATGTCAGACACTGTGCAAAATAATCAGTATTGGTCTCATTTTATCCCCATAGTAGTTCTATATGATAAGTGTTATTATGCCCGTTTCATAGATGAGAAAATTGAGGCTTAGCTTAGTTTATTTCAGTTTAGTAAACAGTAATTGAGCTTTACCACATTCTAGGTATGGTGCTGAGTTCTGGATATTCAAAGATAGGTGGGACATGGTCCCGTCTATAAGGAATTCAGAAAATGGTGGGAATCCAAATGATTAAGAGATAATTTCAGTACAATATGCTAAGTGGAGTGACATAGAAGAACAACTGACCTGGGGGCACCTGGGTGGCTAGGTTGAGTAAGCATCTGACTCTTCATTTCAGCTCAGGTCATGATCTCACTGTTTGTGGGTTCAAGCCCCATATTGGGTTCTGCACTGACAGGATGGAGCCTGCCTGGGATTCTCTCTTTTCCTCTCTCTTTTCCCCTCCCCTGCTTGTGCTCATCCTCAGTCTCTCTCTCTCAAAATAATTTTGGGGGGGAAAAAAAAAGAACACCTAACTTGGATTAGGGTTGGTCAGAGCAGTTTTACTAGAGTAGTGCTTTCTCAAACTTTAATGTACATATGGAAGTACCTGGGTTCTTGTTAAAATGCAGATTTTGATTTTTGGGTCTTTGGTGGGGTCCAAGATTCTTCATTTCTAACAACCTAGGTGATGCTGATGCTGCTGTTCATACCTCACTTTGAATAGGAATATCCTAGACGATACAGAATTTGAACGAATACCATTTAGCTTGGTGCAGAAATGAGGAGAGGTATTCAAGACAGAGAGGACAGGGTGGGGAAGGGCATAGAAGCATAAACAAGTATGTTAAATGGGTAAACTTATAATCTATGACAGGTATTGGCAAACTATGGCTATGGCTCACTGCTGAATGTAGCCCGTAGCCTGTTTTTGTTTAGCCCATGTGCTAAGAAGAGTTTTTACATTTTTAAAGCATTGTAAAAAACAAACAAACCCAAACAAAGAGTAACTTATAATAGAGATGCACAAAGCCTCAAATATTTACTACCTAACCCTTTACAGAAGAAGCTCGAGACCCCTGATCTGTGGTATTAGTGAAGTGTGTAAAATCTGCAGTGGGCATAGTGGAAGACATGTTAGAGATAGTAAATGGGAGGGAGGAATGGTGGTCACCAAGGGACACAGGAGAACTTGGCTTTTATCTTTGAGGTGATAGAGAACCAGGACAGGATTTAAAGAGGGAGGTGAGGGGTGCCTGGGTGGCTCAGTTGGTTAAGCATCCAGCGCTTGGTTTCAGCTCATGTCGTGATCTCACGGTTCATGAGTTTGAGCCCTGCATTGGGTTCTTGCTGACAGCACGGAGCCTGCTTGGGATTCTGTCTCTCTCTCTTTCTGTCTCTCTGTCTCTCTCTGCTCCTCCCCTGCTTACTCTCTATCTCTCTTTCTCTCTTTCTCAAAAATAAAAAAAAAAACATTAAAAGAATATAGAGAGAGGTGATAGGCTCAGGTTATGTTTTGAAAAAATTTCTCTGGCAGAATATAGATACAAGGGAGCAATGCTGGAGGCAAGGGTACCAACTGGGAGGCCTGAACAAGGTAGATGGAGTAGGAGGGGATGGGTTTGAGAATTGTCTGGGAAAAAGTTTTTCATTCTCTCTTGACTATAATCCGTAGGAAGATACTACTTCATGACCAGCACACATAGGCATACCCACAACACCCAACTAACCACAAAACATTTGTCTTTATTGTGAGTAGACTCAAATATTTTCATTCAATTAAAAAAGATGCTGGTGACTATGTAATAAGTTGATTTTATATTGGGTTATAACCTATAGTTTGAAAAGCAGTGATCTGGGGAAGTGAAACAGTAGGATTTTATCACTGATTTGGAATAAAGGAATAGGGAACAAGGATTGGCATGGGTGAATGGTGTTGTTCCCAACTGAAATCAATAATAGAAGGGAAAACCATTTGGAAGGTAGAGGTGACGCATTCATTTTTGGATGTGTTGACTTTGATAGCATTGTAGGAAACCCAGGCTTTCCAGAAGATAGCAGTTTCTCATTCAGTGAGTATTATTGCCTGTTTTGTTTACCTGCTGTTATTTGAATAGCAATATTTTCTACTGTTCTACACAAAGGTATGTTTTTCAGGATTTAATAAGCTTTTTCAGCCCAGGGTAGGAATTTGGCCATTGTTTCCAGCATTGTCAATGTTATAATGGGAGGAAGCATCATAAATTTCAAATAATTGGCTTACGTGGGAAATTTATAAATTGGGGACTAAGTTGTAAATACTAATTTGAGATGCTTATTTAATTAATACTTGCATATTCAGTAAGATCGATATTCTGATATATTTAAGTATTTATCCAACAGAGAGTAGTCAAACCACATCAATTAAGTGTATGTGTACAGTTTGCTTTAGTTCTGCTATAGTATACAAATATACTATACTATTAGAGGTTTATAAGTTTTTGATTCCTTCAAAAAATTTTTTTGTAATGTTTATTTTATTTTTGAGAGAGCAAGAGAGACAGAGCACCAGTGGGGGAGGGGCAGAGAGAGAGGGAGACACAGAATCTGAAGTAGGCTCCAGTCTCTGAGCTGTCAGCACAGAGCTCGACTTGGGGGTTCAAATTCATGAACTGTGAGATCATGACTTGAGCCAAAGTTGTATGCTTAGCCAACTAAGCCACCCAGGTGCCCCTCAGTTTTTGGTCCTTATTCTATAAGGTTAATACAGGACTAGTGGCATTTTATCTATACCTTTCCTCTGATAATATCATGATTTTTTAAAGATATAATTTTGAAACTAAGAAGGAACATTTCCTAAGTTGACCTTATCAGTGTAAATAACATGGATACATACCTAAGTTTAAAAGTTATTATTTTTTTTACTAGGAATTAATAATTAAAAATTTTTCTTTTTATAGATTGAATACCTGCTTAAGAAACTTACAGAAGCTATGGGAGGAGGTTGGCAACAGGAACAATTTGAACATTATAAAATCAACTTTGATGACAGTAAAGATGGTCTTTCTGTGTGGGAACTGATTGAACTTATTGGAAATGGACAGTTTAGCAAAGGCATGGATCGGCAGACGGTGTCCATGGCAATTAATGAAGTCTTTAATGAGCTTATATTAGATGTGTTGAAACAGGTAAGAGTCCTGGAACACTGTGTTTCTCCTTACCTTTAGACTTTGACATGTTTGAAATAAGACATTTTCATTTGAGTATAAGTCATTTATACCTTTATACTGATTTAGAACAAGAATAAAGTTTCTTATTTTCCCAGTCTTGTATTAGGCTTAAAAAAAAAATTACTGATACAATTTTGAAGTATACTTAAGCATTGGGAAGTTGCTATTTTGAAAGAATTGTTTAAATGACCACATTTCCAAACTATCTTTAAAGTACTTTCATGTCACGTGTACATCCATACTTGTTAATCTGAGAGATCCTCATGGCATGTTGTTCAGAGAAAAAAAAAAACCAGGTTGTTGAACAGGAAGTATATTGTAATCCCTTTCATGTAATGTGATATATATGTGTAGGGCTATCTGGAAGGATGCTCACCAAAATGTTAAAAGTGATTACTCCTGGATTGTGGGATTCCTGTAAATTTTATTTTATTCTTTATTCCTTTCTTGTTGATTGGATTTACTACTAGATTCTATACATGAATGTATGCATATGATTACATATTTTAATTTTTTTATTATTTTTTTAAAGTTTATTTCTTTATTTTGAGAGAGAGAACCAGCTGGGTAGGGGCAGAGAGAGACGGGGACAGAGGATCTGAAGTGGGCTCTGTACTGACAGCAGAGAGCCTGATGCAGGGCTCGAACTCACAAACTGTGGGATCGTGACCCCAGCTGAAGTCAGACGCTTAGCCGACTGAACCACCTCGGCACCCCTATATATTTTTATAAAATTAGAAAAATACCCTTATTTTTGGAGTAAATACCTTTATATAGCAAAGTTGCATTTATCTTGTTAGATTATGACCTACATAGCATCTGATATAAATATGGAATGCTTAATGATTGTTAAATAGAATTTACATGTTTTTTTTTTTTTTAGCGGCTCTTTCATATTTTTTACATTATTATACTGAATAATAATTCCAATTTGGGATTTCCTTACTTTGGTCCTTTATTTGCTCAGTAGGTGAAGTTGTGTCTTTGCTCTTTTTCCCTAATTGAACCCATCAAGAAACATTAATTGAGGTTTCATTTGTATAGGTTTTTGGTGCTACAAAGAGATGTGAGACATGGTCTGTGTCCAAAGAGGACTTCTAGGCCCACCAGGATGGCAGGATAATTGGACTACAGATGAATTTCAATATGAGATAGCTTTTGCTTAAATGTCCAAGGATGAGGAAGCTGAACAAGTAATATGATTAGAACTTGGTATAATAACCAAATGATACAGTCAAGCTAATATTATATAATGATAATGAATAGTCTGCTATAGGGTATCAGCACTTGTACATTTACTATTTAAAATTCATCTATTCTCAGACAACCCTGAAGGGCTTTGGCCTATAATTATAATTTTGCTGAAGTAAAAATATGAGTTATATACCTTTGTGACTGATTTGTGGGAAGAAAGTATAGAAGTGCAAGTGTAGAAGCCAGAATCCTAACTACTTGGTCTAGTTCTTTTTCTTTCGCTCATCTGGAGGAGTTCATCCTCCAGAATAGTGAGAGGTCAGGTAGGAAGGGTAGGTTGGTGCCAGAAGGTGATTGGTTGAAAGATATATTTGGCCAACTTTAATATTTTCATTGATTGAGGTTTTAGTTTGCTGAGAATCACTGTTAGGGGTGTGTGTGTGTGTGTGTGTGTGTGTGTGTGTGTTAATCAGAATAGACAGAATAGTATAATGAACCCCCATATACCATTCACCCAGCCCCAGTAACTACCAACATATAGTTAATCCTACCCTCCTACTTTTGTCTCTCCTGTATCTTGAAACAAATCCCAGATATTTCATTTTATCTATAAATATTTCAATAGGTATCCCTAAAAGATAAGGAATTCTAAAAAATCACAATGTTTTTAGCACCAGGAGTCCTAAGGCTACTCTCTGTATGGGGTGGAGTTAGAGGGGTTGTCTCTGCATGCCCAGAATTCTGTGTAAACTTTTGTGTGCATGTATTAGCATGAATTTGACTGGGTATAGTGCCCCTGGCCTTCATAGATCCTCAGTGGGTTCATGATCTCCAGAGGTCAAGAACCACTGATATTCATGTATTCAGGAAGAGATATCAGCTCTTATAAGAAAAAGAACAGGTATTTATATAAAATTTAATCTTTCATAGGGTTACATGATGAAAAAAGGCCATAGACGGAAAAACTGGACTGAACGCTGGTTTGTACTAAAACCCAACATAATTTCTTATTATGTGGGTGAAGATCTGAAAGATAAGAAAGGAGACATTCTCTTGGATGAAAACTGCTGTGTGGAGGTCAGTCTACTGTTACTTCTTTCTGTTGCTGCCCCCTGCTGCCCAAGTGTTTTATATTCCTTCTAGACTTTAGAGTCTTGAAAGAATCTTAAAATTTACATTTCTAAAATAACATAGGCATACAGTTGCCATAGTTTCTGAACCAAAAACCAGAGATAACTGACAAAAGTTTTTTGTAATGTGAATTTATCTTCTATCTTATGGAAAAAGTATAGGGATTAAATCAGATTTGTTTGTACGTTTAAGGAATCATTTATTGAATAAAATGGAGTCATAAAAAAGAGCACAAAATTATTCAGTAAGACAGTGTTTGAAATCATGAATATACCATGACATCTGGGCCATTTTGAGTATAGTAAATAAAACTAATGAAAATGGGAGCATTACCTTTGAGTATTTTGGGTGACTTTCAGTACACTTTATTCCCAGATATTAATTCGGTAAAGAAGTGAAGTCTTCAAGAACAGTAATTTTGAGTTTTTAATTTATATCTAAACTATCACCATATTTGTATTTCTTGAAGAACATTTAAAATACCTAACATCTCACTCATAAATGACAGTGTATTTTGATGGATGAAATAGTATAGATATATTAATGCCTCTGGGTTTGCCCTGCCCACTAAGCGGTCTTCTTAGATTCAACTACACATGGATACTCACGAGGTTATCATAGGCCATACCAGTCTACTTATAAGGATATAGGAGAGGAGCTACAGCTTGCTAGCAGTAACATCCCAGGTCAAAGAGAGTGGATCTGCATCAGGCAGATGTGGGAATCACCCTGGCTTAGAAGTCTCATAGCCCATTGGAGTCAATACGTGGGTATACCTTCCAGGGTTCCTATAAAGGATGTGCTCATGTACAAGAGTCATTGTGCTTAGGAAAGCCAAAGCATAGTGTCCCTATCAGGTGTTGGTGGTTCTCCTAGTCCAGATGAAGTATCTAATCAGGGTTATTTATTACCATAGGTAATGTTGCCTAAAGGACAGCATTTTGTAAATTAGAAATATGCTCTTATGGACTTTTTTTATTGATGTTGAATTTCAGCAAGATTTGTGTAAATAGTTCAGATTGAACTTAATTTCAATGCTTAGAAATAAAATTAAAAATAACTAATTTTGCTTTCTTTGTTAGTCCTTGCCTGACAAAGATGGGAAGAAATGCCTTTTTCTCATAAAATGTTTTGATAAAACCTTTGAAATCAGTGCCTCAGATAAGAAGAAGAAACAGGAGTGGATTCAGGGTAAGGCAATTTTTATTATTTGTCATGATATAACTTGAGAGCTCTGACTTTGTATTTTTAAATCTCATTTTAATCTCATGAGGCATTGTTCCCTCATTGTAGTTATTTCTACATGCAGCATAGTAACTGAAAGAAAAATAAAGTGAAAGGAAGTCCCAAATTTTTCATCAATTTCATTTGTATAATGAACTTGGGAAAATTATAAACTATACATTTTAGGGTTTCTTTTTTTTACTTTTATTATTTAAAGATAATGGAATTTCCCATTTTAAGGACTATGAAGAATTTTAAAGTGATCATCATGAATTTTTAATAATACAGAAAACAGGAATAATACAGTCGCTTTTGAATATTTCCAATAATTTTCAAGATTTGTTTTCACAAGAAATCACTAGTTTCAAATAATTATCTCAAGAACACAAACTTTTGATTTAATAACTTTTTTAAAAGCTTATTTATTTATTTTCAGAGAGAGAGAGCACAAGTGGGAGATGGACAGAGAGAGAGAGAGAGGGAGAGGGAGAATCCCAAGCAGGCTCCACGCTGTCAGTGTAGAGCCAGACGTGGGGCTTGAACTCACAAACTGTGAGATTATGACCTGAGTTGAAACCAAGAGTTGGATGCTTAACTGACTGAGCCCCCCAGGCCTTCCAATGAGATTTTTTTTTTTTTTTTAAATCATGAAAAGGGATTCTGAATATGGTATTCTTGGACATAAGTAAAATACTGTTATGGTGAAAGTTGTGGTCATTTCGATGTGGTTTAAGAGTTTGAGGCAAGCGCACCTAGGTTTAAGTCCTTTTTCCTGGGTCACTTGAATTGAGTTAGGAATTTTGTAGCTGTTTTTCCTCTTCTGTAGAATAGGGATAATAGTACCTACCTCTCAAGGTTTTTGTGAGGGCTAATAATTAGATAATGAAGATATACTTGCACATTAAAAATGTTTTTAGAATACTTATTTATTTTTGAGAGAGAGAGAGAGTGCTAGCGGAGGAGGGGCAGAGAGAGAGAGAGAGGGAGACACAGAATCTGAAGCAAGCTCCAGCCTCTGAGCTCTCAGCACAGAGCCCGACGTGGGGCTCGAACTCACAAACTGTGAGATTATGACCTGAGCTGAAGTTGGATGCTTAACCGACTGAGCCACGCACGTGCCCCAATACTTGCACATTTTAAAAAAGACACATCATTGCAGAAATGTTTGTGATAGATTGCAAACAGCCTAAGTATCCATTAATTGTGAAATGGTTGAATAAATTATGGTACAGTAACACAGTGGAGTTAGGTACATTATGTTTAATGTTTGATGTACTGATAATGGAAATCTCGCCAAGATAAATTAAGTGAAAAAAACCAAGGCTCAGAAGGGTGTATTATGTCAAAGGAAGGTGGAAGGTGTATATACCTCCTTATTTGCATATGCTTAAAATATCTCTGGAAAGATGCAGAAGAAATTGTTAACATTAGTTGGTAGTGGAGAGGGGAACCCAGTACTTGGGGATAAGAATAGGAGGGAGACTTTTCCTGTAGATCTTTTTATGCTTTTGAATTTGAACAATGTGAGAGTATTAGCTGTTCAAAAAATTAAATTTAAATAATTCAAACAATCAGGAAAATATGTAAAAATTAGATAATGCATATAAAAGGTATACATATAGCAACTATTCAATAACTGGTAGCTATTATTACCATCTCAGGAAGGGAGTGTATCAGGAGATGGTTTCATAAGGCATAGATAAGGGGCAGACTAAACCCAGCAGGTAGCAAGTCAGATATCAGGAACTAATAATCTCAACCCCAACTATGTCTTGTTCTTATTTGGCCTTTTGAGAAATAGAGAGAAGGGAATTAATTGAAAGTATTTGAAATTCTTCAAATGTGTGTGATATTCCCGAATCAAGTATCTTTTTAAGCACAGATGTACAGTTACGGAATTTTAGAGCTGGAAGGGACTCTAGAAATCATCTCTTTCATTTTAGAGATGAGGAAACTGATTCTGCAGCAGGTTATGTGGCTTGCTCAAGGTCACACCATTTCTCAGTGGCAGAATCAGAATCTACACTGGGTCTCTGGTTTTCTTCCCAATGTGCCATGTTTATGTTAGGCTTACAAAGAATAAACAGTATATTCCGTTTTTTATCTTACACTTTTTATAGCCATTCACTCTACTATCCATCTGTTGAAGTTGGGCAGCCCCCCACCACATAAGGAAGCCCGCCAACGTCGGAAAGAACTCCGGAAGAAGCTGCTGGCTGAACAGGAGGAACTGGAGCGACAGATGAAGGAGCTCCAGACTGCCAACGAAAATAAGCAGCAGGAGCTGGAGACCGTGAGGAAGGTGGGAATGGGCTGAGGGAGGGTGCTCTGTTTCATTGCAGGAGCCACAGCTTCCTTACTTACAAGCTTTGGTTCTACCAAGACCAGGTTCATGCAATTTTAGAAAGATTTTTTTGTTAATCGTTTTCTTAGGAAGTGTGTCTAGGTCACTAAGTGAGATAATCTGGTTTTTCCAGCCTTGGAAGTATGAGGATCTCAGGTCAGCAAGACATTTCATTGACCAGAAAACAACAAGAATAATTGATGTTCATTGGGAAACCTTGTTGCTCAGTTATATCATGGTTCTGGGTGGTGGTGGGTCCCCAGTGTATGGGCACTTGAGCCTGTCTGCCTTCCATCAGTGAACACCTGCTAACGACAAGATCAGAGACCCTTTTGTGTCCTCCTATGTAGCACCTATGCCCTGGAGTATGGGAGATGCTCACAGTATAAGCCCCCTCATTTCTGTTGGGGTTCTCCCTTTGCAGTCCATGGAAATGCCACACTTTGTGCTGATATCCTCTGAATAGACTCACAAAGAATTTTTTAATACTTTTGGGGACTCCTGGGTGGCTCAGTCTGTTAAGTGTCTGACTGTTAACAGTCTGGTAAGTGTATGAACTCATGATCTTGTGGTTCATGAGTTCAAGCCCTATGTCAGGCTCTGTGCTGACAGCTCAGAGCTTGGAGCCTGCTTTGTATTCGGATTCTGTGTGTGTCTCTCTCTCTGCCCCTCCCCTGCTCACACTCTGTCTCTCTCTCAAAAATAAACAAACATTAAAATTTTTTTTTTTTAAACCCTATTCAGTCACTCTGTCTTTTGATTGGAGAGTTTAGTGTATTTACATTAATTATTGATAGGTACTTGCTGCCATTTTGTTGATTGTTCTCTGGCTGTTTTTGTAGTTCTTCTCTGTTCCTTTTTTCTCTTGCTCTCCTCTTTTATGGTTTGATGACTTCTTTTAGTGCTATGTTTATATCCCTTCTCTTTATCTTTTGCATATTTAAAATAGGTTTTTGCCTTGTGATTACCATGAAGCTTACATATAACAACTTATATTTGTAACACTATTTTAAGTTGATAACTTAAGTTTGATCCCATTCTCAAGCTCAACATTTTTATTTTCCCCTCCCCAATATTTTACTTTTTTATGTCTCATTTCACATTTTTTAATCTTGTTTGCTAATAAGTACGATACACTACATTATAAAAATGAAAGATAAAAATCATGATCATCTCAATAGTTGCAGAAAAGCATTTGACAAATTCAACATTGACTTATGTTAAAAACTCTCAACAAAGCAGGTGTGGGGAGAATGTATCTCAAATAATAAATGCATACAAAGCCCATACCTAACATCATAAGCTTTTCCTCTAAGCTCAGGAATAAGAGAAAGACACCTACTCTCACCACTTTCATTCAGCATAGTATTTGAAGGCCTAGCCAGAGCAATTAGACAAGAAAAAGAAGAAAAGATCTGCAAATTGGAAAGTAAGAAGTAAAATTGTCACTATTTGCAGATGACATGATATTATATATAGAAAAAACTATTAAGTCCATCAAAAAACTGTTAGAACTAATAAATTCAGTAAAGTTGTAGAATAAAAAATATGTAAAATTCTGTAACGTCTATACACATTAATAATGGACTATCAGAAAGAGAAATTAAGAAAACAATGCCAGTCCCCTGTTGATGAACATTTGGGTTATTTTTACTCTTTTGATTAAATAGGCAATGCTACAGGGAATTATTTTGTACCTGTATCATTTTATACACATTCTAATAATTCAGTAAAACCTTGGTTTGTGAGCATAATTTGTTCCAGAAACATGCTTGTAATACAAAACACTTGTTTCTCAAAGTGAATTTCAAGAACCATTGACTCATTTATGATCATGTGATGTTCGGCATCACATACTACTTGTATTGCAAGACGTTGCTCATTTGTCAATAAATTTATTAGAAATGTTTGCTTGTGTTGTGGAACACTGCAGAACAAGTTACTTGCAATCCAAGGTTTTACTGTATGTGTTTAGAATAAATTCTCAGAAATGGGATTGCTGGAGCAGAGTATATACACTTACAATTATGAAATCCAGGCTGATGCAACAGCTACTATTTCAAATCTTACTAATCACTGTAACAGAGGAAAAAGTGTTCAAGGGTTTGGCAGTTAACTACTCCAGTTCAAAAGTGTCACTTCTGTTTACAGTACTTTGCCCAGAACTAGTTACGTGTTTTTGACGAGAAGTCATCTGTCAATTTTATTGATGTTTTCTTGTGTGTGATGAATCATTTTTTTCCTGTTGCTTTCAGGATTTTCTTTTTTACTTTGTCTTTCTACAGGTTTATTATGATGGGTGTGGTGTATATCTCTTTGTGTTTATCCTCGAATCTGTTAAATTCTTGGATGTGTCGGTTAATGTTTTCCATCAAATTGGGAAAGTTTTCAGCCATTATTTCTTTAAACATTTTTTCCTGTTCCTTTCTCTCTTCCCTCTTCTTTGGAAACTCTCATTATGTGAATGTTGGTATGCTTAATAGTGTCCCACATTTCTCTGAGGCTCTGTTCATTTTTCTTCATTCCTTTTTCTCTCTGTTCTTCAAATTGCATTTCTATCAATTGATCTTTGATTCTTCTTGCAGCCCAAATATGTAAGGTGAAAACATCTAGTGAAGTTTTCATTTTAGTTATCATGCTTTTAAACTCCATAATTTCCAGTTGGTTATTTTTATAATTTATATCTTTATTGATAATCTCTATTTGATAGGGTATTGTTATACCTTCTATTACTTCCTTAAGCTTGGTTTCCTTGAGTTCTTTGAACATAAAACTTTTATGAAATCTTTGCTAAATCCACCACCAGGGCCCCTTCAGAGGCAGTCTGTTGCCCACTTTTTTCCCTGGACATTTTATTTTATTATTATTTTCAATATTTATTTTTAAAAATTTATTTTTTAAGTTCCAGTATAATTAACATATAGTGTCATATTAGTTTCAAGTGTTTAGCGATTCAACAACAATTCCACACATTACTCAGTGCTCATCACAATGAGTGTACTCTTAATCCCTTCCACCTATTTCACCCATTCCCCCACCTACCTCCTCTCTGGTAACCATCAGTTTGTTCTCTATATTTAAGAGTCTTTTTTTTCTCTCTTATTTCCATTGTTTTGTTTCTTAGATTTTTACATAAAACTGAAATCATGTTATTAGCCTTTCTCTATTTTACCTACCATTGTACTAGATCCTCTAGATCCATCCACATTGCAAATGGCAAGATTTCATTCTTTTTCATGGCTGAGTACTATTCCATTGTGTGTGTATGTGTACATACACACATACCACTTCTTTATCTATTCATTTGTTGATGGGCATTTGGGTTGTTTCCATATCTTGCTCCTGTAAATAATGCTGCAATAAACAGAGATGTGCATATATATTTCTGACTCAGTGTTTTTGTATTCTTTGGGTAAATACCCAGTAGTGTGATTACTGGATCACATGGTAATTCTGTGCTTAGGTTTCTGAGGAAGCTGCATACTCTTTTCCAAAGTGGCTGCACCACTTTGCATTCCCACCAGCAGTGCACAAGGGTTCCTTTTCCTCCACATCCTTGCCAATACCTGTTTCTTGTGTTTTTTATTTTAACCATTCTGACAGGTGTGAGGTGATGTCTCATTTTGGTTTTGATTTCATTTCCCTGATGATGAGTGATGTTGAGCATCTTTTCATGTGTCTGTTAGCCATCTGTATGTTTTCATTGGAGAAATGTCTGTTCATGTCTTCTGCCCATTTTTAATTATTTGCTTTTTTTTTTTTGATGTTGTGTCAGTTCTTTATATATTTTGGATATGAGCCACTTATCAGATATATCATTTGCAACTATCTTCTCCCATTCAATAGGCTCTCTTTTAGTTGTGTGGATTGTTTCCTGTGCTGTGCAGAAGCTTTCTATTTTGATGTAGTCCCAATAGTTTATTTTTGCTTTTGTTTCCCTTGCTTCAGGAGACGTATCTAGAAAAATGTTGCTCTGACCAGTGTCAGAGAAATTACTGTCTGTGCCCTCTCTTCCACGATTTTTATGGTCTCAGGTCTCACGTTTAGGTCTTTAATCTATTGTGTGTTTATTATTGTGTTTGGTGTAAGAAAGTGGTCCAGTTTCATTCTTTGGCATATTGCTGTCCAGTTTTCCCAACACCATTTGTTGAAGAGACTGTCTTTTTCCCATTGCATATTCTTGCCTCCTTTGTTTTAGATTAATTGGCCATATAATTGTGGGTTTATTTCTGGGTTTCCTGTTCTGTTTTGTTGATCTATGTGTCTGTTTTTAATGCCAATACCATACTGTTTTGATTACTACAGTTTTGTGTGGTATATCCTGAAATCTGGGATTGTGATACCTCCAGTTTTCTTCTTCTGTTTCAAACCACTTCTTTTGTGATTCCATACAAATTTTAGCATTATTCTTGTAGTATTGTGAAAAATGCTGTTGGATTTTGATAGGGATTACATTAAATTTGTAGATTGTTTTGGGTGGTATGGACATTTTAAACAATATTTCTTCTTCCAACCCACAAGCGTGAAATATCTTTCCATTTGGAAAACTGGACATTTTAGACAATATATTGTAGCAACTCTGGATATAGATTTCTCCCCTCCCCCTGGGGCCTGTTGTTGCTTATTCATTTGTCTCCTGACTTGGCTAGGCTGTTTCAATGAGGTCTGTTTCTTCACACTGTGAAGCCTCTGACGGTCTTCTTCATCAGAGGCACAGCCTTGGGCATGTGTGAGATACCGAGGTGGCCATGATGTTAAGGTTCTCTTTGTGTGTTTCTTTCTCTAATCACTCTGTTAACCTGTATGCCTCTGTTGCTATCCTATCTAGCTGTTAGAGCCCTATTGTTTTCAACAAGGGCTTGGGGCCTAACTTGCTCCACAGTCTGATATTATTTAAATTCAAGCCCATATGTAGTCTTTGAGACTTATTCCTATTACATGAGGGCTCTTTACTTTCTGTAACTGGTTCTCTCTGTTAAACTTCCACCTGGTGTGTGGTTTATAGTTTGTTGGTCTCTTGGAGCTATGAGCCTCCTCTTAATTCCTTAAAATCTCCATTGTTTTCAAGAGCATCTTTAAGTTTGAACTTCCACACATCTGTTTTAAATAATGTCATTTCTTTTGGGGAGAGCTCCAGATCTCTGCCTAGGCAAACCTCTGTGCCAATGCTCTGGAGCTGGTGGCAGAAACTAGTGGTCTGCTTTTCTGGGTGTGATACCCCTGCTTTCTGAGCCCATCACCAGCTAGAGGTGGTACCCTCTGGTCTTCTAGGCTTGCTTCATTTTTTTGGATAAATCTTCTCCATTTGCTATATGCAATTGGTTTAATTTCTGGAGACTTTAAATGGTTGTTTTTCGGGTTTTTTTTTGAAATTATTTTCACCAGTTATGGGTGTTTTGCTGGGAAATGGGTCCATGGAGCTCCTCACTGCCACCCTCTGGAAGTCAAGCTCTGGTAAAAGTTTTAAAGGAGTAACGTGTGAGGTGACAAAACTGTAGAAGGAGCTGAAGAAATAGATGTTGAACCTCACGAATGCATTTGTAAGTGAATTTAACTCCATGACTATACAAAGTTTTCTTTGCAAAATGTTGTTCAGACTTAACAAGTCATTCATTTACCTAATTCATTCTGTATGTTCACTGGGAAAATTGTTGGAATGGAATTCCAGTGGATCTAAAGGTTTTTATTCTAGCTTGATTGAACATTAAGAATGTTTTGCTTTTCCCATGTACTTAGGTGTGGCCATTTCTCTTTCCTAATACACCTCCACTCTAATACTTACTGCTTTTTTTTTTTTAATTTTTTTTTTTTTTTAATGTTTATTTATTTTAGAGACAGAGAGACAGAGCACAAGCAGGGTCAGGGCAGAGCGAGAGGGAGACAGAATCTGAAACAGGCTCCAGGCTCTGAGCTGTCAGTGCAGAGCCGGACACGGGGCTTGAACTCACGAACCGTGAGATCATGACCTGAGCCGAAGCTGGACGCTCAACAGACTGAGCCACCCAGGCGCCCCTACTTACTGCTTTTCTGTGGGTGGGTTTTGATTGGATAGAAACTGGAAGAAGCAGCGTCTCGTGCAGCAGAAGAAGAAAAGAAACGCCTTCAGACTCAAGTGGAACTACAGGCGAGGTTCAGCACAGAGCTGGAGCGAGAGAAGCTTGTGAGTGCTACAGCTGGGAACCTGGGAACACTGCTGCATTAGCTCACAATGGTTCTTTCTGGGTGAAGGGGGAGGGGTCAAGGCCTGGGAGACTGGAGTGAGGCCATCTTGTCAGCTGGGCTATGCTATATAGACATGCAGTGGGCTATTGGGGGAAGTTCTGTGTTTGCTCATTATGGTTTTATTGAGCACCTTCTATGTGCTAGGCATCATGCCAGGATATAAAGGTAAAAGACATAAATCTTGCTTTTAGGACCCCAGAATAGAAATTCATGAATAGGGTGATAACTACTGTGATTAGGGTGACTGTATCTCTTGGTTTGCCTGGGACAGTCCTTGCCATCCTGATATAATTATTAACAGCATCCTATTTTCCTTCTCAGAAAGGCCTGGCTTGGAAAATAAATAGCTAGGGGGAAAAGTAAGCATGGGTTTCATGACCTTTCTCTTCTGTAATGAGCAAAGTGGGGGTGGAGTGGGGTTCTGAAATCATGAGAATATAGGAATTCTGGTCTGCTGCTCTTGGCAGCTCTGATTCATCTTAGAGGTTCCCATCCCCCAAGACATCCAAGAGTCAGGTTGCCCTAGGTGGTTAGATAGTTAATTAGAACACAGGTCTTCTTACACAGAGTTGTAATTTGTGGAAGGGTACTGAGTCCAGTGCCCATTAAATAGCTGCTCATGATGTTTTTTTAAGTAACTTTTTGTTGCTTAGAGTTGAAACAGACATGTTTATTTTATGAGAGAAAGTGCACAAGTGGGGCAGATGTGATACGAAGGAGTTGCTGTGTGCACAGCCAGAACATCTGGGTTTTTTTCCTCTCTGCTCCTTCTTCTGAACATTAGTTTTCTCTTCTTTAAATTGGAGGCATTGTCATGTGATCTGTCATGACTCTTAGGATGATGTGAGCAAGTGTGAATATTTTATAAACCGCAGACACATACACTAATGTGTGTGCTATTACATTTGGATGTCCTTGTCTTTCAATTTTTAAGGCAGAGATTCAAAACTTTAATACAGAAGGGAGAAACCATTGAGTTGTTAGGGCACTAACGTAGCTGTGTGAGGCCCCCCAGGACTGGAGGTGCCCTAGGGCAGGAGTGGAGGGGCCTCAAGGCAGCCAGGGAAGCACCAAGGACTCTGCAGGTCTGTCTTTCCTTTCCCCTTTATTGTAACCCTTGGGCTCTTCTGACTGGACAGAGGTTCATTCCTTTTAGAGAAGATTGTGGGTAAAGAGGTTGTGGCTTTATAACAAAAAGGAATTTAAGGAGAAATTATACAAGGGAATGATTTTTTTCTTGACTCTTTTTTTTTTTTTTTTTTTTTTATAAACTTTTTTTTTTTTAATTTTTTTTTTTTCAACGTTTATTTATTTTTGGGACAGAGAGAGACAGAGCATGAATGGGGGAGGGGCAGAGAGAGAGGGAGACACAGAATCGGAAACAGGCTCCAGGCTCTGAGCCATCAGCCCAGAGCCCGACGCGGGGCTCGAACTCACGGACCGCGAGATCGTGACCTGGCTGAAGTCGGACGCTTAACCGACTGCGCCACCCAGGCGCCCTTTCTTGACTCTTGAATCTTAACGTGTAGAGTGGAAGGGATAGAAACTCAGAGAGGGCAGGAACACAGCATCTGGGGTGTACTTTGCGTCCTGGACTTGGGGTGTGTGTCCTGGACTTGGGTCTTAGTGTTGGTACTGGGTGTGGTGCCCTCCTTCCTCCATCTTCAGTTCCAGGAGCGAAGGACAGGGCCCTGCCCACCCTGCCGAGCTGCAAGGTAGGCTGTGGTGTTAGGAGTGGGAGAGTTTCCCTGAGGGTGAAGTTAACCTGAGTTTAAACATGACCCTTTTATATCATCAGATCAGACAGCAGATGGAAGAACAGGTTGCTCAGAAGTCCTCTGAACTGGAACAGTATTTGCAGCGAGTACAGGAGCTGGAAGACATGTACCTAAAGCTGCAGGAGGCTCTCGAGGATGAGAGACAGGCCCGGCAAGATGAAGAGACTGTGCGGAAGCTTCAGGCCAGGTGCCAGATCAGTTTGTATACTGTGCCTTTATGTACTTTTCTAGGAATTTCTAGGAATGACTAACATTCTGGTGAAGAGGGAGGAGTGTCTCTGCTATTTTGGAGAGACCTTGGAGGCGGGGCGGGTTGAGTTGTTTATTCTCCATCTATGGCACTGGAAGGCCCTTGCTTCTGGGGCTATCGACAGGCCTTCTATCTATTTTAGAGCAGTCTGGTGGATCTGTTTGGTGAGAATGTCCATGTCTAGAATGAGAATGTCCATGGACCCAGGAGCAGCTCTGGTGAGAACCTTCCTCAACACGTTCCAGACCAGAGAGGGCCACTGTGTGGAGGCCTGTTTCAGGCCAGAGTTACAGCTACTTTCGAGGGATAATGAGGAATTAAGCAGTTTCCATCTGGTCATTCAGGATTGGTGACATTCCTTAAATAATTATTACTTGAAACCTTAGTTTTAGAAGTTTCTTATTTTGGTAAGCTCTGTGCCCAATACAGAGCTTGAACTCATGACCCTGAGATCAAGAATCCCACACTCTACTGACTGAACCAGCCAGGCACCTCAGTTTTAGAAGTTCTTGAAAGCTAGATTCTTCTTTTCCTCAGAGCTTTAAAAGTCAGGTTTATTATTTATGATAGTCATGATCTCAGGTGAGAACTCTCAATTTGTGGTCTTCATGGCAGCAGGGAGGACAAAGTAGAATAAAAACCCCAAAGGGAAAATTTGAGCTATCTTCTTCCAGTTTCTAACTTGTTTCCCCATTTGCTTTCTTTAAGATGTCTTGTCAGGGGATGTCTCTTATGGTTCTTAATTTTAATGTGATGGGATGGAGGGTCCCCCCCACTCCCAACCCCCACAACATTAGCATGGTGTCTGAGAATTCATCTCAATTCTGAGTGGGTCTCGAACCCACAGACTGTGAGATCATGACCTGAGCTGAAGTTGGATGCTCAACCCACTGAGCCACCCAGACTCCTCAAGTCTTTTTTTTTGTTTATTTTGAGAGAGAGAGAGAAAGTGAGAAAGTGAGTGAGGGAGGGGTAGAGACAGAGGGAGAGAAAGCTCTGTACTGTCAGTGCAGAGTCCAATGCGGGGCTCGAACTCATGAACCGTGAGGTCACTACCTGAGCAGAAATCAAGAGTCGGATGCTTAACCAACTGAGCCATCCAGGCGCCCCTGTTCTAGAAGTTTATTAAAGTATTATTTTGAGTTTGTAGAATGAGTGATGTTTTGAGTGAGAGACAATTTTGGGTCATTGAAGCTAGTATAGTAGTTCTTAATCAGTGTCCTGGATTTGTTGAATCAAATTATCTTTGGATAGGAGCCAGGCATGGGTATTGTTATTTAAAAAGCTTGGGCTAATTATTTTGTATAATCTGATTTAAGTAAATTGCAAAATGGTTTCAACCTTTGGAATACAAATATAACCAATACATGCATCTCTGCTCCAGTAAGTTGAAATTAGAGAACTTGGTGTGCAAAGGCCATTTTGTGAATTTTACTAAATTTACTGAATTCTGAATTTGTTTCTCATCTTAGTTTTTGGAACTTGAGATGAATAAAATTTGGTCATTTTTACGTGAGGTGGATTTGCCTCTTTCCTGAAGTCACAGAAGCTGGACCTGATTCAGAGGGACATTTTGTCAGATTGTCAGAGGGGGCTTTTCTTCTTGCTCCCACTCCTCTGGGTAGGCCTTCCTGGGTTGAAAATCAAAGGAAAGCATCATGGAGTCGAGTAATACATTTATGTCTAGCACTGCTGAACTGAATCATAATCTTAGGTTGAGGGTGTTTGTAGAGGGCTTTTTAGTTAACTTTCCTGACCTTTCTTTAAGCAATAGCAAGTCATTCTCAGAATATTTGGTATCTCATTGTTCTTCTAGAAGATAGTCATTTCTCTGTCAGTGTTTGAAGTTTCCTCAGAGATACGTTTTGTAGTAAATTGTTTAAATACAAGAACTTTGACTTAAGCCATCTAGGGCACATGATTTTTTTTTTTTTAAGTTTATTATTTATTTTGAGAGACAGGCAGAGAGAGAGAGGAAGAGAGAGAATCCCAAGCAGGCTCTGTGCTGTCTGTGCAGAGCCCGATGTGGGGCTCTATCCCACAAACTGTGAGAACATGACCTGAGCTGAGATCAAGAGTTAGACGCTTAACTACACTGAGCCATCCAGGCACCCCGTATATATATATTTTAATTAAATTGTAGTTGTTGTTGTTATTTTGATGTGTAATATTGAAGGTTGTCTAGAGTCTTCTAAATGGGACCTCGGAAGAAAACCGTTTAATATTTGGACAACTCAATTATTGGAAAGTTCTTGGGGCTTAGCCATAATCTGCCCCATTATAACTTTTACCCACTACATTTTTAGATCTGTTAAGTTATGTCTGTATTCCCAGCAACTAATGCAGTGCCTGGCACATAGTGAGAGACCAAGGGATATTTTTTGAATGAATGAATGAATGAATGGATCCAAGTTCTACTAATAGAGGCTACTCTTCTATATGATACTACTTTTTCATATATTTGAAAGCAATTAGGGACCAAGCTGTGGAGTGAGATCTGAGTTTGATTCTTAGTTCTGGTACTTTCTAGCTGTAATTTTTGAAAAGTCACTTCACCACTTAGAGCCTTCAGTTCCTTATCTATAGAATTATGGGTAGTTGCCTACCTTGCAGGGTTGTTGTGAAGATTAGAGGAGGAACTGCATGCACAGTATTTAGTGTAATATCTGGTATTTGGTAGTTACTCAGTGTGTTAGTTTCTGTTCCTTTATTTACTTTGCAGATGAGGAAGATGTATAATGTATAGAATGTCAAAAGCATTCAAAAAGATCTATTGACAGGCTGGACTGATGGTTTTAGACCAAGGAGATAGTTGAAAAAAATTTTTTTTAATGTTTATTTTATTTTTGAGAGCGAGACAGAGCGTGAGCAGGGGAGGGGCAGAGAGAGAGGGAGACACAGAATCCAAAGCAGGCTCCAGGCTCTGAGCTGTCAGCACAGAGCCCAATGCAGGGCTCGAACTCATGAACTGGGAGATAATGACCTGAGCCGAAGTCGGATGCTTAACCAACTGAGCCACCCAGGTGCCCCAGGAGATAGCTTTAAAGTAACAACAGGAGTCTTGGATCCAGGAGACTTTGAGAAGATTCATGGTATTACTTTCCTGGGATACGATTGCCAAAAACCCCATACACTCTCAGGTAGTGTTAGTGAATACGAGGTATTCGGAGCAAATGAGGTATCAGTACTACTATAATAACACAAGCTGATATTTATCCAGCACCTAGATGTGGTCGGCACAGTTCTAGGTACCTTACATGCACTATCACAACTGATGCATCCACAAACCTTTGATGGTGGATGTAGTTTCTATCCCTTTTTTATAAATGAGGAAACGGAGGGACAGAGTAGTTAGTCTTTGTTCAGGGGTCTTATTTGGAAACCACAGAAACGAACTGGGGTTTCCTAGAGCAATAAAATAGTTAATTGAAAGCTTCTTGAATAGTTCACCAATTCCAAAGAAAGGCAGGTGGCCAGGCCTGAACACAGGCATGGACCAAGGGAAGCTGAGCAGCCCAAACCACAGCCCAAACCAGGCCAAGGGGAGAGTCCACCCAGGATGCCGCTGATGTCAGCGTTGGCACTGTGTGTTGGGAGTCACCATTGCTTCTGCTGTCATGCAGCCCGGGCTGTTGCCGCCACCGGCAAGATAAATTCTCCACTGTCTCTGCTTTGCATCAGTTGCTTCAGGGTCGGAGCTCCAGCAAGGGCCTCTGCTTAGCCAAGTCCAGCTCGGGCTTCCACTGTGCCCTGGCTGCCACAGGGCAGGAGGGCAGGGGTTGGGCCTGTGGCTTATGTAGTGGGAGGTGGGCCCTACTTCCCATCAAGATGCCTCCTGTGGCAGATTCCTTGGACACATGGAGGGGATTCCGACTGGGCAGCCTGAACACCTGCAAATGTCCATTCCCCCTTCATACTCTCACCCCTAGGATGAAGAAACAGGCCTTTCCAGTCTTGTTCACTGTTGTATCCCCAGTGTCTAGAAAAGCACACAAAGGTGCACAGTGTACACACACTGAGTGAGTGATAAAACACTGGCCAGACCACATTTGCAGTGTTGTGTTCAGTTGTGGGTATCACACTCCAGGAGACATCTAAGGAGGGAGTGGATGGTCCTGTGTAGAACTAGGGATAGTGGGTGGGAAAGCTCTTCCTAGTTGAGGTGGAACTTTCGAAGGATTGAGGGTGCCCGTTTGTGAACCCACTGTGAACTCGCCTGATTCCTGAAGCAGTGAGTGGCCCATCCCACAGAGTATTTGAGCACAGTAGGATAGCCACGTTGCAGGATGTTGTAGAGGGAATTCTTCAGTGGTGGGGGCTGGGGGTGGAGGAGTTGGGAGTGGTGATATAAGGGGTGTCTATTCTGTTACTTTATGGCTTCAGTCATTGGTTTTAGAAGAGCATACTGATGGTCAAGCCACTAGAGATGTGTCCTGTCCTGGGCTGGCATCTAAGTACATTGTCTATACTTTGGGTATAGGTTTGGGCTGTATGTTAGTTTTATTTAAATGCCTGTGTAGCTGGATATTCTTAGATAGGTAGCCTGTTATTCAAGATAACATTTTAGAGTCACACAAACCTTGGTTAAAATTCACCACTACCGGGGTGCCTGGGTGGCTCATTTGGTTAAGTGTCCGACTTCGGCTCAGGTCATGCTCTCGTGGTTCGTGGGTTTGAGCCCTGCATCGGGCTCTGTGCTGTCAGCTGGGAGCCTGGAGCTTGCTTCAGATTCTGTGTCTCCTCTCTCTCTGCCTCTCCCCTGCTCATGCTCTCTCTGTCTCTCAACAATAAATAAATGTTAAAAAAAAAAAAATTCACCACTATCTGTGCGACATACTTTTAAATACCCTGAATTTTTATTGCTTCATCTGGAGGGATGATAAATACCTTGCAGAATTGATGGGCGGTTAGCAATAATGAAGTCAGGTATCTGACATGTAGTAATTGTTCAGTAAGTGGTATCTGTTTTATTCTGCCTTTTGTTGGCTCCTTTCCCCCTCATTTTCATTATCATTAGTTTGTTACCTTTTTCCTTGGTAGTATGTTTGTACTAGATGAGAAATGTTTTTAATTTTATTTTTTTTTTCATTTATTTATTTTTGAAGAGACAGAGTGAGACAGAGCGCGAGCAGGGGAGGGGCAGAGAGAAGCAGACACAGAATCTGAAGCAGCCTCCGGGCTCTGAGCAAGTGGTCAGCACAGAGCCCGACGCGGGGCTCGAACCCACGTACTGTGAGATCATGACCTGAGCTGAAGTCAGACGCTCAACCGACTGAGCCACCCAGGCACCCCCAGATGAGAAATATTTTAATGTTGTAGCAATCAGGCAAATTTCAAAACTTGGCCCTACCACCTGCCAGTCAAATGATGTGGTACAGGTCATTAAACTTTTGTGTCTCACTTTCTTCATCGTTGAAGTGTGAATGTTGATAGCACTTAAGTTTACTGTGAGGATTGATTGGGAAAATACACTTAGCTCTTGGCCCAGTTGTGGCACATTAAACCTTTCATAAATGTCATTTTATTTTATTTTATTTTTTCAAAAAAGGGTGAAACAGAGAGGAGCAGGGCAGGACACATGGGGCACCTTGCCAGCGCTGTGAATAAGGGCCTCTGTGGCCCCTAGTTTCCAACTTGCAAAATGAGGGAGGTGGATTAGATGACATCAGGTCTTGTCTGCTGCTCTCGGTGGCTCCGTCATCCGCTGGGTCGGGCATGGAAGCCTGGGCAGGTTTGGTCCTGAGCTCCCCACCTTGCAGGTTGCTGGAGGAAGAGTCTTCCAAGAGGGCTGAACTGGAAAAGTGGCACCTGGAGCAGCAGCAGGCCATTCAGACAACTGAAGCGGAGAAACAGGAGCTGGAGAATCAGCGTGTCCTGAAAGAGCGGGCCCTTCAGGAAGCCATGGAACAGCTGGAGCAACTTGAGCTAGAGCGGAAACAAGCGCTTGAGCAGTATGAGGTAATCCAACTGATCCCTGCAAACGCCCATGTAAAATTTTAAAAACAAACATTTAAGCACCTGAAACTAACGTAACATTGTTTGTTAACTGGAATTAAAATCAAAACTTAAAAAAACATTTAGAAATAACAGTATTTGCTTAGCTGTAAGAAGTCGTTTTTACAGGTGGTGAGGTGTATCAGGTAAAGTCCAGTCAAGAGGCACACAGTAATTTGAACAGGGAAAGTTTAATATAAACAATTATTAACTATAACAGGGGATTACCTACGAAGCAGTAAAGAAGACTCTACGAATACAGGAATGGCACGTACATGAAGCAGCCCCTGCCTCTGAGACTGAGGCAGAGCACCCAGGAAGGGAACACATCTGCTCTTCGCCCCTTCTGCGCATTGCTGTGATCTAGACCTTGGAGAGGGCATGGCCTTGGCCCCACAGACAGCAGAAAAGCCGTGACTGGGAAGCTGTCCTCTGGGGACTGGGGGAAGCAGCCCACAGGGCAATGACACTAAAATCCACTGGCGTGAGCACTGTGGATGCCCCACATGTCACAGGAGCCGCTGAGAAGAGCACAGTGGGACCTGGGAGCAGAGCCCCTTCTTCCAGTGACCCTTCAGTGGCCTTTACTGACAAAACTGAAGTCGTGCCAGCTGGTGAGGAGAGTCACCCTGGTGTCATGTACAGGACAGAGGAGGCTGGATTTGGGGCCGAGGGTGGTGAGCCGTAATGCGTACGCAGGGATCTTACACATTCATGTGTAGCCGTGTCATTAGGTCCTTTGGGTGACCTTGGGCATGTTACCCAAGCTCTCTGCATCCTGGTTTCCACATCTGTAAAATGGGGGGATTAATAGTTCTTGCCTCTTCGAGTGGCTGGATTTCATGGGATAATCCACAAGAACAGAGTGAGTGCCCAAGCATTTTTATTTGGTCTTAAACTGCCTGTGCGTTTGCATAGTTTAACATCTACCTTTGTTTCAGGGAGTTAAGAAGAAGCTGGAGATGGCAACTAGTAAGACCAAGAGCTGGAAGGACAAAGTGGCCCAGCATGAAGGATTAATTCGATTGATAGAGCCAGGTAACACGCTCTTTGAAGTAGTAAGATATTTATCCAATTTATTCTTGTTTTATTTGTGTGTTTAAATTGTGCTAAAAATCCTCTTGAGCCCAAATATACAGAAATCACACTGTTTAGGGCCCATTTCTCTTGAATAACTTGCTCTGTACTAGATAAGAAGGCTCAGTTGATTCCCTTGCATACATCTTCTAGTTGTTTTGGCTGGTGTGACATTTATGGATATTCCTCAGAGAAGAAATCAAGTAGAAAGTTACTATTTTATCTGGAAAAATGGTAATGTTCATTGAAGAATGTGAAGACTATTTAATGTGTGTTTGTTCCTTAGGTTCAAAAAACCCTCACCTGATCACTAACTGGGGCCCCGCAGCTTTCACCCAGGCAGAACTGGAAGAGAGAGAGAAGAACTGGAAAGGAAAGAAGAACACAGAGTGACCAAGTGACCCGAGCGACGAGCCGGCAGGAGTCCCGTCCATTGTGCAGATTCCGGGTGTAGCTGGAAAGCTTGATGCTAAAGACAAAGGAACTGGCTTTGCTGCTTCTAACCATTCTTTCTTCAGTGCCTTCTATCAGGCCAATATACTAAGGAAGGCTTCTTATTTATCTTCCTGAAAATAAGGGCTTACCTGAAAAAAAAAAAAAGTCGACACTATCAAGCTTTTTATTTACTCTTTGAAAACTTTAGCTTCTGAAAATTCCCTTTAGCTCTCTCAGGTCCTTGTGGGATTGAGGCAGCATGCAAACCGCGCCGTGGCCGCCATCAGCTGCCGATGTTGAGGTGCATGGGGGTGTGGGGTCAGGATTACTGGATAATCAGAACCTGAGTGACTGGGGTCATTCCTTTCCTGTGGCAGCATGTTTCCTTCTTTGAGTGCATGGCCAGTCTGCTTGCCTTGGCATGCTGGTTGCCATGGATACTTTTGACCAGCTGCTCCCACAGAGCGGTCCCTGGCCACGTGTGGATCTTGCCTCCGCTAAGAGGGCGCAGTCCATGGATGCAGTTGTGCAGAAGTTTCTGCTGAATGCAGTGCTGCTGAGTTACTTCCTGGCTTCAGTGGCACTAAGCTCATGGAGGCAAACACCTTATTAAAGAGGCTTTGGCTAAGATAGATACTTAGGAATCAGCACAGAGATGAACTCAGTAAATCCCATTTGGAATGATAATTTGATACTAACTGAATTCTTCCTAATGTTTAAAAAGGTTTTAAGGGTCAACGTGCTGCCAGACCCCTTGCTTTTTCTTTTGTAGTTACTGTACAGAAAACTTCAGGAGTATATGGAAGTTTGTCATGATTAGGCCTTTTCCTTGATAAATATGGATATGATCATTTATAGGAATTATACATGAAAAAAGTTTTAAGAATGTATTTTTATGATGTCTTATGTTGAGAGGGAACAAATATTTATAATTTTCAAACATTCTTACCTAAATGTTGTACAATGTAATATGCTGAACTTTAATTTTTTTGCTAATTTTCTAAGATATATTAAAAATGTTTTGTATGTTTGTTTTTTTTTCTAGTAAAATGGACTGAGTAAGAAAATAAAAATACCAGAACAGCATGCATTTTAAACTGTCCGATTTAATAGAACAGTAGGGTACATTTGTGTATTTTCATATAACGAGATGGACTTGAGTTTAGGGATGCTTCCTGCAAACACAGTTTGGAGCTTGGACCCCCGAACCAGTGCTGTGATGACGTTAGCTATGGCTTTGTGTTTGGTGCTTGAGTCACTCATGTGGGAAACCATGGCAGATGTGTGCATTCACAGACGGGAATTTACGATGATGATTTCTCCCTCATTGTTGCTGTTACCTCTGAATCCTGTTAACTCTGCTTTCCCGAATTTTCTTTTTATGCCTTTTAGTTTTTGTTTCAGTTTTACCAGAGTAAACAGTGTGGTTTTTTGTTTTGGTCTCACATGGTTGCCAAGATTAAAATACCTAGGGTGGACTAAGGCGACCCATGCTCTTTCCCTTCTAGAGGGAGACAGCACACTGGCTGGTGTTTTTAAACATCTTTCTGTACTGTAGTGGTTCTCAACAGGGGACGATTTTGCCCACCAGGGGGCATTTGGCAATATCTGATCACATTTTTGGTTGTTACAACTGGGAGTGCTACTGGCATCTAGTGGGTAGAGGCCAGAGATGCTGCCGAACGTCCTACAATTCATGGGACAGTTCCCTGTAACCAAGAGTCATCTGGAGAGAGATGTCTGTAGTGTCAGGGTTGAGAAAACCTGCTCAGGAAAGGCAAATTCTGTTGTCCAGAACACAATAGTAGGGGTCAGGGTTTCCCCTTACGGAGTCTCAGGAGTTGACCCCTTTGGTAGAAATGGGAGGGAAAGAGGCCGCTTGCTCTGTGAACTGGCGGAGAGCGGAGGGCAGGAGCTTTGGCACAGCCTGTGTGGGGGCGCTGTGCTTCAGAAATTACAAATTTGCATTTTTAAACACAGATCTAAGGGGAATTGCTTTGAATGTGTTTTAAAGTCTTTGTGAGGCAGGTTGCTGAAGTGTGAAATAAGATTGTCACAACCTTGATTTTCTTTTCACAAGAGGGAGGGTCCATCAGAACCATTCAGCGGCTGCTAAGAAATGAGCATTCAGATCTACTGCCCAGCTGGTGTCACACCTTGTACTGGTGCCTGTTCCACTTGGCAGAGCCTCTTGTACCTTCAGAGGAGTGTCAGCAAAGCACAGCTGCCTCATGGAGCGAGGATCAGGTTAACATGAGGCCATGTGGACGTGAGGAAGAGGCACTGCCCAGCTTTCACCAGTTCATAGTAAGTGCTCAAAATTTATTGAAAAGGTCAGTCTTGGGAATAGTTTAAGGAATAGGTTTCTTTTTTCTTCCCTTGTATTTCCTTATTTGTATAGTCATTTTGAGACCCGTTAAAAGTCACGTCTCAACTTTGGGAAGCTGTTTGGTGAGATCTACTAAGCTAAAGACAATGTGTGCACAGCAGTTCCACCCCCAGGAGAAAAGAGGCACGTTGTCCACCAAGACCCTACGAGGAGGTTCGTTCACAGCAGCTTTGCTTAGGATGGCCCCAAACGAGAAACAACCCAAATGCTCATAAGCAGGGAGTAGATTGATGAACTGTGATATAGTCAAAGGATATTACATTTTAATTAGAACACATCACTGAGAGATGCAACATGAATGAATCTCACAGACATCATGTTGAACAAAGAAACCAGAGAACGGTCTGTGTAATTATATTAATTTCCAGAACTGGCAAAGGTAATGTGTGGATTTCCGAGCCAGAATTATAGTGATCTAGGTAGGGGTGGTTGTTGATTGCAAAATACCATCATAAGGGATGCTGGAAATGGGAAGCTGTTATATAAGTAAAATGTATCAACTTGTACAGATACTAACTGTAGTGCCTCTAGAATGCTAGAATTGGCTGGTCCCCAGAGGTCAGTGGGTCTAAACCCCTCACTTTGCAGAGAAGGACCTGGAAGGGGAGGAGTCAAATCCACACTGAATGCCTCTCTTCTAGGATGCAGTTCTTTACACCCCCTGCCTCCTCTTTACATTTGTACATCAAACATGTTTATCTCAATGTGCTTCTGTCATCCATCGCCCGGCCAAACTGCATGTCCGGGCTTCACCTTTCTATGGAGGGAGGGCCCTGACCACTCTTGTCCTATGGTCAGCTTCTGTTGGTGCGAGGTTGCTGAGTCTTTGGCCCTGTGCAGAGGCTAAGCTGTAGTGGACGCTGAGTTCCAACCAGGGCTAGCCTCAGATTCCTCTTCCATCCCCACCACTCAGATGCTGCACACTGTTTCTTAGGGTCATCTGCCCACAGGAATGCCGGCCTCCCTCCCGGTTTATGTCCACCTCCTCAAGAGCAGTCCACAGAGCCGGGCTGAGAGCCAGCAAGGTGTGAAGAGTAGGGAGAGGCAAGTTTGTCTAGCAGTCCCTGAGGCTAGCAGCTGACCCTTCCTTCCCATCTGAACCCCTCATTTCCTGTCCCATGTCACCCTGCCTCTTCCCCTCGGCCGACACTGCTTGGAACGGCCACCCACACTAGGTCTTTGAGAGCAGGCCTCCCTGGACTGCACTTCGTGTGTTTTTCCCCACTCTGATCTCAGGTGCTCTGCTCTCTTTTTTTTTTTTTTAATTTTTTTTTTCAACGTTTATTTATTTTTTGGGACAGAGAGAGACAGAGCACGAACGGGGGAGGGGCAGAGAGAGAGGGAGACACAGAATTGGAAACAGGCTCCAGGCTCTGAGCCATCAGCCCAGAGCCTGACGCGGGGCTCGAACTCACGGACCGCGAGATCGTGACCTGGCTGAAGTCGGACGCTTAACCGACTGCGCCACCCAGGCGCCCTGGTGCTCTGCTCTCTTGATGGGCCATCCTGGGCCAGCTCCCTGGGAAGATGCACTGTGAACCCACAGGCTAGTTTTGAGGGTGCTGGGACTGCTGTCACCTCCACACTCATCTGTAGCTTTGCTACCCTCAGAAGCCAGGCCCAGCCCTCTCCTCTGAAGCAGCACCACTGTCCAGTGCTGCCAAACTGGGCTCTCTGTTCCCATTTGTGTCTGAAATATTTGTTTGCCAGGAACACACAGGGAATCCAAAAAAGTGTGTAGAAGCAGAAGCTTTCATCCCTGAGTCCCAAGGCCCCGTACTCCCCACAGCAGTTAGCTGTAAGACGGCTAAAGGGGACAGGGTGGATGAGTCCTTTCTAGAGTGGCTGCCCTCGGTCTGAGATTACAAGCAGTCAGGGCTTGGCCTCCAAAAGTACTGGAAAGAGGCTGGATTTCAGAGTGACAACAGACCTGGGTTCTACTCATGGTTCTACCTTACTGTGTCACTTTTGAGTTAGATTCTGTATTCTCAGAGGGAGTCCCGCACAGGTAATATGTCCTTCTGAGGGTGTCATATCTGGAGGCACATGATATTCATCTGTCCTTAACTGGTGAGAGAATAAGGACCTGCTCAGATTTCTTCACATCACAGAGATGTACTGTTCTCCTGACCCCCACCCCCCGCTGCCCCTCCTGCCGTTATTTCATCCTAGTGCAGTTTCCAAAGTCATGTGATGAGGGGCTTTCCATCTTGGCTGGGCCAGGACACATAATGGGGATTTTGCTGGAGAACTGGCAAGTGCTGAGAAAATTCCGCAGGTGACTGAGGTAGGTGATCATGCAGAGCTACTGGAGAGTCTGGGGACATCTTGAGTGCTCTGCATTTTCCATGGTCAGGTGTCACTTCTGAAGTGTCCTGCAAAGGCAGGTGCTTGGCAGATGTTTGAATGGCTGAGGTCCTAGGCAAGGGCTCCTGTCCGTGAAGACCCCCCACTTCCCAGACGTACCAGCCCTCTGGAGGGCTGCAGCTAGGCTTGGAAGTGGATCTAAAGGGCCTGGGACTGCCACTCCCAGGACCCCCAGGACCCCCAGCCTCTGCTTTCCCCTCTGGGATCTTGTGGAAGCCAGAGCTGTTCTCCACACTCCTCCCAGGGCCTCACCCAGGAGCTACCCCTTACACTACTTCTGATGTTTTTGCTGATTCTGTCTCAATGCCTGTGGGGTGAGGCTTCTCACTGCATTCCTGCTCTTTCTCAGAGATGAGTCCAAAGCCCCTTCAGGGCAGGATGCCCCCCTCATGGCTGTATTGCCAGCACATGGCACCTAGTAGCTCCTTAGTAAAGGCTGGCTTTTTAATGACTACTTTTGGGAAGACATCCTTGTCCTCAAATATGTCCTGGATGTAGTCCCCTGGGCTCAGAGGAGACAACAGTGACTGACCTGCAAACAACTCTTTTCTACAGAATTTCTGCTCTCTTTAGAGCATTTACCCCAACCCTGTCCTGGGGCTGAGGATACGCTTAAGAGAGTTAATGCTAGCATATGTGAAGGATGGATCATCAATCCCAGGGCCTCAAGTCCTAGTGTCCATTTCTCCCAGTGAACCATGGGAGACTTCATGAAAATAAAGATACTAGAAAGTCAAAACTTCCAGAATTCTCTGATGGACAGGCCAGTTAGGACCCTCTCTCCCTCTTTGTGTGATTTTTTAAAAATAACGTTTGCAGGGGCGCCTGGGTGGCTCAGTCAGTTGGGCGACCGACTTTGGCTCAGGTCATGATCTCGCAGTCCGTGAGTTCGAGCCCCGCATCGGGCTCTGTGCTGACAGCTCAGAGCCTGGAGCCTGTTTCAGATTCTGTGTCTCCGTCTCTCTCTGACCCTCCCCCATTCATGCTCTCTCTGTCTCAAAAATAAACATTACAAAATTAAAAAAAAAATAAAAAAATAAAAAATAACGTTTGCAGTATTTCACAAAGTAATACACACCCAATGTGGAAAATGGAGACAAAGCAGGTATGCAGAGAGAATAAAATACCTCGCTACGATCCCACCCTCGAGAGACAATCGATCAGGGTTGTGGCGCAATCCTCCAAGCCTAGGTTTTGGCTTGAAGGAGGGACACACCCGCCCCATAAGAGACAACTCCCCACCCCACCATCCACCGCCTCCATGGCAGGTCGTGAATTGGCCCAGACCCAGGGGCAGTGAGCTGTTCACGCCTTTGTGGAAATGAGCCCCTGCCCAGGCACTCGCAACTGAGGCTGAGCCGGGACCTTGGCGCTGGCCTCGGCGACTCCGCTGGGGGCCACCAGGTGGCAGGCGTGTGCCACGGTCGCGCTCCCGGCCACCCCGCCCGCCAGGTGTCCCACTCGCGACTTGGTCGGTCTCAGCAGGGTGGCAGGGAGTGCCAGCGGTCACAGCCGAGTCCCTCCAAGGATTGAGGAAACCCATGGAAGCTAAGCATAGCGGACACAACCGTGGGCAATCTCATTGTGTCTTCCAAAGCCAGAAAGTGGGCTTTTTTCTACTTTACAGACGGGGAGAACGAGACTCAGACGTTAGGCAGTTGCCCAACGAGATGGCAGGCGCAGAGGGATGGGGGACAAAAACCAGGGGTCCTGACTCCAGAGCTTCTCCTAGCCATTGGGCATGTACCACCTGCCTGCAGGGCAGACTGCCTGGAAGCCCATTGAGGGGAGAAGGTGGGGGAGCCCCCTTCTTCCTCAGGCCCAGAGGTTTCCTTTTGGGGGTGTAAGGAATGCCCTACTGGTAGCTTGAGGCATTTTGGTCATGATTCACCCCTCCCCATGCCTCAGGCACACACACGGCCTGGGCCCTGTTCCTGTAAGAGCCTAGGAAGGGGCAGCCCTCTCCCCTCTGTGTCCTCTGTGGACAGGCTTGGCAGGGGGCCACGGCTGGGATGAGAGTGGGTTAGGAGGGAGGGGGAGCAGCCAACAAGCAGGGGCCTGTTTCCTGACTGGTCTGACCCTGGCTGTCCCTGGGGAGGCCCCAGCACACGGAGCAAGGTCATCCAGGGCGAAATTCCAGTCTGAGCCCTGAGCAGTAACTTCAGTTTTCCTGATAAGGCTCAAGAAGGGACACCGAGAGGCAGCCCCACACCCCCACTCTGTCAGCACCTCCACTCCTGTGAAGCCTCCGCTGCAGACAGTCGGCCTCGGAAAGAGACAAAGATAGACCGTTGGCCAGATAAGGAGAGAGACGGCCAGGGATAGACAGGGCAAGGAGCACAGAGGAAGAAGACAGGGAGGGACCAGGCAGGGCCATAGCTGAGGCAGTGGGTCTGGAGCTCCAGAGCCTGGAAATGCTTCTGGGGTTGTGCTTGCTAAGGTTGCGACTGGGTGCAGATGGAGAAAGATGCAATCATGGCTGAAACAGGAGGGGTTTTAGGTGTGGTGGAAACATGGACGGGATGGCTGGCAGCTCTGTACCTGTGGTCCTGGTTTCAACGTGCACAAACCTGGGACTGGTGGGCGAGGGTGATGGAGGAGTCCACGTGCGGCATAGTCTCTGAGCCTCCAGGAGGCCAGGCCAGAGAGGTTAAGATGGGGGCCCTACACCAGTGGAGGGACAGATGCAGCTGGACCCAGATTGCTTACCAGAGGCTCCTGACTTGGGACTTCATCCCTGCACACTCTGTGCAGAATATTTGCACCTAACACTGGCTGTTTGGCTTGGCAAGTGAGCAAGGTGTAAAGTCACAGCTGGGCTGTGGGCATCCAGTCACCATATGCAGCTGAGTCAGTCTCAACCACTTCCCCCACTTCTGGGGGCAAGAGCTCGTGCCTCCATGCACAGCCCTATCTGCACAGGTACATACAGACGCCATGTGCAGCTGAGTCATAGCTGCCTCTCAGAGCACGTGCCTGCATGCACACGCACGCAGGTGCCCACAGATGCCATTTACACCTGATCCTGAGTCACTGACACTGTTGAACCCTGAGAAAGGGTACTGAAAGTATGTTCTGCCATTCCCATTTCAACACGATACCCACATATACTCACACACATGTACATGCCCACCATACATCCATTGTGCCTGTCACACCATATTAGGGGATCAGTAACCACAGGTGGAATGAATAAATGAGTGAACGAATGAATGAATAAGCAAACAAGTAAAAATGCGAGTGACACCCACACTGTTTGGCTACTTGGTAAAATTGGTTGGGGCAGTGCTGTAGGGTGGGTCCCTAGTCTATGTCTGTAGGGAGTTGTCTTGCTCCAAATATAGCCTCCGTGGGCGGCAGGGAGCCAGGGCTGCCTCCCAAACTGTGACTTCACTGGGCCTAAAGCCCAGCCTCTGAGGAGTTGGAGAAAATTAACAGAGAAGAGGCCCCAGCTTTCTGCAGCCAGGGCTGAGCTCTGACACTGGAGTTGGTGGGTGACAGCGTACTCTGGAAATATCACTTGCTCAGGGGCTTGAGCTATAGGATAGAGTACTCTGTAGATGGTCCCAGAAAGAACTGCTCCTGGGCTAGGCCCCTAGGAACTGCCTGTCCTGAACTTCGGGGGCTAAACATGCAGGAGGCAAGGCCCCAGCTGAGTGAGAGCTGGGGCAAGCACAGTGCCTGAGCTCACCTGGGGGTTGCCAAGCCAAGGCCTATTAGATGGTTCCCCATCTGGGCAGGCTGCGCCCACGGCTGCTCCTCAAAGCTTCCTTTCCCTAGCCACTCTGCTTCTGCCCTGTTTCATCATCTGCAATATTGTAATCTTACCACAACTGATCTTCCTTCCTTTAGATTCCCCCCTCTAATCCATCTTGTTCACAGCTGCCAGTGTTATATTCCTAAAATGCAGATTTGATCACGCTCAAAATTCTTCCATAGTTCCCCACTATTTATCAACAGAGTCAGATTGCCTTAGCCTGGTGTTCGAGACCCTTCACGGTCTGGTCCCATGCTACCATGTGTGTTCTGAGGGGCTGATGTGTGGAGGGACAGTTGTTGGTTCTATCTATTGGGTGGATGGGTAGACTCTGGGCAGGTAGGCACTCTTGGGCATGAAGGGCCCAGTGGGCTGTTTGACTTGCAGACAGATGATTAGATGTCTAGATGGTTGGGAGGCTAGCTGTAGGGTGGAGATGTGGAAGGTAGGTGGAAGGGCAGTGCTTGAGCCAAGGCTATTTTGGTTGCAAGGAAGAGAAACCCGTATCATCAGAAAAGAGGTGGGAGACAGTTAAGGATAAAACAGGCAACCTTGTAGACCTCACCGACATTCAGGCCCCATGCATATTGGAACTGGCAGGTCAGGAAGGGTGGCTCTTCTCTCCATCTTTGGTGGACCTCTCAGTCTGTCCTCCCTTTAGGCTTGGGCTTCCTCCTCCGGGCCCAGTGGCCATTCTCTCAGCTACTCTGGCTCCTTCCTCCCACAAGTTTTTACCAAGTACTCATTCGAGTGTGTGTCTGTGCCTCCACCATGCTTCTATGTGCTGACAGGCAGGCTGCAAACAGGAAGTTACTGCCTTCAGGAAGCCAAGGAGGCAGCTGTGTGCCAGGGGGTGATGCTGCTGACACAGCAGAGCAGGAGAGGGGTGCAGGGTGCAAGGCCAGCGCTGGGTGCTGTCAGGCACGGGGTGTGCAAGGAGCATCTCTGGGGGAGAATGGAGGCAAGTGAGGGGTGAGTTCTGCCAAGTCCAGGGGAGGAGTGTCCTAGGAAGAGCGCAGGACAACTGTGGTGGGTGGCTGATGCAGGTGAGCAAGCGGCCCATGGCAGGAGATGAGATAGAGGGGCAGCAGAGGGAGGGATCACCCCGGGTTTTGTAAGCCGTTGTAAGGACGTGGAGACTTCCAGTCCAAGGAAGAGGAAGCAGCACTGGAGGATGCTGGCCAGACGATGCCATGAGCTTACATTTATAGGGGCGCCCCCTGGGCGCTGTAAAGCAGGCAGACCCCTTAGGAGGCTCCTGCACAAACCAAGGTGGGAGACAGGCCAGGCCGGCAGTAGCGAAGGTGACAAGAGGTCCGGTTTAGGGTGTACTTTGAAGGCAGGGTCAGCTGTGGCTGAGTAGGGAACATTCCGTCAAAGACAACTCAGCCCGTGGCCAGGGCAAGCGTAAGGACGAGGTTTCTCTTTCTGAGGAACAGAAGCAAAGTTTCTCTCTGGGCCGGCAGGGAGTGCAGGGAGAGGAGGTGCACCTGCCCCACACTCGGGAGCTCGTGGAGGCGTCAGCAGGCACAGCTGGGGCTCGGCAAGAGTTTTAGGCCGGACTTGCGAGGACCATACGGGACCGTGCCCCAGCCGTCCAGGGAGGGGGCAGGGAAGAGACCGGGTCCGGGGCGGCCCGCCAGTGCTGTCGGCTCCAGACAACAGGCAGCACGGGCGCCCTGGGCGGAGTGGCCGACAGCCTGGAGGGAAAGCACGAGACACGGGGTGAGAAAATGAAGCCAGAGGGGGACTGACAGGAGCTGCTGAGAGCTCGGGAAAGGCGAGGCGGGCGACCCCTCTTTCCCGCTCACGACCGGTGTTCCCGCGCCCGCCTCGGGTGAGGTGCCCGCTCAGACGCGCCGCGCACGGGGAGGACCACTGCGGCGACGTGGCCATCAGGCTCCGCCCTGCAGCCCAGGCGCGGGCGTGTGTCTCGCGGAGCGGGGCTTAGCGCGGGGCCGCGGGGCGGCAGCGGCTCTGGCTCCGGCGCCTTCCAGGCGGAGGCGGACGGCAGGCTTCACGGAAAACCTGTGAGTGGAAAACGTAGTGCAAGAGTAGCTTGCCGTCATTCAGAATGGAAGCTGACGCTGGACGCTACCTGACTTCTCAGGAATACTTCACATTCGTGCTCTCCGACGAGGACAGAGTGCGTGACTGTCTAAGACCGTCATCTCCAATACAGACAACCGCTTTGGGGCAGAGTTTCACGCCGCGCTACCCAAGCCTCCCGTCGTACGCGTGCGTGCGTGTGCGTGCGCGCGCGCGCGTAAGCGGCGCGTCCTTGCCCCTCCGGCCAGCGGCGTGGAGCGTGGAGCGTGGGGCAAGGAGGACAGCGGCGCGCCCGATACCGCGCTCGCGTGGCGTTCTAGCTCAGCCTTGGGGCGCAGTGGGCCTCACAAGCCCGGCGCTGGCTCCAAGCCACCTTTCTGGTGGTCATCCCTGCTTTCGCGGCTATTATGAGCCCGCTCGGTGACAGGGCCCTCCTCGGCTGCATTTAAACACGCTCGCATCTCCTTCGCCCTAAAAGCGAACAAGCAAGAGCCTGTCTTTGACTCCACAGCCCTCCATCCGCTGCCGCAGCTCCCGCCCGTGCACGGGGCAATTCCTCCCCTTGCCTCTCTGCTGCTCACCTCTCATGGCCTCCCTGCCCACTGCAGCCTGCCTTCTGGGCACCTCACTCCCCTAGAACGCGCGCCCTTAAGTCGCCTGTGACCCAGGGACACTTCAGTCTTCCTCTTCGTAGTCGTCCAGCAGCTTCCAGCAGCGGACTCTTGAACCGCCCTTCTGCCGTCCTTGCAGGCACAGCATTCTTGGGTTCTTCCTACATCACAGGCTGCTCCTTGCCGCTCCCTCCAGGTCCACCCGTCACCAGCCAGCCAGCATTCCTGTCCTTGGGCGCGGGCTGGCTCTCTCCTCTTCTCTGAACTCTCACTGGTGGCATCGTGTCTCTGCTTGGGTTACCATCTATTTTTCTGCCTCCCTAGGGTTCATCTCCAGCTCATTCCTCTCTGTATACAGATGCTCACTAGGACATCTGAAAGTCACCTCAGCCTCCATGGTGCAAGGCCAAACTTGGGGTCAATTCTCTTCTCCCACAGCCCTGCTCAGCCCCGGGTAATCACTGCCCCCCCCCCCCCCCCCCCGTCCCCCAAGAGGCACCACCAGGCATCCTGTTGTGCAACTTAGGAACCCAGGGGGCCTCAGACACCTCTCCATGCAGCCTCCATGGCCAGACCACCACCTGTTTCATTCTCCGACCTAGATAACTTAGGACTCTGTACAGTTCTTTACATCTTTGCTGTCCCTTCCTAATCCAAACCACTGTCACTGTTTCCTGGACCACAACAGCCACTTAAGTGGTCTTTCCACATCCCCTCTCACTTGCCTCCCTCCAAGCCATGTTGTAGCCACTCTGCACAATGGGTTCTGCCGTGAGCCTCAGACATGAGGATACTACTCTCCTAGAGAGAGTAGGGCCTCCTTAGGGTCATAGCAGGGCTGCAGTTTCCAGGGCAGGAAGGCTAACCCGCATGCAGGCTGGAGGTTAGACACAGAGCTCAGCCAGGCCTCCTAGGGAATGGAGAAGAGGCTCTGAAATTTGCAGTATCAGGTTTCAGAAAACATGGGGTCAGGGTCAGCAGAGCAGCTGGTAGTGGGGAAGGCCAGGCCCAGCTAATTTCCTGTCAGAATGGCCCAGAGGCCCCAGCCCCTCTCTGGGCTGGCCACAGGGGAGGAGATGCCGGGAATGGCTCACATTCCTCTGGCTGGGGCTGCACTGAACCTCGAACCTCGGGGGACCTGTGGGGAGTGAGGAGGTGGATCTCTGAGGCCAGAGTCGGGGACTCTCTGCAGGGACCAGGCATCTGGTGTGCAACCCTTAGGCTGGAATGGGGCCAGAGACTGTGGAGCAGACACAAAAAAGAGCATCACAGCTGCTGAAGCTTTAAGAGAAACGAGCCCAACCTCACTTTCAGATGAGGAAATAGGCTCAGACAGGACCAGCTCTCATCAGGATCACATGAGCATCCCTGTTCTAAGCCCTGAACTCTGTTTCTTCTGGCCAGGCCTGCATTTCCTGGAAGGCCCTGCTTTGCTGAGCTGTGTGACAGTGGGGGGCAAGCTGGGCCAGGCCTGTGCTCCTCTTGGCAGGAACCCTTGCTTTCGGATAGAGATATATGCTTCTCAGGCGGTCTGTGGGGTGGACAGCTTGTGCTGAGAGGGTGTAAGGGTGCTGAGTCGGTTGTGGGCCCCTCTGTCCTCTCCTTGGAGGCCTTAGCTCATTCCACCAGCAGAGGAAACTTTATGTCCTGGTCCAGTCCCCAGGAGGGTGAGGTCATAGAAGTGTGCTCTTGGCCTTGAATGACCTTCTAAGTGGCCCGGCCTGGCTGGGTGGGAGGTAAGGTTTCAGGTCCCCTGTACTGTCCATTCTCTGGCCCCAAGATTGGCCTGGTTGAAGTAAGATGGCTGGGGAGGGTGAGACCAGGACTCAGTCGCTCAAGCCTGGGTCTGAACCCACCTCCATCAGACACTATCGTCTGACCGGGGAAGGTCATCTGACCTCTCCAAACCATGGAGCCTTCTTCGCCCAGCTACCTCCTTCCTGGCCTGAGACTTAGCATAAATGTCATTTATTCAGGTGTCAACCTGAAAATAGTCACGACAAGAGGCAAACGAGTGTGTATTTGGGATCAGAGAATTGCAGTTTGGGGAGCACAGATTCTGGCAGTAACCAGCGAAGCATCTTGCCTTTAGGTGAAAGCAAGGGGTTTTATGGGAAGGAGGAAGGCTGGTAATTCCATGACTTGGTACAAACAGGCTGCACTGCTGTGTGCACTGACTATTCTGTTAACACACAGAACTATTCCTGGTACGCTTTAGTTAACTGCTCTGTCTTCAGAAAGTCCACAACCAACAGTTTTTGGCCAGGATGCCTGCTGTCCTGTTGACTCTGTGGACAATCGCTTAACACAACTGCTGTTTTGCCCAGTTCAAACAAGGGCAGGTAAGGCCGTTTCTCCGTAGTGGCCTCCCTGACTCTATTTTGAAATGACTGCAGTCACATCAGTTTTTCATGCTGGAAAGTCTTCTCTGGATGCCCACCCAGGGCTGGACTAGGATCTCTTCCCATTTTTCTGCAGGACCCTAGCTGTCCCACCAGGTCACAGCTCTGATTATGCTAGATATCATACCTTGCAGGTACGGATAATGGCTTATTTTACTTGGGGTCCAAAGTAGCCAGAACGGGCACCAGCACATAGCAACTACTAATAAAAGCATGTTGACTGAATGAATCATGGGCAGACAAATGCACAGGAAGATGGACGGTCTGATTTGGGGTGACTGGCTCATTCATAGTAGGCTCCATCCTACAGTAGGAGGTTTGAGGGGAACATGTGCATGGTCAGGCTTGCCGTAGCACCTCACATACTGAAGCCCCAGCAGAGAAATAACTCCCAGCTGCCTCCCACTGGTGACGTCTCAAGTGATAGGGTCACAGCAGGGACCCCCAGCCCCACCTGCTAAACTCAGCTGCCCCTAGGAAATGTGGATGTTGAGAGAGGGTGCCAAACACTGGTGGACTCTAGGTGACAGGTGGGCTTGTGTCAGTGTGCACATAAAGTGCCTGTGACACTAGGGTGGGTACATGTGCAAGTGTACATGGTGAACATGCATGCCTTGTCTATTGTCTGTGTGTCAGGATGTGTTTGCATGTATGTGTGTGAGTGCCCCCAGCCCCCCAGGGTCTTGCAGTAACCCCCTGCAAGTACAGCCCCCGAAGCCCACATCTCCCATGGCACTTCAGCCCTCTGCCTCCCTCTTGCCTCTCCTTGGGCCATCCCGCATCCAGTGTCCCTGTCCTGGGCTCCTGTGCCCTGCACACACTTCTGTCGCTGCACACATCACTGTGGGGCATTTGTGTCATGCCATATTAATTTCCTGTTGCTGTTCTAACACATTACTATAGATTTAGTGGCTTAAAACAACAGATTTATTGCTCTCTGGGCTCGGATCTAGTTTGCGGCAACATGGTTAAATGCACCAAGAAGGTTGGAATCATTGGTAAATATGGGACCTGTTATGGTGCCTCCCTCAGGAAAATGGTGAAGAAAATATGAAATAAGTCAGCATACCAAGGATACTTGCTCCTTCTGTGGCAAAACCAAGACGAAGAGGTGAGCTGTGGGGATCTGGCCTTGTGGTTCCTGCATGAAAATGGTAGCCAGTGGTGCCCGGCCCTACAACACCACTTCTCCTGTTACAGTAAAGTCAGCCATCAGAAGACTGAAGGAGTTGGCAGGCCAGTAGAAGCTCTACCATTTGAAACATAGCTAGCCTATAGTAAATGGGTTAATTTCTGTAACAAAACAAACAGATATATTATCTTACAGTTCTGAAGGTCTGAAGTCCAAATGGGTCTCAAGGTGTCAGCAGGCCTGCATTCCTTCTGGAGGCTTCAGGGGAGAATGTTTCCTTGCCTCCTCCAGCTTCCAAAGGCTGCCCACATTCTTTGGCCCATGGCCCCTTCCATCTTCAAAGCCTGCAATGATTGGCCGTGTTTCTCATGTTGCATCTCTCTGCCACTCACTTCTGCCTCCTCCTTCAACTTATAAGCACCCGTGTGATGACACTGGACCCATCCAAGATGACCTTGAGGTCAGCTGATGAGCAGCCTTAATTTCATCTGCAACCTTAATTGTCCTTTGCCATGTCACGTAGCATGTTCACAAATCCTGGGGATTTGGATGCACACGTCTTCGGGCATGGGGGGCTTTATTCGGCACACCACAGATGGTCTGTCTCTTTTGGTTGCGAGCTCTTTGGGCCTGTGCTGTATCTTACTCATCCAGAGACTTCTTGAGACTGAAAGAGTGCCCATGCCCAGGCTGTACTAGGTGTTTATTACATATTTGAGTAAATCTGATTCAATCAATGCTATGTTGAGAATCCATTTGTCCTGGGTACTTTTATCCAGGTACGCAGCTTTCATCCCCATTTTATAGGTGAGGAAAATAAGGCTCAGAGAAGTTAGGCCAAAAAAGCTACTATGTGACAGAGCCAGAAGCTTCAGTATATACTGCCCTCAGGTAGAAAACGCTGACACCTTTGTTCCTTTGGGTCTAGAGATCCAAAAGAGAAGTACCTGGACCTTGGGTGGTGGCCATGAAAATGCACCTCTCAGATTTCAGACTAGCCCCCGCGACTGTGCTCCGATAGCCATCACAGTTTTTACGCTGAGGCCCACAGGCTGCTGTCAGCCAGTGACTAAGGTGGGTTTCTTCTAGGGAGATACAAGATTTCCCTGGTGGGCAGTTTTGGCACACAGGGCTCCCCACTGGCCTTGCTATTTTTAGATCTGAACTGCAGCCCAAGACTCTTCCACCCCACCTTCCATCCTCTTGTCTCTTGTTCACAGGGGTCAAACCTACATCACTGATGTCCCTCTCACCACCCCCACCCCACCCCGCTCCCTGACCAGTGTCCTGCTCACCTACTCTCATACCTGTTCACTCTGTAAGTCTTTTGCATGCAGAGTCCTGTCTTAGTGGAAGGACCAGAACTAACATAAGCGGTCTGAGGAAAACAGTGGCAAGATGGGGATCTGGGACTGTCACGGCGGATGGGGAGGAGGATGCTGTCCTGGTTGATGGGGGCCCCAGATAGTCCCTAAAGCAAGGTAGCAGCTCAAATATTTCACTGGGAATATTTCATTGGGGAATTTTCCAGTTTCCTGGAGAAGAATGTTGAGGTAGGTGTGATAATCCAGGCATTCGAAAAATAAGGGGGCTGGGAACAAGGCCCTCAAAAAGTTGGCTGATTACTGTGAACTCATGCTGATGTTCTGCAGAGGGATGAAGAGGGACTATGGGCCACTGACAAGCAGTTAACAGGGAGGTGTGAGAGCCGGCAGGCCTCCACGGTAGCTTACAAAGAAGTCCTTATCTCTGGCAGTGGAGAACAGATACAGCTGAGAGGCGGGCGGGAGATAAGAGTTGCACAGATAAGTCTGATTGCTCAGCCAAGGTAGTTATGTGAAGGTCAGGCCCTGGTGGGGAAAAACTGGAACCCTGAAACATGAGCTAAAGACATCAGGATGGATGCCCCTGAAGATGTTGGTGCTGCAGCCTTCCTGACCCTTGATGCTTGCAGAGATGGCCATCCCTCCTCCTAAGAGCTCCCATCTCTGCTGTGCTGAAAGATGCCACAGAGGCCTCACCCTTGCTGGGCAACAGGTACCCTCTCAGGTGCTGCCCCCACTTCCTCTCCTGGTAGCCTAGGACAGTAATTAGGGTTGAATTCCAGACTAATCCAGCTGGGGACACACTGGGCCTGATAATGGAGGAAAGAGACACTACATGAAAGAATGGTAACTATCACGGACACTGGCAGGAGCCAGGGGAATGCTCCTGGGATTGCATTTTGGGAATGCTTACGGGGGGTGGGTGTGAGACTGGAAAAGCAAGCATTCAGGGATTTGGGGGCACTCTGTTGAGACACAGATTTAATACCCTCGATGGGCCATTAGAGGATGGGGAAGATTCTGCTGGGGTGGCTCTTAGAAGTCTGGAAAAAGCAGTGGCCAACACTCAGTGAAATGGAAATACCTGAGTTTTCCTGGCAGATGGTAAAGAAGAAATTAAAGAAGCTGGCAAAAGTGGGTGTGCTGGAATGGATACATTGTGTAAGGCCAGTAATGACAGAGGGGCAGGAAAGGGGGCTCAACCCATAGAAAGTTGCGGAGAAAGCTAACAGAGCATGGTGTCCCTAGGGGCAAACCAGGCAGCCAATAAGGCTCTGCTTAATACCTGCAATTTAAAAAGCAGACAGGAATGGAGGTGCAGGAGGCAGGCACAAGGGAAATTCTTGGTCTCTTGCTCAGTCCCCAGACCTGAACCAATTTGCAGATATGGGACCCATTGACTGAAGAGGAGGCCAATGTCTAGTAAGAAGGACTCCGCCAAACAGCAACAAGTATGTATAGTGATGGTTCCTGGAGTTTTTCCCCAAAGGTGGGAAATGTATTTGGGTGACTGTTCACAAAAGAAAGGGGACTAGCAGACACAGAGGTTTAGTTGACATTAACATCTGGAGACTCAAAGTGTCATCATGGGCCCTTTTTTAGAAGGAGGCCTGTGGAGGTCAGGTAGAAAGTGGAGTTGTGGCTAAGGTCTGGCTTGCTGGGTCCACGAAGCTGCCCAGAAGGCCCTTGTACCCGACTGCTTAGTTAGAACTTACCTGCTCTGACCTGAAGGGATCCCCACCTCAGGTCACTGGCTTACTGGGTGGGAGAAATCGCAGTAGAGAAGGCCAAGTACAAATTTCTGAAATTGCCATTTCCCTGCTCCTTTGCCTTGCCCAAGATAGAAAATAAAAAAACTCACCTCATACCAGGGGATGTGACAGAAGTTAATGCCACCATTAACAATTTAAAGGATGAAGGGGTCGTGGTCCCTTACCATTTCTCCATTTAATTTGCCCATCTGACCTCTGCATGAATCGGCTGGATCTTGGAGCAAGACTAGAGAGATTGCCTCAGGTATAACCAAGTAGGAGCCCTGCTGTGTGTCAGACATGGAATCATAGCTAGAGCAGATTAATAAAGCCATAGGTATGTGGTTTGCAGTCACTTGGTCAATGTGTTCTTTTCCATTCCAATTAGAAAAGATCAGAAACAGTTCCTATTCACATGGGATGGGCAACAATATTCATTTACAGTTTTGCCTCAGGGTTGTGTAAACTGCCTTTCCCTCTGTCTTAATCCTAAGAGGTCAGGACCGTGTGGACATCCCACAGAATGTCACACCGATCCATTACATCGATGACCCGGTGCTGATTAGGCAGGATGAGTAAGAGGTGTCCCTAAGCTGGAGGCCATGGTTAAGTCACATGCACTTCCAAGTACAGCGTATAAAACCTATGAAGACCTAAGGACCTGCCACTTTAGTGAACTTTTTAAGCGGTTTCAGTGGTCAGTAAAAGGAAGCAAAAGTAAAGAATAAGATAAATTGTTGCATATTGTATCTCTTGCCATGGTGAAGAGAGCACAGTGCCTGGCAACCGTCTTTGGGTTAGAGGCAACATATTATTCTGGGTGACGTGTAAAGCTGCCAGCTATGGGGGGTGGGGTCCCATGACAGGAAAATGCTCTGAAAAAGGTCCGGGCATGGTAGCCTGGAAGCTGGAGGTGTTGGAAATGTCAGCAGTGGGAAGAGGAAAGATGTAATAGCATGGAGCTTATGGCAAGCCCAGTGGGAGAATCCCAAAATAGGCCTCTGGGATGCCACAGCAGGGCCACGTTATCAGTGACTGTGGATTACGCACATTTTGAGAAGCAGTTTATGGCATGTTACTAGGCTCTGGTAGAGACAGAACATTCGACCAAGTTACACCAAGAGGGACATCTGAAACTGCCCATTATGACTTGGGTTCTTTTGGATACATCAGGTCATAAAAACGGATGGGCCTGACAGCATCTATAAGATGGAAATACTACTTCTGGGACTGAGCCTGAGTGAGGCCAAGCCCAATGGGTAAACTGCATGAGGACAGAGAGTTGATAATTTTTTGTACTGATTACATGTTGAAATATTTTTGATACACTGGGTTAAATAAAATATCTTGAAAATAAGATGAAATGTTATTAAAATTAATTCCATCTACTTCTTTTTACTTCAAAAAAGATACATTATAGGGGTGCCTGGGTGGCTTGGCTGGTTAAACATCCAACTTCAGCTCAGGTCAGGATCTCTTGGCTCAAGGGTTTGAGCCGAGTGATGCTCTGTGCTGTTGGTGCAGAGCCTGCTTCAGATCCTCTGTCTCCCCCTTTCTCTGCCCCTCCTCTCTCAAAAATGAAATAATATTAAGAAATATACATTATATGGCCCCCAATATGTACCTATTTTACAGTGCTGCTCTAAGCTGTAGCTCTTCAGCAATACTGTCTTATTCTTTGCTTAATTCATAGCTTCTGTTGCTGCTGCTGAAGGCATTTCCCGGCTATCAGCTTGAGACTGTTCAGAAATTCTTTATAGGATGATGGGGTTACTTAACAACTCTTAAAAGAACTTCCAATGAAATATCTAGAAATGTCCATTTCTGTTGAGAAGCAAACCTGCCATACCATTCACAGTATAAGCTCTAGCTCTGGAGGAGAGCCACTGGGAAGTGAGAATAAAGAACTCGGGCCAAAGGGTTTGGGGAGTGAGACCTGTATGAATGTGCTCCTTTTGAGATCTGCATCTTTCAAGAGCCCAGCCACGGACAGGCTCTGTCACAGGTGCCAAGGTGGGGGGCTGGTGGCGGTCAAGCCTCTGACACAGTACCAGGCCCTAGTCCTTCTTCCTTGGAGTCCAGTGCTTTTCTCCCCTTCACAGCTAAGATCTGAGGCATGAAGGGCATCTGGATATTCTTGTGCTCAACCCCTAATCTCAGTTGTTTCCCCTGTGACTGAAACTCAGGGACACAGCAGGGGCAGAATGGCAGGTCCCAGGACCAGCCACTAAGAAGAGAGGCCTGGGACCAACCCTTGCCTGGATCACATGAACCCTCTAGACTGAGAAGATCTGAAGGCTCAACGGGCCCTCTTTGCCTGGCTCAGAGAGGGCTCCTGGATATCAACAGACTTACAGGTTCAGCCCCGAGATGAGAATGTGCATTCTGTTGGCTACATGTTGAGATGTAGCTAAGGTCCCCAAGGTAAACTCCAAGGGTTTAGCTAGAAGAAGTGTTGTCCAGAACTGAAATCACTGATCCCCATTTGTGCTATTTAACAATTTCCTGAAGCAGAAAAACCAGCCACCCAACCAGAGTTCACTTCATCCTGCTTAAAATTCTCACAAACTGTCACATACCATAGGTGGCAAAACTGTGACCCAGATGATGTAAAGGACCTCACCAATTTCACACATCTCATTAGAGCACAAACAGTGGCTTCAGGTCTCTTACCTAAACTCTGCAGCAGCACGTCCAGAACCCAGAAGCTCATGCCAGTTTGTCCAACGTCTCTGGTAACCTTCTATGCAAAGGGCAGTGATGGCATTAATAGAACCAGGGCACCACATGGGCTGTTTTACTCTTGAGCTTTTAGTCTCGTATATAAATCCTGAATGTTGCCTGCTTAGTGCTACGCACTACACGATGAGTTTTATTTCACAGTAAATGAGGGATGCTCTTTCTTAAGAAATAAATTTAATTCGGGGTGGTTAGTGCATGTAAGGCATGTAACCTTTACGAAAGTTAAAAGAATCCAGTTATAAAAGAAGCACTGTATACAGTCTCAAATCGCTGAAGGTACAATGGGCTCCGTATTTTACAAAGTACAAAAAATTATTTCATATACAAAGAAAAAATACAAATAATGTGCAAAAATCATTTTCACAGGTGGCAATTTATAAAATGAAAATGGTAGAAAAATCCTTCATTCTTATTATCCCCAATTTCTTATATATTAACACAGGTCTATTTCCTAGCATGTAGGTAATTTTAAATTTGAAAATCTGATTTATTTTTCATCTACAAAGACAAAGTGGTTTTTTTTTATTTTTTAAAAAGGGAACTATTTTCATTACTGAAATCTTATGCATGAATCAGTTACTTTTATATTAAATTATAAGTAGGCTATCTGAAAAACAAGGATATAGAAATCGTATGTACATATTTTTGAAATATTAGTTTGGTATTTAACATATTAACATTTCAAAACGGCAATCTAGCTACCTCTGACTCCAGTTGGGCTGCAATGCCTGTAGCAGAGATGCTGCTGCTCCTCACAGGGAACAAACAGCATTCCTCGGATCTTTAGCTGAACAAACACAAGGTTATCAAAAGTAGAGAAAATCTACAAACAGTTCTTACTGTTCACGTGCACAAGTGCTGTTTGGGTATCTGACTGTGCCACAGACACAGCCCCTGGTACAGGTGTAATGTGCTTGTAGACAGCTGGCTTCTGTCTTTCCAACACCTTCACTTCATTAGGAGTTCAGTGCAAGTGTTTGTGAGTTAGTGCATTCAGCTTTTTGCATGTTATTCTGTGTAAGGAGCTGTCAGGGAACAGAAGAATACACAGGAACACAAAGTCCTGGATCCTCAGGGCACCTGTGGCCTAGAAAATTCAGTGTTTTGAAAGTAGTATTTTCCTGCATTGGCCTTGTCATTGTTGCATCATTCCCTGGACCGTCTTTCTCCTTCAGGAGAATCCTGCGTGTTCCTCGTCTGCCACTGAGCACTCATGTTCTTGCTGTGATCCCCCATGGCCGAGCAGGGGTTATGGAAGCACCTTTTGGCAGCACCAGATAGCTGAGCATCTCTAAGGTCAGGCAGTAGGAGTAGGAGCTATTCTGCTGAGAAATCTGTTCTGTGTAGAACATGAGATAGTGTTGGCGGGGTTTTGATTTTTGCTTGTCAGAAAGCTCTCCAAGGAAATTATGACCTTGGGGAACAAAAAGGATCTAGTTTCATCGAGAAGGACTCAAGTAAATAGAAACCATTTATCTAGGGGATGGGTGACAGTTGGCTCAGGAAGCATTCTTCTGATCCCTAACCACTAAGACCCTGTTAGAACAACCTAGTGCAAGATACAGGGAGTGCCTGGGGTTCTCGACCAGACCTCTGTGACATATTCATTCAGGCTAAGCAGACATAGCAATTGTTCAAAGAGGGCACTGGGTAAGACTGGGCAGAAGAACCTCAGGCCTGGGATGACTCCTCAGAACCAAAGAGGAAGCTGTCAGCTTCCTCAAGGATTCATGCACTTTATTCTATCTGACAGCACGAGGCTTTCCTCCCTCTTTTTTGCTTGGGTTGACCATGGGCATCAGGCGTCAGAGATACAGCTCTGGATCCTGTCCATCCACTGCTGGGCACTCTGTCCATCCTGGGCACAGAAGTTATACACACGTTTGCTGGTCTTGAGCTACAAAACCAAATGAACAGAAGCAGAGATGAAAGGCAGGCCTGTTTTATGGCTTTGGGCAAGTGTGTGAATCAATCTCAGTGAACTTCCCCTCCGTACTGCTTCAAAACCTCTATGTTTTCTCTTCCCTCTGCTACCATACTGTCACTGCCATTATAGTCACTTTGTTTCTTTGGTCCCCAGAGTCACAGTAGATGTTAATAGAATGACACTGGCAGAAAAAGGAGACGTACTAGGAGAGCCTTACTCCTAAGGAGGAGGGTCAGGAGCCTCGGGCCTCTCCCATGCACTGCACCGGGAGCAGTGCAGTGCAGCTCCCTGGGCTCCTCAGGGAAGCCGGAAATTCACCCCCACCAAGAAGTTGTCTTTCTTGTCCTCTTTCCATCCCCTTCTCTAAAGGCTTAAGTTGGGGACACACTGGAAGCCCAGAATCAGGTAAATGGCCTCATAGCCAGAGCAGAGCCCTTTAGTGTGGCTGTGCTCTTTATGAAACCCTGCTTGGCTATGGGAACTGGATGAGAACCCTATCATGTGGCCCATCAAATGCCCTGAGGCTCACCTAAGGGCTGTTGAAGATGTTAGGACCAACAGTCATCATATATGACTAAGGACAATTTTTATGGATGGTCAAACATGAAGACCACTGGATCCAAAGGGAAGTAGTGTCTGTTCTTGAATAGGTGGTGAATAAAATAACTAACAATGTTTTTATCAAGGAATTCATCTGCTTCCATGTGTGGCTGGACACCCAGTAAAGGAGTCCTTTGTGCAAAGCAGCGCACCACAGCTTGGAGATGGACAGCTTGGAGATGTCAGGTTTGGGGATCGAGTGCTAAGTTCAAGCTCTGGAGCAATTTCCATAGCCAAGGGGTTATCATCTGTCACCACCAATTGCTCTGAGGCCCCATAATTCTTGGAGGTGGATGGATTGTAAGGAATCACGTACAGACAGAGCCAGGTTTTCTAGTGAGATGTAGTGAGATCAACTTACATCAAAGAAAGCCTTGTCACTTGTGTGCTTTGGGGCTCCCATGCTAGGGCCAGCAGGGATGACCATTTCTACTTCAGCCAGATCAATGTGGCCTTTACAGCTTGTGTCCTCACCTGAGTCATAGTATCGCAGCTGGAACCAAAAGGATACAGGTGGGAAATAAGAGACACAGAAAAGGAAAATGGTATGACTTTTCAAAATGTATTTGAATACTTGCCTCTGTACCTTGCTAAACTGTGTCTGAAATAATAAGCAAGAAAATAAAAACACTGTTGCTTTTCGGAAGGAGGACTAGGTGGCTGACAGAAAGGAGGAAAGAGACATATTTTTCTGAAATTCGAATGGATAAAAGTATTACATGTTAAAAACTAAAACTAAATGTCAGCTAACCATTGGAAAAAATATATGTAACATATAAAAGAGGTTGTTTAGAAAAATATGCAGAATTCCTAGAAATTGATAAGAAAAAGATAAACAATTTAGTAGAAAAATGGTCAAAAAAATCTCAACAGGTAAGTCACAGAGGAAATGCAAAAGACCTATAAACATTTAAAAAGATGGGCAACCTCACTGATGAAAGAAAAGGGATGTAATCAGTAAGATTTCACTTTTCACTTAGATTAAGAAATATTCACGGTGAGGGCAAGGCACTAGGTATTCTCAAACATTGCTAGTGGAAATATAATTTGTTAGAAACTTTTTGGACAATTTGGCAATATCATCTAAAATTTAAAATGTTTATGCCTATTGATATACCTTCTCACCTCTAGAAATGTATCCTACAGAAATAATCCCACAAGCATGCAGAGATACACATAAAGAGGCTTCCTTCAGCACTGTTTTGATCAGGTAAAAACTGAAAAGATGTATCTGTCTTTCATTGGGGTGTTGGTTAATTAAATGATGGTTGGTTAATTATATCAATGATACAGACTACTATATATAGCTTTTCAAAAATTATAAGGAAGATCTATATGAACTGGTAGGAAAGTATGTTCAAGATATACCATATAAAAAATACAAGTTGCCAAACCACATGTAAATCTAAAGTGATTTTTGAGGGGCACCACCTGGGTGGCTCACTCAAGTTACATGTCTGACTCTTGATTTCAGCTCAGGTCATGATCTCATGGGTTCATGGGGTCAAGCCACACATCGGGCTCTGTGCTGACTGTATGGAGCCTGCTTGAGATTGTCTCTCTCTCTCTCTCTCTCTCTGTCCGTCTTTGCTGCTTGCACTCACACACACACACTCTCTCAATCTCTCTCTCAAAATAAATAAATAAATAAACAAACATTTAAATTGATTTTTGAAAAACAATAAATAGCTCACCATTTGACTGAATGGTTATCACGTGCCAGGACTGGATATCACTCTCTAACTAAATGAGTCTGGATTTCACTCTCTAACTTACACAGTAGGAAAGGGTCTGATGCCTCTGTCACTGTGGTTCTGGCCTCAGGCTTTTCTGTCTCTCCAGTCAGGCATGGTATAAGTAGGTCTAAATGGAAAAACTATATACCTTTCGTGTTAAATCCAAAAGATCGGTAAGAATGCAAGTATAATTTGGTGTAACTGTAAATTACAGAAAAATTATGACATTGTCCTATGTTATATTTAGTGGTTTAATGGAACTTTTCTCCACAGTGTAGGCTCTATGATTTCAGACACATTGTTATTTTAAAGTACAACCCCTCCCCCCCCCCACCAAGGGCTTCCATTGCATATTTGTAAATCAATTCTCTATATTCTTCCACAGAGACTGTGTAACTTTTATGAAATTCCCTGAGCAGAGGGAAATGTGATCCCCATTTCAAATCTGTAGCTGGAAAGAGTTTCCGAGGTGCACGTACGACCAGAGCACTGTATAGGGGTACCAGTTTGTATCTTTCTCAGCAGAGTCCATTTTAGAAATGAATGCACTGAGAATCAAGATGTGTACCCTTCTGCCTCAGGCTGAGCAGTCAGTTCCAAGGTAGAGTGAGGCCCACAGTCAGAATATTTGGAGGCCATGAGAATGTCACCATGGAAGGGTATGGAGGGGCTGGAGGTTTGGGTAGGGATCCCTCACCCCTGAGATTACTGGAGCAAAGATCATGATACTAAGAATTGCAGGGGTTGCTGTAGCAATAGCTAAGAACCTAACAATGGACAAAGGACTTCCCAACATGGCGAGTGAGGTCCAGGCTAGTACTTGCTTGGTGAGAATTCCCTCTTTGAGTGGGTATAGCCCCTTCTGCCTATTTCAGGGTCCCCTCTCTCCACTGGTGCTCTCATTTTGAGGGAAAATGATGCTTTCTTTAGTAACCAGTACGTGATGAGCAATAAATGTTTGTCAAATAAATTAATGCCCTCAGTTTTGAATGGATGCTTTATGCTGCAAAAATGAAGGTAATCTGTATTCTGAGGACTGCTCCCAAGCACAGGCTCTATATATGCATGTGGAATGCAACCCACTGAAAAGCTCAGGTCCTCTCCTAGCCTGGGTTTTAAGAGCAGGCAGCAGAAGATATTTGAGGATGAAAAGCCGAGTTCTAGTGCTCTTAATGCTCTGGGCCCCAGTGTCACTGCCTCTGCCTGTATACATCAGGCAGAGCTACTTTGGACCTTCCCTCGGAAGGCTACTGCCCTAAGTCAGGGACATGCTGAGTCCTTGAAGAAGCCCACAGGCAGCATATGTGAGGCCTTGTCTGAACATGAGGGATGTGTCTGTCTGTTTAGAGTTGTACAACAGCCAGGGACTGAGCCTAGCTTAGAGAAAAGTGATTTCTGTAGGCTTTGACAGTATTACCTGATGTTTTGTTACATCCAACACAAACCAACGGGGCTTCCAACCTTTCAGCAGAGCCCCTCTTTTGTAAAGTGTTCCTTCGAAGGACCTAGAAGAAATGATGACAGGTCAGTTAACTTTGGTTTTCATTTAAAAAGTACTGTGAAGAGGATGTCTGTTGTTTTTGTCTGTCAAGTCTCTCTTTCTCTCAGATAGTCCCCCAAAAAGGCAATCAGAATTCTCTCCAGAATTCTTCTACTAGACTTATGGGGGAAAGACTGCCTCTTTCTGCTGGAATTACCAAATTTGTGAGGTTTGGAGCTCACGGTAGCCATCTTTTGTGCCATGCTGGGAATGATGCAACCCACAGAGGAAAGCAGAGCCAGCAAATGAACAGAAGCTTGAAGATACTATGTGAGAAACTGGCACATCCTTGGCCCTCCCAGTCTACGTGAGTAAATTCCTTTTTGCTTGAGCTAGCTCGCACGAGCTGGCCTTCTGACGTGTGCCACCACAAAAGTGCTGACTAACATACGTTCCCTCAAGAGATCTGACAGACATGAGATAACGATAATCAGGACTCAACCACAAATAGCTATAACCTCTTGACATTATTTTAGTTGTAATTTTGATTTTTCCTCTTTAAAGACCCCTTTGACACATTTAAAATAGGAACAAAGAAAGAATCGAGGCAAACCCAGTTACGTGGCAAACCCATTTAAGTTTATAGGAGGCAGTACCGCACAGGCCTGGCTGATTGAAGGGCCTGTGGTGCAGCCGCAGGCAGGGCTCAGCGCGCCCACCTGTTCTCGTCATTCTTGGTTGTGTACTGGCTGTACAGCGTGGCCGCTCTCCGGTCCACTCCATTGGATGGGGAGATGCTGGCACTCTGCTCCTCCCCGGTGCTGCTGTCTGGCAGGTGCAGCAGAGACCTCTTCTGATAGGAAGGTAGGTTGGTAGACACAATTCCTGGGGAGCCTGAAGGGTGTCTCTGGGGCTGAAAAAGAACTATACTTCAGGAAAAAACACATCCCTCCACCCCCCAAAATAGAAGGTAATACATTTGCATTTTAAATGAAAAAAAAAAAAGAGCTAGGAAAGTTTTACAAAGATTTTATTGAGCAACTAATCCAATAATTTCATTTCTGAAAATTTATGTCAAAGAGAAAACTGGAGCAAAATACACAAAGTATATGTACAAAGAGGTTTATCCTGCAGTTGTTTATAAAAGAAAAAATTCAGAAACAACCTACATGTCTATCATTAGGGGACTGGTTAAAAAAATATTTCCATCAATGGAATTCTAGAAGCCATTAAAACTACCATGCTGGTTTATATACAGTGACCAATGGGAGGCCATGTATGCCTCATAGTAAGTAAAAAAGAAAGCAGGTTTTAAAATAGTATGTATGGGGCGCCTGGGTGGCTCAGTCGGTTAAGCATCCAACTTCGGCTCAGGTCATGATCTCACGGTCTGTGAGTTCGAGCCCCGCATCGGGCTCTGTGCTGACAGCTCAGAGCCTGGAGCCTGTTTCAGATTCTGTGTCTCCCTCTCTCTGACCCTCCCTGTTCATGCTCTGTCTCTCCCTGTCTCAAAAATAAATAAAACGTTAAAAAAAAAATAAAAAAAAATAGTATGTATAGGGGGCACCTGGGTGGGTCAGTAGGTTAAGTGTCTGATTCCTGGTTTCAGCTCAGGTCATGATCTCACAGTTTGTGGGATTCAGCCCCGAGTCAGGCTCTATGCTGACAGTGAAGGGCCTGCTTGGGATTCTCTCTCCCCTCTCTCCCTGCCCTTCCCCTGCTTGCTCTCTCTCTCTCTCTCTCAAAATAAATAAATAAAATAAATAAATAAATAAATAGTATGTATGGCAAATCCCTTTTATATGTATGTTTTGAATGATACAATAAGCTTAGTGGTTTATTTCTAGGTTTTAAATTGTGGGTGATTTTTGTCCTCTGTTTATAACTATTTGTGTATTGTCTTATTTAAAGGAATAAGTATATCTCACTTTCATAACCAGAAAAAATATCAAGAAAGTATTTTATTTTTCTGAGAATTAAAGCAGTAAGACAGCACCCACCTGCGGCCTGATAGCAGCTCCAGAACTGCCTTTGGAAGGCAACAGCTAGTGCCCAGAGGATCCCTTCTTACCATGCCAGAGGCGTTCTTCTACACCCGATTCTCCCTGCCCCGCTGTGACATCGGACCCTGCTGACCTCTCCTTCTTTCTGAAATGCTCTTTTGAACATTCACATCTGTCCTTCTGTTGCATCTGGAGCTAGTGTGATGTGGATTTGATGGTGCCTGTCCCCTCACACATCAGAAGGGACACCCTCACTGTGGGGTAAGTGGGAGGCTAAAGTGTACAGGGTGCTCAGCACAGTCTTTTGCATGTATTACATGCCTGATAAAAGTTTAAATCAGAACAGAGAGGGGGGGTGTGAAAAACAGAAAACAGAGTGTTTTTAAAATATTAAAAAATTTTAATGTTGATTTATTTATTTTGAGAGAGAGAGTACAAGCAGGGGAGGGCCAGAGAGAGAGGGAGAGAGAGAGAATCCCAAGTAGGCTCCGCACTGTCAGCACAGAGCCCGACACTGGGCTCGAACTTGAGAACTGTAAGATCATGACCTGAGCTGAAACCAAGAGTGGGACGCTTAACTAACTGAGCAACCCACGTGCCTCTGTTTTTAAAATATTTTTATGATAAATGTTTCTCAATTCAGAAACAGAAAAGGGGGTGTGAGCAACAGAAAGTAGCATAATTTGTCTTTTAAAAATATTTTCTTTTCTCTGGTTATTTCTCTGAAGCAAATACGGTCCGGGTGTTCCCCTCCCCACTCGTGGTAGAAAATCAGCTGAAACCACAGAGACACAGACAGAAAAGAACCCAGTAATTTTCCGTGGATGCGGGGCCCTGAAACACAAGTATTATGTCACTGCGGTGAAGTGAGACACTCAGGAACTATTCAGTCATTTGGAACTTTCTGCCCTGGACCTCCAGGGCATGACCCCTCCCTTTCTACCCTTCTCTTTGGCCATAAACTCACCTGGGTTACCTGTGGCAGCGGGCCCTACCTGACCTAGCACCCTCCAAAAGCTCAGAAGTAGCTCCTCAAAGGATTTTACCAACTCACACGGTCTGTTCTGGGCTCTTCTTTAAGGTCCACAGTTACTCTTTCCCACAGCTGCTGCCACTTCTCAGAGGTTTGGTTCAATTTATGCTCCAATCTTTCAATTTGCTGCAAAGTAATAAAAAGGAGTTTTCTGATAGTAAGTATTTCATAGAAATCAGGACGTGTCCCAGAGCCACATCTCCTCTGTACTGGGCCCCAGTGGACATCATGGTCAGAGGGCAGATGAAGTCAATGGCCTCAGAGGTCTCCCAAGCCAGGAGCAGTGGTGTGAACTCTGGCTGGTATGATGCACTATGGCAAAGATGATTTATTAGGATCCGTAATCAGGCCTTTTTGTACAGAATAGCTTAAATAAAGACATAAAATATGTATCCCAAACACCTTCACCTTTGGCTAGCCCAGAGGGAATCTGATGGCCACCGCAAAAGGCCAAGCACTGGGCTGGCATCCAAACCCTAGTAGCTGAGGTAGGAGTCTGTCCTTGACAGAGGAACCCCTAACTCTGCTGATTTAAAACCAGATGTGGAAAGAATGAACCAAGAAATGCACAAAGAATGGAATTTCCTCGGGACAAGGAAGCTGGGGATCAGAGCAGCTGCCTCTGTGACGCCTTCACTGCAGCACACTCCTCCCAGTCACAAGACTGCACGAAGACTCTTCAGGAACTGCTTGGCCCATATCAGGGCTCAAACCCTTTCCTCAGGGCTGCTGCTCTCAGCAGGGTGGCTACTGCTGAGATTGTTTCAGTTCAGAATATTCTCTGTAGAGACGCTGGCAGTATTCTCATCAGGCCATCAACTACCCACACTTCTGACCAGAGGAAGTAGAGCACCCACAAAAGCCATAACCCAGGCCTGACTCAGGCTGTTGGGCAGCTAAAACAGCTGGGAAGCTGCAAATTGCTCCATTTGCTTGATTGCTTCCTCATAATGCCAGAAAACTTACTTTTTTGAGACCCTTTTCCAGTAGTTGAGCCTGGTCCCCTACTGTTGTTGGGGAGCAAATTTGGTTTTCCTCATTCTCCTGGAATGCTACGTATCACACTGGCTCAGAGTGAGGACAGCCATGTCCGGAAGTGTGCGAACCACTTTTAATTTAGCCTGGTTTCTGAGGCCTCGGGTACTACCAGGGCCCCTGTTGCCCTCTGTGCATGTCTACACAGGCCTGACTTACACTGAAAAGGCTGGTGAGAGCATCGGGCTGAGCACAGCTGATATCATCATAGCAGGGCCACACTGTTCTCCTCCGGCTCTGGGGGCCAGCTCCTCCAGCCACTTCAGAGTCCTCGGAGGGGAAGTGCTTGGGGGTTAGCATCATCCAGTCATATGAAGGGCCTGTGGAAAGGGTCTCCTCTGTGTAGTAATCCCACTTCTTGAGGCTGGAGACATTTACACTGGGCTTCAGGGCCTGTTCAAAGAAAATTCTGAAATATAGTTTCATCTTGACCTCAAAGTACCCCAGCTTACTGGCAGGTCAGCCCTTAACATTTGCAGGGTCCAGGGCAAGAGCATGATGGAGATTCAAATACCATATATGTAAATATTTAGATATTATACATCAAGATAAACTATTAAATAAAATATATCTCTCCTCCTACCTTGGTAAATATAACTTCCTAATGATCTGGAAGACCAGGCTCAAACTGAGAATTCTTGGACTCCTTGGAATTCTATACCAAGGCCCAAGGTGACACTGGGAAAGCTGGTCCCAGCTCCCAGTCCTTGGCCTAATCCCCTGCTCCTCTCACCTTGGCTCTGTCCTATATTCTGAGGTCTTTTATGAATGTGTGTGTGTGTATATATATATATATATATATATATATATATATATATATACACCCTAGTCCACAAAACTAAATTTGGTCTACTACCTGCCAAACAGCTACTTCTTAGGCACCCTTGAGGCTGAAGGGAACATGCACCGGCTTTGGAGACAGACTGAAAGAAGTAGCTTTGTGAGCAACTTGGATTTAGGCAAGAAATTTTGGGTACATGGTTTAGATGAAGAAAGGGTATCTAAGCACATACCCTTGTTTCTTGTGGTCTTCATTTTATGAGGAGGGGATAGTTGGAGAAAGGCCAGAATGGGGTCCTAATGCATGGGACCCAGGGCAGGGGCATTCCTGCCCCTGAGTAAGGTGATACTTCTCACTTGTCATCAAACCAGTCTGTTCCATCCCAGAGCTTACTTCACATAGATGTGCATCACAGAGCATGGTTGCCCCTGAGACGTCATTCTTTTGAGCTGGGCTCCAAACATCCGGCGTTCCATAGGGGTTCTTCCACAGCTTTGGTATAAATGGACTTAGGGAAATCTTTTCTAAAGTATTTTAGATTTTTTCAGCTTAGATAACCAGTTGAGGTTTCAAGTTTTGTTTGGTCTTTCTTCCTGGAGAAAGTTGCCTCACTTTGACTTTCTTGAAGTTATCCCTCCTAGATTTTGGGGGCCAGCTCCTAATTTTTGTGGTCAAGAATATGATGAACAGTCTGTATTCCATCATAACCCAAACCCATAGTGTATACCAAATTTTTAAATAGCTTCTGGTATTTTAAATAGCTTCCTAATCCAATGTTTATAAAAAGCTTAAACAGCTTATATATACTTAAAAGTAAGGAAAACTTTAACACTAGATACTCAGAAAGTGAAACATAAATGCTTTCTTACTGTACCTCTATTTCCATTGGTGAATATAAATAATTAAAGAAAATGGGACTCCTCTTGTGCATTCTATCAATACACTCCCAAATACAAATTCCTTTTTTGGCATGCTTGTCTCCTTTATCGTCAAACAACGTTCCTGTAAATCAACCCCCCCCCAAAAAAAAAAATCAACAAAAGTCAAATAAATCAACCGTTTGCCTAAAACTATGATGCATGTACCAGATGAAAAGCAAAATATATCTTACAGCTCTCAGAACAGCAATGTATGTGCAGAAACCTTAGGTGGTGACCGCAAAGCTAAGGATAGGAATGAACTTCACAGCTATATGGAAACAAACCCAAATGGAAGGAAAACATCTGGTAAGGTTTTCCCAAGTATTTAGCAGCACATAGCGACTCTCTTCTAATCTATATCCTACATCTATATCTAGATTCACAGAGCTCCATGCCAGGAGTCATTCTACATATTTTTCAGGAGAAATGGGAAGGACTTAGAGTTATGTGATGAAGTTCAGTTAAAAACATAATTTTATGTTTCTTTTTTCAGTCGTTGGCTGTTCATTATGAAGCCATTTAAAGTGTTTTCTTATTTAGTAATTTATATACTGCAAATCATGGTCATGAAGACTTTGGATGATAGAAGGGTGTGGTCTGTATCCTTGGGTGACTTAACAAAAGCCAAATGTAGTGGGTGGGGGAGGTGCTTCAGGGAGTTTCTGATCCTATCTTTGCACCCATCAGTCAATGTGTCACTCACATGAGCTCACTTTTTTTTTTTAAATAAGCTTTAAAAACAAAAGTTTTATTATTTATTTTGAGAGAGAGACTGTGTGAGCAAGGGAGGGGCAGATAGAGAGGGAGGGAGAGAGAGAGAGAGAGAGAGAGAGAGAGAGAGAGAGAGAGAATCCCAAGCAGGCTCTGTGCTGTCAATGCAACACCCAATGCAGGGCTCAATCTCACAAACTGTGAGATCATAACCCAAGCCAAAATCAAGAGTCAGATGTTTAACAGACTGAGCCACCCAGGCATTCCTTCTTCTTCTCCTTCTTTTCCTCCTCCTCCTCCTCCTCTTCCTCCCCCTCCCTCTCCTTCTTTTTTTTTTTTTTTTTTTTTTTTTTTTTTTTTTTTTAAGGAGGCTTCACACCCAGTGCAGAGCCTAATGCTGGGCTTAAACTCATGACCCTGAGATCAAGATTCAGATGCTCAACTGACTGAGCCACCCAGTAGCCCCAGGAGGTTATTTCTTCAAAAGGCCAGGAAGGGTGCCTTCCTTAGCAGTGCTGTCTTGCTTTGAATGAAATGACTCAGTCAAAAGTCAAGAAGCATCTTATCAGTTTATCAGAAAAGATGGTCTCAAGCCCAACTCTGCACAAAATCCTGTAAGAGGCCCCCAAGACTAATTAGTGTTTCTAGTCTACCTTTTAACTGCAGAGTCCAGTGTGGTAGTTTTCAACCCTGGCCACACATTGGAAAAATCAATGGCTTTAAAAACAGCCAGTGCTTAGGTCTTGCCTCAGACCAATTAAATCAGAATCTATGAGGATGAGTCCAAACAGATATTTTAAAAGTTCTCCAAGTGACTCCAATGTCTCTTGTAACCAGCTTTCCTTCATATCTTCCCAAACCATGGGTGCTTAAGAAATTATAAAGTTTCTGATTATGACGTGTGGAACAACAATTCTGAGTCAACAAAGGTCTAGAAGTATAAATAAGAACCAGTGCTGTCTCCCTTCCCAACAGTATAAAATATCACACTAGACAATTTTAACAGCATGCACTGGAAAGCAGTATGTCCCAAGACATACTGTAAACTGTAAACTGAGAACATCAGTAAATATTTTCAGCTACTAGAAGAGTCTTCTTTATGAAAATCCAGGTACATATACTGAAAATAGCTGATTTTTTTCTTTGTTGTCTTCTTAACAAGATCCTGTACATCCTTCCTTCTCTTCTCCCTATAACAACAGAATGTAAAATCCCTGTGGGAATGTTTTCACAGGGGCCGCCTGACTTTTAAAATCTACTCTTTACAAGTATTACTGCTCTTAAAAATTATAATATTGATGGAGATGTCTAAAATTTAATGAGTTATTATTATACACTATAAACTGTGCTAAGAAGTTTACAAATATTTCCTAATGTGATCATCATGGACCAAAGGGGTAGGTGCTATTATTGTACTCATTTTAAAGATGAGGAAACTGAAGAAACTCAGAGAGGCACCTAACATGTCCAAAGTACTCAGTTGGTACTGGGAATACTAGAATTTAATCCTGTTCTATTTCCTCCAGAGCCTTTACTGCTATGCAAAGTGTCTCCAAGGGCAGGCACCTTTCCTACCAGAGTGTACCTGGGATGGAAAAACTAGTTCAAATGTTTCTCTTCAAACGGTGATACCACTTTGAGATATTAAAATAGTAAGCAGATTTCACCTTTCAAAGGTGCTACAGGGAAGACCACTTGCAGTCCCTAAGAGCTAGCACATAATCTCAGAATCTGGGCACTCGTTCCTACCTATTCTACTTTTATAAATCCTAAAATGGCCTTGCCACACTTGGGGGTAGTTATGTTATTGGAGTTTTCAATTAAAAACACAAAAAAATGGGGCATCTGGGTGGCTCCGTTGGTTAAGCTTCTGACTTCGGCTCAGGTCATGATTGCATGGCTCATGAGTTCAAGCCCCGTGTCAGGCTCTGTGCTGACAGCTCAGAGCTGGAGCCTGCTTCAGATTCTGTGTCTCCCTCTCTCTCTACCTCTCCCCTGCTCATTCTCTCTCTCTCTCTCCTTCAAAAACAAGCATTAAATTTTTTTTTTAAAAACACACAAAAACTATCAAAAAAGATGAAACAAGGGCATGCAAACACATACCATGCTCTAATCTTTCATAGTCTGAATCCAGGAGAAATGTTTTAAAGCGATTAGACACATAGTGGAACGCCAAGAACTTCAAGTAATAGAGATTGAATTCAAACTCAGTTGGATATTGGTTGTGAACCTGAAACACACAAGGCAAAGAAAAGAGTAAGACCCAAACTTAACAAAAACTGGATGCCACGCCACTGAATGATGTCCTGATATATGCGGGAGACCATGTGGTCACTCAATCAACTGAATCCCTACCGTAAGTGGAGGTGGGAAGGGAACCAGCCTTTCTGAGCAACTACTATGTGCCAGACACCATGCAAGGGGTTTTTAGAATCATAATTTCATTTACTCTCCATAACAACACTGTATGATAGGCATCATTCTTATCTGGTTTTATTGAGATATGACTGACATATAATGTGTAAATTAAAAAAAATTTTTTTAACATTTATTTATTATTGAGAGACAGAGAGAGACAGAGCATAAGCATGGGAGGGGCAGAGAGAGGGGAGACACAGAATCCAAGGCAGGCTCCAGGCTCTGAGCCTGACGCGGGGCTCGAACTCATAAACCGTGAGATCATGACCTGAGCTGAAGTTGGACGCCTAACTGACTGAGCCACCCAAGCGCCCCATAATGTTTAAATTTAAGGTATAAAATGTGATGATTTGATACACATATTTATTATGAAATGATTACCACAATACGATTAGTTAATACCTTTATCACCTCACAAAATTACCTTCTTCCTTGGTGAGAACATTTAAGATCTAGTCTCTTCGTAACTTTCAAGTATATAATACAGCATTATTAACTATAGTCATCATGCTGTATATTGGATTTCCAGAACTTATTTCTCTTATAACTGGAAGTCTGTACCCTTTAACTGGTATTTCCCCATTTTCCCCAAACCCCAGCCTCTGGCAACCACCATTCTACTGTTTCTATGAGTTTGGCTTTTTTAGATTCCACATATAAATGAGATTATACTGAATTAATTTTTCTCTGACTTATTTCACTTAGCATAATGTCCTCAAGGTCCAGCCATGTTGTTGCAAATAGCAAGATTTCCTTTTTTTTTTCTCATGGCTGAATAATATCCCATTGTTTATATATATAACATTTTCTTTATCCATTCATCTGTAGATGGACACTTAGGCTATTTCCATATGTTGGCTATTTAGTGAATAATGCTTCAGTGAATACAGGATTAGAGCTATCTCTTTGAGATACTGATTTCACTCCCTTGGATAAATACCCAGAAGTGGGACTGCCAGATCATAAGGTCATTCTATTTTTAGTTTTTTGAGGAACCACTTTTTCACAGTGGTTGCACCAATCTACATTCCCACCAACTATGCACAAGGGCTCCCTTTTCTCTACATCTTAATAGGTGTGAGGTGATATCTCATTGTGGTTTGGATTTGCATTTTCCTGATATTAGTGATGCTGACCACCTTTTCATATACCTATTGGCCACTTGCATGTCTTCTTTGGAAAAATATCTATTTAGATCCTCTGAAGATAAGCATTATCATTCCTACCACCTCTTCCCCCATTTAGAAACAAAGAAGCTGAGGATGAGTAAGATTAAGTAACTTCCCAAGGTCATTAGACAGTAACCAGCGAGACCAAATTTGAATCCGGCTTGTTAGATTCCAATAGTCTGTGCCTTATTCACTGCTTTATACTGTGCTAATACTTGATAGACATAAATTATCACAAGTCATAATTTTCCCTTCAAGTGTTTGTGGTGTAATAGTGGATAATAAAACAAGCAATTTGGCAGTGAAAGGAATGAGAGAGGAGGTGGTGGTTTAGGGGACAGCAAGAGATCTTTTCTGGACAGAAGAAATACGACGTGCCTGTCTGAGGACAATGCAAGAGAAGCCAGTAGAGAGGGAACAAGTTGTGGCAAAAGAGCTGGAAACTAAGAGAGTAAGGCTCCAGGAAAGCAAGAATGAATGAGACTACAGGCCCAGATATAGGGAACAGCTTTGGAAATGAGGACGGACAGATGAGTAGAAGAAAGATACGTTCAAGTGCCAAGGGAAGGGGGAAGGGCTTATGCCATTTAACCTGATTGGTCATCATGAAATTAGACTGTGAGGTCCTTGGACATAGGAATAAGGATGAAAGCATGATATGGGAGGGAGGGAGCAAGGCAGAACTTGGAACTGTCACTGAGCTATAGTGTACTTTAGACAAGCTGCATGCAGACTCTGTGGAGCCATCTTATGGTGGCAGAAGGTAGGCTGATGACCTTGTGATACTCCAATCAACCTAGCAGTTTCACCTCTCTATGACTCAATCTCTCATGGCCCGTTAGAGAATTTTGTTTGGTTGAGAGAAGTTCCAATCATAATTATACTTGCTTAAAAGCTGTTTCAAATGAACACTTTAGGCAGGCTGTCTAGAAGCCAGCTTTTCTCTCCATGTTTAATTTGGCAATGTAGACCCACACTTGGTCAGCCAAAGTGAGCAGGCATGTATGTTGACATTACAGACTAAAAGATCAGTGAGAATCTATTTTTTTTAATGTTTTTATTTATTTTTGAGACACAGAGAGACAGAGCACGAGCAGGGGAGCGGCAGAGAGAGAGGGAGACACAGAATCCGAAGCAGGCTCTAAGCTCTGAGCTGTTAGCACAGAGCCCGACGTGGGGCTTGAACTCATGGAGTGTGAGATCATGACCTGAGCTGAAGTCGGATGCTTAACTGACTGAGCCACCCAGGCGCCCCTGAGAATCTATTTTTTTAAAAATTTTTATGTTTATTTATTTTTGAGAGAGAGAGAGAGCAAGAGCAAGGAGGGGGAGGGGCAGAGAGAAAGGGAGACACAGAATCCGAAGCAGGCTCCAGGCTCTGAGCTGTCAGCACAGGGCCCAAGGCGGGGTTTGAGCCCACAAACTGTGAGATCATGACCCAAGCCAAAGTCAGACGCTTAACTGGCTGAGCTACCCAGGTGGCTACCACAGATGAGTGAAAATTTAAAGTCACGATCTGGATATCACTGATTTATTAAAGTTTATCATTTGGTTAGAAACCTAGTTTTCTGTGATTAAAGGTGTTTTTTCCCCTTAACATTTTCTTATTGGTTTTTTAAATGAACTAAAAATTTACCTCATAATATGAAGTAAAATGGATTTTAAGAAAATGTTTTAAAAGGGAGTGTGACTCTCACACAATGGGCTTATATACTGTGGAGTTGCTTCCCTTATCTGAGCCACCTCCTGTTGCATCAGGTCTCCATAAGACAGGAGAGCTTTCCATGGAACATGGCTCTGAATAGCTAGGTAGTGTGCCCTATTCTAAGGTTTTAGAACTGCAAGCTCTTTAGTCTGAGCTTCTGGTTCAGAACCAACAGCACCACCCCAATAGCCATTGTGCACATGACAGACAGGGGGTGACTCAGGTTGTGGATGGTAGGACAGAAGCAGGGGACAAGCCCGAGATAGAACTTGGTTCCCTTCCATTTGAGTCTCAGGGAGGAGAAATATTCAATGTGCTCAGGGAGAGTGAGCTCCAAGAACAACTTTGCCCCAAAAGACATTGGAATACACTTTGTTACTCACAGGGGAAGAAGAGTTCAGGGTTATTTCTACAGACCCAGTCCATAATAGATTCTAAAAACTTTAAAAAATCTTTTTATTAAACAAAGCGCCAAATAACAAAACATTTCTCTTAATAACTATTTTCCATAGAAACCACTTGCCTCATACATGTCTGTATCTTTCCTTGATTATTCTGATACTTAATATGCTTAAGTATGTAATTTCGAAGACCCACTTATGAGGTAAAGTAGGATGGAAATGATAATGAATATGACCTTATGTTGAACTTACAGGCATTTCAGGGAGATCATATGCTAGGACTAGAAGCAAAACTCTACAAGTGGAAAAATACTTTAACAGCCCACTGTACTGAGTGACTGGCCTCACCACAAATCCCAGACCCTACAATTATGTTAGAAAGGTTAGACACTTCTCAAGGACCCTGGCACTCACCCTGCTTGAACTGGAATTGGTGCTTAGATAGCATCATCGTGAGGGTGCTTGGGGCACTATGCTTGTGCCTGTATGTGCCACAAGGGCACCTGCAGTTGCTAACTGCTTGGGGTTGAAAAACAATCTGCCCCCAAACTGAGGTTAATTATCAGGTTTACTGGAAGTAGAAAAGAAGAGGTAGAACAACTTTTTTTCTTTCTCTTTTTCTTTTCCTCTTTAGCAACAGTTTAAGAAATAAGCATGTGAGGATTTCTTCAATGGAAAAAAAGACTCAGATTGACCTGAATGCTGGATTGATTAATACTTAGATAACCACATCTGGAATCTGACATTAAGAAACACAGGAAAAATGTCTATTTAGATCCTCTGTCCATGTTTTGTTTTGTTTTTTTAATCATTGAGTTATAGGAGTTCTTTATATATTGTGGATATTAACCCCTTATCAGATATATAATTTGCAAATATCATCTCCCATTCAGTAGTCTGTTGTTTCATTTTGATGGTTTGCTTCATTGTGTGGAAGCTTTTTGGTTCAGTGTAGTCCCATGCGTTTATTTTTGCTTTTGCTTCCCTTGCCTTTGGAGTCAGATCCATAAATGCATCGCTAAGACTGATGTCAAGGAGTGTACTGCCCATGTTTTCTTCTAGGAATTTTATAGTTTCAGTCCTTACATTCAAGTCTTTAATCCATTTTGAGTTAATTTTTGTGTATGGTGTAAGACAGTGGTCTGGTGCATTCTTTTGCATGTAGTTGTCCAGTTTTTCCATTTGTTGAAAACTGTCCTCTCTCCACTTTATGTTCTTGGCTGCTTTGTTGTAAATTAATTGTCCATATATGTGTGGGTTTATTTCTGGGCTCTCAATTCTCTCTTCTAAAATGTCTTTTTACCATAATAAGAAATGAAGACTTGATTATATTCACATGGCAAAATCTGGTGCTTAGATTTCCAGTAAAAAAGAAAAATTATACTTTCTCTATTTAGTCCTATCTTCCAGAGACTCAGTTTGCCCAGTTCACTGGCTTTTTTTCCCCTCCTTGTCAATGTGACATCTAGACTCTTCCACTGTAAAATTCTACAGTGGTCTCCAAAAAGCACAATCCATGTGCTTCCTTCTCTCTGTTAAGTATTGTTTTAGTAGAAGAAATAGGGTTAGGCCAAAGAGATCTCATCTAAGGACTTAAGATATGGGGAATAATTGAGAGATTAGAGGTTTGTTAGCCAGGAGACTTTTTTTAAACAGCTTTAATGGGGTATAATTGATGTACAATAAGCTGCACATATTTAAAGTGTACAATTTGATAAGTTTTGACATATCTATAACACCCTGAAATCATCAGCACAATTAAGATAATGAATATATCATTCGTAACTCCTAAAAGCTGCTTTGGGCTCCCTTTGCCTCTTCCTGGACACTTTCTTCAAGCAAACATTGATTTGCTTTTTGTCACTATAGATTAATTTACACTTACTAGAGCTTTATATAAATGGAATCATAAGTATGAACTCTTTTTTTGTCTGCCTTCTTTCACTAAGCATAATTCTTTGAGATGCAGACATGTTGGGTTATCAGTTAATTTCTTTCTATAGTTAGATAGTATTCCATTGTATGGATATACCACCATTTGTTCATTCATAGCTGTGGATGGGCATTAAGTTGCTTCTGGATTTCTGGTTGTTATCTATAAAGCTGCTATGAATAGTTATGTATAAGCCTTTGGATGGGCAAAAACTCTCATTCTCTTGCATAACTGCCTAGGGATGGAATGCCGAATCACATGGTAGGTACAGGTATGTTTAACTTTTTAAAAAATGGCCAAACTATTTTCCCAAATGGTGGTACAATTCTGTATTCCCTCCAGCAGTGTTAGAGAGTTCTGGTTCCTTCACATCTTCATCTACGCTTGAGGTAGTCAGTTTAAAATTTTTTATCCATTAAAATAGGTATGTAGTGGTATTTTGCTGTGATTTTAATTTGCATTTCCTAATGACAAATGATGTCAAGTATATTCTCATGTGCTTATCTGCCATCTGTACCTCTTGGTAAAGTCATTACAAATATTTTGCCCACAAAAAAATAGGTTGGTTGTTTTCTTATTACTGAGTTTGAAGAATTTTTGAATTATTCTGGACATAAGTCCTTTAAGCAGATACATAATGTGCAAATATTTTCTCTCTCTCTGACTTGTCTTTTCATTTTATTAACAGTAATTTTTGAAGAACAAAATTTTAAATTTTTTTTTTCAACGTTTATTTATTTTTGGGACAGAGAGAGACAGAGCATGAACGGGGGAGGGGCAGAGAGAGAGGGAGACACAGAATCGGAAACAGGCTGCAGGCTCTGAGCCATCAGCCCAGAGCCTGACGCGGGGCTCGAACTCACGGACCGCGAGATCGTGACCTGGCTGAAGTCGGACACTTAACCGACTGCGCCACCCAGGCGCCCCGAAGAACAAAATTTTAAATTTTAACTAGGTCTAACCTTTCAGTTTGTTCTTTTATAAATCATGCTTTTGGTGTTGAATGTTAAGATACCTTGCCTAACCCAAGGTCACAAAAATTCTTCCTATATTTTCTTTTAGAAATTGTATAATATTAGGTCTTACATTTAGGTCTATGACCCCTTTTGAATTAATTTTTATACTGTTACTAGGTTTGGATCAAAGTTAAAGTAATTTTTTTTTTTTTTTTTTGTATATGGGAATCCAATTGTCTGGCACTGTTGGCTGAAAAAAACTATCCTTTCTCTACCGATTGCTTTGCACCTTCATTGAAAATCAGTTGTCTGCATATCATATATGTGTGGGACTATTTCTGGACTCTCTTCCTTTCCATTGACCTATCTATCTTTACATCAATTATCACACAGTCTTGATTACAGTAGCTTTATAATAAAATCAGATAGTTCAAGTCTTCCAATTTTGTTCTTTTTCAAATTTGTTTTGGCTATTCTAGATTCTTTGCATTTCCATATGGATTTAAAAAACTTTTTTTTTTCAACGTTTATTTATTTTTGGGACAGAGAGAGACAGAGCATGAACGGGGGAGGGGCACACAGAGAGGGAGACACAGAATCGGAAACAGGCTCCAGGCTCTGAGCCATCAACCCAGAGCCTGACGCGGGGCTCGAACTCACAGACCGCGAGATCGTGACCTGGCTGAAGTCGGACGCTTAACCGACTGCGCCACCCAGGTGCCCCTCCATATGGATTTTAGAATGAGCTTGCCAATTTCTACAAAATAGCCTTCTGGGAGTTTGATTGTGATTGCACTGAATCTTTAGATCAATTTGTGGAGATTGACATTTCAACAATATTGAGTCTTCTGAGCAAGAGGTATCTCTTGCTTTGGTTAGGCCTTTAATTTCTCTCAGTAAGGTTTTGTAGTTTTCAGTGTCTAGGTCTTTAACATATTTTGTTAGATTTCTTTTACGTTCTTTGACACTATTTTAAAGGTAATGATTTTTACATTTCAATTTTCCAATGATTCATTGTTATCTGTGGAAATACTAGTGAGTTTTGTATATTGGTCATGTGTTCTGTAGCCTTGCCAGATTCACTTATTCTACTAGCTTTTTCTTTTTTTTTTTTTTGTAGATTCCATAGACAACTGTTGTTTGTGAAAAAAGATAATTTCACTTTTCTAATGTGGACGTCTTTATTATTATTATTATTATTATTATTATTATTATTTTCTTGCCTTATTGCATGGCTAGGATCTTTATTTAGTACAATGTTGAATAGAAGTGGTAAAGCAGACATCCACATCTTATTACTGATCTTAGGGGAAAAACATTTAGTCTTTCACTAGTAAATATGATGTTAGCTGTAGGTTTCAAAAAAATACTATTTATAGTTTGAGAAAGTTCTCTTCTATTCCTAGTTTCCTGAACATTTTTACAGAAATGGGTTATATTTTGTCAAATGGTTGTTTGAGTGTATTGGTTTTGACCATATGGTTTTTCTTTTTTAGTTTCTTAATATGGTGAATTATAGTGATTGATTTCAAATGTGAAACCAACTGTGCATTCCTGGGGTAAGTGCCACCTGGCCATGGTATATTATCTTTTATTTATTAAATTTTTTTTTATGTTTTATTTTTTTATATTTAAGAACGAGAGACAGAGACAGAGAACGAGCAGGGGAGGGTCAGAGAGATGGAGACAGAATCTAAAGCAGGCTCCAGGCTCCAAGCTGTCAGCACAGAGCCTGATGTGAGGCTCGAAACTTGCAGTGAGATCGTGACCTAAGCCGAAGTCGGACACTTAACCAACTGAGCCACCCAGGTGCCCCTATTATCTTTAAATATTTTGTTGGATTAGATGTGCTAAAATTTTGTTTAGAAAATTTGCATGTGTGATCATCAAATGTGTGATCACCACAGATACTGGTCTATAGTTTTCTTTTGTTGGCTTTGTCAGGCCAGGGTAATGCTGGTCTCATAGACTGAGTTGAGAAGTATTACCTTTGTTTCAATTTTCTGGAAGAGTTTTTGTAGAATTTCTATTATTTCTTCCTTAAATACTTGGTAGAATTGACCAGGGAATCCACCTGGGTCTGAAGTTTGCAGTGTGGAAAGATTTTTAACTACAATTTCAATTTTCTTAACAGACATAGACTTCTTCAAATTATGTATTCCTCCTTGAGTGAGTGTGGGAGTTTGTGTCTTTCAAGGAATCTGTCCATTTAATCTAAACTGTTTATTTTATTGGTGTAAAAATGTTCATAATATTCCTTTACCGTGCTTTTCATATCTGTAGACTCTGTAGTGATGTCATCTTTCTCATTTCTTTTTAAAAATTTTTTTTAACATTTATTTATTTTTTAGAGAGTGAGAGCATGAGTGGGGGGAGGAGCAGGGGTGGGGTACACAGAATCCAAAGCAGGCTCCAGGCTCTGAGCTGTCAGCACAGAGCCCAACACAGGGCTTGAACTCATGGACTGCGGGATCATGACCTGAGCCAAAGTTGGACGCTCAACCAACTGAGCCACCGAGGTGCCCCTCTCATTTCTAATATTGATATTTTGTGTCTTTCTTTGATCAGTCTCGCTAGAAGTTTATCAATTCTATTGATCTTTTCAAAGAACAGCATTTGGATTCAGTATTTTATTCTTTCCTGTTGGCCACAAGATTTTTGGAGCCTAAAGGCAAATCTGCTTCAAATGAATTTAGCCTTATTATAATATGCAGAATTGGAAATGATAGGCATCTCAGTCTATAAATTAGTTCTATATGAGCATTTCCCCAAATATGCTGATGAGTAGAGTTTAGGCCTTTGTCAGGCATCATCTGGATTCTGTTGTCCAAAATAATTTTGTATTTATCTTGATGAAAGACAAAAATATACAGATTTAAAAGACAAAGCTATGTGAGGTATTTTAGTTTTGTTTTCCATTACGGAGTGAAACTTGCCAATTTCACTTATTTATAAGAAGAGAATCTGAAATGGAATTTGGAGAAACATGAATTTATAGGGTCTTATATTTTGCCCATGTGCCATTAAATACTTTACAAAATTTAAAGGCCCATAAAATAAGCTATGACTCAAATCCCAGGAAAGATCAACATTTTGGGAATAAAATATAGTAGGTCAATACTGGATTTTACTTTCAAGATTTAGAAATGTTAAGCTACAAGAGACCCTATATAGGATGGTGTCAACATTGGAAAAACTGTGGGTATGGTAGATACACCCTAGAAAAACAAGCAACTAATGTTAGTTTTTGTTATTTCAAGATTAAGATTTAACAAACATTAACTGTGCAGTTTCTACTGTACAAATGATTTTACGTAAGCTTTATAATCCTTCTGGGGTGCCTGGGTGGCTCAGTCAGTTAAACGTCTGACCGGCTCAGGTCATGATCTCACAGTTTGTGGGTTCGAGTCCTGCATTGGGCTCTGTGTTGACAACTCAGAGACTGGAGCCTGCTTCAGATTCTTTGTCTCCCTCTCTCTCTGCCCCTCCCCCACTTATGCTCTGTCTCTCTGTCTCTCTCTCTCTCAAAAATAAATAAACATTAAAAAAATGATTTGTAATCCATCTGATAGCTATATCTATCCATGTATCTATCTAGAAACCAAAGCACAGAGAGGTTGAAAAATTTGTTAAAGATCAAAAATTAGTAAGACTGATACGTAAACTCAGTTGATGGGCTCAAAATATTAACAACTTTAATACAAAATTGGCTTGTTATAAAACAGCTTGGATTGTGTCAGTTTCTGCCAGTTTTCAGATGAATGAGGAGTAGGCAGACACCAGAAACTTTGAATATGCCATTAATCCACTAACTGCAGTCATTTCGTCAATATTAATGGATAAATTTTATAGTCATGAAACTGTTTGAGGGCAGCCTAGCTCCTTACACATGTGCTCACAAGGAAAGTTCATATCTTCAAAAGGCAAATAGTTTTTCTCTTTGGAACAGGACTTGGCATAGTGCTGGCATATGGTAACTGTGAGGACAACCATCTCTTACAGCCAGACCAGAGTGAGTCAATTTACGATTTGAATAAACTTCAAAAGCAAAGTTATAACTAGTATTTGTTTTTCTCAAACAACAGATCCTCAAACAATAAGTTCTAAGTTCTCAAAGATTTACTGTAATGTTGAAGTAGAGAAGATGCTTTCCTATACTCCATGTTTTCGTTTATATCATACAGGTTTGTTCCTTTGGTATTGTATTTTAAAAATAAATTTTAGGTAAAAATTTCATTTTTATATTTTGGATGTATTTCTTTTTGAATTTGGTTCAACTATTTTAAGAAAAGGAAGCATCCTGTAATGATATCATTTGAACTAAGCCAATTTTCTTTTAGAAGCAACAAAAAATTTGCCAGATGTTGCTATTATGAAACAGTGATCTAGCATTTTAATTCATCTGACACCTGGATATACTGGCATAAACAATGGCTTTTTATATGATGAGGCAGTTCTAATTTAAGATCAGTACTTCATCTGTTTTCTTTGTAACTCTATTAGTACTAATGGACAAGTCTAGGCAAATTTCCATAGACTGCCTTTTGGCATTCAGCATGTTAGAAATGGTTAATAAGCAGTGAACACATTCCACCTGGGAGTTTCGCTTGCTGCTGCACAATTTTGCACTTTTTTTTTTTTTAAATGTTGTTGGGCCTGGCTCTGTTTTGTGTCCCCGAGAGACTGAGGACAGCAGTAATTCGAATTGTCTGGCAAAAGCCAGAGTCATGTAAAGCACTAGTGTTCACTTGAAAGGTATTCAAAGAAGGCGTTTTCTAATGCCTAAAACTAGTATGTAGGAGATGATGAAACACTACCTTATAATTAAGTCAGCAAGAGTCAGAGCACTATTTGTTAACTATAGTCTTCTTAGTCTTCTGTTTTTGAATGAATAAACAATCCCTTTTCAGCACAAAGTAATTTGCTTCACCAAAGCTGATACCTATCATAGTCAAGCATCCTTTAAATACTGCAATTAAGGTCATATGCTCGCTTTGCCATGACTTGCCTGCACTCAGGATATTATGTGTGAGGGTACTAAGGCAAATGAGAGTTCAGGAAAATTTTTAAAAATTCATCTTTTAATTAAAAACATCTTAACGTGATACAACCAGATTTGAATGAATACTAAAGGGGTCTTTAGACCCTGAACAATATTATTTTCTACAGTTTGTGAAGCATTCACCTACAAATAAGTGAACTTTCATCAAAGTTCAATTTATATAGAACATTTGAATTTTGACTCATTATTTAAAATGAAAAGTTGCTAGAAATACACCTCAAGTTGTTTTATATAACTTAACATTACATAGTTTTAGCATCTATTATAATGTATTCTGAAGACAACAGGAATATAATTCCTACTTCATTTTAGTTTATGTTAAGTTACTTTGTTTACATCACTTAAGAGGTACTCACAAAATACAGGTTACTTTCAAACATTCTAGACTATTCACACTCCTACACACCACCAACAATAAAATATAAGCATTACATTTCAAGTAATTATTACTATACTTGGGATACAATAATGTTTTCATTTTCAAGGACAGTATGTCTTCCATGAGAACCTCTCATTTCTTACTGATTGTGAGTGGATTCTTTAGCTGACTCTAATGTTTAGGTATGCAGAGTTCTGCAAGTTGAACATGGATATTTAACATATGTAATAGTGCATTTAACTTAAGCAAATACAGCCATACAAACTCACCCCCTGCAACTCTCCCTTAATTAAAGGAAAGGAAGTTTTAAAAGGTAAAAAACCAAAAGGAGGTAGGGAGAGGGAGAGGGGAGACAGTAGCAGGTCAAGAAAATTCAGCACATTTGTGAATGATGAAAACAGAAGGAAGGACAGCAGTAAATGACAGAAGATGAGAAGCTACACTGGGATGCCTGTAGGATGACAATGATTTGAGAAGGCAACAGCTTGCCCTGTAAATCCAGAAAGGCCCAGGGCTCAGAGGCCCCCAAGTGCTGAGTAACATATATAGGGGTGAGATGAGAGCCCAAAATGAGGACTAGATGTAAGTTTATAGAGGAGGTGGTGAGATCTCCAGGGTCCTTTCCTACCCCAGGCAGTCATATGATTGTCTCCTTGAAAGCAAGAGATTAGAGGTTTGTCCTCTGGAAAAACCAAACTTGATGAGCTCTAGGCTTGGGAACAGCAGGCACAACTGGGTTGGTGACAAGGTTTGAAGTTGAAAATAACATGGAAAAAGAAAAAATCTGCACACTCAAAAGGGATCTCCCTGGACCCATTTCTTGCCTATTTCTAAAAATTAGGCAGTCAGGCTTATAAGTATTCTCTGGGTACCAGACAGACAAATTTTTCTCTGGAGAAACCACATAGCTTCTGTTTTCTTTCTCTGGAACTCCAGTTAACTGAGATGTTGGACTTCCTAATTAAAATTTTGTTTCTTAGGTTCATTGAAATATAATTTACATATAACAAAATATCCATATTTTCAGCATATAGGCTGATCGATTAATTTTGGTCACTGTACACATCTGTGTAGTCACCACCACAAATAAGACAGAATAGTTCCCTCATCCTAAAAAGTTTGCTTATGCCCTTCCATCGTTCTTGACCACTGGTCCCAAGAAACCACTGATCTGTTTTCTGTCACTGCAGTTTTGCCTTTTGTAGAATTTTCTATAAATTAAATCATATAATGTGTAGTTGCTCTTACCTGCCTCCCCATACCTCTGTCAGTTATACTGAGAAATAACTGACGTACATCACTGCATAAGCTGAAGGTATACAGCCTAGTTCATTTGCTAAGTGATATAAGAAGGCAATAAGCAAGATAATAAGAAGTGCTTTCATGAAGAACTCATATGCTTTCACCTATCTAGATGTGAGAAAAAAGATGCTTGCTCCCTCCCTTGGTCCCAGTTAAGCTTTCTGTTTCAGAGACAATGGGGCTCCAAATGTCTTCCTCATCTATCTGCCAAAAGGAGTATGAAATAAAAAGACTAATATTAAAATAGTAAACAAATATATCATTTGCTGCAAAGATTTAAAATGTAAGCTCAACCTGGTCACCAGCTTCTCCAGATGCTGCTTGGACAGAATTAATTGAAATTATTCAATAGATCTTTTCTTTAAGAAGCCGATTAGAGCAATCAAAAACAACCACCAGAGTGTGTATGTGGGGGGTAGGATCAGGGGGATGGAAAGTTGCAGGTAATGGGTATGGAGTTTTTTTTGGAGTGATAAAATGTTCTAGAATTGATTGTGGCAATTACACAAATCCGTGAATATACTAAAAACTATTGAACTATACATTTTAAATAAATGAAAAATTAAGTAGTGAATTAAAAGAGCTGATCAAATTATTAATAGACTAAAAAACCAAACCAAAAGAAAACCCATATACCAACTTGGCCTCTTAAAAACTGAGAATAGGGGGAGCCTGGGTGGCGCAGTCGGATGAGCGTCCGACTTCAGCCAGGTCACGATCTTGCGGTCCGTGAGATAGAGCCCCGCGTCAGGCTCTGGGCTCATGGCTCGGAGCCTGGAGCCTGTTTCCGATTCTGTGTCTCCCTCTCTCTCTGCCCCTCCCCCGTTCATGCTCTGTCTCTCTCTGTCCCAAAAATAAATAAACGTTGAAAAAAAAAATTTATAAAAAAAAAAAAGAGAAAAAAAAAAACCAGAATAAACTGACAGTTGATGGGGGGGGGGGGTGGGAGGAAGGGGAGGGTGGGTGATGGGCATTGAGGAGGGCACCTGTTGGGATGAGCACTGGGTGTTGTATGGAAACCAATTTGACAATAAATTTCAAATTAAGAAAAAATAATAAATGAATACAAACTAAAAAAAAAAAAAAAAATAGAAGACTTAGTTCCAGTTTTGGCTCCTAAAAACATTTCCACCTTTCCTTCCAATAGGTACCTGAGGCCAATCATTCCAAGGAAGCTCACTGTTCTGACACATATGTTTGATATGCCAGAACCCATTCATTTTGTGGTGCAGATGAAACAAAGCTGGAAATGTCAGTCCTGCTTTTCCTAGGCCAATTTAGCAAAGCCAGTGCCAGGCAATTCTCAAGCCCAATCCTGATTAAGGCCCCATTAGGGAGTTTATATCTTATGTGCATGAGATGAAGGCAGGAGGGAGCCTAAAGCATTCACACCTCCCCCACTCCCCTGCTCCTGCTGGCTTGGACTGGATTATATACCTGTGTTTCTGTCTGGTCCTTTGATTAGCCCTGAGTAGGTCACTGAGTAGAACCGAGCCAGGGTTCTCAACCTCATAGGCTTGCCTGATTGGGCCCGGATTCTTTCTCTAGGGGTTAGGCTCTACCTTCTATATTCCTAGGCACAAGCTAAAGTCCTCTCAAACTGGGAAGACCATCTGTTGCATTTCAGGCTCTGCCATTACCTAGAGATTTTTGCTGTTCTACCATAGGTCAAACCTTTCTGGACAACAAACCCAAGTTTGCTCCTCTTCTTGGGAGATGATAATTTAGAGTGCTGGCCACTTCACATGGGGGCCAGCCTTATAGCCAACTCAGTTATCCTAATTTCAGAAACCAACTAGTTCTCTTCTTCTCTATTACCAGCAATCCACTGCTAAGATTTCAGCAGGTCCATCAGAGTCATGACATGAGGATACCTGGCACAGCACTGCAATGGCTCGATAAATGCTAGTTCTTTTCTTTCCTTCATATCAAGTCAATTTAAGCTTGCTCTACTTACCTGGTGTACACAGTCTAAGAACTGCAGGAATATGGGAGTAAAACCACTACCCTGACAGTTGAGAGTCAAGCTGCTCCGCTGACTAAATTTATGACCAAAAGAGAGCCACTCTTTTTCGACCAACATCCGGAAGCCTTCAAGTGTCCTATAAAAGGGATCACTGAGTAACTGAACCAAGGATGTCACCTAGGGCACAAGCAGGATGGATACTTCATTACTTTCAGTCCTGAAAAAATTTTGTTAGTAAGACAAGCAAAGTCACCTCAACAGCAAATTTGTTCACTAACTGCTCCACGACAGCCAATCAAATTAATTCTGCAAACTTTCCAGCAAAAACTAAAACTCAGATTCATTTTGGCTACATGTTTTCTTTCAGAAATTACGATTTTAATCTTTAGCTGGCCAGTTTGCTGACTGCAGCCCTCTCCTAGGTTAATTAATAAGGCCAGAGTATCAGTTCAAACCTACATCTACTTTTTGACAGGTATAGATTAATGTCTTACTGTAGTTTATATTTATACTTTTCCTTTTCATGTGGAGTGGGTAAAGGAGGGGCTTATTGAAAGCCAGGGAAAGGGCTGATAAAACCAGGAAGGATGATCCATGTCCTACCCTCTGATCAAGTGCTCCATTTGTATGCTCACATGGTGTATCTCTCATGTGGGAGCCTGATGCCCTGAGCCGGAGCTACAGGCTATGTTGTGCTGGGAAGCTCAGGACTCAGAGCTTTCTCATGGATACTAGGTGTTTTTAACACAGGACTTTCTCTGTCCATAATTACATTAGTCATTATACAAAAGATTCATCTGCAGAACTTAAAAACAACCGAATTTCGATACAAATATAAAACTAAGTATCTGAAAATATGTTTTAAGAGTTTACTTGTGCAGTGATGTCCCAGCCTTCCTCCAAACAGACCAAAACTGAGGAACCATTCTCAAGTACTTCTGATATAACCACAGCCAGCTGCATTATCCTGTGAAGCTAAGAGATAAGAAAGGAGGCCACAATTAGACCAGGCACTTTCTGAGCACCAAGAACACACAGACTCATTATCAACCTTAGATAACAAAAACAAGTTAGGGATAAAGTATTTGGACAAAAGAACCATGTAAGTTTTAAATGCTTTAAGTTCTTTGTCAAAATCAAGATGAAACAATGACATAATTTAAAAGCAGACAAAAATAATGTGTTCAAATGATATATCATGAAATAAACTGACCTTACATGATCTCAAAGTAGAAGAGTTATATAATTCCATAGAGTGGAAAAGAGAGATTCTATAAGTGGTCCTACCAAAACAGTTACTGGATGTAAAATTTGTTTTTCTATGATGTAGTCAGTTCTATTTCAGATACTCTTAATTTTTCTGCAATTAGATAGTGAGGATGGTTGCACAACTCTGTGAATATACTAAAAAGCACTGAACTGTACACTTCACAGGGTTGAATTTTATGATAAACGAATTTTGTATTTTAAGAAAGACACTCTTGTTTGTACTGTGTATTAAATGGGAAGAAGACTCAGATTTGTGCTCAGCTTTTTAAGCCAAGCCAACTGACTCAAAGTCCCTAATGAACAATTATGCTGTGAATAGAGCATAGAGATTCAAAACCAAATGTATATTGTAGTTTAAAACTATATTTTAAGTATCACTTGATGTAATTTGTAGATGAATCCAACTTTCAACTAACACAAAACAAAATTAACTCCCCCATATTTTAAACAGAGCTAGGCTATTTTAAACCCAGGAACAAGGCACATGTCCTCTCCAGCAATGGGAAGCTCCTCACTGTTCCTGTAACATAGCCTGAATTCTCTTGGGCTTAGCATTTGCTCTAAGTTAACTTTTAAAATGCCAATATCCCAAGTGGGGCAGTATTTTCCACTGTTTTTACTCACGAACTTCTGGTATGAATCTACTTTGGAGTAAGAAGCAGAACAAAGAATGTACCAGAAGCACAGATAGGTAGGTTGAGTGGTGGGAAGTTTGGGGCTGGTGCTCATAGCTTAGGGACAGAAGGGAGTTTTGATCAGCTCCTTCCATGAGTACTCAAAGTATCTAGATTTATAGCTAATTGTATATATGGCTTTTTTTTTTTTTTTTAATAGCTTAAGTATCTTGAGAATAGTCACTGCCCTGGGTACTCCCATCATTTCTTGGCTTATGGAAAACAACTCTTTTTCCTTCCTAAGAGAGGCAGGAGGCTTGGAGGCAGATGGGAACAGAGATCAGAGGGGCTGGGAACTCCTACAGGGGGCAAAGGAATAATGGGTATAGCATCAATGGTTTAAAAACAAGGCTGAAGGGTATATTGCAGAGATGCTTTGGCCAAATGTCTGCGTCAGTGTCTAAAACATGCATGTCATAAATACCTTTCTTATGTGGTTTGGAAGAAATGTGGGTTATGTGTGCTGGGATACCTATTTCTCCTTAATTTCTCAATAAGAGTTTAATTAAAAACATCCCAAGTTTGACTTAGCTGAAGAAGGGATATGTGTTTTTTTTCCTAAACTTTAGGGAGGCTTTGGGGCATCCAATATGACTCTGGTGGATGGTTTGAGGGTGAATCTAAAATCTACAGACAAGGAAAAGGCAGAGACACATGGAAGGTGAGAAAGTAAGAGGGAAAGGCTCTTGGAATCATTTAGAAATCAAATTGTGTCCCTGGATCCTTACTCTGCTGACAAAAGAGCAGAAGTCCTATAAATATTTGATTAAATTTGCTGCATATCAAAAAGTTTCCATCTAACAATAAAAATCTCCTCCTTAGCATCCTGTGAAGATTAAGTTTTCAATTAGAAGAGATTGAAAACCCAGGGATGAAGAATTCTATCCCCTCATCTTCTATATCACATGTTTCCTGGAACTGAAAAACCTTTATGGAGTGTGTACAATAAGGAGAGAATGTCAGGTAATAGGGGAACACAATACTTTTTTCTCAAATACCAATTCTGTATATCCACTTGAACCTCTTGCCTTGAGTTATAAGACACACTGCTCTAGACATTACCTGTGGGAACCACTCAGAATCTCCCAGGGCTTTCAGGAAGGTCACTTCTGAGTCAGTAGGGATGGTGCTTGGAACACAAGCCCTCATCAATTTTTTAAAACTGGCTTTTACTTGTCGGATGTCATGAAATTCAACAGGAACAAACTCACAATTTAAAGCAAATTCTAACTTGAAGTTCTGTGGGTGAAGATGCATAGAATTAGGCATATGAAGTGCTATAGGTAAAAGAGTACTGTTTTTAATGCCAATACTTGATGATGTACAGTTAGTTGAGGCCAAGTTGCTATAGAGGTTGCAGAGGTCAAGAAAGTCAATCCTGTGGCTAATGTGTCAGTGTTACTGGAAAGAGCCATTCAGTAAGGTCTTGTGGTTTGACTTGGCTTGCTGTCATTCTGAGAATTTGGAGAGACTACTGGTAGGCTGGAACCTGCTGGAACTTATAACACCAAATATAAGCCAATTATAAGGCCATGAACCTGGAGTCTAAAGAGGAACCAATGACACGTGGACAGCATGATTAATCCAAAACTAAGTCTTCCAAGATATACACTGTAATGAAAAGGTAATATACTGTTGAGGTTTCAGAACTCTACAAATTAAAGTTTGTGGACATACACATATTTGTTTCTTATTATGTAAGTAAAACATAGTCATTGTAAAAGTGAAAAAAAGTAGAGATAAACATTGAGAAGGCAATAAAAATCATCATCTCACTGCCCTAACACTATTAACATTGTAGTGCTCTTTTAAAGTGAATATACAAAATTTTATATGTAGTAAAATCTGAAAGGCTTTCTGACTTTTAGCTTTGGGACAATATTTTTTTTCACACAATATGACACATGTATCAATATATATTTATTTGAATACTTTTATCATTTATATCTTTAATCCATATGGAATTTATTCCATGTGTGGTTGCATTTGTAATTTATAAATGCTAAATTGATGGCCCTTTGATCTATTTTGTTTTGGTAATCTTGTTGCTTAGTTCTGAGGATTTAAAAACTCTCAACCTTCTCATGCCAAAAAATGAGTTAGTTTTCTCAGACTCTTTGCACTTTCTTCACATTCTGCCCAAATAACTCTATTGTATTATTTTTCTTATTTTTTAATGTTTATTTATCTTAGAGAGAGAGAGTGCTTTTCTATTAGTTTTTTTAAAAACTTATAATAGATAGCTTACTTTCCAGGAGAACCAGGTTCCTTTCAATTTCTCAACTATACATGAGGTAGGTATGCTTATCTTATAAACCAGAAACTATCAACCATAGTGTTGACACATATTAGGTCATAATGAACTTGTTACTAAGTATAAGGTATTAAAGTATATAAACTGAAAAAGGTAAATAAGGGCAATTCAAGTTTATTTAGAATAAGCCACTCTCTACTTCCTTGCGTTTCTATATGTCTCCTTTGTGGGGAGAAGAAAGTATCAGGTTGCAACTAGACAGCACTAGGCTATCCAGAATGTGGCACATGTCAGACAGGTAAGGACTACACTCTATAGATACAATTCAATAAATAAAAAGAAAAACTTGAATGGAATATACAAAAATCCTAATTACTACTGTGCCAGGATGGTGGAATTATGTATATATGTATGTATGCATATATATATTAAAGTTTATTTATTTTGAGAGAGAGAGAGAGAGAGAGAGAGAGAGAGAGAGAGAGAGAGAAAGAGCAAGTGGAGGAGGGACAGAGAGGGAAATAGAGGATCTGAATCAGGCTCCATGCTGACAGCAGAGAGCCCGAAGCGGGGCGCGAACTCACAAACTATAAGATCATGATGCTTAACCAACTAAGCCATCCAGGTGCCCCAGTGGAATCGTTTTTAAAATATAATACTTTACTGATAAAAGAAAGAGAGAAAAGGAGAGAGACAAATAGAATGATAGCAAGAAAGAAAGAGAGAAAGTAAATAAAGGCATGAAGGCAGAAAGAAAGAAAAAGAAGGAAGGAGGAAGATGGGTGGCGTGTAGGGGGAGGGAAGGGAGGAAGGGAGAAAAAGGAGCATGAGTCCCAAGAACTCAGTCTTTCTTACTCATATATACATGATCATACAGCTAAACTGAGGACTGATGTGCAAAGGCAATGGCAGAGGTGAGAACTGAGGAGACAAACCTTGGAAAGTGATTCAGGTCATGAATAAGTGCTGTGCTGAAGTGTGGAAAGTCTGTGCTCTGGGAAAGACACTGGTGCCAAAGAGGCTGTACAGGCAACCCTGGATTACTGTTGAAAAGTGTTCCAACTATTTTCTGGATATAAAGTTATCTGCTGTATCAGAAGACACATGTGCATACTTAACAATTGAGCACTATACCCAGCAGTTTCATGCCCTCTCCCCTAAAGGTTGTGACTAAGTGATTGCAGCAGTCCTGGCAGTGGGAGGGGAGCTAGCAAAGCCAGCTTGCCATAGAAGAGATGACGCAGTCATTGGCATCTTGAAAACCGAGCATGTGGGATCCTGCTCACAGCCTCTGCTCCACAGTTCAACTGAAGGTCTGTCTCTATTGCCCAGTGCTGACTGGAGCACTGGGCTAAACTTTGAGGGGATTTCTGAATTAACAAATACTTTTATTTCCCACAAACCTATCAGTAGTAATGAAATCTATTTTGTAATGTGTGAATTGCAAAAACAAACCCAAGGAAGTGCTGCTTTTAGAGGTAGAGACTATCTTTACAATTTATAGGACCTGAGCATGGTGAAGCTCTGTAGCACAATCACTTAAAAGTAAGATAGGGGCGCCTGGGTGGCTCAGTCGGTTGAGCATCCGACTTCAGCTCAGGTCACGATCTCACGATCCGGGAGTTCGAGCCCCGCGTCGGGCTCTGGGCTGATGGCTCAGAGCCTGGAGCCTGCTTCTGATTCTGTGTCTCCCTCTCTCTCTGCCCCTTCCCCGTTCATGCTCTGTCTCTCTCTGTCTCAAAAATAAATACACGTTAAAAAAAAAATTAAAAAAAAAAAGTAAGAAAAGGGGCACCTGGGCGGCTCAGTCAGTTAAGTGTCTGAGTCTTCTTTTTGGCTCAGGTCATTATTTCACGGTTCGTGAGGTTGGACTCTAGGCTGACAGTGCAGAGCCTGCTTGGGATTCTCTCTCTCTCTCTCTCTCTCTGCCCCTCCCCTGCTCTCTCTCTCTCAAAATAAATAAACATTTAAAAAAAACAAAGTAAGAATAAAGTTGATTAGGGCTTCTAATATTTTGAAATTTCTGACATGTCTTAGGACATGTGTGTCTAACCTTGCAAAGTTAAAAAAAAAATTAACTTAGAAAACAATCTTGGCCTTCCCTTGTCTCCATATGCAGGGCCACAGCTTTCTTTTGTTCACTTTTCTACCTTCCTGTAGCTTTCTTTATCAATAGGGATCTATTTTGCCAGGGGCACAGATTTCTATGGAAGCTGAACAAGACAATGGAAAAACACAGCCCGAATAAGCCTTATTTCTTTTTTGTATGTACACTTCCTAAGATTCCTGATGTTTATGCTGATTTTTTCGTGATTATGTGTAAGTATATTTTCGTGGCTAATAAATATGCAGATATGCATATGTATCTCGATATAAGTATATGTAGATATACATACATATGTATGAGCTAAAATTTTTTTTGAGATTGATTATTAACTCCAGATTAAGAATCTATGCTGTAAAATGAAATTTCTAGGAAAGCTGTTTGAGATAAGTTTTATAGACTGCCTTTGTGTATCCATAAAGTTTCTAAGTGAGAAAAAGAAATCTTACCCTTAGTTGCGACTTTTCACCAAATATATAAAGGGCCGTTTGGCGTTTCAAGAGCTGGTTTTGCAGGTAGGTGCTGTTACTAAAGGAGGCCGAGTGGTCCCTGCCTGCCAGCCGGGCGCCAACATCAATGAAAGATGTTGGAGAGCTGATGAGGCGAGTGCTAGAGCGAAGACTTGCCCAAACACCTTCACAAAAGCCAAAATAATGGAGTGAGATAACCTGATGTGGGAATGCCACTGAATAGGGAAAAAGATGTATGCTCTGTAGGGACAATTTTAGAGGTAATAGCAAGTTAATTCACCTAAGTAATCATGGATCATATCGGTCATTTGTTGTTTACTTTTGCAAATATAAGCATTATTCAATACAGCATTTCCAAATCACACAATCTTAGGGTTGGAAGGAGCTAACAAGTCACCCAAGTCAATCCCATTTTTTGTATTTTGATGTAAAGGCAGTATTTATAAGTAAATGCTGAGATCACAAATAGAGTGCACGGACACTGGGAAACAAAAAATGCGGGCAGAAGGCAACAATGTGAAAACATGGAGTGACTCAGTTTCTCAGGGTTTCATGAAAGAAGTAAGGAACACTCTTCTGCTTTAGTCAGTCAATGCAACAAGGAATCTAGATTAAGTAATAAATTAGAACTTTACTATACCTACTAAAATCTGAGGCTGGATCTAGAATATTTGTGTGTCATGCCCAAATGACATAATTTTAAATTAGTAAAGATAGATTCTAGTCTTTTTGTCCCAGTATCCATGAAAAATAGAAGTTATAAATTTAGTAATGCGCATTTCACTGATACGTAGGAGGCTTTATTTAAAGTTTACAGTCAAAAGCAGATGTCTTCTAAGGGAAAGGCCAAAGCTAAGTTACTGGAAGAATCTCATGTTATAAATGGACCTTAATTATATTAATTAGAAAAATTGCATTTCTACTAAATATTCAATATTCAAACACAAAGGCAAATATTAAGCCTCAAACTTGACCAGCACTGTAGTACCTTCAAAATAACAGAGCCCCTTATAAATGCCCATAGACTACGGCGCTCATGCTGGTGATAGGGTCATTGGGGTATAGGACACTATCACTGCTTGTCTATAGTGGGGTTCCTTCTCTAGACTTAGAAAGACTCTTTGAGAAGCTTTAATATTTGCCAAATCAAGTCATGTTTCTAGGGGACTGAAAGTCACCATAATAATGCCTGTCTCATCTGCTTCTTTCTTTATAAGCATTTACAGGGGCAGGAGACCAGTCCCCAAGAAAAGGTTTTATTTAATGGATTTGTTTTTCAGATATTAGCTTAACATGAATTATAAGCTTGTCTTAGATATTATGGCAAGTGTTTATAAATGGAATCACAGAGCAAATTCAGAACGTGGATAAAAATAAAGGACATAATTTGACAAACAAATGTGAAAAAGGTTACTTGTAACAAATATGCTTCCAGATGAAGATGGTTCAAAAGAGTGACACATTAGGACAGATAATACAGTACCTTGATTATGGATTCTTCCCTTAGTTGAAGATTTGGGGTTTGACTGAATAAAACATTTATCTCTGTACCCATGCACTGGTAAGTAAGATTAAAGACAGAAGGAGGAATGAAATGTAGATAGCAGCAAACATCAGAGCAAATTGAGTAACAGAAGAATAGGTTATTTAATTTTTGAACTTGAGTTAACATAGGGGGAAAATGTAAATATAATAAAAGTAGAAACTGCAATTAACAAATAAAAAGCTGCACAGTCACACAAAATAGATGAACTGAGCGCCTGTTAAATGAAATTTCAGCACCTGATTATAAGTATTATAAGCACAATGAAATGGACAGCACAGCAGAGCGCCACTAACAAATTATACCAAATGGAACACGCTTTTGAAGATTGTCATTTGGCAAGAAACAAATTTATATAATAAAATTAAGGAATTTAGAAGGGGGTAAATGTTAGGAATGCATTGGCCCTAGTATTTAAGGAGGCTGATTTATTGGCAAATGCTACGTGTTGTACAGCACGTTGGTTCTTTGAGCAAGGTTATCACATCAGGAATGAAGCTCCAGTAACCATTTGGAATAACTAAGGGCATATTTTTGCAGTAAAGCATCAAGCATTGCCACACTATCTTCTTTTTTTCTTGTCATTTTGAAATTACATTTATTTTTAACACAGTTATGAGAAACAAAAATTCATGATCCTGTGACAATACCCAATGCCACTAAAAAATACAGCTTGTGATGATTGAAGTCACGACTCCTCCTAAAATCCCTACTTGCACCAAAATGATAGGCAGTATTAGAGATAATACTTTTGTAATTTGAGTAATATTGTTTTTTCCCGACAGAAAAAAAGTGCTTCGTGAGTAAGGCAAACTTAGCCTGGTAGTAACAAAAGCGATGAACAGTGGGTTACAGTTAATGACATTATTTCCTGAGCAAAGGAACTGCTCAAGTCAATTAAGGAAAATGACTCTGTATTTATTCAGGATTGAAAACTTTAACAATGGTATTATTAAGCTATATATTGCAAAGCTGCATATGACATAATTTGATAATAGAAAAATCATTAGCAGCATTACTTCATTTCTGTCTCACTCCTCTGGAAGTAGAAAATGAAGGACAATAATGGCTTTAGTGGCCAAAGGAATTCAGAAAGCTAAGGGTTGTGAAGGTGCTGGCTGACTGCACACAGGGAATTCTATTGCAAGACAGAACAAAGACCATGGGACAACATGGTAAAAGCACAAGGCTTCCTGTGTGCTGTCCACCTGCTCTCCTTTCTGCCAAGGTTTTGAGCTTCCCGATTGGAATATGGGACACTAAATACTTATAGTGAAGTTTTAGTGGTTGGTTCCTGATTGTGAGATACTGTTCCCTGAACATATACCACGTTTACATGTTAGTCTCTCTACCTGGAACTACTTTTCACATTTCTTTACCTGACAAACTCCTTATCCCTTAAGATCCAGGAACAATGTGAATTCCTAGGAAGTGCCTTCTTCACTGTCCCCAGACTTGTAGAGAGCTCTACTTGAACTGTGATCACATTGCATTGTGATTATTAGCACATTTTATTCTACTAGATTTTGCGATCCAAAGGGTAGGGCCCTAATCATATTTATTCTTGTATCCATGCTAAAAGCCTAATTTATAGGTATTAAACACATTTGTTGATTATTTTCTTTTTGAAAATTGATACATTATGAGCTGTTGTGGTCCTTCTAGTATATCTTCAACTCTGATTATCTGCCCTGATTATTTGCTCTGGTTAATAATATAATTATTATTATAGAGGCTCATTAATGAAAAACTGCCAAGTATTTATCACATAGCAGAAAATCAGCAATAAGAAAATGGGCTGTATGGACATGGGGCCAGCAGAGGGCTTTGAGAACTGAATCCAATGGGGATTACGCTAGTGCTTTGGTGGTAAGGTCTACTTAGCTTCCTGAGTGTTTCCTAGGTGTCAAATACTTGTTCTGACCATGTACTACTGGCTTGGAGTCAGGTTTTTTCCCAAGCTGTAGGGTCCCCCTTAATGGTTTTAGTGATCACTTTACTAGGTCAAGTTGGTATTTTCAAAAAAGTGAGATTAGAATTTGAAAATACTATGTGCATTGCATGTGGTATAGATACTGTTTCATGAAACTTTTGTTTTAGTATATATACATTTTGACCCGTGACAGTATTACCTGATATAATACTTATATACTGTAATATAATATAAAATGTATTTTTAACTATGATCATGATCAAAAAAGTTTGTTAGTTTTTGGCCTAGACCTAGAGCATATTTACCTATCTTCTTGCCCTAGGCCTATGTAGAGCAACCTGGCTTAAGGCAATTTAAATGCAAATGTAGACTTTTCTCCTATTTCAGCAGAGTATTAGGCAAGTATAACTAATAACAACAACAATAATCATGGAACTAACGTTTACTGAGTTCCTATTATGAACCAGTTACTAAGCTAAGTGTTTTACAGATATTTCACTTATTCCTCATACTCTAAAGCTAATACTATTTATTATCTGCACTTTACAGATGAGGACCCTGAGCATTAAGAGGTTTCCTAAATTGCTTAATACCACACATTAAGTCGTAGTGCTATAGTTTGAATTTGAATGTAAGTGTTTTGTCATGTAAGGAACCAAGTGGCTCTGGGGCTGTCCAGCAGGGGCTGGCTGAGGGGATTGCTTCAGGGAAGAAGTGGTGCAGTTCACCCCACTGATGGGAATGCACTGGTGTTCAAAGCACGAGTGTTTCCTGAGCACTGGTATTGTTCCTTCTACTCTGTTCAGGCCAAGGAGGGGAGGAAAGATGCTTGGGTGGGATGTGGGGATGGGTACTGAATTTATCCATGTGTATGAGGTACAAGCTATAGTCAGTGAATGCTGTATTGAAATGGACTGAACCAATCCCAGTACCAGTTATGCTGTTATTTGCTACGTGATCTTGGCCAAGTCACTTCATTTCTCAGAGCCTCTTAAAACACATATCCTAGAGATTATTACAAGGATAAAATATTACATGTAGAGAAACTTAAGGGCCACAGAAATGTAAAGGATGGAAAATTAAAAGGCTGCCTATATTTGTAGTCAACAAAATAATTTATCCAAGTTGTAAGTATATGTATTTTTCCCCATGGGCCTCAAAAATGATTTTAATTCTAAATGAAAAGCAATGTGTTCTATTCACATCCTCACTTTTCCTTCACTGGTTCTTGTGTAAAAAAGGTTGCTTCCCCTGACTTAGGAACTCATCAACATGCACACAGAATGCAAAGTGGTCACCCTGACTGAGAAAAGGGTAAAGGAGAAGGTGGAAGTCAGTCTGAACTCTGGCTTATCAGCAGAGTGAGAAAGGCACACAGTGAAAATAACCTAAGGAAAAAACCAGTACCTAAGACTCTATCATGATGAAAGGAATGAAAAGGTAGTAATTAGAAGAGAAAAAGGAGAAGGTTAGGAGGAAAATTTAGAACTAGGAGGCTCTTTCCATACAGGGTGGATGAGGAATTTCTGGAGAAGTGGTGCCTCACTATCTGGAAAAATGAAGAGACTCTCCTTGAGGGTAGGAAAGAGGAAATGAACTATTTGCAGGGTGTGGAAACATCCACACCTAGTCTGGCCCTGGCCTATGTGAGTGTGTGTCTGCCTGTCATGGTCATGTTAACAGGCAATCTTCTAAGACTTCCCAAATTGCTTGCCCAGTCCATTCTTGGTATTCAATGTGAGGAGGAATGACCCTGTTGGAAGAGACAAAGGAAGCAGCTCTAGGGATCAGAGAAGTGGAAGACACCAGGAAACAGCAGTATCTCATCTTCCAGTTAACCACTGGGACCTTGGAAGATCTGGGAGGCTTTGGCATTGAGGAATTAGGAGATGGAATAAAAGAGTAAGATATATGTTTCTGGATCCTAGTTTAAGATACCAGAATGATGAGTATCTGGTTAGGAGCAAAAAACTATCATGAGGAAATGCAGTAAGTTCACAATAATTTTCAGAAGAAAATATTTGGGAAGGGTGTCAGAAATAATAATTATGACCTCATTATGCCCAGAATGGATCAGAAATTAAATGGGAGATTTTGACCCTAAGAGGTAAATACAGCTTTTTAGGTACTTTTGAGAATAGCAAAGAATAAACTCATGATTAGAATGTAACCACAAGTGGGGATCCCCTTGTATAAAAAAGGCTGAGTCTGAGGCCAGTATTAAAAAAGAGAAGATAATGTAGGTGAAACACATTGGTGAATGTCCATGAGCCTTAGGTGCTAACATAGAAGATGAGACCATTTTGCATCTGAAATTTATATTACAAGTCATCTGGCCAAATGGAGGAATAAATAATGTGTCCTTGATGAAGTTGACAAAGGCAAAACTCAAGAGCAGAGCATGGAAAAACTGCTGACATGCCTTGCTGGCCATATAAACTTGCAGATGCTAAACAAAGCAATAAGGGGAACTGCAATATTGGGCCAAATTTGGATAGGAGCTCTGGGCAACAGAAATACTAGGCAGGAATCTTAGGAGAAAGTCACTGTACTATCTTTTAGTTCAAATTCACCAAGAAAGAAATGAGAAGAACGAGGCCTGTATCTTAAACTTTAAAACAATGGTATTTAAAAAATTCCAAAGAAAGCTATGTAGGACTATAATGGGTTATAAAGCTATAAAGCTATATATGACTGTGTGCCTCCACCCCAATTCATATGTTGAAGTCTTAACGCCCAGCACCTCAGAATGTTGCCTCATTTAGAGATAGGGTTATTGCAGAGGTAATTCATTAAGATGAAGTCATACTGGAGGGCGATGGAACCCTAATTCTATATGATCAGTGTCCTTATATGAAGGGAAAATTTGGAGACAGACACAGAGGGAGAACATCATGAAAAGATGAAGGCTGATACCTACCTGGGTGATGCTTCTACAAACTAAGGAAAGCCACAGATGGTTAGTGAGCTACCAAAAACTAGAGGGGAGGCATGGGACAGATTCTGCCTCATTGTCCTTAGAAGGAACCAACCCTGACAACATCTTGATTTTGAACTTCTAGCTTCCAGAAAATGATGAGACAAATGTCGTTGAAGACAATCAGTTTGTGGCACTTTGTTAAGGTAGCCCTAGAAAACTAATACAGTGACCTTTATTTCACTAATTCACAAGATGAGTGAAAAAGGCTGAAAGCTATTAGGAAATCCTGTAATTATAGAACATTCTGATGAGGTGGGAAAAAAGTATCTAAAGAACCAATATGACTGCTAGGAGATGTGCATAGTAATCTGGTTTTTCAAAAGGGAAAAAAGTGAATTTTGTAAAATAAAGCTTTCCTGTATGTTGATTCTGAACTAAATTCTAGAATGGATACTAGTGAATAATTTGTGATTACTTAGGAAAAAGCACTAATTCTTATAATGAGTCATGGTAAACTAACTATATAATCTTTTGTGATATAATTAATACTTGGAAAGACTGGAAAATACCAAATTAAAGAGATTGGCAGAGATTTAGAAATATGGGTCAGGTGAGGTTGAACTGGTATATATTAACAGATCAATCTCTTTCTTCAGGGAAGCTTCTATATTAGTTTGATGAAGACTTTTGCCCTTAGCTCTGGCTGTTTAATATTTTTAAACAACAAATTACATGACAGCAGAGATCAAACTGATGCATGAGAAGAGGCTTGGGAAAATGTCTAATACAGAGGCAGACAGAATTAGGATCCAAAGTCTAAAACAATAGTCCATGTAAAACAAGATGGAATTTTGTAGGTATAGTATGTAGTACATTTAGGTTCGAAAACCAACCCTCAAGGCTAGTACTGTATATTGTTAAGAACAATAACACATGGGAAGAGATTTCAAGTGATATTAATCTCAGTGTGGGTCAATCTAATGATGGGGCCATCCTCATATCTGATGTAATCTTAGGCTGCATGAGTTCAAATCCGTGGAGAGTTCACTGAGTGACAAAGATGGTGAGTGGAATGCGACTGCTCCAATTAGGGATATTTGGAGTTAATGGAAGCTCTCAGAGAGAAAAGATCAGATCAGTTTTTAAATCTGAAGGGCTGGCATGTGGGAGATTAAGATTTAGAATTTTCTGACTGTAGAGGGCAGATTATGCAAAGTTACATAGGGGCAGATTTTTAGATCAATATGAGAAAGAATTTTCTAACAAATATAGAGTTGCTTACAAATGCAAGGGACTACTTTTAGGAAGAAATGAGTTTCCCATTACTGATGATGTTCAAGCAGAACTTGGATCATTCACTTGGTAAATTTTCAAGGGGATTCAGCATCGCATAGACGTGAGAGAAAAATCCATTGTAAAATAGGAAGTTTTACAATCAAGATACTTGCTCTGTAATTACCTCTGAAAAGTAAAAGAATCTCACATAATCTCCAGATACCAAAGTGGACCTCCTTTGGGGCTAGAAGAGCAAATACAGGCCTTTCTCTATTTCCTTATGCCAAAAGCTAAAAAGCCCAGAGGGAAAAAAAGAGTAACCTGGATATCATTCTCTTCTGTTCCCTAAACTAGCATTTCAGAGAACAGGAGTAAAAATTACAGGCATTGGGGAAGCACAACTCTTGGAGTCTGGGATTACTTCTCTCTAGCTGCTTATGCTTCGGTGATCAGCCTTTCTACACTGCAAACCTGAAGCATTGTGGAGTATTCATGGGGCTGACTACTTAGACACGCTCCCCTCACCTCCCACTGCTTCCAAAATCATCAATAGCTAAGATTTCAGCAATTATTATACATTTTGTCCCATGCAGCTAAACTCATCTGCCACAACACCAGTAACAAATTAGACCATTTATTTCGAAAAGGGTAATTAAGAACAATTTGAACCATAATTAGTTGATTTAGAGTATCACTATCTAGAGTAAAGTTTTCTAATTTTAAGGTTGTATCAGTGCTCAGTTATAAAATCAATCTTACTAACCTCCTCGAGCAAAGCTATTGGATGGGTTTACATCCAAATGTCCTGGCACTACCTGCTTAAGCACAGTGGACATTCTTGAAGTCCTCCTTTCAGTCCCTGAAAGTCAGCCAAAAAGAAGAACAAAAACCATGTCGTTCAGGTTAACATTACTCAAATGACAAAAAGTTATCTTCATGTGTAGCATGTCTAATTGCTGCCAAACATTGTACTTTTTAAGTACCCAAAGCTTTAATAGAGATAACAAGGCACTGTTACTATTTCCTCAGAGATACACACATTTGCAAGATTATAGAGAGTTAGGTTTGGCAAGTGCAATCAGAGAATTTAATGATAAATGAAGCAAGGCATGCATGGTGTTACTTTACAAGAAAAGCCACTTTCTGCTTATGTTGAGCTAATTCAAATAGCTGATTAAGCCAAGGAGACCAACTTTTCAAGTCACATGCTCCTGTGTCTAACACATTAGGGTTACCTCTACATGAACCCTTTGGGGTTCCATCACATGATAACTGAAACAGAATATTAGTACAAGTCTTAATGGCTTCATCCAAATCTAATGAAAACAAACTGTACTACAAATCATAAAAGGTTGCAGAAATTTCAGGAATTTCAAACTTATACATGATGATTTACTACATAAGCATTTAATTATCAGGTGTTCAACTTATACATTCCACTTTGTAATAATACTTTAAAGTCTATGTAAAATAGATTCTAAGAAAAAAGAGATGACTTTATTTATGTTCCCCACTCCTATTATTCTTTTAAAAAGAAAATAATTGAATCTCCACATTTGGTTACTGTTACTAGACATTAACAGTGGTATGTTGATTTTTAGGTAAAAGGAGCTAAAGTTATAGTCCCATAGGGTAAAACTTCAAGGGGTCATACTGAAGGAACAGTATAAATAACTGAAGAGACTAACCCAAGGAATGAAGCTTTCATAGTTGTCAAGAAGAAAAGTATTATCAAATCTTACCTGGAGACAGAGCAAGTGCTGGTCTGACAGTAAGGGTGTTATTGCCACTGAGTTTCTGTTGGACAGAAACTGCATTCAGTAAGGCTTGCAAGTATTTTTCTTGTTCTATGCTACTGGAAGATTCTAAAGAGGAGGTAGGAGCTATAAAAGAAAAAGATAGTGAATAAAACAAACTGTCTCTGTGTTAAGACATCTACCTACCTACCTACCTACCTACCTACCTATCTTATTCTTTCTGTGTATCTTCAAATTACCACACCCAAATATAGAAACCAGTCCCATTTACAGCTGTAAACTATTAAATGGCTATCCTCCTATGCTACTGGTTTCACCACACCTACTTCTTGCTTGCATCTTCATCAGAGATGGCTCTGCCATCCTCCCAGAAAGAGCCTAGGTCTGGAAAACCAGCACAGGGCTGTCCTTCCAAGAATTGGTGTAGTTATCCTGTCCATACCACTGTTTGAGAGCAGAGGATGGAATGGGTTCCCTAGGCATCCCAGAATGGCACCCATACTAGTAGTTTTCTTCTAATTCTGCCATAAAGGCCTAACAGGGCACATGAACTTGTAGGAGTCTGTTGCAGGAAGAGTGGAGGAAGATGGGGAGAAGGTAGCAACAGCCACTGCCAGATTCCCTAGTCCTTCTAAGAGAAGGGCAGAGAGGGAATGCCTCTGTGTATGCACGGAGGGAAACAAATGTGAGAACAATTCTGGGTTGGAGGGAGTCTGAGCTGGTTTGTGTGGAACAAAGAATCACTAAAATTGGCCCAGGCACTTTAAAGAGGCATCATGGGGGACTCATCAGAAAGACAACAGATATAAACAACTTTTTTTACATCCTGAAGAAAAAATTAGCATAATTATATTTTATAAACTTTAAGGTGCCATTATTATATTTTATGAACTCTAAGATGTCATAAATTATAAGATGCACCATTATTTTATGTACTAAGAATTAAAAACTCTTCCATTTAAAGGGTGCCTGGGTGGCTCTGTTGGTGAAGTGTCTGACTTCAGCTCAGGTCATGATCTCACAGTTCATGAGTTTGAGCCCTGCATTGGGCTCTGTGCTGACCACTAGAGAGCCTGGAGTCTGCTTTAGATTCTGTGTCTCCTTCTCTCTCTCTCTCTCTACCCCTCCCCTGCTTGTGCTCTCTGTCTCTCAAAAATAAATAAATAAACTTAAAAACAAAAACAACTCTTCCATTTAAACTATGACAACTCTCTGATCACATCAATTTTAAGATGTATCCCAATTTCAAAGACATTAAAATGTGAGCATATGTGTGAGCTCAAAAATATGGAATACAGCAAATTTATATTAGATTAAAAAATCAGAAACCAGTGAATAAAATAGTTTCAACTTTTTCCAATGAAAAAATTAACATAGTCATTAATGATCAGTGATATATCCATCAATGCTCCCGAAATGATTCCCTCACTTTATGTAACTTACATATGCTGTGTTCTGTTATATCCACTATGTGGCTTGGGAGGATTCCTCAGTGTCGAAATAGTTAAAAACAAATTGCCTTTAATTATACTAGTGTTGAGACTCCAAGACAGGCAGGATGATGATGATGATGATGATGATGATGATGATGATGATGATGATGTTGTGTGTGTGCTGCCCTCAGCTGAATGATCAAAGATACGCTAGCCAACTTTTAACTTTCAGGAGGGAAATGGACGAGAATAAAGAAGAGATGTCAAAAGCACATGGTTCTACCCGCTGAACCACAGAACTTGACTTACCTCATTTCCAAAGAGTTAAGAACACAGCCATCCCTAAATTGGATCTGATATGTTGGTGGTCTATTGTTTAATTTTACTGAACATTTACTATAAGCTAGAAATTATGGGAAAGGTCTGCAAAATATAGCTTCTGACTGACTTCAAGACCTCAGACATAGTACTTAAAAATATCCTCAGAAAAAGAGACAGTAGTACTATCTGCTTTCTTAAGTTGGCCTTCTTCTAGCTTCCTAAAATGTTCTTTTCTTGAGAGTTTCTTTTAAGGCAGCATTTTGGTCATTGGTTTGTGGACTTGTTTGTGTGTGTGCATGTTACTTGTAGGAATGAGATAAAATATCTCATATTACATGGGTCAGAGAATCCCTACTTGCCTCTGAAGCTGTTAAATATATTTGGATGCTCCCCAGAAGGAAAGAGAAAGATTAGTATACTCTAGTTTCCATCTGTGGATAGTTTGGTTTGCTGAAATAAAAATAGCCTAGAACAAAAGGCTATTATGATAATTTATATTAAAATACAAATATAGACAGACATATTTAGCAAGATGCCAAATTCAAGGTGGAAACCCACATTGTCAAATAGTACATGTTTCATATTGCACCATGGAGAAGTCTGTGTGCGAGAGAAGGCCTGATATAAGGGCACAATTGACACTCCCAGATATCACTTCCTTTATTTTTAGGAATTCTCTAAAGTGAAAGGATCACAACTGTGCTGTACAGAGATGCTTACCTGCCTGAGGGGAGTTCTGAGATTTGAAAAGACCAACCACTCCCTTCCCATGGAATCCTCCAGATCGGAGAAGCAGGGTACTGCTTTTTGAATTCTTCCAACATACAACAGGCAGGCGATTGTGTCGATAGCAGCGGGCGACTCTTGGTAAACTACTGTCTTGTACAGCTTGAGGTACAACCAAAAGGCCAGGATAGCTTCAGGGACATGGAAAGGAGAAAAAGAATGAATGGGGTGAGAAAGTGGGAATGGGAGAGAGAAAGGGAAAGAAATGGGGAGATAGGGAGAGAGAGAATATAAGAACATGAGTATCATAGTATCACAGTAATTTTCTAAGACTCAGAAACATACTGGTTGAGGGGTAAGACATTTATTTTCTTTTATTTATTTTTTAAAATTTATTTATTTATTTATTTATTTATTTATTTATTTATTTATTTATTTATTTATTTATTTATTGTTTATTCATTTTTGAAAGACAGAGACACAGCACAAGCAGGGGTGGGGCAGAGAGAGAGGGGGACACAGAATCTGAAGCAGGCTCCAGGCTCTGAGCTGTCAGCACAGAGCCCGATGTGGGGCTCTGCGAAATCATGACCTGCGCTGAAGTCGATGCTTAACCAACTGAGCCACCCAGGTGCCGCTACTGTTTTTAAAGTTTATTTATTTTGAGAGAGACACGGAGAGTGCAAGTGGGGGAGGGGCAGAGACAGAGGGAGAATCTCAAGCAGACGCCACACTGTCAGTACAGAGTCCATGTGGGGCTCAAACTCACGAGACCATGACATCGTGACCTGAGCCAAAATCAAGAGTTGGATGCTTAACTGACTGAGCCACTCAGGTGCCCCAAGACCTGTATTTTAAACATGGAACTTAGTTTTAACTCAGTTCTTCAGGGTTTGAGAAAAAAAGCCATAGATAGTGAAAATAGCTAATTTATCCACTAATCCGTAGTCTTTTTTGAAATAAGCCCCTTCAATGATACTGCAGGTGGAATAACCTAAGCCTAGAAAATAAAAATTCTGGGGTGCCTGGTTGGCTCAGTCGGGTAAGTGTTGACTTTGGCTCAGGTCGTGATGTCACGGTTCATGAGTTGGAGCCCTGCGTCCGGCTCTCTGCTCTCAGTGCAAAGCCTGCTTCGGATCCTTTGTCTCCTTTTCTCTCTACCCCTACCCCGTTCATGTGTTCTCTCTCTCAAAAATAAATAAATTAAAAAAAAAATAAAAATCTTGTGTTGGGCGCCTGGGTGGCTCAGTCGGTTAAGCGTCTGACTCTTGATTTCTGCTCAGGTCATTATCTCATGGTTTGTGAGATCAAGGCCTGAGTCAGGCTCTGCGCTGACAGCACACAGCCTGCTTTGGATTTTCGGTCTCCCTCTCTGCTCCTTCTCTGCTCTTGCTCTCCCTCTCACAATACATAAACTTAAAGGAAATTAAAAAAAAAAAAAAAGAAAAATGCTATATAGAATTACTAAAAAGGCCTCTGTTAAACTAATGATTTCCTTTCTTACACACTACTTTTTGTCAACTTGAAATATAGATTGTAAGATTAGTGGATTAATAGCAACTTTATGAGGATGACAAGTCAAATTGTCAACTCATTAGTCTGCTGCAGCAACAGCTGAGAATAGAGCACACTAACATTAGTCTGCCTGAGATGGTGAAAGAACTAAAAATCAAAACCAAATGATTTTTGGTTATGAGAACAGTATGTTCAAAGGTCAAAATAAGTTTAAATATTTTATTGACACTACATGTTGATAATTTTTAAGAAAAGATTAGCTCATAAAGTTACAGGATATGACACTGGGAAAATACAAAACAAAGTACTTTGTTTTTTAGAATAGGAAGCACAAGAAGATAGGCAGGTTTCAGAGTCATTTCCTTTAGTTTATTTAGAAATATTACACTAAAGAGATTTCATATTAATAACCTCCCAAAAGGAGGTTATTACTGTGATATTTTCTAAGACTCAGAAACATACTTGTTGAGGGGTAAGACATTTATTTTCTTTTATTTTTTTTTAATTAAAAAAATTATTTATTTATTTTTAAAGTTTATTTTGAGAGAGACAGGGAGAGGCAAGTGGGGGAGGGGCAGAGACAGAGGGAGAATCTCAAGCAGACGCCACACTGTCAGTACAGAGTCCATGTGGGGCTCAAACTCACGAGACCATGACATCATGACCTGAGCCAAAATCAAGAGTTGGATGCTTAACTGACTGAGCCACTCAGGTGCCCCAAGACATGTATTTTAAACATGGAGCTTGGAACACAAATGAATTAACACAAAAAAAATCCATATCATTACTACCTGGGTCAATAAATTGACCATTACCAAAATCCAAGAAGATCCCCTGTATCTCTTTCCAATCACTATTTCTCTCTCCTCCTCAAAATTTACCACTGTCCTTGACTGCTAAAAAACTGGATGAGTTTTCTCTGTTTCTGAATTTTAGATAAAAGGAACAAATAAAATTTATTCTTTTGTATCTGGGTTCTTTTAGTCAACATTATGTTTGTGAGATCCATCCATGCTACTGCATACTGCATATAGCTGTAGTTTATTTTCATTGTGTATAGTATCCCACTATGTGATTACACTATCTCTTCTTCTATTGTTGATTTTGAGTAGTTTATTGTTTTTGACTATGTGAGAAAAATGTTGCCATGAACATTCCTGTAGATGTCTTTTGGGAGCACATATACATTTCTATTGGAAATTCTGGGCAAATAACAGGTTACACATATGGTCCATAGATGTTTAGCAGATACTGCGAGACAGCTTTCCAAAGTTGTTTAACCAATTTACAGTCCCACAAGCAATAAATGAGAGTTCCACTTGCTTGACATTTTTACTAGTACTTTGTATTGTTGATCTTTTAAGTTTTAGCCATTTTTGCAGGTATAAAGTAGTCTCATTGGGACTTTAATTTATATTTGTCTAAAGACTAATAGGTTGAACATCTTTTCAGATATTTATTGGCCACCAGGATGTCTTCTTTTGTGAAGTTCCTGTTTAAGTCCCCTGCCATTTTTTATTGCCTTTTTACTCTCTTAATGTTTCCTGATGTTCTTCTGATATCTACAGAAGGTCTTAATTTATCAGTCTTTTATTGTATGGATAGTGCTTTTCCTGTCCTAAGCAATCTTTTCCTACTTCAAGGTTATGAAGATATTCTTCTATCTTCTAGAAGCTTTATTATTTTCACCTTTTACATGTAGACCCATAGACCAGTGGGAATTGATTTTTGTGTATGATATAAGGCAGGAGTCAAGATTAATTTTTTTTCATATGGATATCCAGCATATTGAAAAAACATCTTTTATTGACTGCTGTTAAGTGCTAGCTTTACCTTAAATCAAGTGTCCATATATGTTGAGCTGTTTTATATTCCCTATTTTGCCCCAATGGTCTGTTTGACTATCCTTGTGTCAATCCCATACTATTTTAATTACTGTAGCTTTATAAAAAGTCTAGATATCCTACAGTATTATTCTATAAGACTATCTTGACTATTCCTGACCTTCTGAAGTTTTATATAACTTTATATATTAAAGTTTATATACTCTTTATATATTAAAAGAATCATCTTTTTATTTATTTTTTTTTTAATTTTTTTTTTCAACGTTTATTTATTTTTGGGACAGAGAGAGACAGAGCACGAACAGGGGAGGGGCAGAGAGAGAGGGAGACACAGAATCGGAAACAGGCTCCAGGCTCCGAGCCATCAGCCCAGAGCCTGACGCGGGGCTCGAACTCACGGACCGTGAGATCATGACCTGGCTGAAGTCGGACGCTTAACCGACTGCGCCACCCAGGCGCCCCAAGAATCATCTTTTTAATTTCCATAAACATTTTGCTGGAATTTTGATTGGGACTGCACTGAATCTATAGACCAATTTCTGGAAAAATTATAGTTTTAAAGGTTTTTTTTTTTTAATGTTTTTATTTATTTTTTGAAACAGGGAGAAAGCATGAGTTGGGGACAGGCAGAAAGAGAGGGAAACAGGAATCAAAGTAGGGTCCATGCTGCCAGCAGAGAGCCCAATGTGGGCCTCAAACTCATGAACTGTGAGATCATGACCTGAGCCCAAGTTGGATGCTTTGCTGACTGAGCCACCCCAGGTGCCCTGAAAAATTACAGTTTTAAAGTACTGAGTATTCAAACCCAAGGACATGAAATATCTATTTATTTATATCCTTAATGGTCCTCAATATTGTTCTGACTGTTCCACATAGAGGTCTTGTATATCTTTCATTAGAGTTATTCCTAAGTAATGCTTTTTAGAGCTACTCTAAGTAGTGTCAGTATCAAAATAACATCATTTAAAATTTCATTTTTTTATTATTTACCTTTGCTATGTATATACTAATTCTTGTATAATAATTTTGTACCAGGGACCTAACTAAATTCATGTATTAATTTTAAAGGTTTATTTGTAGATTCCTTCAGATTTTCTAAGTATACAAGCAAGTCATATGTGAGTAATGATAGTTTTCCTTCTTTTCAATCTTTATGCCTTTTATTGTTTCTTTTTCTAGTCTTTTGGCACCTTTTAGGACCTCTAGTATGACACTGAGTAGAAGTCGTGATAGTGGGCATCCTTACCTTGTCCTGATCTCAGAGTAGAAGTTTTCAATTACAATTACTTTCAAAAAGTAATTTCTGCTGTAGGATTTTTTAGACACTAGATAAGGAGCTTCCCTTATATTTCTAAGTTGATAAGAATTCTTCTTTTAAAAATCATAAATGTACATTATATTTTATAAAGTGCTTTTCTGTATATAGTGAATTTATATTTTTCTTTTTTCTTTTTTTCTTGGAATAAAAAAAATTATCAATTTGGAAATGTTTTTGCCCCATTTTCACAGTTCACTTGTTCTGCAAGTTCTGCACTTGAGTTTGAGATCCCCCCAGAGGCAAATATTCAAGCTTTGCGCACGAATTTCCATAGGAGGAGGGAGGGGTGGGCTTGAGGATCACACGCCCCTACAGTTTCCCTTGCCTCTCTGGCCTAGAGGAATCTTCTGTCTGGCTGTCCCACCACATACTGTCTCCAGGACCTTCCATCACTGCATGCTTTGGACCAGGCTCACAGTAGCCATTTCTGCTTTGATTCCCCTCCTGTAATGCAACATATTCTTTCTTTTTAATTCTTTTAAAATGGTGAATTATACTGATTGTTTTTCAATTTTCAAGCCAGTTTTGTATTCTTACAATAAACTCCACTTGGTCATAATGAATTGTCATGTGTGATTTTGTAAAAGGCAGTTTTGCACCGTGTATTTGTTCTGTACTCTTACTTTCGACTTTTCTGAATTCTTGTATATTAGATATCTCCCTTTAAAGCAGCATAAAGCTTTAACAAAATTCTGGTAATATTTTTCTTTTAATTGGAACATTTAGTCAATTGGTAAGTAATGTAATTACTGATATATTTGAATTTAAATTTACCATCTTACCATTTGCTTTCTATTTGTTCCATCTGTTCTGTGTTCCCTTTTTTCTCCTTTCTGCCTTCTTTTGGATTATTTTTTATTATTCCATTCCTTTCTTCCTAATATATTATTTGAGGGATATATATTATTTTATATCACTATAAACATTTTATTACAAGGGCTCTAATAAGTGGTCTGTTATTTCATTTTGTTTCTGACAGATCAAAATGAGAAATGAGGTCTGTTTTCTCACTGGCAGGCAGGATTTTGATAGCATGCTTCCCAAACAGCAGGACATTACACCTTGACACCACGACTTACACTACCTACAAAAAGAATTTAATTAGAAGGATAGAGTATCCAGGAAAATTATTGCATACTCAACAGAATCACAATCTTTCAGTACTTAATGAAAAATTTTTATTTGGCCCAAATCTCAAACTGTATTTCCCACTTGTTTCTCAAGTTTCATAATGGTATTTTTTATTATATATGTTTTTGTTTTTCTGAAAATACTTTTAATTGCCTTATTTTTGAAAAATACTTTTGTTGTGTGTACAACCTAGGTTGATGATTATTTTCTTTAGCTTACTGAAGATTTGATTCCATTGCCTTCTTACTTTGTTGATACTGAAATGTCATTCATCATTGCTATTCCTGTTTTGGTGAACTTTCTCTTTTCTCTGACTGCTTGGTGTCCTCTTCTTAGATGTTCTGCGGGTTCAGTTCAATACCTCTAGATGAGGACTTATTTGCTTTGGATTCATTTTGGCTTCCTGGACCTGAGGACTGGTTTCTCTCAGCAATTCTGAAAAATTCCCTGCAGTTAGTTCTTTAATATTGGCATTTCCTCTATTATCTCCAACAGAAGCACCAATCACATTATACCTCTCACTCAATCCTGCATGTCTTTGGTCTTTTTCTTTTTCTTAATTTTAATTCCAGTATAGTTGAAATAATGTTCAATTAGTTTCAGGTTACAATATAGTGATTCAACAATTGTATACACCACACAGTGCTCATCAAGGTAAATGTACTCTTGATCTCTTTCACCTATTTCACCCGTCCCCCCACCCACCTTCTCTCTGGTAACCATCTGCCCTTTATAGTTAAGAGTTTGTTAGTTTGTCTCTCTCTCTCTTTTATTTTCCCTTGGTTTTTTTTTTCCCTTGTTTTATTTTCATTTGTTTTGTTTATTAAATTCTACATATAAGTGAAATACATATTCTACACACAAGTGAAATCATATGGTATTTGTCTTTCTCTGACTGACTTATTTTACTTAGCATTATATTCTCTATATCCATCCATGTTATACTGTCTAGATCTATGCTGCAAATGGCAAGATTTCATTCCTTTTTGTGGCTGAGTAATATTCCATTGTGTGCATGTGTGTGTGTGTGTGTGTGTGTGTGTGTGTGTGTGTACTTCTTGATCCATTCATCAGTTGGGCTGCTTTCATAATTTGGTTATTGTAAATAGTGCTGTTATAAACATAGGGATGCATATATCCTTTTGAATTAGTGCTTTCATATTCTTTGGTTAAGTATCCAATAGTGCGATTACTAGATCATATGGTAGTTCTATTTTTAACTTTTTGAGAAACCTCTATACTGTCTTCCAGAGTGGCTGCACCAGTTTGCATTGTGGTTTTGATTTGCATTTCTCTGATGATGAGGGATGTTGAGTACCTTTTCATCTGTTGGCCAAGTATTTATAAATTTAAACTGTCATTTAAAATGAGATATCTATAGTTCTTTAAGAACAGTGGGGTTGAAACTAAAAGTAACATTAAGACAACTTTCTAAAATATGTACAAAGTGCTTTCACAGCATTATTCTGTTTAATCAAAGCAAGAATTTATGAATGCAAAGGAAACAGCTTACCCAGAGATGAAAATGATTAAACTTGTACATGGCAGAATGTAGTTTTAAAAAATATAAAGCATGAAATAGGGCCTTACTGATATAGGAAACAGTGAGAGATGACAAGAATAGAAACAAGAAAACATGTTCATTTACATTCTTTAAGTACTTTCCCTTGGAAATATTCTAATTAGACAGCATAAGAAAACCCTGCCTACACTTAGGTCAACAAATTACAGCCCGTGGGCCAAAACACGCCCTGCCCATTCATTTACTTACCATCTATGGCTGCTTTTTGGCAGAGTTGAGTAGCTGCAATGAGACCATATGGCCTACAAAACTGAAAATATATAGTATCTGGCCCTTTAAAGAAAAAGTTTGTGGACCCCTAGCCTACAGCAGACCTTCATCTCTCCTATCTGCCTGGGCAAATCCTATTTTTATTTCAACTTATCTTCAGGCATAGATACTAGAAAAGATGCAAATGGGAAGAGAAAGACAAGAAAAAATCATATAGGAGACAAAAACTTTTACCTTTCACTCTTTGATCTAATCTAGGCACTGTTCAGTAATGTAATTATACTTCTGAGAATGCCAAGGAGATGCTTACTCATGCTGCATAAAAAGTACCTCTTAAACACACATTTCCCTGGAGATCTTGCTCCTAGTTTTCTGGCATTTTTCTCCCTCTGGGCTATGGAGACAAATAGCCCATTCAAGACTCAAATGGAAGAAAGGAAAGGTATCTTTTTAGAGGCCACTAACAGACTTACCTCCGGCAGAGCGAATACATCCTGTTGGAGGCAGTGATTCGAAAATACTCTGGTTTTGGGCGAGAAGAGCTGCCACTTATGGTTCCCAAACCTAAACGCTGATAGTCTCTGAAACAAGCTTTTTCCACTAACTGTTCCATTGTAGACTTCTCTGAGGCCTTCAGAGTGGTATTTGTGGGGAGTTCACTATCATCTGAAACTGTGAATGCAGAAACAGATTTTGAAAAAATGATATAGCTCAAAGTAGAGGATTAAAAGCTTCCCTCTGAAGAGGATTCTTAAACCAAGAGAGTTTTATATTAGGGCTACAGGCACTATGTATGTCACAGTTTAAATCATATTAATTCTTTGAAGAATCATTATGTCCAAACATAAATTAAAACAGTAATGGATAGTCAAGAAATAAAATATCAGAAGCTCAAAATGTGAGGGAAATTAACTCAAAATGCCCGGGAAGGGGCGCCTAGCTGGCCCAGTTGGAAGGGCATGCAACTCTCAGTGTTGGGGTTGTGATCTTGAGGCCTGCGTTGGGTGCAGAGCCTTCTTTCTTTCTTTTTGTTTTTAATTAAAAAACCTTTAATTAAAACAATTTTAATTATGACAATAATTTATTGTCAAATCGGCTAACATACAGTGTGTACAGCGTGTTCTTGGTTTCAGGGATAGATTCCCATGGTTTTTTTTTTTTTTAATGCTTTATTTAGTTTAGAGAGAGATGGTGAGCATGAGCAATGGAGGGGCAGAGAGAGAATGAGTCAAAGGATCTGAGCAGGCTCTGCACTGACATCAGAGAGCCCGATGTGGGGCTTGAATTCACAAACTGCAAAATTATGACCTGAGCCAAAGTCGGATGCTCAACTGACTGAGCCATGCAGGTGCCCCAGGTGTAGAATTGACTTAAATAAATAAATAAATAAACTTTAAAAAAATGCCAGGGAAATTAACTCAAAATTTCTAAAAACAGTATAATTTTGAATTCATTAGCCGTATTTTTCTGTTTCAATCTAGCTTGTTTACTAATGCCAAAGTATAGTGATTTCTATTTAGGACTCTATAAAATAAACACTCAAACTCTGTCAGAAGCTAACTCATCAGTAAAATTTATCTTTAATATAATCTCTACACAAACTTCATCATCCACATTTCAGTTAACTTTTCAGAACATAAACTTTTATTAGAAATTTCTAGATTAAGCAGAAATTCACTGGTGGGAAAAGACCTTTCTTAGAGGGGTATCAAGACACTATACTTTTTTTGTGGAAAATATTTTGTCAGAGGATGTGGTACACATGGGAAACTCCCTCACAATGTTGCAATCACAGGTTACAGAATCTCTTAAGATTTTAGATGTGGAAGGATTTACCCAATAATCAAGCATTTTAGGGAGGATTTTAAAAAAAACCCAACATTCCTAATTGGTACCATTATGTTCTAACTGAAAAAAAAAGTCCATGTTAAGAACTGTCCTAATTTACTTTTTTATTTATTTCTACAGTGAGAGAAGCCAAATTAAAGTTTCAGAATTTTTGGATATGTACTCAAAGATATGTAACCTCAAGGGAAATAATAAGGCTCTCTTCCATTTAAAAAGAAAAAAAAAACCGTAACAGCTTATCCCTACAAATACAAGACTTTGTATTTTAGTTCGTAAACTTCACAATGCAAACATATCATCAGGTATCAGCTTTTCTCTTATTTTCAGAGAAGCACAGAACATTATGTAATTTGGTGTTTTGGTGGCATTATTATCATAGAATAATAGTTTTTCTTTTGTGTAATCATTAAAACTTCAAATTAGAAGAGTCAGTAGTGATGGATAATTTTTTATGGCTTTCCATGTGACTGTAAAGAGGCCAGAATTCCAAAAAATGGTTGTTTTAGTAATACATAGTGGGTCTGTTCATTGCTCTCAGAGTATGTAGCTACCCATACTGAAATGGAGACCTTTAGCCAGTGATCTCTTAAAACATGAGGTTTCTTTCTTCAAAAGGTTCTTTGCTATTATTATTAGTAGAAGTAGTAGTGGTGTAGTTACTGGTGATTGATTCTAAGATCTTGAAAAGAAAAAGGGTGCAAAGGCATCCTGCCTCCTACTAGATCAGATTATCCCTAGTGTTAATTCCATAAGCATACTCTGTAGTGGGTTAAGAAATAGAAAACAGACATTTTGTGACTGCTTTTCTGCCTCTATTTTCCCAACCGAGAAGAATCTTAGCTTCTCAGATTCTGTTCTTTTGAATATGTAGTAGGCATTTTTTTTCTTACCATCTAAGGATCCCTTCATCTTTGGTCCCTCATTTTGATTAAGAGTATCCACAATGTTCTCATTCCAAACACAAATCTTTAATTTTGGATACCCAATGTCCTTGT